>NW_023336398.1:0-600000 GCF_012971845.1 Lasiodiplodia theobromae | reverse complement strand
GCGTCGCGCCGAGTTCTCGTGCGATGGCTTCGCGGTCGGACATCTTGTCGATGCCTATGATGGTCTTGCAGCCACGGAGCTTGGCGGCCTGGAGTTCATGTCGTTAGTGGCCGCGGTCTTTGTACCCCTCGCTCGCGATCAAAAGGGAGGGGTCTGCCTTACCATGATGGCGCTCAGCCCAACACCGCCCAGCCCCAGTACCGTAACCGTGTCTTGCGGCCCTGCTTGGGCGATGTTCACGACCGTCCCGCTGCCCGTCTGAATGCCGCAGCCCAGCGGCGAGAAAAGTTTAAGCTCTTCATCGTCTCGCACCAACCCCTTAACGTTGACGACCGACGTCGACCTGACAACTGTACGGCTGGCGAAGCTAGATTGGCCGAAGAAGCTGCCCTGGAGGTCTGGGGTTGTGGTAGACGAAGAGGACGATGAAGATGACGACTGGAAGCAAGGGCAACCGCCGAAATTGAGCTCGCCGAAACGCACGCAGTGGGCCGGGTGGCCGTCCTTGCAAATCTGGCAACTATCGCAGAAAGTGAATGATAGCAGGACTGGATCGCCGGGGGCAGCGACGGAGACATTCTTGCCGACTTTCTCGACGTATCCGGCGCCTATTCAATCAGGGTCAGCTTGAGATTGATTCTCTTTATAGGAGAGAAGAAAAGCAGGACGCTACCTTCATGCCCCTTCACCGAGGGGTATATGACGCCCGGCCCCTCTTTCAACCCACCGAACACGAGGTCGGTGTGGCAGATTCCCGACGCGACGATGCGCACCAGAAGCTCGTCGTCGCCCACGTCCCGCACCTTCACATCTTCGATCTTCCAACCGCCGTCGTTCAACGGCGCTCGCGAAACAATGGCTCGTGCTGTAGTCATGGCTGGCGCAGTTTCGTAGACCCGGTATGTATAGTGGCAGTGGCTTTTCTTTCTCTTTCTTTGGAACAGTGCAATGATAAAACAAGAGCGGGGTATAAAAATGCAGACTCAATCCGCGTGAATTTCAGAATGGCTGGGGCTGTATGATTGTTGCAGACCACGGCTTTATAGTTGTACCCCATATCCGAAAGTCAACCAAAGATGGCGACGCGGGGCTCCATTGGCTGGTGGGGGAAGGCGGGGGATCTACAGCGGGGCCCATCCGTGCTCCTGGGACTGGTGACACAACCGCGCAGTTCCAGCCAAGAGAAAAAGGAGGAGCGACGGGCAGCTCGGGGCAAGTGAGCTATGAGACTATCTGGAAATTACCGACGACCAGATCCCGCTGCTCCTTCGCCTTGCACCGTTCAAGCAGGTCGCGACTTTCTCAACTGCTCGTATGCTTTCGCGCTTGGCGTTTTTCTACTTCCGCCAACGACGTAGGAAAAATCTGACAAGACTTGCGCAGTCCCCCATTCCCCCCATTCCCCCGGGAATCCCCACATTCTGCTCATCCTTGCACAGCGCCCACCTGAATCCCCCTTGACTAAGGCGTTGATCAGCCAGCAAATTGCGTCGTGTTATTGGCTTGGCGAAGCTTGCCCTTCATTGTCGGCTGCGCAACTACCGCGTATCAGCCGGGAAGGACCGAGGGTAACAGCGATCGGCTGGCGAACACGGGTCGGGAAGCATTCTAGCGTGGCGGGAGCTCCTGCCACTACCCGCGCCTAATGCAAGACTTCCAAGACAGAAAAGAAGAGATGTAGCTGGTAATTTCACAATCTGTTTGATTAATAAAGTTGCTTAGCTAGTCTCCCAGCTATTTTGCCCTCACATGTACAGACAGGGTAAGGCTCAGGTTTTATTTGTTGCACGGTGACTTACAGAACACTTACCAATTGGAGTCTCGTATCCGCAAGAGAACGTATCCAGCTGTTGATGCACAATTTTTAAGCCTGCATCTACGTCTGGATACTGGCTAACTATTCACGTAAAGCAAGTCCTGTGGCCCAGATAATTTCTTGTAATTCAGTCCACACTGTCATCTGCGTTTAGCTCCACTTCAGGAAAACATACTGCCTCACCTTGGTGAATCCGCTTTCCGATTATTTTTGTTTCGCCCATCTATGTAGCCGTATACGGCTACTCAATGCTGTCCCCTATCCTGTCCACCGATTTCACCCTCCTCGACACCCTTTCCACCGACCTCTCCCTTCTCACCCACAATCTTGCTCCTCTTCGCAGGAGGCTCCGGGATACCATCCCTCACGAAGATATCCCTGTACCTCTCCGCCTTGGCCCACAACTCCTCCGCAACATCCTGGTCGTACTTCTCCAGGCGGGCAAACATCCTGCCCAGGGCAATGGCCATCAACTCCTTATCAGCCTCGTCCTTGCTGCCCTTAGCCTGCTGCACGAGCTGCCGTTCGGCCGTCAGCTGCGTCTCGGCCTCCTCGGCGACGCGCTGGTGGCCTGCGGCGCGCTCCTCGAGGACTTGCGACTGCATGAACAGGCTTGAGATCTGCGAGTGAGCGGCGCGCTCGGCGGAGCGGGCGCGGGTGGCGGTCGTGCGGGCGCTGTCGAGCAGCGGCGCGTGTTTGTCCAGGGTGGCGCTGGTGGACCGGTGGGTGTCGAGGTGCTGCTGCTCCATGGCGACAAGGCCGGCGGCTGTGGTGGGTTCTTTGTTGTCTTTGTCGGTGGAGGTGGGTTCGCGCTTGCGCTTGAGTGGGGTGTTGCTGGTGGTTTGCGTGGTCATGGCAGGCTTGTTGCTGCCAGTCGATGGTGTGGGTGCCGGGCTGCTGCTGGGAGAGCTCTCGGTCTTGATCTTGACTCCTTGCTGCTGGCGGCCCTGCCGGATGCTGGAAGCAGGCGATGGGGCAGTGGGCTGAGAGGCTGTCAGCTTCGAACTCCAAGTCCACAGGTAGGCATTGTAGGTGGAGCAAGGTGCTTTTCACTTACGCGTCTGGGTGATCCGGCGGTGACGGGCGTACTGAAACGAGAAGGCGCACGCGTAGGGTTTCCGCCGGCTCGTCCAGTGCTTCGGCCAGGTGAGATGTTCACTATGCGCTGCGCTAGTAAGCAGTCAAACGGTAAATGTTTGGCGCCTGAGATACTCACGCGCCTGTGGTCACTCATGATGAGCGTAGGATCTGAGGTTGAGGATGTGTGGTGGGAGCGTTCGCGCGTTGTAGTGGCTTGTGGTGAGGGCGCGATGAAGCGCGGTGGGTGTTGGAAGATCTTGTGTGGGGAGGCTGTAGTTGAAGAGGGAGATTAAGTTGGAGGCTTTATATAGGCGGCCACTCACGTCCACACACGCGCGGACGGTTGAAGGGAAAATACCAAAGAGGCAGCCTCCACATGGGCAAGACAGAACAGGAAGCCACTCCCATTAACTATCCCGCGTCGGCGAATCAGATTCTTCGCTTTGCACCTGGATACATTCCCGCACTCGCTTCCACTAATGGCTATGACTTTTAAGTGTAGCCGTTTATTGCAGCTACAAAGTTTCTAATTATCTTGTAAGTTCTCCTCTTGGATCAGTCCAAAGCATACGGATGGTCGTTCCGTGCAAGACCCTGAAGCCGGTCTATCGTAGGTGGAGAGCCGGCAGCCATTGCCTCATCAATATCCTCTCGCGGGTGGAAGAGGGCGAACCTCACGTAGATTATCCAGCCCTGCTTGAGCTCATCGATGTCCTCTCGTGTACGCTCAAGCTCGTCGACCCGCCTCTCGTACAGTTCAACCTCTTGTTCCCGGAGCTTTTGCTCATGCTTGAAGTGCTCTTTCTCCACTTCCTGAAGATTCTGCTCAGCTGCTTGCTCCATTTTCTGCGCCGCTTCGATCATACGCGTAGCATCGTGCAGAAGGAAAGCGGCAGCGTGCGCGCCACGAAGGTCATCCTTCACACGTGCCAGATTCTCCTTCATGCAAACCGCTTCGCCATGCTCCTGCTTGGCTTTCTTGATGGCATTCAAGAGCTGGTCTTTTTCTCCTGTTGCCTTCAACTTCATCTTATGGAAGCTTCTGCATGCTTCGGCGTGCATCTTGCGCATCTTTTCCAGTTTCTCTTGCTTCGCCAGCCAGCGCCATGGGTAGGTATCCTCCGGGATTTGCGTGTCCTTGCCAGCGGTTGAGTTTACCTCGATGATTGCCTTCCTGATCTGCAGCTCCGCGAAGCTGTACGTGCGCTACGTTTCATTAATGAGGTAACTTGTTGGACGAGTGAGATGGAAGGAGAGGAGCCAACTCACGAATGCGTCAGTCAAAAGCTCCTGCTTCGTCAAGCCCAGCTTCTCCAAGTACGCGTCCACATCCTCTCCCGGGAATTCAAGCTTTCTTGCGCGTTTATCCTCACTGACCTCGATCTGGAAGAATATGTGTCAGATGTGTCGCAACTGCAAGTGAAGTCAGGAAATGGACATACGCGGATGCCGGTGAGGCGGCGCATCAAACCCTTCAAATCGTTTCCCATGACTTTGATGCGGGGTGGTCTTGGATCAACGGTTGGTCTGCGGTGGTGAGATGTAATCGGATATGACCTTCAGGGTCATGGTGAGGGAGTTGATGAGGAAGTGGAGGGCAGGGTCAGCCTGGGCACTGAAAGTCGGCCTTAGCACCAGGCAAGATCAGTGAATGATTGTATGCAGGGTAGGCGGTGATCATGGGGCACCGACGGTTGGCACGGCGCCCCTCACTTTACGTCAACTTCCGTCATTCCGCCCGGCCCGCGTAGATAGAAGAATGTAGCCGCCTATACGAACGTGCGACTCTAAATTCGTCTCTTTCTCAATTGTCCGCCGTGGTAATCTGGTGCTGCGCCTCGCAAGCCGCCAAAGCAAGTCGGCGAGAACTGCACTCCGCAACATCTCTCAAGAAAATGTGTGACTATTTTAAGCCTCCTCGGGCTGTCGTTATTCGTATCTTTGACCGACTCGAGACTGGTGGTCTTTCTATTTTAGACTCAATTTATCTACAAAGCCATACCCGAAATCCGATCACGACGCCGGCCACGTGTCTCCAATCGGAGTTTTTGTACCGCTTCAAATTCATCCAATGTTTTTTTCCACCATGAATAACACAATAGGGATCCCTTTTCGGCAATTTTCACTCACAAACCAGAGCTCTGGAATGTGATCCCAGCCACAATCTTCAATGCTCCGTTGGCTCAAGAGGAGGCGACCTTTGCCCCCGAAGAACCCGCAGGCCCAACATCCGCATCTTCATCATCTGTACTCGCCTCCGAAACCTCGTTCGTTCCGCTATTCAGCTCGCGTTTCACAGTCTTATCCGCCACCTCAGAGTTGGACTTCAACGCAACAGCGCCGCCTCCGGTCACCTCCCTCTCTCCTCCACCGCCCTGTTCCAATTTGACCTCCTCCACGCCTTCCTCTCCTTCACTCTTAACTCCCGCCTCCACCGCCTCTACCCTCACTACCTCTCCTCCTCCCTCGCCACCTCCCCGCTCCCCACGCACCACCGGCACCGGCACCGGCACCGGCACCAACGCCCTCCCAAACCTCCCCACCACCTCCTCCAACACGCCCACCGGGTCATCCTGCTCCAGCAGCACCGCCACCACCTTCGTCACCACCACATCCCTCTTCGCCTCCGCCACCTCGCGCTCCAGCACGACGACCTTCGCCTTCGCCGGGCCGATCTCTTCGTCGAGCCGGCGCTCGCGCTTGCGCAACTGCTTCAACTCGGACGCGACGTCCACGCGCTCTTTTTCCATGGCCGCGGCGCGGCGCGACGTGTCGCGCAGGCGCACGCCTGCGAGTTGCAGGGCGCGCTGGTCGGACTGCTTGCGGGTGGCGGTGGAGAGTTTGAGGGCGGGGAGGGTGGCTGCCGTGCCGGCGGAGGAGGAGGAGGAGGAGGAGGAGGAGGAGGAGGATGAGGGTGAGGGGGATAAGCTGGGTAGTCTGGTGGAAGAGGGTTAGTGTTGTTTTTGCGCTTCGCGATGGGGTCTTGCGGGGGAATTGGACGGTTGGTGGGTGAGTTGGGTAAAGTGCGAAGAAGTACCTGGAACTTGTGCTGCGGACTGCTGCTTCTGCAACGCCGGCGCTGCTGACCCGATTGCTGTTGTTGGATCGCTGACTGCTGGCCTTCGTGTCGCTGTTGTTGCTGATGGTCGCGGTCATCGTTTTTGGTTCTCGTTTCGTGCTGTGGTGAGAGACTGAGCAGGTGCTCGATCTCGCCGTTGGCGAGCGCAGACTTACAACCTGGCGTGCGGACCGGGTGATGGTGAAGAAGGCCCAGTGTTTGTCTTTCTGGCAAGGCTACCCGGAATGCGTTGCCTGTGGTTTGGGTTTGAGTTTGCGCCCGCCGAGGAAGCAGCCTGAAGTTGGATGAAGGGAAGAGCAGTTGCAGTTTTGGTTTTCACTTACGATGAGCATTCGGCCGTCTGTATGACAAAACAGGTAAGAGGTCAAGACCAGGAAGGGAATCACCAACACGGTTGTGGCGCACGTTTCAACTGCGCCTTTGTTTAGATGAAAATGCTGTAGGCGCAGCCCTTCAGCCTCACGGTGCACCTCAAGTTATGCGATGGTGTCGGAAAGGTGAAGTGAATACCTGGGACCTTATAGGTTATTGAGCTAGAATTGTAAGGCTGAGGATGATAGAGAAGTCGCGCATAGAAGACACCACTGCCAGATTGCACGGCGCTGCAGGAGTTTCGTATCATGATAGCGCTTCGAATAAATTACCAGCTTCCCTAGAACTAAGATCTTCCTACAAATCTACTTACTCTGTATCTGATTGAAAAATGGATTGGTAAAGCGCTTTTGGGGAACAGATGTTTTGAACATTAGCTTGAAACTCTTATTATAAATTTTAGCTTTATAAATAGAGTTTGGGTTCTACGTATATGTATAGCCGATTGCACCATAACACTTAAAATAGGAACCCTCGCAGCAGGGCGTACAACACTTCTTCGCACGCTGCTCAACCCGGCCTGGCTGTGCTCCGAGCGTCGGATGACAAATTCTCTTTCCCCGCACTCGAACTACGACATCAGGCCGCCTCCATTCATCCTTTACAAAGCTATAAACTCCTCGTCAACAATGCAGGATATCGAGGATGCCCACAACAGATTCATCTTCGTTGAGGGAAATGGCAGTACGACACGCACTCGGCGCCATGTCATGCGCGACATCGGCAAGCAACGAAGAAGCAAGGACAAACCGTGGACATCAAACGTTAGCCGCGTCCGCATTCCTGTACAGATGAAGATTGCAGCCACCCCCAAGATCTGTGGAGGAATTGATGAGGATTTCGAAAAGGACGAATGGCCGCATCAAGCGCATATTACGCACCTCGGAAACTCTAGGCTGGATCCGTTCGCTAGCTATCCAATTCCTATGGATCGCCGGTCACTAGAGTTGATTTGGTACAGTATGTTCTTGAGCGTGTACGCAAAGGATTTGGCTGAAGCCGTCCAATAGTGTTCGAGACGAGCTTGCCAAACAACAACGCTTTTTACCGATCCGTCTGGTATCCACTTGCGTTTTCCAGTGCAGCAGCGTTTCACCAAATCCTCTCAATGTTCCCTGTATATTTGAAAACAACCGGTTTAGCACACATCGTTTCGGATGATGACGCATATGTTCTGCTACATCACAATGAGGCAGTCAGGCGAGTCCGGGAAAGCCTTGAGAATCCTGAATCTGCCGCCAGTGATGATGGTATTCTTGCAACTATAACTGGTATGATTTGCCAAAGTGTAGGTTTGTCGAGTATAGAGAGTTTGCAGCTCGTACTGACCAACTACATAGCACTTGACTGGGGATGTAGAGCAATGGACGGCCCATGTGAATGCATTGAAAAGTCTCGTTCAACTGCGCGGGGGTGCTGCGTCACTCAATTGTAGCCCTATTCTTGGCTTTTCTATACGATTGTGAGTCCAGCATTGGCACATCTGGTTCTGCCGCTAAATCACTACAGAGTCGACATGTCCACGTCCTTCAGCCAGGCGAAAATACCATCATTGGTTACAGCTCCCTGCCTTTTAGAGGCTGACATCCCAGCCATGGCTTCAGACTGTCTTCCCTTCTTTTCCGATGTGGCTACATCATGGTATGCGAGATTCCCTGATTCCACGGAAATTATAGACACCCTTCTCAGATTGTGGGATATGTTCTCCCGCCTAAACCTTGGAATCATTCAAATATCCGACGACCCACGGGACGAGAATTGCATCTGGAGATTCATGCATCCGGTGCTGGATCGGCTACTACGGTACAGATGCCCTGCGAGTATGTGTGAAGATCGCTTCGTCATCAATGAAGCTTGTAGGATCAGCGGACTCCTCTCTCTAGCACAATTTCGGCGAATGCTAGGAATTGCTCCCATTTCTACGGCCATCTACACTTCCCGCGCGCAGAGACTCGTTCTCCAATATCAGGTCGATTGGGCGGGACTCGAATCTTTGAAGCTCTGGATTTTGTTAACGACAGCTTTGGAGGCTGAAGATCCATCGGTATATGAGCAATTGGCTCAAGAAGCTGGGAAATTGGTGTCTATGGCAAAGTTGGACCACGTTGAGAAACTGCAAGAAGAATTCGCAAATGTAACGTGGGTAGATTCGGGGTCCCTGAGGAAACTACAATCATTCTGGTCGCGCGTGACATGGCAGTAAGTGAATAGTCCAAAGCAGAAACGTCACGCAAAAAACAAAGAATTGCTGATTCTAGCCGGTAGCAGTATGAAGAGCAAGTTAGCTACGGATCTACACGAGACAAGTACGGAGTTTTACGACCCCCAGGGGACAAGGGCTTTGTGACCCCAGGGGCTGAAAGGTCAAAATGCTATCCAAGGAGCGTGGTAACATACAGTAGGAAAGCTGATTGAAATCTGGATCTGTGTGTGTTGGATCTATCCCTTATTAACCCGAGGAGTGTGGATTTGTGAGGGTTAGACCTTCTCTCCCGGATGCTTCCCCGCCCACCACACCAAAATCTTGACATACTGCTCCGGATCCTCCTCAGCAAGATAATGTCCTACCTCGTCCATATTCTTCACTTCTACGTTTTCGTACACCTGACTCAGCATCGGATATCCATCTACCGCATGCATGCTCCTCGCGCCACTGAAGCCCAACGCCGGCACCTTGCACTTCCCATTCGCCGCCAACCACGCCAAATTCTCCTCCTTGTCCTGCTCGAACGCGCGGTACGCCCCCAACCCAGCCCTCAGCGCGCCGGGCTGTTGATAGTCGCCCAGATAGAAGTCAACAGACTCGTCCAGCGCGGCGCGGTTGTACGCCTGACGATCGAAGAAGTACCGCAGATACACCTCCTCCTTGCCGGCGATTAGGGCTTCCGGGAGGTCCGGCACGGAGTGGAACAGGAGGTGGAAGTGGTTTAGCATCGTTTTGCGCTCTTCGTACTCGCGAGTGCCAGGTAGCGGACACTCGCCCCACGCGACGCTCGCCGTGTGGTTGGCGTAGGTGGTGGCGTACGCGTGCGCGACCATGCCGCCGATGTCGTGGCCGACGACGTGGATCTTCTCCGTGATGTTGAGGACCGAGTGGATCAGGTGGAAGAGGTCGCCTGCGATGACTGTCTTGCGGTAGTCGGGGGACCATCCGGTGGGTTTGGATGATTTGCCGGCGCCCCGGTAGTCGGGAGCAATGACGCGGTAGCCTGCCTCGGCGAGGGGGCCCATGACATGGCGGTAGTGGTACGAGGTGTATGGAAAACCGTGGATGAGGAGGAAGGTGCCTTTGACGGTCTGGTTGGCGGGTGGTTCGCTGTAAAGGTAGTGCAGCCGGAAGGCGTCGCCGAGCTCGGGGAGCTCAGTGTTACGGGAGACGTAGCCAGAGGGCTGGGAATTGACCATTGTGAGGGAGAGGAAGACGGCGGGGAGGAGAAGAGGGAACATTGTGCCAGTGCGCTCGATGGTGCTCTTTATGTCCGCTGTACGGCTCGTTTATATATAGAACCGGGCGGCATAGAAAGAAGTAGGCTGGCAGAATACTGCTCATACCGCCAGATCAGATGTCTTCTGCAATACAAGGGACCGATTACTGCTTTTGTCTATACGGTGGGGTTAACCTGCCATGCCCGATGATGCTCCGATACTCCCCATAGTCCATAGTAGGTTTTCGCATCGGTAGGTCCTGCGGCTAAGCGGCTATTTACCCGCTCGTCATGCACGACAGGGGACCTATTACCGTTTCGAGATTAGCTTATTGACCTTCCCACACGCACTGGTCAATCACGTGTATCTCACTTCGTTCTCGCCCCATCCTGAGTCCCATTCAAGGTAAGCCGTGTGGGTTTACCACCCTCTTTGGTGTTCGGATCCTTAGAGGCAGAGGCTCGCCGCTCCAGAGAGGAGTATTAGAGACTGCCGGTTGCATATAGAGCCGGACTGGTTTTAGCTGATTCTTTGTTTAGCTAAAATGGACAAGCCGAGCTGAGACCCACGGGATCGTACCTATGTCGGCAGGCTTGCCGTTCAGCGTTGTTGCACATGCTCCTCTTCATCGCAGTTTTCAATTACCAACCGAAGCTTACAATGCATTTTCTACGAGCGCCATGACTGCCGCAAGTTGCGGATGGAGCGTGGTTCGTACGCTTTTAACACTTGCTGCCAACAGCCTTCACACGCACCTGAATGTTCAGTGGGCATCCAGCGTTTTTACCAGCTTGCTCAAGGCCTCAATGCTCTTCGCTTTCATTTGCATAGGATTCGGAGACCAGATTTGTAGGTGAAGCGCATCAAGTTAAAGCACAGAGGAAATTTGGAATAGAAAGACGTTACATCTTCGACTCTTCACTCAACAGCGAAAGCAGTAGAAGTAAATGGTTCTATATTGCCACAAAGTTAATCGATAGAGGTGAAAGGTTAGGGTGGATACAATAAACATTCAACTCACCAAAACCCTTCTGCATAAAGATCGACGTTTCGCTAGAATTAGCTGAATATGGACGCATACCGTCTCCGGCAACTCGGGTTGCCGCTAGCGCTGCCAGCGACTCCAGCGCCTCTTGGTAAGAACGGACAATATGATGTGTGTGCAGTGTCGGGAAGTTTCCGTGACCAGTACTGGGTAGTATGAGACGCAGTTGACAAGCCAGGATATGAGAAGACTAAAATGAAAATATGGCAGCACCTCGATAAGGTAATGTCTCTGTACTTGGCTTGAAAGAGCACGACTGTTGTTATCATTCTCTGCGGATATGGTCTCCATCCCACTACAGCAAGAAGATGGACCCCTTCAGGACGCGCACCAAAGCTGGGGCATACGGCTTAGCTGTTCAACCCCGAAGGCTATTCATTTGTAGCAGGAGAGCGCAAATGTCCACTCTGTCCTTTTGCTATGTGCAATGTTCAAGGACGCGTAGACTTACTTTGCCACCTTTCCCGCCTGACGCTAGATGTCAGATTTGTACGCCAACGAAGCTATTGATCGACCTTCGTATCCCCAAGGCATGACTCGGAATGACCGGAGCGATAGCCAGGTGACGTTAATAAGAAGGCAAAGCAATGGTGGCTGGCTTGTCCATCCGCCATGGAAGGCTACGAGGCTGGAACGGGCAGAAGGTACGCAACGCAGAGGGCTGTGCCTTTTAGCGTTTCAAGTTTCACAGGCTATCCGGGCAACATTGTGCATGGATATCCGGGCCGGCGGGAGAGCGGTGGTAGGGGAGCGAAGTATTCGGTTTAGTGCATGCAAAAGGTGCAGGGTGACGTACCTCGGCTCCTCACAAACTAGATGCTGCATGATGTCGATCGCGCGTTTTTTGCGTTACAAGTCATGTCTTTGGCTCAATAGGTAGGTGAGTATCAAGAATGGGGCGCAGGCAGACAAGGCGAAACCGATGAGACCTTGGGGGCTGCGCCTCTAGAAGGCGAATCTCAGGCAGCGGTGCAGCTGGCCAAGGGGATTGGACAAGAGCCAAGACAGGTCGCACGCAGAGGGCTGTGTAGGTACCTGCGGCATCAGGCTCTTTGGCGGCCAGGTGCCGAAACGACGCTTTGCACCTATCACAGGCTGATTAGCCCTGACCGGTGTGCCTCAGGCTCTCGCAAGCTGCACCTCGCCCCAGCTCCTCGACGAGGTTCTTAGCCGCTCGTTGACGAGGCTGAGGTTTCTCTCAGCTTAAGATGGGCCGCCTCGCCACTATCGACGCGCATCCTCGCATCCACAGCGATCCTCGCGGCGTTTCCGCCGTTTATTTTTGCTTCTATTAATATCCACCCAGCAATGGGACAGGGCCCATTGCCAAGCCTCACCGACGGTGTCCGAACAGTGGTGACGGTCAATCGCCTGCGCCTGCAACGCTCCGCGCGTCACTGCGACAAGCGCATCGCCAAGCGCTTTTGGTCGTGCGCTTCCGAGCATGCCGACCTCGAGACCCATCGGTAAGCTGGAATCCTCGCTCCGCCAGACGCTCGACCGCCTGACCCGCCAGCGCAGCCGCAGCCATGAGGTCGAGGTAGAGTTTAGCCCCAGCGCTCCGGATGAGGTCATGCCTGTCTTGGCCCAGGTCCACGGCACCATCGCACGCCTGCTGCGGCGCCTGAGACGCGACGACGGGCGCGAGACACCGGCCGCCCCGTTGCTGCTTCAGCCCGGCCGGGTGCTGGAGCGGTGGCAGCGGCGCCAGCGGCGACTCGAGGCGAGCTGTGCGAGCTGGTTCTCGGTCTTCCCGGGCAGCGTGCGGCCGGTGAGCACGACCTGGCCGTGGACGATCAAGCCGGCGCTGGCGGTGCTCTGGGGCGTGTGCTGGCAGTACTACCCGCCCTCTTCTGGCAGCTTCGATGCGCGCACGCGGGTGCCGGCGGCGCTGCTGGAGAGCCACCTGCGCGACGCGGGTTGTTGGGGGTGGCAATCGCCGGACGCGGGAGCGTGTGAGTTGGTCGTTCCTCGAGTCTGCGTGCCTGAGGCTTCCGGCGCTGCCGGCGGCGCGAGCGCGGCCAACCGTGCTGGGCCAGCGCGCGCTGTGCTGGCAAACCGGCGCGGGGCGGTGCCTGCTTGCTTGAGTGCTGACGAGATTCCTTGGCAGATCTGCAATTCGGTCGCGAGGCGCTTGCGCCTTTCCTGGCGCCGGCGGGCGAGAGGGTGCCGGCCCAGGGAGAGCCTGGCGCAGGCGGAGCGGAAGCGCCGGCCTTGGATTTCAGGAATCCGCGTGCGTGCGCCCCCGCTCAGCCACAAGGTCGTCGACGCAATTCTCGCGCCCAAGGCTCCAACGCCGACGCTGGTGAGTCATCCGGCCGCCTGAGTGGCCCGCTGCGCTGAGCTTGTTTCTGACTCCGACCGTGCAGATCCGCGGCCGCCGTCGGCTCCCGGCCATTTATATGCCAACGCGTTGTCGCCCAACGCGTCGCCCTGCGAAGCTCAAGCCTGCGTCTGGCCTTACCAATCAGGCATCGCCACCTTCGAGCCCACTTCCCATCAGCTCCCGCATGCCCGCACCACAACCACTTCACTCCACGATTCCCTCCACTGGTTTTCCCAGCACCAGACCCGCCAACAACCGCCTCAGCACTGCCTGAACCACTCCATCCCCGAGCTCCGCGTCGAGGATTTCACCACGCAGCCTGCGCTGCAGCCTACGTCTGCATCGCCCGCCAACGACTATATATCCCGCCAGGCACTCTCGCCACGCCGCGCAACTTCAGCATTTCCATCGTTCTACGACTCCCCCATGGACGCTACTGTCGCCCACGTTCCGCAGGTGATGACCGACTTTTCCAAGGCTTCTGGCCCCGTTAGTCCCGTCTCCATGAACGAGGAGGTCGTCGCCCAGATGTCTCCCGCCGCAACCTCGACCGCCACCAACCCCCGGAAGCGGAAGCTTTCCGATGTCTCTCTCGCTGCCCACCCCGTGCAGCCCACCAACCCTCAGCTCCCCATCCGCGAGTCTTCCGAGGAGCAGGACCGCTACGACGGCTACACGCCGCGTGGCAAGTATTCTCACAAACGCACCGAGGACCCGCCCCGGAACACCGAGGGCAAGATGATCTGCAACTTCTCCCCCGACTGCCATGGTATCATCTTTGAACGAAAGTGCGAGTGGAGGTAAGTCGTCCCCCCGTCCCCTTCCCCACCTGTTTCCCACAACTTCAAACTGCTTCACGTGTGTTTGAAATGCAAAACCAACGCTAACATTCCCTGCAGTAAGCACATGGACAAGCACGACCGCCCGTACGTCTGCCGCCACAAGGGTTGCGAGAAGCTCCAGGGCTTCACCTACTCCGGCGGCCTGCTACGGCACGAGCGCGAGGTGCACAAGATGCACGGTGGCACTAAGAAAGCTCTCTTCTGCCCGCACCAAGACTGCAAACGCAGCATGGGCCAGGGTTTTACCCGCAAGGAGAACCTAGCCGAGCACATTCGCCGTGTCCACCGCCGCGCCAGCAATTCCGATGTCGCTTCCTCGCCCACCGCTCAGCCGGGTGGCGGCCAGCCGAAGCCCGAGGATGAGGCTGCTAGCGAGGCTGGCCTCAGCCCCGATGCCGATGCTGATGACGTTTACGGTGGTGCCGTCGGCGAGAGACGCGTCGGCCCATCGAGTAAGAAGAGGAGGACGTCTGGTACGGATGGTGGAGGCAGTGTCGGTGGGGGTGGTGAGACGGATGAGGATGACCTGAGAGAGGAGATCAGGCGACTTCGTCGCGAGAATGAGGAGAAGGACCAGAGGCTCAAGAAATTGGAAGCGGCAGTAGAAGTCCTCAGCAGAGGACAAGGCGCTCCGACCATGGTTTGATTTCTCATTTATCCATTCTTCTTAGTTTCTCTACTCTGTTTCGGTGTTCTGCGTTCAACGTCATCTGGGATTGGGTATCATTTCACCGGTGGGCCATTACGGAACAGAAGATTGCATAGCACGGCGTTGCTCAGGACGAGCGGGTGGACGGTCAAACCCCCTGATGGATCAATCACTACGGGGGAAAGGGGGATTACGCTTCTTTTCGCCATCTTACCTCGTCGAATTTTTTTAACTTTCCCTTTCATCTCCCCTCTTGTACGATGGTCATGATTTCCCCTTCTTTCCTTTCCCCCCTTCTCATGATCATGATACGAAAGAACGAATTAGCCTGATTGATGCTAGATCGCTCCTCTGTTGCTTAGACTGCTGTACTAAATTCTCATCCATCTCATACCATCGTACCATATCTGTCCTTCAATATCAGAGTATGCAGGCTTTACTCTCAAATGAAATAATACCCCTCACCACTGTAACGAATCAGCGCACGGAAAGCCCAACACCCCAGTGATTCTTGAACCAGAACCAAACACGCGATCGCAAGGCGCATCAACGTGTTCACAAACTACCGGCAGATGAAGCCATTCCATCCCATCACACCAGTTGTCATCCCACATCTCACGCAAAGCCGTACGGCCTCAGGCCACGACGATGCCGCAAAAGGAAATACTCCCCAAAGAGGCCCATCTCGTGATGATCGGCAAGAGCCGCCGGCATAATCCACAGCCACCAAGAAAAGAGGCCACAGCACACTCCAGGTCTTTCAGCTGTCGAGAGTGGAGTCCCCACTAACTGCAGCGCAGACTAAGCCGAGGCTGATGGCCCAGACATCCCCGTTTCCTGCTGCCTAACCGCGTACGGGCCCGCAGACGCCGTTTGCACGAATGCCAGCGCGGTGCGGTGCGGTGCGGTGTCACCACCGCCCGTCGGCTGTTCTTCTCTTTCTCACCAAAGGAGAAAGGCGGGCAACCAAGGTTTCTCTCTCGTTTGCAAATATTAATGACTCATTTCACGGGAGGCTCCACGGCATACGGCAGGGAATAAAAAAAAACCGGGACCCAGTGCATGCACCTGCAGCAGGTCCATCGCCACTCGAAGCGTTTGGAGTCTGGGTATGGGTGGGCGAAATGTTGATGCCTGCGCAGCCCCCGCGTCGACTAAACCCGAAGCGGCAGTCTAATTGCCCCAACTGTCGCACCGCGCATGTGATCGCGCGTCGCTAGCGCGTTTGACATCTCTTAGCATCCTGGAGGCAGCACACTAGCGGAGATGGGAGTGGTGGTGGCTGATCGACTGGGGTGCGCTACATCGCTCATGTGCCAGTCTCTGCTGTGCGTGTGTGTGTCTCCATGACACATACGCTAGGCATTGCGGAACCAGAGAATGGTGGCTGAGGCGCTTATGAGAGAAGAGATTCCTGATCAGCGAGCACATAGTGAGTGATGATGAATCTTTTTTTGCCGCCCGGACCGGGCGGCTTCGTGGCCTCGCGGCCTCCTGGTTTTTTGTGTCGCAAGCGGGGAAGGGCGGAACAGAGCGGGCAGAATGCGCGATGCGAAACTGTGAGACCAGCCGAGACACCGAGTGATGACGAATACCCAACAAATGACGGATTTCTTAATTATATCCGCTTGGCCGGAAGGCCAATCAGAATAAATGCCAGAAAAATGAAGGAGGGGGTTCGCTGAGCGATAAGGCTCTCGTCGAAGCAACAAGGATTTCTATTTTTTCCCTTCATTTTTCAGCCTTGCATGCGGCGATCGTCCAGGGTGGGGGTGGAGAGGGTGGAGATTTGTCGGCAATCCGACCTCTTTTTGGGGGCCGATTTCGCAGCGGAAATTCGATGCCCACTCCGCTCCGCTCCGTGATATCACATATCAACCTTATCGCTTTCAAATACTTAGGGTTGTGTCTTCGTTGCCTTCGGAGTTGTCGCCTTGCGATGCATCTAACAACGGTAAGCTGAGGGCCAGATGGAATTAGCGCAGCGGTCACGATGACGGCTTGGCGGATGGTGGATACCGTTCTGCCTGCATGCCTGCCTACGGCACAAAGTATCATTGGTCCGTGCCGTACAACACCGCGGCACCGACAAGGCAGAGAAGCGGTCGCCCGTTGGATACTGATCTGGAATTGAGGCTCCAGGCAACAGGAACACTAAGGGCTGTGGCTTGTGGAAGCGCCAGAAGGAGCGGACTATGGCTTGGGAGCGCGTGAATACCTTGTCACTGCCTTGGGATTGAGAGTGAGATTAGATGATGGCTTGCGGCAATGGTCATCCTTAGCTCGTACTGATGAGGGATGACCGATGCCTGGTCAATTAGCCGGTGACCTATTACAGACACCGATGAAATAGATGATCACGCAAAACAACCGTGCAAGGCCTTCTGAGACGAGCTGGTAACTGTTCGGAAAAGGGATCCGCATAGATTACTCTAAGGCAGAGCTTTTGTATCGACGCCCAAACGAAATATACAAGATTAAAAACATCCCATACCTGCCGCTTTGGCCGCAATATTAATATTGCGACCCGCTGAGTAAATCAACGCATGAAAGGAACAATGCAAATGCTGCAATGCTTAAGAGCTTTCGCTCTTCTCATTCTCCTCGTCCTTAGAGTTGGCGGTCATGTCAGCACATCATCTTTCCGTAACATGCGGGTAGCCAGGGTGGGAACAAAATCAAGAAAAATCATACAGCAGGCCTGTTGGGGGAGATGGTGCCCTTGGACTTGGCGGTGTCGACGCCGCCCTCGGACTTCTTGCTCTTGGAAGGATCGTTGTCAACATCGGTGCTGTGCCTGGTATCGGTGTTAGAGACACCCTGCTGCTTGCCGGACGTCTGGTTCTGGCTCAGAGGCTCCTTGCTAGGCGCGGGCTAATGGAGGTTAGCGTGCGTATTCAGTCATTAGGAATATTTTGACGTCATCATACCTTGTCCTTAGCAGAGCCCTCGGCATCAGCTTTTGAGTCGCCAGAGCCGATCTCCTTGCAGTTGTCACTGTCAATGCGCTTCTTGGAGGCACCCTCCTTGGCATCGTCCTGCGAAGAGCGCGTGTTCTTGTCCTCGCTAGAATCCTCCTTGGGAGCCTCTTCCTTGGGCTGCTCCTTGGACTCGTCCTTGGATTCTTCCTTGGACTCCTCCTTAGCCTCCGCCTTAGGCTCCTCCTTGGGCTCTTCCTTCTTCGGCTCTTCCTTGGGCTCCTCCTTGGGAGCCTCCTCCTTGGGCTCCTCGTGCTTCTCCTCGTGCTTCTCGTGGTGGGCGTCGTGGTGAGCCTCACCCGGCTGGAGCATCCACCAGGTCCCAGGGACGCCGAGGGCAACAGAGCCAATCAACCTACGGAATAATTAGCAAGAGATGAGCTCAATTGAGGCCGAAAGGTCCGACGTGTTGAAGCGCAATGGCTGAGCATGCGCAAACACATTGCTTATGCGGCGCAAAATTCTTCGGCACGATCAGCGTCCGATCCCGCAATACATACCAAGGGAGGTCGCTCTTGGCCTGAGTGTGGCCAGAGCCGCCGTGCGAGCTGCTATAGGCGCGACGCGACACAGATTGCGAGATGCGCTGCCATGGCTGTTGGCGGCCGGCGCTGCGGAAGCTGGCGCGGGCAACGGGCCGGGCAAGCTGCTGAGCAGCGGTGCGGAGGACGGTGGAGCGGGCAAGAACCATTGTGAAGCTGCGCGAAGAGCAATTGAACGAGATGAAGACGGATGGAAGTGGGGGAAGAGCTCAATGGGCTGGTGGAAGCTTGAAGAAGGCTGGGTTGGCGAGGCGAGGCGAGGGCGCGCGAAATGACAGCCGATGACGCCGATGGTCCGACACAGGCAAGTAGCGCCCGAGCTACGGGCACCCGCGCCAAGCACGCCTCCAGGCCCCTCCACCTGAGTCTTCCTTCGCATCGTCGAATCGCCTGTGCTGGCTCCCAGTGCTGCGCCGTCGACTGCTGCCTCGCCTCACCCATCCTTTTCTCGCCGCACCCTCCACTCCTCTCCACCGCTGCCCCAGACGTCCCGCAGCATCTTCTTTGTGGCACCCCCGCGCCAGCAACAGCACAGCACACGCCGCAATGTAAACGCCTCCCACCCCCGACCTCTAGACCGCTTGACCTTCGACGGGAAGAACTGACGCACGATCTACTTTAGACGCTGTGCTCGCGCTCGCTTGCATTCCTTCGACGCGGCGCGGCCTAACCCCGACCTCCAAACACCACCCACACCCCGCTGTCAGAACCACACTTTTCAGCATGAGCTCGGCGTACGACGGCCGGATTCCGTCCTCTCAGGATGTGAACCGCCTGCTCAATAAGCTTTACGACAGCGACCCGGACCTGCGGTACATGGCGTTGAACGATCTGCAGGCCATGATGCAGTCCGGCCACCCGAACTTCTTGCAACACGATTACACCACCGCTGCCAAGCTCATCGACGGCTTCCTCCACACGCTGAACGACAGCAGCGCCGAGGTGCAGAACCAGACCGTCAAGTGTCTGGGGCCTTTTGTGGCAAAGGTACCCGAGACCATCATCTCGCCACTGATCGACCGCGTTTCTCAGGTCTCCACCACAAACACCGTCGACAACTCCATCCCCGCCCTCGCGCTCCGTAACATCGTCGTTTCGCTTCCCAAGCCCGTCGCCGGCATTCCGCGCAACCAATCCGTCGTTGGAGCCTACACCTCTGTTAGCAAAGTGCTTATTCCGCGCCTGGTGGGTTTCAATGTGGTCCCCACCGGCAAGCAGGGCCTGCCGTCTGTGCCCAAGAGCATGCTGGAGGATGATATTGCGAAGGGTTCGGACAGCACCGCTATTGATGTGCTTATTGAGGTGGCCCGCTGCTTCGGCCCTATGCTGCAGGAGCCAGAGCTTGTTGCCCTGCAACACACAGTCATGAAGATCATCCAGAGCGACCGCGCTGGTCCCGTCTTGAAGAAGAAGGCTGTCACCGCCATCTCAACTTTGGCAATCTACTTTTCCGAGCAGACTCTGAGCAATCTCGTTTCCAGCCTCATTGAGAGCATGAAGGATGCGCATATTACCCGGGCGAAGAGGAAGGTCTACATCAATGTCCTCGGCGCAATGGCGCGGTCCATCCCCAAGAAATTCGGCCCATATCTGAAGACGCTGGCACCGTTCGTGTTGAGCGCAGTGAGCCAGAGCGAGCTGGATGAGGAACTGGAGGCTTGGGACGGCGAGGAGGAACGCGATCCGGAAGCCGATGAGGTGCGCGAGGCTGCTCTGGTGGCGCTCGAGAGCTTCTTGGGCTCTTGTTCGCAGGAAATGCGCGTCTTTACCGACGAGAGCATTGAGGCCGGTACTCGCTTCCTGAAGTACGACCCCAACCTGGCAACGGACGATGACGAGGACATGGATGACGAGGATGAGGAGGATGCAGAGGGCCTTGAGGATGAAGATTTCGAGGAGGAGGCCCAGTTTGATGACGAGGACGATGCGAGCTGGAAGGTTCGCCGCTGCGCCGCGAAGGTTCTTCACACTGTAATTGTCACCCGTAGCCAGGGCGATCTGCTGGAGGATGGTACTCTCTATGACCGCGTGGCACCAGCTCTCATTCCCCGATTCAAGGAGCGGGAGGAGAGTGTCCGCCTGGAAGTTCTCGCTACGCTTTCGAGTCTGGTTCAGCAGTCCAAGCCTGAAGTCCTGTCCACTGCTCGTGCAAACCGGGAAGCTTCGAACCTGGGTCTTATGGGACCTCCGCCATCACGTAAGAGGAGGAGGGTTGGCAGTGACGCTAGCATGTTCGACTTGCACACTAACGCTTCTCTGTACGCTGGTATTGCTTCTGCGAACGCCGATAGCCAGCCGCTGTCTGGTCCTCAAGAGAAACTTGCCGCGCTGGTACCTGACATCGTCAAGGGAGCGCTTCCCCTGCTCAAGACTGGAACCCTATCCACGAAGCAAGCCTCTATCAGCCTTTTGAAGGAAATTGTCATCACAGAGGGTGGTGGACTCTCGGATTACCTTGATCAGATAGTCGATCCTGTTGTCGACGCCTCTAAGGCTACCAGTTCCTCGACCGGAGGTTCATCCGCCTCGTCAGCCACGGCGAACACCCTGCGCATCGAAGCTCTCCTGTTGCTCCATGCCATCGCCGAAACGCACGCTCCTACGTTGCTACAGACTTACCTCCCCAAAATTGTGCCGGCTCTCGACGCGGCGGCCAAGGAACGCTACAGTAAGGTTTCTGCGGAGGCTTTGGCGAGCGTTGAGGGCTTCATCAAGGCATTCACCCCGCCGCGTGCTTCGGCTGGCTCTACGGAGAACAAGCCTTACTTGGAGCAGCTGTTTGATATCCTAGTTAATCGCATCTCCGCCAACGATGCCGATGTTGAAGCCCGTCGCCGTGCCATCCACGTCCTGGGTCTTTTCATCGGCCGTAGTTCCGGCACTGACGACTTCCTCTCGCAAGATAAGAAGGTGGCAGGTATTGAGCTTCTTGGCCAACGTCTCAAGCAGGAGACGACCCGTCTTGCTTCAGTCCGTGCCATTGAGGTCGCGGCAGGCCTCGCACAGAACAGCGCGGAATTCTCGCCTCAGTGGATCCAAGAGGTCGCGCTCGAGCTTGGTGCCCAACTTCGCAAGGCCAGTCGCTCTCTGCGTGGCTCCAGCTTGATCGCGCTCCGGACCATTGTCATAAATCCTGTCACCCGTGCTCATCTGGATGCCAAGACTACCAAGGAGATTGAGGAGATGCTTCTGCCTCCGATCAAGAACAGCGATTTGCACCTGATGGGACCAGCCCTGATTATCCTAGCGACTTTCGTCTCCAATGATCCCAGCAACGTTGTCAATGAGCAGCTCGTCGATGCACTCAAGGAGGTCGTGACCTCGACGATGAGCGGTAGCGCTCTCGACGCTCTTTTGGCTTTGGTCAGGGCTGTGGCAGAGAAGAATGCCGGTGGTCCTTTGATGAAGTCATTGCTCCGTGATGTTGGTATTGCGGGCAACCCCGATCTCATCGGCAAGGTGATAGGCACTCTGCTTGTCTACAGCAAGGCAGGTATCGATGTAAAGTTGGAGGACTTTGTGCAGGAGTTGCAAACTGCGGTGGACGAGAAGCGAAAGTGCTTGGCTTTGGCTGTGCTGGGCGAAGGTGGTCTGCGCCTTGGACAGGATTCACCTCTCGACCCGAAGCTGTTTGTTGCTCGCTTCAGCGATGGTGGACAGGTACCACTGGCAGCGGCAGTTGCGCTTGGAAGGGCAGGCTCTTCGAACGTGAAGACATACCTTCCTTTCATCATCTCAACACTCAGCCAGCCAGACGCCAAGACGTATCTCTTGCTGCACTCTATCAGGGAGGTTCTCCAGTACCGCAGTGCTGATGCTGATCTGCTCCCGTTCGCGCAAGACCTCTGGCAGCACATCCTCAAGGCATCGCAGCAGGAAGACAACAGAGCTGTTGGTGCTGAGTGCATTGGAAGGCTGACGATTATTGATCCTCAGACATTCCTTCCCCAGCTTCAGGTAATTACTCACCACGACAACACGGTTAGACATGCTGACGTACCCCCAAAGAAATTCTTGGGAGAAGCAGATCCCAGCGCTAGAGCTATGGTTATCTCGGCGCTGCGGTACACGTTCGCCGACACGGACGAGGCGTACGACGACTTCTTGCGGCCGATTGTCATCCCGATGTTGGCGGCGATGCTCCAGGAGACGGACCTGGACAACCAGAGACTCGCGTTAACCACTATGAGCTCGGCCGTGCACAACAAGCCGGAACTGGTGCTGCCGCACCTGACGGAGCTTCTGCCTCTCGTGATGGGCCAGACGCAGGTCAAGCCGGAGCTGATCCGCGAGGTGCAGATGGGACCTTTCAAGCACAAGGTGGACGACGGTTTGGAAGTGCGCAAGAGCGCGTACGAGACACTGTACACGCTGCTCGAGACGGCGGTTGCGCGCCTCAACCTTGCCGACTTCTTCGACCGCATCATCGCAGGCATTACGGACGAGCACGATGTGCGCACGCTGTGCAACCTTATGCTCACCAAGCTGGTTCACCTGGCGCCGGACGAGACGAAGCAGCGACTGACGACCATCTCGGAGCACTTCAAGGCGGTCATCTCGACCAAGGCCAAGGAGAACGCGGTGAAGCAGGAGATCGAGAAGATTGAGAAGAGCGCCAAGGGTGTGATCAAGGTTTCGATTGACATCAACAAGAGCCTCAACGTCGGCAGCGTCGAGGGTGGCAGTGTCGAGGATCCCAACCACAAGGCTTGGCAGAGCTATTGGGAGTGGGTCAAGAAGGAGCACGCTGGACCGCTCAAGACGGTAGAGGAGGAGAGCCGCGCCGAGAGGGACCGGTAAGCGATTTATGGGATAAGTGTGGATACCAGATCTGGGGATTACGAGTAGGATGGCGGTGATTCCAAGCATCAGCGGCATAGCCTTTCCTCTACAAGCAAGTGGATAGGAGAATTGACAGAGGATCTTCATTTTCTTAATGCCGGTTCGCGATGCAAGATGAGCGGCTGCAGGCGGCCTGACTCGGTGGCAGCAGTCTTGGCCAGCGGCGGTGGAGCTGGCACGGGTGGCGCGGTTTGAGAGAGTGTGTGATCGCGTCAGGCTGTGGTGGCCCCATAGTGCTGAGATGCGGCTTGTGGATTTCCCGTGGTGCCTTACATGGCGGAGGCGGCGAGTCGACTGCGGCGCAGCGTGGAAGCTGCCCGGGCGGGCAACGATCAGCCGTGCTGGCGCTTATAGCCTTGCCGGCCAACCAACCATTCATGGCCGCAGTGGTGACCCGAAGTCTGGCAGCCCCACACAGCCCATGTCGTCGAGGCCAATCGCGGCTCCAGGACGGCTCTGCACGTCCGCGACGGGTCGCACGGCTCGATCAAGGAGCAGCCTAATGTCTGCCCGTCACCCAAGCTCGCCCGAGCTATTCTTGCGCGCTTGCGACACCTGCTATATTTCTCAAATCTGCTTGCTGATCTAGCGCTGATGTGCTGACGGAATGGTAGCTGCCGGCCAGCTCCAGGACTCGTGTGCGCTCACGTCATTGCCTGCGGCCTGTCGCCTCTCCAACATAACCCCCGTCTGTACGAGCTGAGCTTCGCTGCGACGACTGCAGTCTACCTCGCGCGTCGCCATGGACCCTCGCCGCCAGTATGCGCAACCACATGCGCAGGCGCAGGCCTCGCAGCAGCAACCCGCCCAGCCCTACTACTACCAACACCCGCAGCACCCGCCGCAGCACTATCAGCAACACCAGCAACACCAGCACTACCAGCACCCGCAACACCAGCAGCAGCTTGCGGAACCTCAGCAGCCTTCCAATCCGCGTTTCTCTTGGCAGATCCCCTTGACCGATGCCGAGAGACTCCCTATCCACCAACTCGATCCCGGGCCTCCATCTCCGCCACCCCAGCAGCAGCAGTCGCAAGCCCAACCTCGCGCACGCGTCCAATCGCCACCCCAGTCCAATCGCTTCTCCTTCGCACAAACACCGATCGAGGTCCAACAACCCCATTTCCAGCATCATGCCCAACCCCGCCGTCAGACCGAACCCACAATCCCATACTCTCCAGACTCGATACACGCTTCGAATTTGAACTCGCCGGCGACTGAGTTCGACGACCTGTCAGCCATCAGTACCGTTGCTCCACAACTACCAGCGCCCCACATGTCGCGGCCGCTGTCCAAAGAGATGGGGGAAGATATTGCTCCGGAAGGAAGAGTGCCCGAGGAATATGCAAGGCCGATGCCGCAGGAGCCGCATCCCGCCTTCTTCGCTCCGGTTGTTGACACTTCGCCGCGAGGAAGTATAGCGGCCCCGAGGCAGCGTCAGCAAAGTCTCGCCCAGAGCGTTGCACAGTCGGACCATTCCCAGCAGCAGCTCCACCACAACTATGACGCACAACCGCCGCCGGCGTCACCCGGTCCTGTCCCCATCAAGACTGAGAGGGACGACAGTGCGCCTGTCGACAATATTCCCATATCACCCATCTCTCCTACACAACCCTACAGTCCGCACTCAAATGTTGCCCCGTCGCGACCGCCCATCTTCGCACCAGATAATCCCAGCGGTCCGAATGGCATGCTGACGGGGGAGCATAAACCGGGCCAGATCGCCCATCCGAATATGGACCTGCATGCGACTGGATCGAAGCATCAGTGGAAGCACTCAATCTGCGAATGTAGTGGAGACGTTGGAACCTGCATGACCGGAGTCTTCTGCCCGTGCGTGTTGTACGGCAAGACGAGCTACCGGCTGGGCTTGAAGGGCGAGAAGAAGGATCCGACCGATATGCTAGGCTGGAGCTGGGCCAATACCCAGTGCAGTCTCATGGCCATGGCCACGTTTTGCGGCTTGTGCGGTATGCATCCCTTTGCCTTCTTGTGTCGCTCCGGATCTGTTTAGCTTCCTTTTCATTCCGGGCACCTGCATGAGCGAATGTGCTAACGTGGTTCCACGACAGGTCTTTTCCCCCTCATCCAGCGAACCCGGATCCGACACAGTTACCAGTTGGAAGGCTCGCTGCCGTCCGACATTGTTAAGTCCTGCTGCTGTTGCTGCTGTTCGACCATCCAGAACGAGCGTGAGATGCGGGACAGAGAAGAACAGGCCAATAGATGGGCCGGGCCCTCCAGTGGCACAACATACGAACGGCCAAGCCCGATGGTATATGAACCCCCACCGCGGGGCTAAAGAGGCGTTCCTTTTGAAGAGAAGGGCGGCGGAAGGGCTTGCGTAACGCAGAAGTGGGGGGAAGGAAAGACGCGTTTTTCCAGAGATCCCATCTTGAGATGCATCGGCCTTTGCGGCATTTTTTCCTTGCTGTTCCATTTCCCATTACCGGAAAGCGGCAGGCATTGGCGTTTTCGAGACATATACCCTTTTTCTTTGTGGCAAATAGCGAGCTGTTCTTTTGCATCATTTCTACTTTTGTATTACGTCTAAACAAGACGGAATCCTTTTTCTACCAATGAACACCATTGCCTCCCTCCCCCCTCTCTCCGCTCAGCGGGACGATGATTGTTGTCGCCCGTTCCCCGCATTGCCTTTCGCTTTTGCCAAGAGAGGTGGCTTGCGTTTTCGCCCGCAGCCGACCCGCATGGTTCAGTTGTGCATTTCTCGTTTAACTTTTAGGTTTCTGTACTTGCCGCTAACTGCAATCCTTTGTACCGCCCTACTTCATCAACCAGACCTAATCAAATCAAACTTCACATGTTCCCCACATCTCAACGCATTTGCCCACACGAGCTGCATGTAGGCCTCTGCCCTTGGTTCCCGGTCGTTCCGGGAGCACTGATTGGACCGCGACTGCATATTCCGCCCTCCGGAGTAACGTGGTTTTGGGCAGGACCGTTGGTAGTGTTGGCTATGTCTCCGCCGCATGCCGTGCACGGTTCGGACGAACATGTCTTGATAATATCTTGGTCAGCTCTTTGATATGGCGATTGGCGTGTTTGAAGGATTATTCGCCCTTCCTCTTCTGAATCACGCACAACGAAGGCGGCTCGCTTGCAACTTGGCGGTGGAGATATGCAGGGCGTAAGGGTACTTCCGGTGCGGAAAGAAGAGTGGGCGAGATGGAGGAGCTGAAAGGGTATAAAGAGAGGAGGGCGACGGCGGAATCAGAGGAGATCACCCATCCAAGCAGCTTCGGACAAGAACTCTGGTTTAGGACTCTGGGACTGCAGCTCCTGCTCGACCTTTTTTCTCTTCCTCGACCTTAACCCCGACGAAAAGAAGTATCATCAACGCTTCTCGATCTCTTGCTTCCGGTTCAAGATGAAGTTCTCTACCGTTCTTTCGCTGCTTGCTGCGCCGTTGTTGGCGCTGGCGGATTGTGAGTTGAGCTGGTGATGGTGATAATGGGGGCATGATTGGCTGACATTTTGACTACCTACTTTCCAGCCGTTCCGTTCGAGCGCCTCAATGCTAGCGATGCTGTACGTCTTCTCTTCATTACCATTGCTCCTACCCTCTCAATCAATCCCCAACACTCATGCTTGAACAACACACTAACAATCCCCCCTCCCTCCAGGTCCTCCTCATCCTCGACCTCCAAGTCGGCCTCTATACCGTCGCCCGCGACTTCGACCCGACGCTGTACCGCGAGAACCTGATCGCGCACGCCGCACTCGGCAAGCTCTTCCCCGAACTCCCCGTCATCATGACGACGTCAGCCGAGACGGGCCCCAACGGGCCCCTGCCCAAAGAAATCCTCGAAATGTACCCTGACGCACCGCTCATCAAGCGGCAGGGCGAGGTGGACGCGTGGGACAACGCCGAGTTCCGCGCCGCGGTCGAAGCGACGGGCCGCAAGCAGATCATCGTGGCGGGCGTGACGACGGACGTGTGCACGGCGTTCCTGGCGCTGTCGCTGCGCGCCGAGGGCTACAGCGTGTGGGCCAACGTCGAGGCGTCGGGCACGACCAGCGCGCTCGTGCGCGACGTGAGCAACGACCGCATGCGGGATGCGGGCGTGCAGCTGGTCAGCTTGTTCAGCATCGTGTGCGACCTCATGCGCGATTGGCGCAACACGCCCGGCGCCAAGGAGGCGATTCCGTGGCTCGATCGCTACTTCCCTGTTTACGGGTACTTGGCGAGGGGACATGGCGCGGCGGTTGAGAATGGCACGCTGATTCCGGGTGAGGAGGAGCTGTTGGCTTGATTGGTGAAGGATGGGAGTGAGTTAGAGGAGGCGGTTCAGGCCGTGGAGTGGTGGGAGGTGGGAGGGTGAGAGTGTAGCAGTGGGTTTCTTTGGAATTTGCTGCTGCGGAAGAAGGTGGGAGGAGGAGGGAGTATCTGATCCTTTGCTAATTCCTCGCCGTGAATCTCTTCGGGTTTCTCGAGAGGCAAAAGTAAATACAATCGAGAAGATTCCTTCACAATGTTTCCTACAAAGCACGCTACTTGATGGACTAGGAGCTACCGTGGACTCATTCGCAGCCGGTTACAAAAACTTCATCCTTCCCATACAAGCTTCATAAAACATATCGCACCACAGTTACGGGACACTTGAAGCCCACGCCCGGGTCACGATGTTGTTCCATCCATCTACAGTTCCCAACTAGGTCACCTACTTCAATTGTCTATGGCCCACAGTAATGGAGCTTCAGAGCACATTACGAAGAAAACAGTTTGACGCGCACTGCACTTGCGGCAGCCTATTGTCCAACAAAGCATGAGAAGGATTGAAACAATCAAGCGTGCGACCGCCAAATGAAAAGAATCAAAGAAGAAACTGCCAATCGAAGTTAGAATGCTCTCAACCCAGTCACTTTCCATTATTTAGGGTTTCCCTAGGCTGCAGATCCAATCCAGAGCTTGCAGCATTTTGGATCGCCATCGCAGTCCAAAGCTGAAACACAAGAAAATCATTGCCAGTTCAGACGGGCTGCGACACGCTCTGACGTGGCTTTGCGGCGCATCTTGAGGCTTGCTGGATAGATGCACATAAGCTTACCGTGCCGATCCTTGCGTGCCGCGTGGTCCAGAACGTTGGGAAGGTTGTCGGCCCACATGCGCGGTTGACTTTGTGGGGGAGACAAGGGTGTCAATCCATCCGGCTGGGACGGCGCAATGGATGCAAGCAGCAGGCGACAAGACTTCACACGACGACAGGACAAGAATCACATGTTGCAAGTGGCAAGCTGACGTTTTGCTTGGTCATTAATTATTTGTTTTTTTTTTCAAGGCTCCACACCTGTTGGGCGGACCGGGCCGTTCGCAGTGCCACAGTGCAGCCACGAATCCTTTAGCCTTTTTACTAGTTTAAGAAGCTACAGCTCGTCATCAGCTGCCACTAACACGACCGCTACCGCACGGATCGTCCATGGCACATTTGGTATTACAAAGGAAAAGAAAAACAAAAGCTGTCGTATCGTCTCGCAGTGTAAAAAGAGCCGAGCTTCGTTGCTCGCTGCAAGGTAACATGGTATCCAAATCAACACCCACATCCCAGCTCTATCGCTTCTTCTAATTTCTAGCCGTTCAATTCGTCATTATTAGCGTTTTAGTTTTGGTGTGTCCGGAACCATAGCCGTGTCAACTCTGGTCTGGTGAAAGTGCGCCGCGTTCTCCTGCACCATTGGCGAGTCGCTCGCCGGCCCGTCGCTGAGCTCGATGACCGTCGCGGGCGGCGGCGGCTGTCCTCGCTGGTTCTTCCTTCTCAGCGTATATAGCACCGGCGCGTTGACGGCTAACGCGGCGACGAACAACTCGATGCTTGCCCATGTTGTTCGGTTGACTTGGCTGACGGCTTGGTTGTGGTTCTGCGGGAGGCGGATGGCGGTGATGATGACGATGAAGAAGCCCATGCAGAAGAGCGAGGCGATGTGTAGGCGCTGCAGCAGGGGCCGCTTCCAGTAGTAGAAGAAGATGGGGACCGGTAGGGCCATGAGCATGATGTCGGTGATGATGTTGAGAACTCCGAGCGTGAGGAGTTGGGTTTGCGCTTGCGAGCAGGTTCCTTTGGTTGGTTAGCTTACATGCGCGATCCTCTAGCGTCAATAGTGCTATGTCTCGTCGACTGCACCTCCAAGTTCCACAATGTAACGTACCTGGATAAGGAAGCACTTGCCAGTACAAGTGGAAAGGGTTGCATTCGGAGAAGGTGACGACTTGCACAGCAATGTAGGTACCCGCAAATACGACGTAGAAGGACCGGAGAACGATATATTCCCAGTGCAAGCCCTTAATGAGCTGCCGTGTGATGTCTAGCAGGACGAGCTTTTGCAGCCACAGACTATTTGATTGTATGAGATTTTGTGGCAGAGAAGCGCGCGGAGGTGCGACTTACTATGAATTGTAAAAGACGCGATTCGCCACGGCGAACTTGCTCCCAATCTCCCTGCGATATATCTTCTCTGCTGTCCACTGTGTGTTCTCGCGGAGCTTTGGCGACATGTTGTTGGTCCCCCAGGTAATGACAACGTGTATCAGCGGGAGGCGGACCAAGGCACAAAGGATTGCACCCATTGTGAGATAGTCGCCCAAACCGAAGTATTGGCCTCTGACCTTACGCAGCACCAGTCTGGTAACCATGATAGCCACGGCCAGCCAGCTGAGCAGCCATAAGATCAACAGAGTAGGATCATCCATCGGGCCCGGCCCGACGCGGCGGACGGCGGAAACGACTTTGGAAGTGGGGAGAGGGATTCGCAGCAGGAGGGCAGCAGAAAATAGAGATCATTGATTGCATGATATATGGCATCGGTAGTGGCCGATATCTTACGAGGGCAACCTCGGTGCCAGCCCAAGATGGGCACACAGCCTAGCGTTTAGGTCACATCGAGTGCGTTGACTGACGCCAATCTCCGTTGGTGGCACGCCAGGACGCAACGGCGAACGCCATAGTGTGTTCTGGCTAGGCGGCTTCAGTATTAAATGAGCTCTTGGGAGCCCACACCCCCACAAAACTGCAGCCCTGTGCGCCGCCACCTCGTGCCGGAGAACCCCTTACCCGGACCTCGACCACGGATCGGCTATTCGCCAATCTATATATCTGATGCCGAACGTCTACGCGGCAGTCCCGGTCCTCTCCTGAGCTTGAAAAGCCGCCTTGCGCCGCCCGCAGTCCCCTGGACAGTTCTCTGCAGACCTCACCGGACGAAGCTCCGCGCCAAAACGAGCAGGGATGCGTTCGGCACTTTTCTTTTTCCTGTCCCTCACGGGTGCAGCGATCGCCAGCCCCAGCAATGCCTCTAGTACCGAGACGCCTCACACCCGCAAGTACTTTTACACCGGCGGTCAATACGTAGCCGACAGCGACGGCGATCACACCTGGACCGATCAACTCTACGTCGAACAGCTGACACCCGTCGGCGGCGCTACCAAGGAGAACCCCATCGTTTTCATCCACGGTCAGGCCCAAACAGGCACGGTAAGCCAACCATCAGCCCATTCGCGTCCTGGGGTGCCGGGTTGTGCCAAGGAAATTCCCATACTTTCCTGACTCGTTCTCCGCCGAAGTGCGGACGAGCCCATGACCCCAAGCACTGAAGATCTGAAGGCGAAAAAAGTTAAAATACCTCGTTTCCACACGACCGGCGCGCTGATCAGTTACCTTCTCGTTTTAGAACTGGCTGAACAAGGCCGATGGCAGCCCCGGGTGGTCGTCATTCTTCCTGGGCCAGGGCTACCAGGTGTACATCGTCGACCAGACGTACCGCGGCCGCTCGCCGACGACGCCGGGCCTGAGCACGTCGGCGTATTCGGCCGAGCTGCTGCAGCAGCGCTTCACCGCGCCCGAGCTGTACATGCTGTGGCCGCAGGCCGACAAGCACACCCAGTGGCCCGGCAACGGCACCCAGGGCGACCAGTACTTCGACGACTACTACATCTCGACGGTCCCCTTCATGAGCGGCGACGCCGTCGCCCAGCAGACGTCGTTCCAGAGCGCCGGCGCGGCGCTGCTTGATCGCATCGGCACGCCGGCCGTGCTGGTCGCGCACTCGCAGGGCGGCCTCATGCCGTGGCTGCTGGCCGACGCCCGCCCCGACCTCGTCAAGAGCATCGTCTCGCTCGAGCCCACCGGCCCGCCCTTCCGCGAGGCCGTCTTCTCGTCGTCGTCGTCGCGCCCGTACGGCATCACTGATGCGCCGCTGACTTACGACCCCCCGGTGTCTGACCCCGCGACCGACCTCGTCCAGCAGGTCTACCCGGGCAACGCGACTGCTGGTATCTCCGATTGTGTGCTGCAGTCGTCGAACAGCACTGTCCGCAAGCTGGTCAACCTGGAGAAGATCCCCACCGTCCTCGTGACGTCCGAGTCGAGCTACCACGTCCCCTACGATTGGTGCACCGTCAAGTTCCTCCAGCAGGCCGGTGTCCCCGCTGAGCATCTTTTCCTTCCTGACGTTGGTCTGAATGGAAACGCACATATGTTTTTCCTAGAAGAGAACTCTGATGATGTTGCTGCTGCGGTGAATGACTGGATCGTGAAGAACTGAGGTGGAGGTGGTTTTTTGACCCAAAAAAGTTTTTATTCAACTTTACCCTGTATATACTTCAGCTACAGATCTCTCCGAAGCTCTCGGCCATAATTCAATAGCACATGAGACTGTGGATGCGGTGGTCGAGTGTGGGGGTGGGGGTCAGGGTGCCTGTCCCCACTCGCACTCAAGCCACTCGCAGCTTCCCCATCGGGCTTAGTCACTCGCTTAGGGCTTACGCCCGCATAGCTTAATTCTACGGCATTATACGCCTCTTCGTTAGTGTCCTTTCGATGGCTTGGTTGCATTATCTTGTGCTTGGCCGCCGCTCTACACCACTTTTGCGCCCGTCATCTCCGGCCGCACGGATGACTCGCTCACAGAAACCAACACTCTGCGACGTCGGACTGTTTGTGATGGGGATTTTCTCATGGGGGTCCGCGCGCGAGCTGCCCCGCAGGCAGTTTGCGGCCCCTCGCTCTTCTGGCACAGCGACCGACGATGAAAGGCGCTGCCGGTCAGTCATTCCCCCAACGAGCTCCAGTCACATGGACGTCACGCTGTCAATCTTCGCCTCACAACCGTTTGATGTACTTCCATCATCTCCGTCTTTTGCCGCCGATGCTCGGACGTTGCTTTTCAGCCCCAACTCTTCCCTTTTCCACCATCCGTGGATGTTACTGTGCCGCTCATCATGGATGAGAAGGCTGGATTAAATTCCAACATATACCCCTTTTTAGATGTTGCTCCGAATGTTGGAAGAGAAATCTCAGCGGCTTTTTACCAAAATGGCGCACTGACCGCAAAAATCCCAAAAAAAAAGATAAAAGAATTTGAAAAAAAAAAAAGGTCCTGGAGACATTGGTATTTGACCCCGACTACGGGCGCAATTCGTAATCAGCTCTTGAAAAAGGCCATAGCGTGAAATTATGACATTGCATGGGGAGTTGAAGCTATCGTCCGGACGTAAATGGGCAATTAAAATTGTAACATTCACGTCCGGACGATAGCTTCAACTACCCAGATATGTCGAATATCGTTCTTCACAAAGGTTGAATTATCGAGACACCCCACAAGAAAATTCTTTGATTTCCATTACGTGTCAAGCAAGATGCTATAACCATGAAACCAATGGTCAGCTTACGAATGATCTCGTGGGTGAAGCATGTTGCGTCCCAATCACGTCCACCGCTGTGCATTAGAGTTTTGAATTAGTAAAAGAGGAAACACTTGACTTCAGGTTCCCCAGAACGCCCTTCTTCAATTTGTGTGCAATCTGTGTTCCTGCAAGGCGTCCGAAAGTGAGGGACCTCAGCACTGAGGTGGCCGGTGGATACTCTGTTATGGTCAGTATTGCACAACGCCGCATTGATCGCTCTTCTTACCATTGTAGAAAAGGCCAGTCATTTCTCCAGCTGCCCAAAGCCCCGGAATGGGGACATCGTTGGTGCCGAGTACCTGCGCATTCGTGTTCGTCTTCACACCGCCGTATGTGAAAGTTAAGTGCGCCTCGAGCGGGTACCTGCCCCATTGTCAGCATATGTACTCGGTCATACATTTGTCTTACTCACCCGTAGAACGGTGCATTGACGATAGGATTTGCCCAGTTTGTCTTCTCTGGGCTTAGTCCACGCGTCCCCTTCCCATCCAGTTTCATCAGGTCGAATGGCGTTTCTTTGTCGCAGGCTTCGTTGAACTCGTCCACCGTCTTTTGCAGCTCATCAGGGTCGCAGCCGAGTTTCACTGCAAGCTCTCTGATGGTGTCGGCTTTCTCCGGTTCTTGGTCGGTTGTATCGTACACCCAACCGGGGCGGAAGCGCTTCATGATGGTTTCATCCGTGATGAAGAACCCTTTTTGGTTCTGATTGCGCCAAAGCTCAAGCGCAATCATCTCGAAGGTGGCAAAGAGATGTCTCTTTCCCTCGTCGTAGAAGCGCTTGCAGTGCTCGTTGACAACAATGCCATAGTTGTGGCCCCACTAGAAGAAGTAAGCAAGCTGACATGACGTATGAAGTCCTAAAGAAATCACTTACAATGACTGCATCCGGCTTCTTTGCCCGAGTGTCCACAAGCTCGCAGTGCATGCCATCGAAGGAGCCGCTCGTTGCCGCACCAAGTTCCAGCGCCATATTCAACCCTGCGCCCTTGTTATGGACCAATCCTGGAGCGATCAAGGGCAATTCGTGCGTCCGATTCCCAATGTATTTTGCCAGCATCTCCCGATTGCCTTCGAATCCACCGCATGCAAGCACCACATCTGGTGCGTGTCTGAAAACCACTCAGAGAGAAGAAGCCGTAGGTTTTGCAGAGATACTCACAGCTCGTACAACAGGCCATCCTTCTTGCGAACCTGCAGCCCCCTAACCGCACCATGCTGGTTGGTCAAAACATGCCTCGCCTCCGTCTCCCACAGCACATCGGCATTCGCATACCCCTTAATATGCTCCATCAACTTCGCAATAATCGCCTGCCCGCCGCCCTCGGGAAACACAAAATGCTGCCCCGTCTTAAACTCCAACAACACATTCTCCTCATCATGATGCACGAACTTGACGCCATGCGCCTCGAGGAACTTGACGGAGCGCTGGGCCTCGGCGGCGAGCGTGTCGCAGTACTCGAGGTCGGCCTGCCCCTTGCTGACCGCGCGCATCTCGTGCCTCCAGTCCTCGTCAAAGCACATGTTGCGGTCGAGCCGCAGGTACGCCATGGTCCAGCGGGACGCGCCGCAGCGCTCGTCGGCGCGCCCCGTTTCGATGAGGGCGACGCGCGCGCCCCATTGGCTGCCTTCGGCTTTGCACGTTTCGAGGAAGTTGAGCGTCGCCATGCAGCCCGCGAAGCCGGAGCCGACGACGATGAGGTCGTATTCTGGGGGCGACATTGTTGTGTTACGGTGATCAGACGCTGTATTCTGTTGCACGCCTTTCGGTTAGTTGTGATCGTTTTGTGGTTGGAATGCGATGTTACCGTGGGACGGGAATTTTAGATCCAAATGGCTATGTTTAAATCTTTCAGCTTGTGCGGATTGTAGTGCGTTCTCAATGGTTCGTGATCTGCTGGGTGTGGCGTGGCGGCGTGCGGGGAAGGACTGCGGGGATGGTCCAGGAGACAGGGTCCTTGATTGGCCCAAGGAGTGAAGCCGTTGAAGTCGGCGCTTAGATTCAGGCCTGGATCACCAACAAAACCTGGACAAGGTTTGGCTGCGTGTCCTGTCATTTGGTGGATGGCGCCCTGAGGGCGGGGAACTGCATGCAGCTTACATGGGATTTTGAAGCTTTTCTGAGGAAAGGATCCTGGGTGACTTCGGTGCCATACCATGAGAGACCGTAATGTGCGGGAAGGCACAAGTGTACCATTTTGCAATAGTGCAAGCTTTCTAACGGGGTGGGGCAACCGGATTAACGGAAGCGTCGAACAAGACTATCGGGAGGCAAAATCACTCACTAAAGTACAGGCTTCATCCTCGCTGAGAAGATTGAAAGAGTAAGGCTATTGTTCCTTAGCATGCTGAAGGGAAAGGGTTTGTGGTTCTTCTAATTTTTATGAATAGTCTCAACAATAATCTTCTTTTCGAGGAACGCCGTTCGACTTATGTGGGTAGTTGAAGCTATTTCTAGACATGAGAAATGGGATGGATCTGGGAATGGCGAAGGGAGAGAGCGTGCAAAGCAAGAGCTGGTTGGTGAATTCATTGCGTCTTGGAGCCCCCAAACAATGTATTGAATGAATGACGATGCTATGAAGAGAAAATGAAGAAAATGCCCTTGGAACCCATCTTTTATCCACTCAGTACGACGAATGTGATGTCACACGCCAATAGTAATTGAAGATTCTGATAATCACCGAACTCGCTGAGGAAGTGTGGGGATATGTAAATCCGCTCAGGATTTATCAAGGAGAGAAAAAGAAATCTGCTTGCTTTTCTTTTTGGAAAAATACTAAGAGAATCTGCCACAGCGTCAACCACATGTAGGCTGGGGGAAAGGGCTGATAATGGTTAACAGACTGTCAAATTTCAAGTGAAATGCACGGACAGAATGAAGACGGCGACGTTTGGGCTGAAGCCGCGAACAAGGGAAACAATGAAAACTAAATTGCAGCTTGAATTTACCAACAGCTACTTTTACTGGAAATCAACTTACAGCATATACCCGAAACTTTGGTTCATCTTAGAAAATCATGACTGGAATCTGCTGTGTGGTATCCATTCTTGGTAGTTGACCCGGTAAGTGCTCTGAGGCGCCGTACTAGAGAAAAGCTCTAGGACAGAATCGTTGCCCCAGCCACTCCTCGAATCTCCATCAGCGAAGTGGTGATCAGGATCACCTTGAAAGTGGGTGGGAAGATCCTGCGGGTTCCACTGCAATGGGCTGCAAAGTTGATCCAGGGGTGGTTCGTTCCACAAGGCATTGGAAGATCCTTGGCTGGCTCCAGCATAGTGGGATACATGATCCGTAGTAGAATCTTCTGATCCAGGTTTCTGTAGATGGACGCAGATTTGGGGCTCCGGTCCATACTGGAACTGCAGGCTCACTGCCCCAGCCTCTTGTCCTGCGTTCTCCCAGGAAAGGGTCTCCTGAGACTGTCCGGCTACATTTCCGCGGTCACGTGGGGATAAAGGCTGGTCCTTCTCCTGGGATAATTGCTCTTTCGCCCAATCCTGGATTGCGAGCAGGCATTGCGTCCGAGAACACGGAGACTGCTGGGACAGAAACACCTCAATGGTTTTCAGAGGGTCTCTGACGGCCTGACCTCCTTTTGGTGGCGAATTGGTAGCAATACATCCTGGAAACTTGGGCTGACACTCCCGACTGTCGGATTGACGAGGATAATCTGAAACCAATCAGCTTGGTTTACAATGTCTAAATCCAAATTTCCTACATGGGCTCGGGGGTAGCTGGGATTTGGGGAATAGCAGCGCGTATAGGTCGAACCAGAGGGTTTGTTGTCCGGGACCTTTCGGGAGCGCTCTCCGTTGGCATCCAATAGGGTCATTTTGATGCGCGTGGTGGTCTCCACTGGTCAATACAAAACGCTTGCATGTCTTGCATCTCTGGAGTTTCCGCTTATGCTGTTGCTTCAGGTGCCGGCTGAGCATGAGACGTTAGCGGGTCTAAAGATCACTACGCTATCTTGGACAACTTACGTGACCTCGGCCATGTTTTTGAAGCCACCACCGGTATAGGAACAGTCTTTAGGGCTCCCGGATTTTGCGGTTTCCTCATGTTTGTAAAACGGGCAGGCAAAAAGCCGTGCCGATTGCCGGGGTACTGACTGGTCAGGAAACTGAAATATCAGCGTTATGAAAGCCGAGCTAAAGCAATACCGCAGCAGAACCGCACTGACTTTCTATAGGCAGTCAGAACATAGATGGTTTATTTTTATCAAGGGATCTTACATTGGATGACGTCCCGTCCATCTCCAAGTATGGAAGATGCTTTCCTATTGGTGAACCAAAGGCATAGGATTTGAACGATCTCGTTTTTCCAGCAGTGACTGATGGAGCAGGCCCGGCGAACACACCGTTGATTTAAATCTCAAAGAAAGCCCATACTTAAGTGCTTTCTTCTGTTTCTTGTGTTGGCACAGCCGCTTGCTGCTGGCGACCGAAACGAAGGTCCAAGGGATCCGAGCATGGGTCCATGATCCCGCCTGGGGTTGATTCGCAGCCTCACTTTTTCTTCCGCATTTCCCGACGTGTTTGTGTAACGCGAAAGTAAGGCTACCACTACAGTAAGGCTTGCGGATGAGAACTGTCGGGTCGTGCGTAAGGCTCGCTTTATATGCAGGTTGCGGGATGGGGTCGTTGGGCACCAAGGCGCCAGATTAGACGCAACGGGCATGATCCAGGCTGAATCTGGGTCAGCTTTCGCAGTTCCGTAGAAAGGAGTCAACACGGCCCTGGTCCCTTTCCGCAGCAAGCGTTCACGCTCTTAACAAGCTTGTCGCTGGAGGCTGGGTTCTGAGGGGGGCCAGAAGCGAGCCGCGCCGCTCTGCTGACAGCTGCAGCATCGGGGAACGCGGAAGGCCATGTGCGTGCCGCCGGGGATTTGCGTATCTGCGTAGGAGCCTCACGCCATGACGTAGGGTAATTCCTCCGTAATGCGAGTTCAATTGCATTCCACAACTGAAAATGATCTGTAAGGAAATCTTGCGATCAGACGGACAGGGACAGTCGTGCTGTCTGGCTGCCGAAGATGGTGCGGCGCTGCTTGTTCGGTCAGCAGCGTCTCCGCTATGAAAACGATACATATCGATCGTATGTATTTTTTCTGAGCCTCTGCATTCGACTGATAAGCTAATATGATAGGAATTGAACTCACAGCAGACTATGATCATGATGTCGAATACTTCGCTCCTCTACATTGTACGTCGCAAGATTTCGAGTCCTGTGCTTGAGTCTGTTTTGCTGAGGCGCTTTGGATGCCAGGAGGCGGTCTACTTCTTGAGCTCAGACGCACCGATAGCCGCCATGGGACTGGTCAACAAGAGTTGTGGAAACGATCAATCGCCCGCCATTTCCCCCTACACAAGCCAATTCCACACGCGCTCCCGCAGAACTGAGACACTGTACAGACACTACCCATTGAAGCCTCGGCGCTCAGTTCCGCTTCTTCTCCTCCCCGTTCCTCAGATACGTATCCACCGGCCACGCGAAACGCGCCTTCTCGCCCTTCTCACCCGCCTCCTCGGTCGTCAAAACCTCGACCAACGCCATGAACACATACGCGCCAATTGCCGTCAGGATGTGCCACCATCCATGCAACTCGAGGAAGACCCCTCCAGGCAAGCCCACCGCCCTCTTCACAGCGGTCAGGTGACCACAGAGGTGTTGATCGACATTCCACAGCGCGTACCCGACGGCCGAGCAAACTGCAACAACTTTCCGTCAACTCTTTCTCGCTCCTCAAACAACACTCGAACAGTACCCGAGGGCGAACCCCAAGTCATAGGAAAATTGGATTCAAACTCACCGAATCCCAGCCAAGCCAACTGCTTCAACCTCCGCACCTCATCCTCATGCTTCGCCTGCTCCAAGCCCCTGATCAACGCCCGCGTCTTCAACCCCACCGCCGACGTCATGGTGAGGAACAGCAGGAAGTGCACGAGCAGCTCGTCCGTCCAGGCGTGGTAGGCGGCGAAGACGACGAAGCCGACCGTGAGCCCGACGCCCGTGTTGCGCGTCCACTGGGCGGAGCGGCCGTGCGAGAAGGCGCGGTGCAGGACCAGCGATGTGGCGAGGATCATGGAGACGTCATCAGCTGTTCATTTGGTGCCTTTTTATTAGCATGGTAATCGCACGTTTGTTTAGGTTAAGTTGTAGTCAGTGATGGAGGCGTGCGGGTGGTTGAAGCGGAAGAAAGAGAGAGAGAAAGGAGGGGAGGGAGAAAGAGATGAATGATGAGTACAGAGTAAAGGTTCCTTATGCTTCTTCTTTTCATGAGGAAATGTCCCTTCTTTCTATGTTCTTCCCCGGGACGCTTTGAGACAACATTGATTGGGGAAGTACGTACCCATCTGACCCACATAGGTCAGTGTCGCGTGGAACCATGCGGACAAGATGCCTACAGCAGCGAGGCCGAGGTATGGAAGACTGAGGAGAGCGGCGTGAGGATTGTTGCTGCGGAAGAGACGGCGGACGCCGTAATATGCGTAGATCACTGTAAAGTTGCATTAGGGGCTTATGTACAAAGGTAAGACATTGAGTAGGGAAGCTTGTCCTAACCATAAGAGATGTTGGTAGTGGTGTTGACGATTTCGGCAATGTACGGCGTCATGAGATAATCCTGGATTGGTCAGCATGTGTTCCGGGATTGCCGGATTGTAAACAAAGAACAAGAGTGTACCTCCTCGCAGAAGCTTCAGCAAAGTCACTGTTAGCCAAGACCATTCTCTATACACGAGCCAAATCCACACATACTTTGATCGCGCCGTGGGCGTGAACCACGCCGGCTCGTACCCTTTGTCTGGGTATGGAATGCTGAGGGACCCCATTCTTGTTACACAAAGCGGGGGCTAGATATCACCCAAGATCAGTGACCGGAGTAGCTTGCAAACAACCAGGAGCTCCGCCGTGTCCGATTAACATCCACTGTGGAAGACAGAGACAACGAGGAAACCTTAGGATTGAAAGAGGTGCGGCATAATTATACGATATTTTTGGCGGCTGCCTGCATGCGTGAGACGCGATAATTCGCGGCATCCTTACCTTTCCAGGACACTCACGGGTGGCTGCCGGCCCGGAGCCGAGCCGCAGCTGACGTCATGGTTTGAACGGGTTTAACAAAAGCATAGAGGCAGGAGAAAAAGAGACGGTCACATCCTCATTTTTCCCAGAGCTTCGTCCGGAAAATTTTTCTTACCTTTTCTACTTTCTTATTATTCTGTCAATCGTAGCTGTGTAGAATAGCTTGCAAAAGTAATGTTGAACCCACGGTTCAAGATTGATATCGACAGAGGAACATTTGTTGTAAGAAGATATCTCAACATGAATACATAGCTAGCGGAGTACCTGCATCCCGAACCGACCGGATCTCATTTGCGGGCAAAAGCCGCTGTGTGATAGGATGAGCATCCTCGGTAATGCAACTTCAAGGAGTGCATAAGCGAACGGGTGGCGACTGTCCCCGCCGCGAGTCAGGACCAGCAAGCGACTCAACACGTGAAACTTCACGCAGAATATCACCATCTACCTGATTGTCCGTCGCATAAGATGTGCAGAAGATCATGACGTTGGCATGCTGGAAATGGGTCGAGACATGCAGAGGCCTGTTGTAGATCGCCGGCTTCTGCAGCGGAAGCGGTTTAGATCAAACCAGCGAGAGAGTCACGTGAAAACAATTCGCATTTGACGAAGAAGCGGACTTTTTTGTCATTCAGAAGTCGTTATTGCAATCTATATGCATTTACTCGTGACCAAGAGGATCCATCCACACGCCAGCGGCGCGCGACCGTTGCACATGCGATTAACATGGCAACGGTTTTACCATTCTCCCAATTTTCTAGTACACCAGAGGTATCCTTCTCTCCATCTTTCTCATCTTTTTACAACGGCACGAATAGAGTCGCTTAGATGAGCTGGGTGAAAGCACGGTTGAGGGGAGAGCGGAGGGGCTTGACATCCTTGTAGAAGTCAATCGTGGCAATGGCACGCTTGGAGATGCCCTCAGGAGTGAACTCGAACTTCTTGTACACCTCCTTGTACGGGCCCGAGGCACCGAAGCGGTTGAGACCGAACTGCTCGTGAGAGTACTTCTCCCAGCCGAGAGTCGACATGACCTCGACCGACAGCGCGGGGATGCCGTCGGGGATGACGCTGAGGCGGTAGTCCTTGGACTGGGCGTCGAAGACCTCAACGCAAGGCATCGAGACAACACGGGCCTTGATGTTGTGCTTCTCGGCAAGCTCCTTGACGGCCTCCAAGCAGATGCCGACCTCGGAACCGGTCGAGACGAGGGTGATGGCAGCATCCTTGTCCTCGTACGCGACGTAACCACCCTTGATGGCCTTCTCGATGGTCGAGCCCTCGAGCTGGGGAAGGTTCTGGCGGGTGAGAGCAAGGATCGAGGGGGTGTCCTTGCTGGTGAGGGCCATGTAGTAGGCGGCAGAAGTCTCGTTGCCGTCAGCCGGGCGCCAGACCATCATGTTGGGCAGGGCACGGAAGTGGGCAAGAGTCTCGATAGGCTGGTGGGTCGGGCCGTCCTCACCAAGACCGATCGAGTCGTGGGTGGCGACGTAGATGACGCGCTGGTGCGAAAGCGACGAGAGACGGACGGCACCGGCAGCGTACGAGACGAAGTTAAGGAAGGTACCACCAGCGGGGATGAGGGTACCGTAGGCAGCGATACCGTTCATAATGGCAGCCATGGCGTGCTCACGCACACCGTAGCGGAGGTAGCGGCCGGACCACTCGCCAATGCCGAGCTCCGGGGGCTGGAAGTCAACGGCGTTCTTCCAGCGGGTGTTGTTGGAGCCAGTCAGGTCAGCAGAGCCGGACAGGAGCTCGGGGACGGCGTCGTGGATGGCCTCCAGGACGGACTCGGACAGCTTGCGGGAAGCAATGGCCGGGTCGGTAGGCTTGTAGGTGGGGAGCTTCTTCTCCCAGCCCTCGGGCAGCTTGCCGGCCAGACGGCGGGCAAGGTCGGCGTGCAGCTCCTTGTGCTCCGAGCCGTACTTCTCGAAGAGCTGGTTCCACTCGGCCTCGAGAGCAGCGCCCTCGGCAGCCTTCTTGCCGTACAGGTCGTAGACCTCCTGGGGAACGACGAAAGTCTTCTCAGGGTCGAAGCCGAAGAGCTTCTTGACGTGCTGGATGTCGTCGGCCTTGAGGGGGTTGCCGTGGACACCGCCGGTGCCCTGGAGCTTGGAACCGAAGCCAATGGTGGTGGTGAGCCTGATCATGGAGGGCTTGTCCTTGACGGACTGGGCCTCCTTGATGGCAGCCTCAATGCCCTCGAGGTCGTGGTCACCGTCCTTGACCCAGACGACGTGCCAGCCGTAGGACTCGAACCTCTTGGTGACGTCCTCGGTGAAAGCACACTTGGTGTCACCGTCTGTCGAATTCAGTCAGCAATGTGATTTCGCGCTCAGAAAACCTTCACTTACCAATGGAAATGTGGTTGTCATCATAGATGGCAATGAGGTTGCCGAGCCTCAAGTGACCAGCGGTGGAGGCAGCCTCGCTGGCAACACCCTCCATGGCGCAGCCATCACCGAAGAAGGTGTAGGTGTAGTTGTCGACCAGGTTGTAACCGGGCTTGTTGAAAACAGCCGCGGTGTGAGCCTGGGCAATGGCGAGACCGACGGCGTTAGAGAAACCCTGGCCAAGAGGACCAGTGGTCACCTCAATACCGGGGGTGTCGTGAGCCTCAGGGTGGCCAGGAGTGATGCTGTCAAGTTGCTGTGCGGGCAATTAGTTCACTGCACTGGATCGAGCACGTGCAGAGGTACATACACGGAACGCCTTGAGGTCGTCGAGGCTGACGGCGTAGCCGAAGAGGTGGAGCAGAGCATACTGGAGCATGCAGCCGTGGCCGTTGCTGTGGGCGATCGTCAGCACTCAAGCTCAAGAAAAAGCCAAAGCGGGCCACATGAGGATAGCTCGAGGCCATTGCGTCAGAGGCTCCGGAGCAAGCCCGCGGAGATGGGGCGCGCAATCTCAGCTATCGGCGGGCCCACACAAGGCAGCCCGCAGTATCACGGTTGCGGCATTGGGGGATGGGAGCGTGGGGGCACGTACGAGAGCACGAATCTGTCGCGGTTCACCCAGTTGGGGTTCTTGGGGTTGAACTTCATGAACTTGTTGAACAGGACGTGCGAGACCGGGGCCATGCCCATGGGCGCACCGGGGTGGCCGGAGTTGGCCTTCGCGGTGGCATCGACCTGGAGAGAGGCGAGAGGTCAGCATTGGAGGTGCAGCTGGGGCGCGGCGGGCTGCGGTGGGCGGCGTTGGCGGCGAGAGAGTGTTGAGGAGCTATGGCGGGGTAGCGATAAGACGGAACTTACGGCCAGCGTCCGGATGGTGTTGATGGCGAGCTGATCAATCTCTCCGTAAGGCATGTTGGGCAGATTGATGCAGGAGGTGGGTGAGGGAGAAGGAAGTTGGAGGGGGAATGGGAGAGTTTGAGGGAGTGACGGAAGAAAAACAGTCCAGGAAGCGGCGGGCTTGGGTGATGCAACCTGGTGGGGCCACGGCGGCGGCGGAGGGGCGACGAGCTGGCCTGCACCATGCACTGCTGCGCGACCGTGACAAAGCGCGCCCGCCTCGCTGACAACCCCGTCGCCCTCACGAATCAGTCAATTTATCCGGCGCGTCCTTTTCCGCCCGCCGTGCAGTCCGCCGCCATCGATGCACGCCGTGCCGCTGCGTTCCACCGCCCTGATAGTCCGGTCGCGCGCCAGCCCAGCCGGCCGGTCAATGTCGCAGGCATCATTGTTGTTCACTCATCGGGGGTCTCTGCTCCGTCATCGGGCTACCCGACCCGTGCTGGCCATCCGAACGGCGGCCGAACTTGACGGCTGTTTGAGCTCCAGCAGCCCACCCCGCCCAGCAACCGACCAGTGAACTGCCCACCGGAGCACTCGTGCAGCGGGCCAGCCCTGCTCAGGCCGCCCTCTTGCGCAAACGCCCTCGGTCGCGGCCGTCTTCATTTGTAAGGCTGAACCACCCTTCTCCCAAGCATCGTGACTTCCTCCCTCGGCTGCCCTGCCATCCTGGAAATACAATTCCATAACCCCGCTATCGCCGCCCGAAACTCAAAGGCCGACAGCGCAGCCTCGACGAATTGGATGGGGAAGGTTTCCTAATTTCGAAGCTTTCGGAATTTAGGATCTGGTTGAGTTAATTGTCCGGCTGCTTTGACCGGCAAGCCCGCCTCATCCCATTCCTTGGCGCAGCTCTATTTCCCGTGGGCTGTTCGTCCCCGGGAATGCATTGTTTGGCAAGACCCTGCGTGCCTCAACGTGACGGTAACGCGGCTCTTCGCGAGGAAAGAAAAAAAAAAGCCACTCATGCCGGCAAGACCCTGAGAGCCTGTCGGCAAGAAATAGGCTAAACACCGCGAACCGGGAACTGCTGGCGGTTTGTCCTGTTAGGGAAGCGCCATCATTTTCACCTGCGGCGCAGTTGCTCATCAATGAGGTGACCAGTCCAGCCAAAGCTCTTGACATCACGGTACTGCCCACGCCCGGCTGAATGATTGACGCCCATAACTTGAATGTTGTTCCGAAGGATGCGATGCCGCTAGCCATTCTCAGAACTCCAAATCACCACGGTAACAGTCAATGTTCGTAGCTGCATACACAAGAAAGGTGCAACCATTCCTTTGCTCCGTCGGATCTTCGGCAACTTCTGCACTTGTAAATGCAGAAGCTCCCTCACGACAGAACCTCTCGCACGCCCTCCGACCCAATGCCAATAAACAAGGCGGCCTTTGCGAGTACAGAGATGTCCCTGAAGTCTGCTGGAGTCGCATCGATGTCCGCTATCATCAGTATCCCTGCGCTGATCCAAGGCCGCCGAATTTGCCGTGTCCCGAGCCGGGTGTACAGAAAATGCCTTTGATTCGCTCTAACCCGACAATACTGTACAGTTCTTCTTTTGCTCTCGAAACCCGTAGAACCGATTATACCTCCCGCCGCGTAAGAAACCTCCCAGTGCAAGGCCGTGTGTGCGCGGTTGCGCCAGCGCTTATTGCCTGTAGACGCGCAGGCCGTCTCTCGAGGGAGCAGCGGCGTTCTTGAAAGACTGCATTCGTGGTTTATCAGCATCGAGCTCTCGGGACAAGGTTGATAGGCTTACGTTGTCGCACTCCTCCCAGGCGCGGCCGGCACCAAAACCCAGACCAACGAAGGCGGGCCACGCGCGGCGCTTGAAGAGCAGGACGGAGAAGACGATGCCGAAGGAGAGGCCGAGACCAGAGCGGATGAGCATGGAGGACAGGCAGCGGTCCCACTGGGCAGACGCAGGCGGTTAGCTAGGAGCTTCCAGGAGCGGTACAGAGTAGATAGCGCGCCGGCGCGGCGGACAACTCATAGGCGCAGACGGGCAGCAGCAGCAGCAGCAGCAGCAGTCGCCAGCTCACGCGCATGCTCGAGGACGCAAATGGGATAGATGGACCGCCGGCGGATCCTTTGGGTTTGAGAAACGCACCTTGTCGTTAAGCAGGGCCTCGCTCATGGGGCGGCTGGGGCGCGCGACCGGGGCCTGCGGCGCGGGGGCGGTGTTTTCTTCAGCCATTGCGGAGTTTTCGCGAGGGAGTTGCCAATTGGCGCGCTTGGCTTGGCAGGGTCGAGATGGAGGCTGCTGTGACGTGGTGGTCGGGGTGGTGGTGGTGGTTGTCTCGCCAGCACGTCGTTTCGTCAGTCTTGGCATGGGCGCGGCCCGCGCACGGCCGCTTGATCTGTTCGAAACGGCGTGCACCACCATCGCACCGCAACTCTCCTGCCCCAGGGCGCTGTAGGACATGGCTCCCATCGCCCAGGTACGCTGAACGACCGCACAAGCCCCCAGCCCGAGCCCCCAGCCGCTGATGCCGCCGCCGCAGCCCATGGAACTCCCGTCCCTGCGCCGCCTGCTTGCTCTGGACAAAGACTTCTCCACCTTCGACGAAAAACTCGACCACGCCACCTCGATAATCGGCCAGCCCGACGGCGCGAGGCATCGGGACGATGCTCAGGACCCGCTGCTGTTCTACAAGGGCAGCCCGCGCACCGAATGGGTGCTGCGCTGGCTGCTGAGCAAGCTCAAGGCGGATGATCCGGAGGGCCTCAGCGCGCGCAGCAGCTGGGTCGCCTGGCAGCTGCTGCGCCAGGTGTTGCTGGGCCTGCCCCAGGCCATCTCCGCCAAGTTGCTCAACTCGCACGGGTTCCTGTCCATCCTGGAGAAGACGCTGCAGGAAAACTTTGTCGCCCCGCACCGCGACCATAGGCTACAAGAGGAGGCGGCTGTGAAGAGGCGGAAAGATTGCAAGGCCACGCGCAAGCGGAAGCGCGACGGCACTCCCGTGGAAGAGCCGGACGGGTCCGATCACGAAGATCAGGAGCGCCTCGTATTGTTCGAGGCCGTCGCCGGGGCCACCATTGAAATTGCGGCCGCGTGTTTTGACGAGGCGGCTACTTACGAGAAATCGGTGGCCGAGCTGCTGAAGTCGGTCCTACGCACAAACACCGCGCAAGCCGCCCACCTGCTCCGGTTATGGCTCGAATCTGTGCATTACCTTATTTTGAGGGCTGCCTTTGATGGAAGGGTTTCTGTCGATTCGCTTTTGCCCCATGTCCTGCAGATCTGGAACGCCTGCGTCGCCGACCTGGGCAGTGATGCCAGCGGCGCCACCGAGCGATTCTCGCAGGAGTGCTTGGTCCCCGCCATCGTTCTGCTGTCGGACATAGCGCTCGAGGTTGATACTTCGGTGGAGCCGAACGCTGTCGAGACTGGTCGCGACATCGAGAGTCGGATTAGCCGATCTCTGGAGACTCTGCTAGCAAGACATGTCTTCATCCCCGCCAGAGCCTCCTTCTTTGCCGAAGCTGAGGGTCGGCAAGTGAGTAAGCCAGGTCAAGCGCCCCCCGAGTCGCTTGATATTTCACGCCTCCTCCAGCCGTTACGAACGGCGTTGGCTGGGACCCCGGAGGGGCGAGGCCTGACCCCATTGGATTCGGATAGGCATAAGCTGTTTGAGACAGTCGGCTCCCTGCTGGACATTGCGGTTCGCTGCTCCCAGCGCTCCACGCCCAAGAAAAGACTGGATGAGGCTCCGTGGCTGCAGCACGTTTTCGTGGCGCTGTGCGAGTGTATCGGAGCTCCTGTCGACAGCCGCTCGCCACCCGAGATTGACGAGGATCGTCGCGCGATTCTCGACCAGATGCTTGAGATTCTCTCTCGGAGGAAAGTGGCGCTGGAAGCGGAGGTGCTCGAGAAAATCGTTCGATCTTACTCGGGAATTCTTGCTCCGGGTGGAAGCGCCAGATATTTTGACCAGCAACTCGTTTCGCGGGTGATTGCTTATGACGGAACGATCTTCCTGGATACACCGCAGACGGCTGCGGCTGATGACGTGCGTCTGTCTGACGCCATCTTCAACGCCATCACCGCCGCCTCCACGGGCGGCGTCGGTTCGTCGCTCAGCTATGTTCCAGATGCACACAGCGACAAATCAGGAGTCACGCCAGGCATGAGAACCTCCGATTTTCTCAAGGGCTCTGTTGTTGTTCCCCTCATGAAGTCTTACGCACAAGCGAGAGACCTTATTGGTTTTGTTTCAAAATGGGTGTCTCAGCTCCAACAGCTGAGCAAATCCGGTGCGCTCATGGAAAGATCCATTTGGGTCGAGAAGGAAATCACCTCGGCAGTGAGAGATGTTCTCGAGTCAACTCTCACTGCAAAGCAAATCTTCGACTTATTAAACGAGCACTGGCGCCGCATTTCTACCTGCGAAAGATCTGCCGAAAATGACGAGTTTTCCGAGGCTTCTGCGAGTCTCGTCATCGTGGATGCTCTTGTCGGCGGCTTGCAATCGGACGACACAATTGCATCAGTTGCCCCCGTGTTGCAGTCGCTACAAAAGAGTCTTCTCATTTTTACCGGCGTTTCAAAAGAGCCGGTCACTGTTGCCAGAGCACTAAGGGCCATTTCTCGTATTCACATCCTCCTCAGACCCCACCAGAAACCACAGGAAGCAAGGGAGTTCACTGTTACAGTCCTTTCGCAAGCGAAGGAGCACAATGTGATAGACGCCATTCGAGCTTCAGAGAAGACGGAGGCCATGGGTGTGGGTGCACGAGGCGAGGAGGCATTCAATCTTGTTGCCACGCTCTGCAGCGATTTCATGGGCGCCCTCGACCTCAAGGAACCGGCCAAAAACCTGTTCAATCAATCCGCAGTCGCTCTGTTCCGCTCAAACGAGGAGATCAAGGACCGTATTGCGGATGGAGCCAAACGCCGCCGTACGGCTGACCCCCTGAACGTCGCTACCGCACGCCTAGAGGTGTTCACCTTGAACGCTGCGGCCGTGCTCACTCAGTTTCCCAGTCTGTTAACTCTCCCTCCCCTCGAGTCTCTCAAAAGCCTTCTTCGCCTGCTCTTCTGGCACGCATTCGGGGAATTTTCTGGTCAATACGAAGCGCCTCGCGGACTATCGTACACTTTGGTCTTCGAGGCCATGTCGGATCTTGTCTTGACGATGCATTCCAGCGAGCTCAGGGATCTCCTTTTCTCAGTTCTTTATGAGGCTCTGGACTCAGATGCCAAGTTGGGGAAATCAAGGGAGCTCGGCGAACAATTACGCGCATTCGCGGAAATTCAATACCTCCGCGTGCCTGTTGCAGCAATCGGCCGAAAACACCGCGAGCAAGTCCTCGATCGGGTCACTGAGATGTGCACTGTTACCGGGAAGAGGCGAGCAAATTCTGAGGCCTTCTTCCGACACTTGAGTCTTGCGGCCAAAATCATGGAGGTACCCAACGCAAAGTCAGAACTGGCTACTGAACCTGACTTGCTGTGGACGATTGCTCGCTCTATGCAGGACAACCATCTCATCGAAATGGACATCCTGAAAGTGCTGGATGAGCTTGTCCGCCTGACTCTGAAGGACGCTATCACGGTGAAAGATCAACCAAGAGGTCAGCAGTTCCTTGAAGGCTACAGGAAAATGATGAGGCGTTTCGCAAGGGAGGCTACTGTCTTCAAGGACCACATTGCAGAGTTGAACTGCTTCAAGTCTGGACTTGTGACCCTTAAGGCATCAGATTTACTGTGGGACGACGAGGAAACGTACAAGACCATGAAGAGATACCTCAGAACCCTGGATGGTGATCTGGAGACGCTATTACCCGGAGCGCTGGGCAGTGTATCAGAGGAGGACACCGCCTTTCTCAGGGCTGTCTTGGCTGCGACCTCGGATCTTCCGATCCGGGGAATGACGCGTGACGGTAGGTGTAACTCTTTTTCCATAAGCGGACCATCGGTGCTAACACCTCGTAGGCTATATCTGCAGTATCGAGGCGAAACTTCTCAAATGTGTTCGGAAGCGACTCAGCACGGCTGAAGCAAACACGTTTCAACAACCAGAGGCCTCGATGTGGGTGTCGTTGACAACCGCCGTCTCAAATGTTGCAAGTCCAGACGAGGCTGAGTGCGTTAGTGCTATGATCTATGATCTTTGGCGCTGCGGTCAGTATTACAACGATTACCAGTTCCCTGACATATCACTGATGTTTCATTAGATCTTTCCGCTGGTGACCGTTACAGCCTGCTCGAAGCAACAAGGAAGGCATTGGGCTCCCTTGGCCTTGACAAGAGAACGTCGTTGCTCTCCCAATTGAAATTCAACCCGGATGACGAACAAAATTGGCAGCCCGCTTTGGTCCTTATGAACATCCTGATATCGTCCTTACCAGGTAAGATACTTTGCCCACCTGCCAAGGGTGTTTAGCTTACATTCACAGATATTCCAAACAAAGAGGACAACTCCACGCAAGGCCTCAATGGCTTCTTGGGGCAGCTCAGTAGCTATCTCGACAACGTTGAGGCGATTCGTGATTTCCACGCTGCTCTCAATTGCGTTGACACTATTTTGCGTGAAAAGGTAAGCAGAGGCGCTCATTTCAAATCAGAATCCTACTCACGAGATTCATAGCATTGGCTTGTCTCGCAATGGGCCATCGAACGGATCATTGACTCGCTCGCACGCCTCGCATCTTCCTCCAGCCCTGAACTTCCTTCTGAACAAGCCGATGCCATCTACGCCCGGCTTTGCGGCACGACGCACCTCATCCTGTCCCTCCATCGCACCCGTCTCGGTGGTCGCTTCCACGTCCTCATGCCTCTCCTCCAAAACCTTCTCCGCTGTCTCTTTACACCCGAGCAAAGTCGCCGCAGCCACAACAACGAAGGCGCCTCGGCACCGATCCCCCCGACTCCGCCGCCCTGGCTCGCCGCCGCTCCCGGCCCGCTGTCACCGTCGCAAGCATCCGCCTTCGCGCGCCTCGTCACGACGCTCTGCAACCCGACCGTGTCGGCGGTCAAGGGCTTCCACACGCGCAAGCGGCCCGCGTCGACGCTGTCATCGTCGGCCACGACGGCCGAGCTCGTCGACGAGACGAAGAAGGCGCGCGAATACGCGGGCCAGTACGTGCCGGCCCTCATCGCGTCCTTCTGCACCTGCACGCTGCAGGGCCGCATCGACCCGGACACGCGCGCGGCGCTGATGCCCGCGCTTTACGCGTGCGCCGACGTGGTCGGCATCGAAGCGCTGCGCGCGATGAACGCAGGCTTGGGCGCGGGCGAGCGCGCCATCTGGCGGGGCGTGTATGCGGATTGGAAGAAGTTTGGTCGGTGGGAGGGGAGGTGATGAGGAGTAAAGAGATGGGAAACTATGAATAGAGTACAGCCGTTTACGAGTGAACGTCAATGGATGGGAGGGATTTTTTCGACGATGCAAATACCTTCTTCTCTGAAATTTGGTTCCTTTTTTTTTTTCCTTTATAACCGCACAATTGCGGGGGGCCAATCGCTTTTTTCTTCTTCATGTTCATTCTATCAGTGGTTTACGGTGGGGGATTTTCTTGCCCTTGCATCGTCGATTCTCCTCTTCATTGTATTCTCTCTTTTCCATCCCTTGGATTCTTTCTTCTTGCTACTTCCCGCTTCCAAGGTTGAGAACACACCCTTTCTGCATAGCGTTGGGTAAAGGTCGTCATAGAGTTGGGATGATGCTGTTTATATGCGCGTGCGCTGCGCACATTCCGTCTGTTTGACATGGCAAATGGCAATGGGCAACGGGCAAATGGCATATGGAGATTTTTTTGGCATTTAGAGTGTGTGCGTTATGTGCGTGTGCGCTATACCCACAACATTTCTTTCTTTACAGTATTTATACGTTTCTCTGTTGGGACGGGTTGATAGAGTCTTTGGGTCGAGGGCATAGCGCAACTTACATTGCATCTGTTTTTGGGGTGCGGGGTTGATTGTTGGGTAGAGAGGGGAAAGGCGGAGAGGCGCTCGCATGCATTGACCTTCGTTCGCGCGAATCATTTTTTTGCTCTCTCAATGTCTTGTGTAGATGCGTGAGAGTTTGTGTGCGTCTGGCCTTTCTTCGACAGGGCTCCTTGTTGACCGTTGATCTTTCCCTTTCTTTCGACGAAGGGAGAGAAGGAATTTGAGGTAGGTGGTATGATCATCGGAGCGGTAGTGCTTTAGAGCAGTAGATTTCTGGTTCGACCAATAGAAGATGACAGGGCTTAGAGTAGAGGTTAGAAGCGGGTCACACGGAAGACATCATGTCTTGTTGCCTACTTAAAGGTTTTCCTTTTTCTCTCTCTTTTCTTTTTCTGGTTGGTATCTTCGAATGCTTCGAGTGAACACACTCTCGGGACTGTATGTAGAGCCTCTAGTTTCGCCTTAACCATTCCATGTGCATAAGGAAGCATATACTTCGCGGCTGCGACAGTAGCGCGAATCACAGACCCGGTATTGCAATGTGCCTGCTCTCATCGGCTCTATCATTCCGACAAAAAGAAAACGAGATTACCGACAGTGCGCAATTTGCCGCGTTCCGCGGTGGAAAGTGAAACATGGAACGGTGTAGATATTTAGGTTTCACCTATCAGTTTGAAGCCGACCTGGGATATTGATTCTGGAGCCCGGTAGTTGGCGGGATTTGGAAGTGATCAGGCGGTGCACTGAAGAAGGTGCGCACAGTGCGTGGGACGTCCCAAATGAATAGGATTGGAGACGTGCAAGACAATGCTTCAACACAGGTGCTGCGTCTATGCATCGGCGTTTCCGAGGACTGCAAATCCTGCTACATTGCGGACTCACTCTAGTGTTTTACAATGAAGTAGCAAGGCCGCGTTGATAAGTGACATGGACGGAAGGATGGGTTCTTCTGCTGGGATACACTAGTCGGTACCGGTCAGCAGTGGAGCAAAGTATTTTACCAAGCTTTTCGTAGACACAAGCCTTCCTTGCTTCCCACTTCCCTGCATTCTCACATGGGGAAAAGACAATACAGCGAGGAGTGAATGATCGGCTGATCAAAATCATCAAGTACGCGATGGAGCGTTGTCTGATCCTTTCCATTGCACGTCAACTCGGTATAAACCACCTGTAACGAACAGGTACATAAAGTGCCATTTCATCTCAGGTCGGAGCAAAGTGCGCGAGTTAAGCCGCGTCATTACGAGAATGAGCTGGCCGCTCTCTATTGCTACGGGAATGCCGGAGAGATTCTTTTCGTGCCTCTACGATCCACACGATCGGCGGCAGATCACATCTTCAAAGCTGGAGCAGTTCGGTCTCGAATATATTAAACCCCTGTGGGCGAGGGATGCGTTGTTCACCACTAGACTTTGAGCTCCATATCTCTCTCTTTCCCATGCAGGGCACGGGCTTTCTCCACCACACCAGTGGGTCGACTCCCGAACACCCGTGGCGGCTGGGAAGCGGTACCGGGATATACCAGACAACTGATGCGGAGAACTTCCTCCCTGCGGTATAGCGGCGCCAGGTGGCTGGCTTCTTTCTGCCTCTCCGTAAACCTTGCAGGAGCGGTAGCACGAGTCATCGTGCATGAGTGGCGGAATGCAGGAGCCGCGCCGGTCAGGCTGCAATCACGGCACCCATGATTGGCATCCTTGTCTCGAACTCTCAACCATGTGGGCAATGAATAAGCTTGCCGTGGCGGCCGCTCCAGGAAGTGTAGATCTCGTGCCTCGATTGTGATCACTTATCGTTTCTTCCGCTCACAGAGGTCTTCGTGTACTTTTTTAAACTTCAGCGGCATTTTAGTCCAGGCTAGTGTATTACCAATCTGCATTGTTGTACTGATCGGGTTCTTTTCAAACATGGTTTTATTGAAAGCCTCAGGAGCCACCCAGTGGGTTCTCCGCATTTACCGTTTGCCAAGCTCCATCCACGTTTCCCAATTTGGAAAAGCGACTCTCTCAACACTTCGGACTGTCTATCACTGCCCCATCTCATCGACCTGGCATAAATCCTTGCACGGTCCGATTCCAGCCGGCGGAAAGGTCCACACCGGTTTATCAGTGATACACTCCCGGGGAAGAGGAAGGAGGATTTGGGGTAGTTTTCGGGGAAGCTAGACGTTTGCTTCCGCGCAAAGCCATCGTGCATACACGCAACGCACGTGCGTGTGCTTATGCAGCTCAGTGAAGCTCACCGGAAGAAGCTCCTAAGGGTACCCGGCGGCGCCACCACGGCGGCTGCTTCGGGACGGAGGAGCGCTAACAAGAGTTTTTGGGCTGATCGACGAGGGCCGCGTGGGAGGGACGGTAGTCTGGATCGTTCTCGCACGGGAATAGCCGCTTTGCCTGTCACTGCGTGATCGTCATACACCTAGTACGGGGAGAGGCCCGTGAGTGCGGGAGTCGTCGGCTGGACTGTTCGAGAGAACTTTGTAGTTTGGTATGTCTGACACCGGCATTTTGCACTTTAGTCCGGAAAAGGCCAAGAGTAGAGGGAGCGCATAATGTGGACTTGGTATATACCGGCCCTTTGACAAACACAGATAATGCTTAAAACAATGCAAAGGAACAGAGGTCACTAATTGTAGATAAGGCACAATTGTCAGGTATAATAAATTCACACATTACCGCACCGCGAAGATGAGAATAGTGATGAATGGAGGATCGTAGACGAAGGTCACAACTTGTTTGTTCTGAGCACTTCTGCCCATAGATGCCTGATGGCACGCCTGGGGAGTGTGACGGTGGTTTGGAATTTCCAGCGGCAGTTCAGCTCGGCACTCGGTCGTGCCAGGGAGGAGCGCCGCCATGGTGGGTAGGTGTATGAGGTCTGTCTGAGGGGTGCAAAATGCCAGGATGGATTACGGTGGTATAACTTGCCACCCACTTCCAGTTCGGGAAGTCATGTGGGTTTACGGTGGGTAAAGGTAGACAGAATCGCAGGAAAGGTATGTAGTAGTTCGCGCCTGAAGCTCTAGCGCAAGTCTCCGTGCCTATACATAGCGGCTGGTGGAAACGTCCGGCACCTCGCTAGAAAGATTTGGCGCCGCGAAACCTATTAACGAATCGAGCGTGGCGATCCGGAGGAATGCCTTCCTCCGGCAGGAATAGGGCTATAAAGGTGGCGAAGGAGGCTTGCTACACCCTTCCTTCGCGTGTGGCTGACGGACGGCACACATGCCGGTTTCCCTGCATGCACTAGGGACTCAACGGCTAGCCCAACGGGGAAAACGCGACTTGCCATCATTCTGCATTGTGGGGGGCAAATGATCTGCAGCGTCTTGCGGTAAGAGGCTGCTATACAGACGCTATTACTGCGCCGCAACGACCAGTGCCTTGGTTAGAAAGTGTATGATGCTGTTGATCCAGGTTCCTTCCGTCTAGCCTACCCAATCACATCTCGGAACTCTTCGGCTTGAGATGGACGCCGAGAAGAATATCAAACACCAAAGCCATTCAGACAAGCCAAGTATAGCAATCTAAAAGGGTATCAACCGCTGATTCGCCAAAAAAAAAAAAGAAAAACAAGAAATATTCCAATATACAGACGGATATTGCAGCCGAAGACTAGCGCGAAGAATGACATATGCTGGCAGTGGAACCGTATTAGCATCAGGACAACTGCTTCAACTACCCATGGCATGAGCGAAAAGCAAAATTACGCCAGCCTTCGGCTGCGATACCACCTGGATCCCAGACTGTAACAAAGCTCAAACGCTGTTCCTGAGAGAACCAATGCAAACTCCAACCGAAAAAAGAAAACACCCTTCAGCGGTGTAAACCGCACGTGCATGGTATAACCGTAAAAAGCAAATCGAGCCTCCAAGGGAAAAAGCAAACGAAGAAAAGAAAAATGCGATTCAACGCCTGATGATAGAACGAGACGACCGGGGGAGGAGCCCGATAAGGGAAAGATGCCAATCTCATTTGTTCTCTCCATCACTCCTTAAAAGCAAACATGGTCCCGCACTCGAACACGGTGCTGTAATCCCAGCACTCGCGCACGATCTCTGGATCATCCCACCACCAGATAACGTCGTGGCCCATTGTCGATCCCCTGTCCACGAGCGAGCCCCAAGAGTCTTTCCACAGCCCGCGGGCTACTAGTGCCGCCATTTCCGCGTCCAGGGCCGCCAGGTCTCCCTCCACAGCAGCGAGGGCGTCCTTGGAGGGTTCCTCGGAGAGAGCTGCAAAATCCAGGGCCTCGGTACCGCTGCTGGCCAGGGCCTTTTGTATGTTGTATTCGAGCGTGTTGCGCTTGGTACTGCTATGCGACCGTGCAGAATAATAAGACGAGTGCTTGGATTCAGTTCCAGTGGGACGAGCGCACGCGGGTAACTGCAGCCGCTGGATGACGAGATCGTTCCCTGTGTTGCCGCCCTCGAGAACGCGTAAGCCACAGTCCTTCACCCAGATTGGAAATAGCGCCAATGGTCGTGAGCAAAGGAATTCTTTTTCCAAGTTCAACATCAGGTGATCTTCAAACCAAGCGCGCAGTCTTGGACCCATAGTGGCGCGCACCGGTGTGCTGTCAACGAGACGCAACTCCAAGATGCCTCCAGGAGCAAGCATCCGAAGCAGATCCCGTAGCACGGGCTGCATTTTCGACGACGGAACATGCGACGGGAGGGTAGCGCATCGGATATGGTTGAACGAGTCCGAGGGGTAAGGGAAGGGCAGCATGCCAGCCGAGGGCACGGTCAGGGGATGGATATTAGCAGGGATGGGTATGCTGGCTAGCGGTTGGCTCACGGTCAAGTAAGAGATGTGTGACTTGGGGTAGATGGCGGAGAGCTGATAGACTTCGGCTATCCAGGGATTGGTATTAGCGTTCATGATTGTGGCGGCAGACGGTCTGGGGAAGGAAGGATTCAATGCATCAGTGGCTTACCCATATTGCTGTAAAGCTCCAAGACTCGCTTCGGCTGACGGAAGAGCGTAGGAAGGCCCAGAAGGGGGCCTACTCCTTGATTAGGAACAAGCGAATTTTCCATGTTTTGCAGTTGCAATGCTGTGAGGCACCACAGGTGCTTCTCCACAGCAAGCTCTTCCTCGGCGTACGGATCAGTGGCTAGGACACCCGGAGCCGGGTCATCCTTCAAGCGTGCGAGAATGAGCTTCGGATCGGCATGCTCCATGCGACGAATAGAACGTTGGAACTGTGTTAGCTCTGCAGAATCGGGGTCGCACAGAAAAGAGCTATCAAGGGACTGGCGGTTTTGCGAGGATCGTATAGAGGCAATGTCCCAATCCGAGGGAGCTTCCCAGGTGGACTTAGGGCCGGCATTAGGTGGAGAAAGGTGGGCGGGGCTGGCGGCACCATGATCTAAGGTGCATTGACTGGGAAAGGAGCCTTCCGGACTTGGTAGGGTCAGAATCGTTGCAGGTGTTGAGCAAACATCGAACAGGATAAACTGGCGGGCGACGGTTGCTCTACGTACCGACCATAAACCGAAGGAGAAGAAGTCTGGCTTGCATCAGCAACGGCAGGTGCGGAATGTGATTCTCAATCTCACCTCGGTGCTGCGAGTTGTTGTTCGAGAGACGTAAGAGCCTTCACTTAACTGCTGGATTTCATGGAACTCCAACTCTTCGATAATCCGCTTCCCTCTGTAGTGGCCATCAGGTTCTACATGTTGCACGGTACGAACTGCAGCTCCTCTTAGTCAAAGGCACACAAAGCAGCAGTGATTGATTTACCGGAAGATCGGGTGGTGGAGTGCCGCGGCTCCTCAATCGAGGGCAAAAGTGGCATGATGGGAAACTGTGAAGGTGGAAGTTGAGCAGGGGGGGACCATCCGGTGGCGGAGTCCAGACTGTCTTCTCGAGGCCTTGAGTGAGAGTGGTCGTGCAGAGATAACTTGGAGCTCTTGCGGGAGATGGATTTCGTGGCGGGAGACTTGGAGGCATTGTTCTTACGCCGGGTGGGAAGCGACCAGAAGCTGGACTTCGAGTCGTCGGACTGGAAGCTCTGGGTCGAGCCGGCGTGCTCGCGGCCGCGCAGACGGCGCTCGCGGCGCTGGCCAACAGTCTCGGCGCACTCGTCGGTCCATGAGAGGTCTGCGGAAAACATAGAGCCGCCCATCCAGATTCAGGCGCAGGCGATGAGAAGGTGCGGACGAGGGCGGGCTTGAACGTCGGAGCTGCGGCGCCGGATTTGGAGATGGAAGAGCTCGGCGGATCATCTCAAGTGTCGCGGAACCGGGGGCCGGTGCAGCCAGAGTCATTTCGGCGCCATGGCTACTCGTGAGCTAGACAGCCATGGTCGCGACAGCGGGAGCCAGTGTCGGCGTGTTGGGCCGGGATGGCAGCCCGGGTCGTCCCTGCCACTTTAAGCTGCCGTCGCCGTTTCACTCGCCCGCTTTCATCCACCACCCCGATGATCCGCAATCTATTCCCCAGCACCGCGCCGATCCAATGCGCTTGAGGCGCCCGCGAACAAAAAGACGTCGACGGAATCGCCGCAGGGCCTGCCCGCCACCGACGCGCTAGCAGCGTGCGACACCTGTTACACCCGGACGACGCCTACGCTTTCCCGGTGCGAGATTGCCATTACGACACGCCAGCCCTACGCTTTAGCTTCGAGCTTTTCTTATTTCGAATCCGAACAGGGCTTTAGACTTGACCCCATTGCTCTGCCCGGTCTGTGCGCACCAACCTTCCCGTGGCTGTCGCCGCGTCTGCTAGTCAGTCAAGCGTCTTGCTGATCATATCGTTGTGTCCGTGTTGTAAAAGCGTAGCGCCCGCTCCACCTCTGGTACGCATCATGATCACCGTCACTTCTCTTTCTCTTCTCTTTGTCTTCGCCTATTCGTCCCAAAATGGACGCCCTCCGGCAGCAAGGCCGTCGTCTCGATGCATACCTGGCGGACTCCAAGTTCGGCCGCCTGTTTCGCCTGGACGGCTCTGGCCATGTAAGTTGCCTCACAGTCGTCAGCCAGTAGCCCCATCTCTGACTTTCCAGGTCGACGAGATCCCGGATGCTCAGTTCCTGACTGAGGTGCGCGCTGGCGTGACCACCTTTTTCACCATGGCCTACATCATTGCTGTCAATGCCACCGTCTTGACCGACTCCGGCGGCACATGCGAGTGCCGCGATGCCAGCGACCCAACCTGCGCCAATGACCAGGACTACCAAACCTGCCTCATCGGCCTGAATCGTGACCTCATCACCGCCACCAGTGCCATTTCCGCCTTCGCGTCTTTCTTTTTCGGCCTCATCACCAACTTGCCCGTCGCCTTGGCCCCTGGCATGGGCCTCAATGCCTACTTTACCTATCAGGTAGTCGGCTTCCACGGAACTCGCCTTGTTCCATATGGCTTGGCCCTGACCGCCGTCTTCGCCGAGGGCTTCATTTTCATTCTACTGTCTCTCCTAGGAATGCGCCAATGGCTGGTCCGCATGCTCCCAACCTCTTTGAAGGTTGCCGCTGCCTGCGGAATAGGTCTCTTTCTCGCCGAGATAGGATTGTCGTATAGTGCAGGAATTGGCGCCATCTCTGGCGCCAGTGCTACTCCCTTGGATCTCGCCGGCTGTCCTCCAGAGTACAGGGATGAGTTTGGCGAGTGTCAGAGTCACAAGATGCAGAATCCGACAGTAAGTAATCTCTGCACCCGTATCGCGTGTGGAGGGCCTGACAACGAGTAGCTGTGGATCGGCCTATTCTGCGGTGGAATCCTGACGGCGTACCTGATGTCGTATAAGGTGAAAAGCGCCATGATTATTGGAATCTTGGTTGTCTCCATCATCTCTTGGCCGTGAGTCAACCAGCATACACCAAAGCGCCCATCTGAAACAGACTACTGACTTGTATCCCAGGCGCGGCACTTCTGTCACCTACTTCCCGGATACTCCCGAAGGTGATAGCCAATTCGACTTCTTCAAGAAGGTAATAACTTTCCACCCCATCGAGCAGACTCTCAATGCACTGGACTGGAATATTTCGCGCGCGCCCGGTGAATTCGCCCTCGCACTTTTTACCTTCCTATACGTCGATATCATCGACTGTACTGCAACTCTGTACAGTATGGCTCGTTTTTCCGGGGTAGTGGATGGATCGACAGGTGACTTTCCGCGTTCAACAGCGGCCTATTGCACCGATGCTTTCAGCATCAGTGTCGGGGCCCTATTCGGTGTAAGTCCCGTGACAGCCTTCATCGAATCGGGTGCTGGCATCGCTGAGGGAGGCAAAACTGGCCTTACCGCCATGACGACTGGTCTCTGCTTTTTCATTTCGCTCTTCTTCGCTCCGATCTTCGCCTCGATCCCGCCGTGGGCCACTGGCTGCACACTCGTCCTGGTCGGCGCCATGATGGTGCGCCAGGTCGTCGCCATCAACTGGCGCTACATCGGCGACGCCGTACCCGCCTTCGTCACCATCATCTTCGTGCCCATGTCGTACAGCACCGCGTACGGCATGATCGCCGGCATCCTGACCTACGTCGCCATCAACGTGCCCATCGCGCTAACCCGCATCATCTCGCGCGGCCGCATCACCCCCGCGGACGAGGACGCACGCGAGTACTGGAACTACAAGCCCACCGGCTCGTCGCCGTGGTTCGTCAACACCATCAGCAACGCCTTCGTCCGCTTCGGCCACCACGGCGATGAGGCAGGGCACAAAGCCCGCGAACTCGAGTCGAGAGGCTCGCACGAGATGCAGAAGCATCTCCGACATCAAACTCACGGATCCTTAGGCGACGAGTCCATCGACATCAAGGTCGGAGACGCAGGCTTCGACCGCCACAAGCACGATCCCAGCTTCAGCGTGAGCTTCCCCATGAAGACGTACCCTGGCGTGCGGATGCCCCCCATGTCAGACGACAGGGAGCCGGACGTCGAGCGCTTCGATCTGCGCCAGTTCCGCGTCGCACCGTCGGACCGAATTTGAGTAGGCTTAAAAAAAAAAAAAAAACTCAAACCGTTCTATGAACGTGTGACGGAAGTCATTGTCTCTCTTTTAATATCTAATTATTGGTCTGGCGTTCTGGGACGGGGCTTATGAGTTGAATTTATTTCCTTGTAATTTGGGGATACACCACTGTGAGATGGTAGAAAGGCCGACTGCTCCTTGGCGCGGGCCGCCGCAGAGCATTCTAAAAGGGGCATATAGCTCTGATCTAGATTTAAGACGGAGCATGTTGATGAGAGAACCACGCTGTAGGATTTCTGCTGGGTCCTGAAAGACATCATCAGAAGAGACGGGGGTTACGCGGCATCTGGACATGATTTTTTTTTCCTTACAAATCGAAGTAGATCGATGTAGGAATACAGTTGCAACCTTGTCTCTCTTATCCATCTTGGGAAACCGCAACGTGCCGAAGTGTTCCTAATCGCTCGCTCGTGTTTAACTCGTTCCAATTACGGAAGCTCGCTAGCGACTAAACCACGTCAGCGAACTTTATGAGAAATAATGAACGAACAAAGTAATTGTCATAGCGTTGATGCCAAATTTGAACGCCGCAAGACGCCTCCCAATGCCTTATTCTGCAGAACAAAATGTGTTCACAAGGGGTGGGGGAATAAGATAGAAAAAGGCTTTCCCGATCAGGCCACAAAGAGTAAGAAATCCCTCCTCCTCCGTATCTTTAAACTTTTTGATTTCGATCCGCCTTCCCCCCATACGAACCATAATAACGCCACGCGCGCACGAAGCGACTGAGATATTGCCACGTCGAGTCCGCTTTGTCCACCCCAATGCTGCTACTACCACCTACTGCTCTCTCCTCAGAGCTACGACCTAACTTACTTCCTCGCCGCTCTCCTGCTCTTGCCCGGGCGCTTTTTGGCCCCATTGGCTCCCGCCTTCATCTTCTTGGCCGAGAAGCCCCTGCCGTCGGCGCTGCTCTGCGCGTCATTGCTCTTGGCGAAGCGCTTCTTACCGCCGAAGCCGTATTTGGCGTCTTTCTTGGCGCGCTTGGGGTTGGGGCCATGGCCGCCGCGACCGCCGGCACCGGCGCGGCGGGCGAGCTTGTCCTTGCGGGCGGTCTCTTCGGCGTCTTCGAGGGCGACGTCGAAGAGATCGTCTTCGTTTTCGTTTTCCAGATCGGCGCCTTGGCGTTCTGTTGAAGGAAAGAAAGAGATGTTAGTTTAAGAGCTTAGTGTAGTAAAAGCGAAGAGAAGATGAATAGTAAGACAAGAGACGTACTCCTCTTCAGCAGGTTGATCTTCTCCATGGTGTCCTTCTTGGCCTTGGCCTTCTCCTGCTCCTTCGCGATTTGCACGGCCTTGCCGAACTTCTTGAGGTCGCGCTGGCGGCGAGCCTCGGCGGCAGCCTTCTTGCCGGCAGCCTCGTCGATAAGCTTCTGCTTGATCTTGCCCATGTGCTCATCGCTCTTGACCATCTCGGCGAAGTAGTCGTTGGGGCGCGTGAATGGCACGCCCTCCTTCTTCAGCGCAGCACGGGCGGTGTTAACGGCGGCGAGAGCCTGCTGGTAGAAAGCCAGCTCGCGGTTCAGGTCATCGTTGGTGTCCTGGATCTCGATGGCGGCGTCCGAGGTAACGGCCTGGTGGTCGGAAAATGCCTGCTTCTTCGTCTTCCATTCGATGCGGTGCGCGGCGGCGAGCAGGGCGGAGGTGTTGTTGATGGTGAGGCGTTGGTGGGGGATGATGTCGCCCTTCTCGTCCGAGGCGACCGACTCGAGGTCTGACAAAGCAATATCTTCCTCCTCGTCGTCATCATCATCTTCGTCGTCGTTCTCTTCGAGCTCTTCGCCGCTGGAATCGGAGTCGTCGTCCTCGAGCCTGGACAGATCGATCTGCGGGGGCAAAGGTCAGCATTTCTACTACGATATGTGAGGATATCTTCGCCGCACCTTTGGTGTCTCCTCCTCGTCACTGTCCTCCTCGTCCTCGCTCTCGTCCTTGTTTGCAGCGGCCTTGCGCGCCTCGGAGCGGATCTGCTTCTCGGCCTCGTCTCCACCGGAGCCAGAGTCTTCCTGCGCCTGGGCGTTCACGGAAACACCGCCCTCGACCTCATCTTCCTCGGCACTGTCGTCGTCCTCCTGCTTCTTCTCCTGCTTGCGCTTCTCGGCCTGCTTCTGGAGCTTCTTCTGCTTGTCCTTCTTGTAGTCGTAGCCCTTCTCCTTCTGGAGGAGATTGAGCAATTTGCTACCGCCCTTCTTGACCATTGTGGCTGCGCGAATGAGGAAAAACCGGGAGTGGGCGAGTGGGTTGGGAGGGCGAGAAATGTTTCGGCGCGCGCTGCGGGTCACTTTTGCGCGACCTGCTCTCCGAAATTTTTGGGAGCAGCGACGGGCCTCGCAATCTTGGCGCCGCTCACCGCCCGGGGCTCCGTGGCCCGTGCATTGCGGCCTGGGCTCCCCGGCCGAGACTCATCAGCCCTGCGGATCTCTCTCCCACGTGCGACCTGCCAAAACAACGACAACAACAATATCCCTCCCTGTACTACTTTTCAGAAATCGCGCCTTTTTTTCGGACTGCGAAGCCGCAGACTCTGCAGGTCTTCTTACTTCATCGCCCGACCGCCTCACTCCTCGCAAACAACCATGTCCGAACGCGACGCGCCATCCTCAAGCTCGGTACGGGTGTTCCTCTCCCTCCACCCCCCTGCCGCCCTTGCCTCCCCGATAACCCACCACCCGCGCTCCACTATCTCAGAGCGGTGAATCACGACAGTCTGAGCTAACCGCGAACCGTAGCCTGTGAGCGGCGAGGGCAGCTCCGCCGAACTCGTGGCCGTCGTCGACGACCTAATCAACCAGCTCTCATCCAAGTTCACCAACATCTCCAAGGAGCTGCTAGAGAAGAGTGCGTATCCCATATCATTTCATCCGGTCATATATTTTCCATATAATTCTTTCCGGTTACCAATTTTTCATTTGCTTTCTCGTGGGCTACTGTTACGCCCAAGTCTTCCACAAAACTTTCTTCTCATTTTGTCATGTCTTGCATCGTCTCACTCGGTTTCACGTTCATTCTTCTTTGCATCAAGTTTCAACTCTACTAGTCGGCATTTTGTTGCTTGGTGTCGCCAGCCAGTCCCTCCATTCCCCTCTCCGTCACGTGCAAGGAAGCAGCTTAATAGGCTTCTTCACGCTCTGCAACATATGCAACCTGTCAAGCTGACCAAGGGCTTCACGCTGCATAGTGGATGACATGAGCCGCCGTCTCGACGCACTCGAAACCACCATCCAGACAGGAGCCGAGCCGAAGAGCGACGGTGACGACAAGTGAGAAGCGCCATTTTTCATCCACGTGCTTGTCACCATTCTTCTACCATGGATTCATCCTCAACGCTTGGTATGGTCGTCTACGCAGGCGGCGATGTCCTTCCAGGAACAGTTGTCGCCGGAGTTTTGGAGTCCGAGTGTTCCTTTCTGGTACTCTGTGGTTTCAAGAAATTTGTTTAATGCTGTTCCATCATTCTCTTCCTTCCGCTGCGTTGTCGGATTAATGCGTCCTTTTGTGAGATGTTGTTCTTCCTTCACATATCACTAGCTTCCTGGGTTGAAATGCCTAGGGAAAGCTTGAATGACATCGACTTGGATAATTTTGTTCGCGTAACTATCAAAGTCAGTCTTCCGCTCCTTCCCGGGGCGGAGGAAGACAGCAAGGTAGCATGCTCATTCGCTTGGGATCTGAACAAGACTAATACCGGAGTAGTTGATACTTCAGCATTGAATAGCATCTTCACGTTAATACGAGCAAGTCAACCTGAGCAATACAGTCACACACGTGTCATAACATTAGGCATCAAGAGGTTGAAATTGAGAACAAATTGTCTTTCGCTCGAGCAGATAGCTCGCTTCATTCTTCTAAACCGCTAAAGAATGTATAACCCTATCGTTATACACCGGGAAAGAGCCGTCCTTGGTATCATATCTCATCACAACGAGCTCCTCTACATCCAGCTCTTTTTAATCAAACATCTCCCGATCTAATAAAAAAAAAACAGAAGTGACCGGCTAAATTTGGATACAAAGAAAGAAGACAACGCAACAAATCACAGCTTGAGCCCATCCTTCGCCGACTCTTGCTCTGCGCCACTCGACGACGACACGCCCTTGGCGCCACCCGTCACGACCTCCTCATCGTAAGCGTCGCTCGCGCGGTCGTCGTAGGCCAGGCGCACGTCGGTGATCTCGTCGCCGACCTCCATCCAAGTATCGCTGGTAGCCGGGATGGGGAAGAGGCGGCACAGGCCCCAGTACATGATGCTGCTGACGAGGAAGCCGGCGAAGAAGTTGACGTTGTAAATGTACGTCGCACCGATCGGCACCTCCCTCCCGATGGCACCGGCGAAGCCGACGACGTTGATCAGGATGCCGGCGATGTATGCGGCGTAGCCGCGCCAGTGGAAGCCGAGGGTGAAGAAGTAGACGCCGGAGCGGCGGCCCGAGTAGAGCTGGTGGATGTCGAGGTAGCCGCGGCGGACCCAGTAGTAGTCGCTGATCATGACGCCGGCGATGGACGACAGGAAGACCGAGTAGGCCGACAGGTAGGTGGTGAAGTTGTTGCTCGACGACAGCAGGTTCCACGGGCACATGCACAGGCCGACGACGGCGCAGATGTAGCCGCCGCGGCGGATGTTGATCCAGCGCGGGAGGAGGGCCGTCATGTCGGTGCCGGCGGACACGGAGTTGGCGGCGATGTTGGTGCCGAGCTGGGCCAGCGTGAAGGCCGCCGCGATGCAGAAGACGCCGAAGCGGTTGGCCGAGGTGTTTTCCTCATCGAGCACGCGCGTGAGCAGGTCGAGCGGGTTCCAGATGGGCTCCTGGCCCGGGTAGATGATGGTGGCCGACGAGGAGACGATGATGCCGATGAAGGAGGTGACGGCGAAGCCGACGGGGATGGTGATCAGCTGCGACCAGAAGGCGCTCTTGGGGGTCTTGGCGAAGCGCGAGAAGTCGGGGTCGTTGACGATGAGGGTGGCGAAGTTGGCGATGGACGACATGATGCCCTTGACGATCTCCCAGGCCAGGGCGCTGCCCTTGAGCTGGGCGGGCTGGTGCACGATGGGGCCGACGCCGCCGGCCTTGACGATGAACCAGATGAAGAAGGCCAGGCCGGCGACCGGGACCACGTAGGCCTTGACGGTGAAGAGATGGCGGATCTTGTGCACGGGGAACCAGATGGCCGGGAGGGAGCCGAGCCAGAAGAGGAAGAAGCTGACGAACATGACGGTGCTGGTGCCGGAGCTCTTGATGCCATTCGGAACGACGCCCTGCGGTGGCAGAGGTTAGTGTTTTGTTGCTTGAGTGCTGCTGTTTTTACACTCACCTCTCTCCAGTTGTTCCAAATGGAGCGGATCATCAACTGCACGCACTGACCGCCGATCCAGGACTGCACGCCGTACCAGACGCAAGCCATGGCCGCACGGTTGAAGACGGGCCATAGCGAGCCCCAGATTCCAAACGAAGCCCTGTTCACCACGGGGAAACCGATGTGATACATGGCGCCAATGCGGCCGGTCAAGCAGATGAAGCAGGCGGCGATGGCGTAGCCTATCCAGACGCAGATCCATGCTTGCCACCACGAGCAGCCATTGGTGATGGTCGAGGAAGCAATCATCCAAGTGTTGATGTTGAACGAGTCGGCTGACGGTCGCGTTAGCGTGGACCGATGAAAAATGATAAGACTTTTGACGTACCAACCCAGAAACCAACGAAATTCCATGACCTCCACTGGCGGCGTTCGGGCTCCACGGGCTTCAAGTCGTGGTTGGTGAGCATGAGCTGGGTGTTTGTGAGACCGGGCTCGCTCTCGACGGCCAGCTTGCCCGCATAATGGGCGACGCGCGAGGACTTGACTTTCTCCATGACGGCACCCAGTCCAGGCGTGTTGGGTCGTGAATCAGGCTGGATGTCGCCGTACTGCACGTCGTAGTTGGAGTCGTGGGATGGACGGGGCGCGAGAAGCGGCGAATTGTGCGACGACGGGGATGGCGACGCAGGCTGACGTAGGAGGGAAGCGGCACGAGGAGTTGACGAGCTGCTAGACGAGGGCTGGACGAGCGGCTGCCGCTCCGACTCGTTGTCGTCGGCTACTGGGCGGCGTCAGAGGAGGGAGGGAGGAGGGAATTGGAGCCAGGCTGAAGGCGAGGTCGTACCATGGCGGGATCTGGCCAGTTTATTATAGAAGATGCGGCGGGTGGGCGACATCAGGGCTCCGTGGAGGTGGTCGATCTTCCTTGGGTTCAAGGGCCGCTAGCGCCCGCGATTCTCTACCCACTGTGGGTTGCCCTTATCGCGGCAACTTTGTTTGCAAAAATCTCGACCCGGAAGTCCTGGTTTCGTCTTTTCGCAGCTGGCTCGGGGTTTAAATGCGTCGCTCACATGCTAGCAGGCCGGTCCAGCGCTGGCTTTTAGTCGCTGGCATCCTTCTGCCCCTTAAGACAGCGGACTTCTACGCGTGACGCCTGTCGGGTGCAACTGGCGACTGACATGCTGGTCTTATTATCCCTTATCGCAGCGTCCCTGGAGGTAACGGCGGCGTCTGCACGCATGCGGGCTGCGGTGGAGACTAGCGCGGGCTGCACATCCCACAGCTGTGCGCCATTGTCAATCCCGGGGTCCTGCCCTACCAGCTTTCCAACATGCGGGTGATGGGCTTTGAGCTGCATGTGCACGCCTTGCCCGTACCTAGTTAGCTGGATGCATCCCGCCACGCAGGCTCCCCCTCTGACAGCGCGCCCGGCTCCGATCCAGCGGCCCTTGAGATTTGCCCTTTTTTTCGCCTCAGCAGCTGTTGTGTCGCGTGCGGCTGCTGGATCTGACGTCGAGGCGCCAAGGGCCGGCTGCCGGGGCTGATAAGCTGATTACCGCCCGCTTCGGCCGGCCGCCAGCCCAGGTTGACTCGATACGATCGAGTAACGCCTCGCCCGCCGCCGTGACATATTTACATCGAGTCAACCCATCGCCCCATATCAACACCATCAAACGACCATCGTGAACCACCCACGATAATTTCCAGGAACGATGAATCATTGACCTGCTGCCGCCCCACCGCTCAATAATCAAGTGTATAAACCTTTCCACTAATCTTCTTCGTCCACTTCCAATTGGCGGGCCTCAGGTCACGCTGGTGGAGATGGGCTGGAAATTAGGTGAAATACCTGCTGGTGAAATGGTAGACCGCACGTCAAGTACGCGGAAAATTTTTCCAGCCTTTGTCACCGCAGTATAACTTAGATCTTCAAATCCATTGATGAACCCCGTGATGCTGCTAACCTGATCTGGTCAATGAGGGGGTGGGGTACGGTGGGGAAGGGGGCGTTGGAAGGGTTGGCGAACCCTTTAAAAGGTCGTTGATCGATCGACAGTGCGCTGCTAGCATCATACAACCTTACTCGGCACTTTGTATTCTCATCAGACTACATCATAAACACGCAGTTTCCAAGCCTTCGCAGAGGCAAAATTTTTCCTGCGGCCGTCGAGGATTTGCATCGGAGCGCTAGCCGAACCCGGTAATCCTTGCAAGGTCCGGAAATATTTCGGCTATAGCAGAGGCAGATCTGCTTACTGACATGTAGATGGAAGAAAGCGATGCTGTGTATTGAGCGCTAGGTAGAAGGGACGGTGAAGGATAGGGTGGGAGGCGCGTAGAGCGATTTCATCGCGGGCCGGTAAATCATAGCCGGGCTCTATTGGTCAGTCCCGAGTATCTTGTAGGATGGTAGTCGTGAGCTAAGAGTGCAGGAGTATGGGGAATAATATATGGAAAGAATCGTGGATAGGGGAGTGGATTTAGAAGTGTGAATCAGGAGCTGAAGTGGTCACGACTAGCGCTTTAAATGGACGATGCAAGGGGAGAGGTTCTGATTCCAGAAGGGTCGCAGATCATAGCACCCTGCTGGTTACTTTTTACGTCATCCCGGCACTTAAAGCACCTGCAGATTCCGGCCGTCTGGAAATACGGAACCCGGGATGCGTATAGAAGAGCCTCAAGCGTTGCGCTACCGCCGTGAGCCAGTCATGGCAGCCGTCTTATTAATACATTGATGTCATCATCGGAATGCTAATGATGCAATGGATCAATGACGCCGAGCGAAGGACTTGAGCGAAGCCAACAAATGTCCAGATTCTATTTCGACATGTCGGTCCCGAAAACTTCTTGGAGCCGCAAGCAAGGCGCGCTTTCTTCGCCGCCCGCTGCATGTCGCTCACCAGAAGCCACAACACCACTACTCACTCCCCACCTTACCACTCCCGGTCGCTTTGGCGGTATGGCTGCTTTCGTTGTATACTTCTCCATTTACAAGGGGAATCTCAACTACTTGAGGAGCGCAGGCTTTGTTGAGGGCTTCACGGTACCGAAATGTGACAGTTACGGCGGTACGTCTATTGATGGTCTACCATTCTTGTCGACAATGCTAACCTGGCCATTAAAGAACTGCACCACACCGATAACGGCTGCAAAGAAGAGTACTAGGAGCCTGCGGGCCGCCTCGAGGCCAACCTGAAGCCCAAGACACCTACGATCCGGCCATGACCAAGATAAAACAGTTCCCCCCTTTGAAACTATATTAACGCTCATCCTATCCCTCTTACAAGAATTCACCAGCTGACAGCCTACCACTGAATATACAGTCTCCTCTCGCAGCCGATGGCTAGCGTGGACTTGTTTTTTGCTCATGTCATGGGTAGCTGAAGCTATCGTCTGGGAGATGCCCTTCCTCCAGGCTCACAGCTCACCGACTCTACCTCGAGGACAACTTACCTCCTCAGTCAGAACTTATATCACCATTTAGTAATAGCTTGTTTGGAGAATCAAGGATCCACACGTAATCGGGCTCGCTCACTTCAAGAAACATATCTCAGCATCTTTTCAACCAATCAGGGCCAATTCCGCATTGTGCCCAACAAATCTCTTTGTCAAGGCTCCGGCTAACCGGAATTTCCACGGACGGGTATTGCAGCCGAAAGATAGCTCATAGTAGCACTGAACTGGCCTTGGCTTGTGTTTTTTTGTGGGGGTCTGCTATTATTTACCCTGGCCTTCTGTTGTGAAACTCGTTTGAAGACTCCACGTCTATACAACGTCGTTCATTTGCTCGGCTGTTCGTCATTGAGCATAAGTGGTGGCTTGGTGCAGGCGCTTCAGGCTGAGTTTCCATGCTCTCTAAAATTAGAAGTGCTCAGCCTTGTTCCATACGCATACCGCATTTGCGTAAGTGTGAGGGCTTCTAGTTGCATATCTGACATCTGTGCAGACCAACAGGCAATAGAAAAGCCCCAGCCTTCCACCTTCCGCCTTTCGCAGCTCGTACCATCACTTTACTATCGTTCAGCCTTCGATATCATCCCTCACACTACTATATCTCACACCCGAGTATCAGTCGCCCGTGTGGTCCTCCGGAAGATCACTCGGGCGTCTGTACCCGATGGAATCTGCAACCGAAGAAGAGAACAGGGCTGAGTCCCGCAGCCTGGAACTCAGCCCCTGCCCGACCATCGATCTCTAAAAGCCTCAACTGCCATCCCACTCGCCATCTTTCACTTACGATCCCCATCCATTCTTGGATTGAACACTGCTTGCGTCGAACTGAGCACTAAAACGCTCGCGTCCCTTTGTGCTCTTATCACAGGATCCCGGATGGTTAAGTATTATTGTCAGGCCTTAAAGGCCTTCTCTGGTTCACACTTACCTGCGTCCACAGTATATTTAGGAAAACTGGAACCGGATCCGACCGTAGACTTTTCGAACTACCATCCCAATTCCCCGGACCTCTGTCAAACCCGTCCAAAGGTAAGGAAGGTGAGTCTTTTCTTATTCAAGGAAACGATCGAGAACCGCCGTGGGGATTCGAGCAACCAATGGTGCACGGACGGTATCCTCAAATCTCCCTGAGGGTTTCTTTTGGCCAACGAGCCTACGCCTCCGAGATGTGGTGGCATATTCTATTTGCGATTATGCGAAAGTACAGACGAACAAACCACAAACCGAACACTGTATGTGCTTACTCTAACACCTTTCACGAGCTCTTGACTAATTCGCCAAGGTCTGGAGTACTAATTCCATCAAATGAGAGCCCAGTTTTGGAAAATATCGCTATTATCTGATCACACACGCTGTATGTAGCCACTGCAACACTTTTCATGAGTTCTGGACTAACTCTCCCGAGTTCGAGATTACTTTCACTGTCAAAAGAGAGGTCAACTTTCAACGTGATTATTTGGTTCGCGCACACACTGTATGTAGCCACTCCAACACCTTTCACGAGTTCTAGACTAATTCACCCGAGTTCTAGAATACCTCCCCATCTCAACAGTGCCCAGCTTTGAACACGATTACCTGGCGAATACACACACGGACAAAAAAACGAATACTGAAGATGGATGCCCACCAGGGGCAGGATGCTGCGGCTTCCGAGATCACTACGAGCTCGAGAAGGTACTTTGTCTGTCCGTATATTAAGCATGCGGTAATGAGTGACCTGCCACATGAGAAGGCCTGCCCAAGTGGACGTGATTTTGAGAGCATGGCTGCTCTGAAGTAAGCAACTCCCTGGATGATGAATTGTCCAAATGAAACTGATTTCTTCTTAGACGCCATTTGAACACCACTCGTGCCCACAACAAGAAGTTTGTGGTCCAAAATTGCAAGCGTTGCAAGGCCTACTTTATCAACAGCCAGGAACATGCATCGCATGAAGCGCTTCGATCATGTCCATCGAATCCAATCTCCAAAGGAGAAGAGAGTCTTGCTACGAGATACCGTAGTCTCTACAAGACTCTATTTCCCAACTCTCCTATTCCAGCCAGCCCTTTCTTCGACGACTGTATGTCGAAGGAACAGTATAAAGCCGAAATGCCCCTGGATCCTCGCAGCTCTAGCGCTGCACAACCTCCTAAGGCCACAATACAACCATCCACAATCCCATCATCTACCTCGATATGTTCTTCATCTCTCTGCACGTCATTAGCCGCGTCGTCATCGCAGATCAGCCAAGGTGCCAGTAGTTCAAGCATTGTCCAGCGTCCACTCTCCCAAAGGACCGAACCAACGGCCACAAGCTTCACTCCTCCCACCATCTCTAATAATCCCCGCAACGCTCAGAATGCCGAACAGCATGACCAAGCTCAAGTAACGTTTCTGGAGAGGCAAATCCTCAAGCACCTCTCCACCATACAAAGTGCAATGCTCCAACACCGCAACTCATCCACTACGCAGACAATCCTGGTCCTGCAGAAACTCGACGCCGGACTGTCTGAGTTGGAGAGACTGTCAATGCACACATTGCGCGTCTCCGCCGAGGCACCCAGCCCCCACGCAAATCCCACACTCCGTCCAGAGCCTGCACATTCAAGGGGCCCTACTTTTCCAGCAGCGACTACCACCCAAACCGGCGATTTCTCCAGAATAGCCAAAAACGTTGCTCCTGTAAGCCCTCAGCAGCCGCCCACCCTCACAGGAGAACATGGGCTGTCAAACGAGAGTGAGGGAGCAACATCTATGAATCAACAACGACAGCAAACATTAGCGATACGCAGTGTAGAAAGTATTGATGCAGAAGAGGGAAGCGGAGTAAACCTAGCAACCTCTTCTGTTTTCCTCTCGCCCGGCAAACGCAAGCGTCAGCGACTCGAGCAGAACGGCCACTGCCTCTCAACATCGTCGCTCCTACCGTTTTCTTGTCATACGGACATGCACCCGCTTGCGTCACAACCTCAACACTTTCAAGACGCTGTAGTGGGTCAATGGTGGGATTTTGCCGGACCGGGCCCGAATAACTTTGAGTTGCCCGGCGGAAATGACGTGCAGCTGCCGGCCTGGCCGACAGAAAACAATGTGGATGATTTGGCCTGGCAACAGTTCGACCTGTCCGCCATGATGGACCTCCCGCTACTCAGAAGAGATTGCGGGCTTTAAGACGTCAGGCAGACCCGTCGGCATCACATTTCCTTAGGTTATGCATTTCTTTGCGGTGTTTTTGTTTTGGGTCACCTGTGGCGTTGTTGCGCTTTGTTTTCTGTTTTCCTCGTTCCAGCTCTCTCATCGGCCCTCCATTAACGTTTTTGTTTTGTTTCAGTAGAGGTATCGTAGCCAAATTCCAGCGCATATTCATTTTCTATGTCTCCGCCGCCTGCCGACTACCAAAGCCAGAAAAGATCAGTGAGCTTAGTCTGCCGTATCACGCGGTTTTTTTTAGAAAAAAAAAAGCACCAAAGGATGCATTTTGGCATTTTAGCTTGTGTTGTGGGTAGCTGAAGCTGCTGCCCGGATATAAACATAGATTTAACAGTTACAAAAAAAAAGTCCAGGCGATAGCTTCAAGCGCATGCGTGAGTTGAGTGCCATCCCGCATGCTTGCTGTCTATTTGCTTTCCATAAATAGTAACGAAGTCGTTGCGTCTTATTTTCGGGAAAACACCTCAAACTAGTGATGGGACCCATAGCTAACAGCAATCCCACACCTCGTTCGAGACCCCAACGGCGAGTAATAAGAGGTTTTTTTTGTCTTCCGCGTACATATTCCACGACAGCTAGCGTGCGGTTGCTCTTCGGGCATTCGAAACAAACACCTAAGCTTAAATATTATAATATGGCGGGGACAAACTTCGACCTCAAAATCCAGGGTCAACGACAGCTGTGGCGTGAGCAAGGTTCGGCTTATTTTAGCCGGCCATCCGGACCCGGTTCAAGGACTCTTGGCCATCAGTGCGTTCGTTCCGCGGGTGTGTACGGAATGTTGTTCTTCAGCCCTGCGCAGATGTGAAACCGATGTCGCCATTGCACTTTGTGTCTCATGATGATGGTGACGCGGTGGTGTGAGGGAAGCGAGTAAGCCCCCAATCCCTTTTTCTTTTTATGTTTTTGCTTATTTTACCTCGTTACCGGAGTGGCCGGTGGAAGGAAGCACGCGGCACGTCTGTGCTGATGAAGCTAAAGACGCCCCCCGGATTTGCTTACCGGGCGTCTTCCTTGAGGACACCTGTGCGCCTGTCGGTAATGGAAAGTACCGAGAAGCACGGATGCCGGATGGCGGTATGGTAAAAGAGGCTGGGAAAGAAATATCCACATGAGCATAGACAGAATTTGCTGGTGGGTTGCGTCAATTAGCATTATGGTCTGTGCCCGTTTACTTTTCTCGAGCCTGGTGGCTGGGAGTGGAGAGCTGCGCTTAAAGCTATTTTTCTTGGCGTGCATTCTTCAGCCGTGTGCGTCCGTGTGGCGAGCTGAATGGGTGGAGTACCAAAGAGGACATCATTAAAATCTCAGCGAATCACCATGAGATGTGCGCCTATACCAGTTTTCCTCGCAGCATGAGTATTTTTTGGCGCCTTTTCCGTTTCTCAGCAGGATTTCAGAACAAATGAACGATCAGTGGCAGTGCACGTTGCTGAAAGGAGTTCGAGACGAATTTCCTAAACAAACGACAGGAGGCGGCCAGATTCGGGTCCACGAGTCCGTCCGTACACTGGAAAAGTGGGTGGTGTGATAGGTTCGACGCAATTTATCATCCAACCAATCAGATACTTGATCCAATTGGTCAAAGCATAGGCTGCGCGTTTGCCATCAGTCGAAGTCCACATGACAATTAGACATGAAAGTAACTTTGGAGAGATCCAATGACATTGGGTACGTGGCAGAACGTGTCTCAACTGAATAATTGCGGCGTGTCATGGGAATCCAGACACACAGGCAAACAAGCCGGAGCGCATCCACGATGACGCGGTGGACCGCGCGGAAGGAAAGGTGAAGAGAATTCATGCTGAAGAGAGGAATATATTTAGTCGAGCAACCTTGTGCATATGTTGGGTGAAACCGTTTCGGGACAAGGTAGAGGGTGTTTCGCCGTAGATCGGCACTCGCGTCGGCTCCGAGATCCGAAGCCGGCCGGCTTACCAGGGCCCTTGCTCTACCGTGTTTGATTAAGTTTTAGCCTTACGGATATTGCGAACGTCACGATCTGTCCTCCACCCTGGTTCAACGTGACATCTTCGAGATTGGGCAGGAACAATCCGGGGATCCGGGAAGATGCTGGAAAGATAAGGGTAGAGAGAAACGCAAGCGACAGATGCAAGCGAAGTTGGAGGTAGATGAAATGGAAGATAAGAAAGGAGCAGTGCTCCATCGTGAACTACCGAGTACGAAGCAGTGGGGAGATACGAATTGAGATAGTGCAGTAGTAGCAAATCTGGAGGAAGGGGTTGCGTCATCGGCCCCGTTGTGGCAAGGATCCACACCAGGACGCGGTGAAGGTGAGCAGCGGGACAGGCACAAGCGAGAACGGACGTAGCCGTGAAGGCGTCCCCTATTGGAGGCCTGAGGTAGACAACACGCAAGCCGCAGCCGCGCTCGCTTTACGACTCGCACAACGGAGGCCCTTAAGTCTTGGCACCCGGAGCATTCGCCTTTTCGGAAATGCCTACGAAAAAGAGCGCATGGCAGAAGCGCGCGATCCCATCTCGATAGCAATGAAGAAAGATGAAGAGGTGGGGTACGGTGAGATTGTGAAACAGAGAGTGCGGGCCGGAAACACTCTGACCACCGGGGCGGAAACAGGAAGAGGGGATTCCCGGCTGCCTGGTAGATCCCGACAATTAGGCGGTGGATGGTTGATACCGGGTGACTTCAAGCCATGACGTCCGGCCAAAGGGCCACGAAGCGGCGGAAGGTTCAATATTACGCCAAGGAAGACGGGCTGGAGAGGGATCCCGGACCAGCGGAGAGTTCAGCAAGCAAACAACAAGAAAGCTTGTCTGTCATTTGGTTGAGATGAAAGGACGAAGACAAGGGAATCAAAATCAAAGTTGAAGTAAAGGAAAGTGAAGGCATGGAACACGCGTGCCTTACCTGCGATGCCAGTCTGCCGTGGGCTGCAGATGAAGATGGGCGTAGAATTTGGAAAACTGGTAGGGCAATTTCCAAGGTTGCTGGACCGTTGGAAGCCGTTCCTCAGGGTTGAATTCAAATTTAGTGAACGCGAGAAACCAAGGGAACTGCCATGGCAATATGCGCGCTCGGCCCCCCTTACAGCGTCCCAACGAGCCGGTGACGGACAGGAAAAGGGATAGTGGCAGGTAGGGTGCGGCTAAGGGTGGCTGGACGAGGCTTGTTTCTCGAAGAACAGACAGGGGACGTTCGAAAGGATTCGGCTACAGGCCCAAACAACTGGAAAGGATGGTAAGGTGTTGAGCCGGCGCGGATCTGGGCGGCCGTGGCGGGGCGCTAGAAGCTTGAGGATTCGATACAGAAGGAACTCAGGGCCAGGCTGGGGACCGGGCGAGGTTGCTAGTTGCGCCGCAACGTGGTCAGACAGCTGTTTGATGTCGCGTGCCGTGCAATAGCGTAGGAACAACGACTGACGCAATGCGAAACTGGTGAGCGGCCAAGTATTGGTGGAGATGTGTCTCAGCCCTGCCGGCAATCGATGGGAGCAAAACGTGGCTTGCTGATGGACCACAGAGCGCCCCGTCGGCGCTGCAGCGCGCGTGAGCAGTCAGTCAGCACACGCTGGCGCGCTGGCACGATAAACTGGAGATGCGGAGAGATGCGGTGCACGTCATCGTAGCCACCAGGGAAATGGAGATGTGCATGTCTCCTCTGTGTGCTTTTGTTGATCTCCCGCAGCTAAGCGCGATACGAGGCCCGTGGCGGGGCGGAGCAGCGAGGGCAGATCTTACGTAAACGGGTTGAGAGACCCCTCAGACCCTGATTTATCGCGCGGTTGTATCGCGGAGAGGACTCCATGAGCGGCCTACCCCACAGTGAGCACGCAGGCGGCGAGCGGTGTGATGGAAGCGGCAACAGTGAGGCGAGCCATCGACGATGCGGCGATCCCCTCAACCCCCACGGCACACCTGGCGGGCGGCTACCGAGACAAGTGGTTGCACAGGCGGTTCGATTCGAAGCCGGGCTGGAGGCGGCTGCAGGTACGCGGCTGACGTGCAGGAGCACCCCGATCTGGCAGCGGGAGGCTGGCGTTTCATGAACAGCAAAGGAAAGGCGCGAGTCAGGGCGAGCGCTTTTGGCAGGCGAGGGGACCTGAGGCCGGCACATGATGGCCCCAGCTCCGTAAATGAACATCAGCAGAGGCCGATCAGGGGCGCACACTGCACCGCTGATCGCGATGCTCTGCTATCTTTGTCCGAGCCGGCCGCGGGGCCCGGGCTAGTTATCGCCTAGCGCGGCCAGCCGTGGCGGCCTCTTGCCGCGACTGACTACTGCTGTCTGCGGTGCCGTCGCCGACGCAGCTTCACCGAAGGGCCAGCATTGCGCGTCGCTGCCCGCCGCCGCCGGTGCTCGGTGCCCAGGGCGCGGCCTCAGGCACAGGAGGCGGGGGCCGGTGGAGCGCGGTTTCAGTGGGTTGATGCGAGGTTGCCGCGGCGCGCTTGCGACGGACGATGCTCGAGCTCTGTGCCTGCGGCAGCCTCGCAACAACGGCCGGCCCTGGGCCAGAGCTCGCAGTCAAGGATCAGCCGCTGGCCAGCAAATGAGCGAGCTGCTGGGTTGCCTGCACCGCCAGCTGGCCAACGCGCCGGGCTGCCCGCCCAGAAGCGCCCGCGAGCTGCATGCTTCCTGTTAACTGCCAGGCGCCCGCACACCGCGTCGACGCAGCTGCCCGCCTCCAGCATAACCGCCCTCAGCGCAGGAGCCCGCGCTGCCTCTCGTTTGGAACCATCGTCCAGCTTCGCGCGCCTAATCGCCGCCGATACACGCTCTCTTACGCTCCACCGCCCGTTCTGTCTCACGCACCGCGCCAGCAGGGGTACCTCGTGTGTCATTTTACCACCCGGCCATCCACGCCCGTTCCTTCCCTGCAAGACCTCCCACCACCCTAAATACGTGCTAGCCGCTTTCGCCGCCCGCTCGATTCAGCAGGTCGCCCCAAGTATTGACCTCTGCGTCTTCTGCGCACAGAGAGAAGCGCCCCATAAGGCTGCACGCCGCCCATGCTCCCGCCTCCCAGCCCTCTCCTCCTGTCTGCGCTGCTCGCCCTCCCCAAGGCACAACACCAAACAAGGATTCCTTGAGTGCCGCAAGGATCATCCACCATGGCGGACACCGAGAGGCCCATTAGCATATTGCCGTCCATCAAATGTTCAGACTGCGGCGTCGAGATCGAGATCTCGAAGATGGCCGACCATGTCTGCGGCCCAGCCCCCGAGCCTGAGCCCGTTGCCCCAGCACCAAAGGCCACAAAGAAATTCTTCGACCGCGCCGCCAGCAGCATTCGCTCGTCGACTGCCGCCTTCAAGCCTGGTCGCTCAGCACCACCGCCTAGCATTGACTCCGGCGTCGCCAGTAAGTCCCAATTTCCTCCACTGCCATGCCAGGCTTTAACATTGTCTGAAGACAAGCCCTTCGCCGGACGCGCCCAGGCGACCGCCGATCCTTTGACCCCGAACAGCAACCCAAATTCCAGAAGTCCGTCGCCAGCTTTCTTTAAGTCGTCAATAGCCAGGAACCAGTCCGGCCTAGAACCGAAAGCTTACAGTCCCACTTCTCCAGATCAACCAAACCTCGAACCCGAGAGCTCTCTGGAACCAATCAAGAGGCAACTCACCCCAACTCACGACTACCCTGAATCCGACCCGAATTTCGCCCCTCTGAGCCCGCGGCCCAATGCCAGTGAAAGTGTCTTCTCTCGCCTGAACACGCTTGCCTCCGGTCCGTTCAACGTGAGGGAAAGAAAAACATCATTGAGGCCTGAGACGGCCGAGGAAGCAAGACCCAGCTCGTCGCACAGGAGGACTCCGACATTGAGCAGCTTGAGGAGCAGGTCCAAGTCGCGCACTTCTAGCCGTGGGAGCAATACCTTGGGCCATGAACGTCAGCCATCGACAGCCAGCACAGAAAGATCGCGCTCGTCCATGCGCTCCACTGGATTGCCGGCGCCAGCTGAAGTTGGTGGGAAGCGCGTACCGCCTCCACGACCAGCGCGTCCTGATGAGAACGTGGACAGCTTTTTGGAAGCATTGCAGGGTGAGGCTAACCAGCCTTCGCTGGCGGGCTTGGGGATGCGCTCGCAGTTGTCTCCAATCCAGAAAGACACAAATGGCGCTGCCAACAAGGCTTCCATCTCACTTCCGAGGAGGCCTTCGGACAAAGTTCCGCCTCCTCCGCCGAAGTCTCTTGCACGAAACATCTCGACCGACGACACCCCAGAATGGTGGGATTCTCCGGACAAGGCACGCCCGTCCAGTCCGGAAAAGCCACCTGCTGAGCCTGCTCAGCATGAGAGGAAAGCATCCGTTGCGGACGACAATGCGAAAAGATATCCTCGCAGGACGTCTAGCCGCAACCTTAGTCTCAAGGACCTGGATCTTGGCCCCAGACCACCTGTTCCTCAGCCCCCGCGCCTAGAGGTTCGTCCTCGTGGCACTTCCCACGCGCCTTCAGATTCTGGCTCGTCTGAGGCCTCTTCCGGCTTCGATCGCAGCAGCCGCTCTACGCCGCCAACCTCTGCAGGAGCCAGCCCTATTGCTGAGCCATTCAAGGCATACAGGCCCTTTGACCAGCCTCCCTCGGGACCGCGCCCGGGAACTTCCACTGGACCTCCTCCTGAGGCACAGAGGAGGCCGAGCATGAGCCGGCCAAACCCGCCGGAGAGTCTGCCTTTGAGCCCTCCGCAGCTTCGTGCTGTTCCAGACGCACCCGAGTCACCGATGGACCCTGCCATTCAGCGCGGTATATTCACGCCGAACCGGCCGTCGGATTCTTCGGCACTTCCGGAGATCCAATCCGTTGTCCGGGAGGATGAGAAGCCTCCTATGCCTCCTGTCCCTGCCGAGGAGGAGCCGCCAATGAAGCCTCTTACACACACGAGGACAGCATCATTAGGAAAGCGGCCCGGCACAGCGGGTAAGGGGAACTGCAGAGGATGTGGTGAAGTCATTGTAGGGAAGAGCGTCAAAGCGGCAGACGGGAGGCTGACAGGGCGGTGGCATAAGCAATGTAAGTTCTATACTCGCTCCGTCGCGGAGTCTTCATCTCGCTAACCCGTGTCTGCACAGGCTTCACCTGCAGGACTTGCCACTCCCCCTTCCAAACGGCCGACTTCTACGTCATTGACAACCACCCGTACTGCGCACACCATTACCACCAGATGAATGGTTCTCTTTGCAGACACTGCAACTACGGAATCGAGGGTCAGTACCTGGAGACTGAGCGGCGGCAAAAGTTCCACCCGCAATGTTTCGCATGCGACACGTGCAGAATGCCCCTGCGGGACGACTACTTTGAAGTTATGGGGGTCGTGTACTGTGAACGCCATGCGTGGCACGCAGCAAGACAGACAGGCGGCGGTCCGCGCGGCATGCTGGCTCCAGGAGACCCTAGGCGCAACCCTGAAAGGAGGAGGACTAGGCTGATGATGATGTGAGCGACCCCGTATGGAGAGGGCTCGCATTGATCACAGCTATTTTTACGCCGTCTTGGAAAGTATTGCTTCGACGCAAAGCTTGGGCACCGAAGCGTACGGGTACGAGGCGGCTCTTGGGGTCATCTCCGTGAACGTTCCAGACCCACCCTTTTCTGGAAATCTCCCTGCTTAGGCGAAGGGGCTTCTTCGGGATCTCGCATCGCCAGACACTCGCTTATCTTTCCCTCGGACCTACAGCATTCCACGGCGCTCGCATCTTTTCTTTTATTTGTCGCTCCGACCGATTGTTCAAAGGCTCCTAGTTTCCTTGCATGTCGACCAACTGCATCTTCCGGTTTCCATTTGAGTTATATACCCTTCTCGATATACCCTTTTCATCCCGGGTGGGCTCACATTTGGATATACCCTCTTCCTATTTCTTTCCAGTTTTGACCATGGCTGCATGATGTTTTGCGACTTTTGGTCTATTATCGATCCCAGCATTTGCATGAGCGGGGGAGTTTCTTGTGCAATGAGGAAAGGGTATCGCAGCCGGTGAAAGGGCTGGCTTAATGTCTTATCTGTTTGCAGGTGATCTTCGGGTGAATGGATGTCACGGAAAAGTTTTGGGATAAGGCAAGGCGAAGGCGAATCTTCAGCGTTGTAGTAGTAGGATAATTGAACACGAACATTCCAGTAACAATGAGTCGCAGTTGTGATGTCGCAATCAATGACATTTATGCACCTTGTCGTCCCGCTCGGCGCCGCTCCGACTCCGTGGCGCAACGCCGGTTATGCTTATGCAACGTCATTCGGGAGCTTCGAGTACCGCACATGTCAATGACGGTGTGCATAGAGTTCCGGAGATCCCGCAGCCCTTCGGCCTCGCAATTTCAAAATATTTCACAGCGGTATTACTAAATGCACTACGAGCGAGTTGCGCGGACCTGGCCATGGATGGATCGGTACCTGCCAGCTCACACGCAGTCGCAACTGCAAGGTACAGGATTATGATAACCATCAGGCCATTGATCGCTTAGAACTTGCATCGAAAGCGACAAGAACTGCAGGGTTGCCAAGGGCGCCGGCGGGCTGCGGCGTTCATAGGCAACACACGGGTCGACTGGTTCCTCCAATGGACGGCCAGCAGAGGATCAACGACGATAACAGACAGAGCCCCACCATCTGCAGTGCACGTGGGAGGTTTGCATGCGCTTGCGCAACCGCGTCTTTTTCGATGGATGTGGTTGAGAGAGACTGGGCGGCCCCTGTCTTCGCAGGGCCCGAGGCAATGGAAGGGGAATGGCGCGGCTGCTCCGGGCGCCAGCGGATTCGACGAGCTGCAGCAGCTGCCGTTCGATTCACCTTCACCGCGACTTTGAACACGCGCCGCGTGCAGGCGAGTGATTAATCCTCCTCCACGCTTTTACCAACCGATTGCGCCCGGTTGAGCAGGATGCACGGCCCCTATCGTGTGCTCAGTGGTGCCCCGCGCCGAAAACCGCCTCCCGCTAACCCGCGGTGCCTGGAGGACTTCTGACCGGCGACTGGCGTGCGGGCTATAAAGCGCTGCCTACCCGCGCCCTAACTCCTCCCTCCTCAACCGCACTCTTCTCTGCTCACACCAAGCGTGCATCGAAGCTTTCCCACCAACCTTTCCTCGAAAATCACCCGGGCCATTGCCCAGTCGTCACGATTTTCTCCAATCTTCTTAACTCGTAAGTGCATCATCCCAAAAGCTCCAATGTAAGCAAATGGCTAATTCTCCTCCAGCGTCCACCACCCCTTCGCCGGCCGACGTACTTCCCCCTCCGGAGGAGCGTCGGATTGCCCATACATCCGTTAAATCACCCACTTAACGGAAAACAACGTCAAAAGTAAACATGGCACCTCACGCTGAAGTCGGCTATGCGAAGGGGGATGGAAAGTGGTCTTCAAGCGCCACGCCCAAGGAGGCGTTCGTCGTCAACTCGCCCAACGTCACGTACTCGGACGCGGAAATCAAGAGCCGCTACACTTATCGCACCACCGAGGTCACGACCAAGGATGGTAAGTTCGTTGCCACGCCCAAGGAGACGGTGTACGACTTCAAGGTGGACCGCACGGTCCCCAAGGTCGGCATGATGCTCGTGGGCTTGGGCGGCAACAACGGTACCACCGTGACTGCTGGCATCCTCGCCAACAAGCGCGGCCTCGTCTGGGATACTCGCGAGGGTCCGCGTGCTGCCAACTACTACGGCTCCATGGTCATGGCCTCCACCATCAAGCTCGGTACCGACCCCAAGACCGGCAAGGAAATCAACATCCCGTTCAACCACCTGCTCCCGATGGTCCACCCCAACGATCTTGTCGTTGGCGGCTGGGACATCAGCGGCATGAACTTGGCGGATGCTGCTGACCGCGCCTGCGTCTTGGAGCCGACTCTCAAGAACATGGTGCGCAAGGAGATGGCTTCCATCAAGCCTCTTCCTAGCATCTACTACCCGGATTTCATCGCTGCAAACCAAGAGGCTCGCGCTGACAACGTTCTGCCCGGTACCAAGGCTTGCTGGGAGCATGTTGAGCAGATTCGCAAGGACATTCGTGATTTCAAGGCTGCCAACGGTCTTGACAAAGTGATTGTTCAGTGGACTGCCAACACCGAGCGCTATGCGGAGATTCTGCCTGGCGTCAACGACACGGCCGAGAACCTGCTCAAGGCTATCAAGGAGGGCCACGAGGAGGTTTCTCCCTCGACCGTCTTTGCTGTTGCCTGCATTCTCGACCAGGTTCCCTTCATCAACGGCTCGCCCCAGAACACTTTCGTTCCTGGCGCCGTTGAGCTGGCCGAGAAGCACAATGCCTTTGTCGGTGGTGATGACTTCAAGTCTGGCCAGACCAAGATGAAGTCTGCCCTGGTTGACTTCATGATCAACGCCGGCATCAAGCTCACCAGCATTGCCTCGTACAACCATCTCGGCAACAATGACGGCATGAACCTGAGCAGCCAGAAGCAGTTCCGCAGCAAGGAAATCAGCAAGTCCAACGTTGTCGACGATATGGTGGCCGCCAACAATGTGCTGTACGAGGAGGGTGAACACCCCGACCACTGCGTCGTGATCAAATACATGCCTGCGGTTGGCGACAATAAGCGTGCGCTGGACGAGTACTACGCCGAGATCTTCATGGGCGGACACCAGACCATCAGCATCTTCAACGTGTGCGAGGACTCGCTCCTGGCCAGTCCGTTGATCATCGATCTCGTCCTCGTCGCCGAGATGATGACGCGCATCCAGTGGAAGACTGCTGATACTGAGTACGCTGGGTTCCACAGTGTTCTGAGCATCTTGAGCTTCATGCTTAAGGTAAGTTTCTTTTTCTTGATCGAGATAAGGTTGAAGTGGCTAACCCGTATTGGCAGGCCCCGGTCACTCCCCCGGGTACGCCGGTGGTCAACGCGTTGGCCAAGCAGCGTAACGCTATGATGAACATCTTCCGTGCTTGCGTCGGTCTCGAGCCCGAGAACGACATGACGCTTGAGCACAAGCTGTTCGCTCATTAAGCGTCCTGTCGCATCTCCTGCTCGAGTCTGAGCGATGCGTGGTGAGGAAATTACGCGCTGCATCCAACATCAGCGTGTGATGATGCCTGTGGGTGACCGTAAACGCGCTTCAACGCGATGTTTTATGGTGGGCTTTTCTCCTATGTTCATCTTAAGCTTCGTTGCATTCGCTCACTCATTATATCTGAATCCAAAATACAAAATTTGCGCAAGATTTCTCGTGTGTTCGTACGTGATGGTTGTGGTGTTGCCTAACCGATGAGTTTCACTAGCGCCTTTTTGTCCGAGTCTACACGCGCTCTATACCTCCACTTCACCTTGCACTCTCACTTTGTGCATCACCTCACTCACTCAGCTTCTTGTTTGTTCTCCTCCAGTCCCATCGTCCCTACCATGCCATCCCAATCCGCCTCTATAAAATCCTACTTCTCTCCACTACCTTCACCCGCCCGATCATCTCAGGCCGATAGCAACACCGACAACTCTCGCGCAGAACCAGCATCTCAGCCCAATCCGACGCAACATGATCAACAACGTGAAGCCGGTCTCAGCCTCGCCAACACCGCCACCGCCTTCATCCCGGGAGACGGATTCACATCTACTGAAATGACCACCAACGCGTCGTCTACGGGCAACGGAACACAGCTGCCACCACTCACCGGTCCTTTCACCCCACCTCACGGCGTCCCGTACAAAGAAGTGATGTCGATCAAGCACCTGACATCCACTTCGATGGGTGAAGGCGTGCGCTTTACGGGTCGGGTGCTCAACGTGTACAGTCCATCAATGGAGACGACGACGGCAACGACCGCGTTGAGAAGGGCACCAAAGGGCGCGGTTGGGTACGTGAAGTGCACAGTGGGTGATGGTGAGGGTGTCATTGTGGTGAGTGTGCACGCGCAGCCTCCCCTCCTTTCCCTCGCAGTCGTTTGAGACTGATGAGCCGGAATCGTGGGACACCGTTAGGTTCGCGTCTGGCACATGAACCATAATGCCTCTTACCCGCTACTGCGTCTGGGCAGCTTAATCACCGTCTGGACGACGCACATCACCCCTTTCGTCGCCACGGAGAATGAGAGCGCTGGCTCCTTCTCCGCGTCTTCGCCCTCGTCGATGCTGCGGCTGTATACCAGCGTTTTTCCGGAGCGAGAGCGCGGGAGCCACGTACAAATCCATGCGGATGGCGATGCTGAGAATGGGACGAGGTGTCGTAAGCCCCTCTCAACTGGCAGCAGTGGTGTTGATGGAGTGGACATGGGGAAGGAGTTGATGACGCTGGCCGCATTTGCGAGCGGTGGATACAAGGCGGCGGACGCAAAGGTGCTGGTATGCGTGAAGAGCGTAGGAGTAAAGAAGAAAGGTATGTTCTCCCGCAAGATTTCCACCCACAGGTATGTTTTCGCTGACCTCCCCGGCCATTCAGTCACCCGCAAGGACGGCACGACGGCCGAAACGGCGACCGTCCACCTTCTCGACCACACCACCGCCTCCATCTCCGCCTCTCTAAACCTCTGGGGCGCTGCCTCCGCCTCGGCCGCGACGTGGATTCCGCACAAAACCATCCTCCTCCTCACGCGTCCGGGCTACCGCGTCTCGAAATCTACGAGCAACGCCAACAGCGCCACCACCAGCAATAACAAAAACAGCGGAAACGCACCTTTGTCTCTCCTTTCACCACCTTCGGACGGCCCGAGCTACATCTGGCTCTCCCTCACCGCCAACACGCTCGTCGAGATCGACCCAGCGCCGCTGCGCGACGCAACCTGGCTACGCGGCTACGCGCAGCGCTTGCTCAAGAAGCGGCCTCTTCCCCCGTCCTCGTCATATGCATCCCCTTCTTCTCCGTCCTCCTCCACACGCTTCCAGACATCGCCCGATGGCGCCTCTCCACACCCGTTTCCTCCCCTCGCCGCCATCGAAGCCGCGGATCAGCGCATCCTATACACCCTCGCCGACATCGACGAGTTCGCGCGGAAGGCTGTTGCCGAGCGGGTGACGAAGAACGGGGGCGGTGGCGCAAGAGCGCAGCAACAGCCTCCGCCGCCGGAGCCCTTGCAGCTCGTCGGCTTCGCGAGCGTCGTCCTGACCGAGGTGAACCTGGTCAAGCTGTTCCGGCGCGGCGCACTGGCGTGCGGGCGGTGCGCGAAGTGCGGCGGCGCGGTGTACGCGAACGATGTTGTGGGGAGGTGTGGGTGGTGTTGCTCGGACGATGACGCTGCTGGTATTGCTGGTGGCAACCGTGATGGTGGTGAGGTAGAGGAGGAAACTGACGGCGCTGCTGCTGCTGATCCTGCCGCCGTGCCGCTGGAGCTCAACCCGCAGGTCCTCGGACCGGTCCTGGATGAGACTGGCATGGTGGCGACAGGTAGGCTGGCCATGAGTACGCAGGCGTGGGAGCAGCTGTTTGGCCGGGGCATGGCGGAGCTGGTTGGCGAACAGGATGTCGAGGCTCTGAGGGCGCTGGAGGCGCGGATAGCCTGGGTCAGGGTGTCTCTGGTGGTCGGGTGGATGGAGGGATGGGGAGTGGGCGGGGCGGATGAGGGTGGATGGGAGGGCGTGGGAAGACTGTTCGTCTTGGGCGTGAGGGAGTAGTGCTAACGGAGGTGCGATAGACAGTTTCTTCCTCGGAGCCCCAGACTTGCTGAAGCGTCCAACGAAAAAATAAATTCAAAGTGGCTGCTCAGCTCGAAGCCTTGCAAAAAAGGTTCCAAAAAATTACCGACTTGATTTCGAGGCCGGCCACCCTCGGATTGTTTTACGAGAGGTTTCTATCTCGGACCACGAGGAGCAAAGTAGATACTTGACAAGACGGTAGCTTCAATGCCCAACAGCCATGGCCGACTGTCAGGCCAGCTTTTTTACGAGGTCCGAACCTCGGTTGTTTTTAGGAGGTAGTGCTCCTCCACGCCTTTACCGACGAGTCCACGACGGCAGCCGACGAGTTCAGGCAAAAGCCCTACCGTTCTTCGGCAAGAACAAGACATAATACCGGATACCTGCCTCGGTTTTTTTCTGAGGTAGTGCTCCTCTACGCCAAACATCCCCTGGCGAGACCCATTTGCGACGGCGGGTCAAGTGTCGGTTTTTTTTGCGAGTGGAGGTAGTTCTCCTCCGCGCCGGGGTTCGCAAACCGCCGACGAGCTCCAATTTTACGAGACATAGGAGCTCAGCCTCGGTTTATTTCTTCGAGGTAGTACTCCCCGGAACCCCCAAGTACGAGAACAGGGGCCTTTTCTCGGTTTTTTAACGAGGTCTACTCCTCGACGCCAATCACCCCTCGGGATGGCGAGGCAGCATCCTCCATGCTGCCAAACCTTTCCGCTCTTAAGATTTTCCTTTCTGCTTGAGTCTCTCTTTTTGCTTAGCCTTCTCTTTCTGGTTGACCTTCTCCTTCTGATTTGACTTCTCTTTCTGGTTGACTTCTGGCTTCCGATTTGACTTCTCCTTCTGGTTGACTTCCTGCTTCTTGCTTGACTTCTCTTTCTGGTTGACGTCCTGCTTCTGATTTAACTTCTCTTTCTGGCTGACCGTCTCCTGATTTGCCTTCTCTTTCTGTTTGTCCCACCCACTCTCCTTCAAGACCCTTCAGGTGAAATCCAAGTTCAAGTCAGGTGAAGTCGAGATGAGGTGAAGTCGAGATGAGGTGAAGTCGAGATGAGGTGAAGTCGAGATGAGTTGAAGTCGAGCTGAGTTGAAGTCGAGCTGAGGCAAAGTCGAGCTGAGGCAAAGTCGAGGTAAGGCGTTGTCCATGTCCGCGTTATGGTGGGTCTGGCGCCGGGTTGGGGTTGGGCGTGGGTTGGTTGTGGGTTTGGCATGGGTGTTGTGGAAGGAAAGGAAGAGGAGAGGGTCTGGTCGCGCTGTCGAATATCTAGACTGACCCGGGCTGTCTTCGGTACCTATTCCAGCAGTTAATCCGCGCCGGTACACGAGCGGGATTAAAAGGCCGCTGGAGGGTGGGTGGCGCCTTCTCAAGGTGGCAGGTACCAAAGATTGCTACTTCTATTTTGGGAACCAACAGTCACCTCCGCCCAGCTGCCTGTGGCTGCATTACCTCACTTCCTTACCATCGCCGCATCGAAACCGCCGTACGGCCAATTCGGCGGGATCACTACTAAATACAACCGCTTTGTTCAGATACAGAGCTGAGCCAGCGGTAGAGGTGCCTGGACAGCAGATCCAGCTCCCCACAAACTAGACAGTCCGTGACTACTAGATCAACCAGCTCTATGCTATGTTCTTGACCTGATTCTTGCATTTTCTCGGAGAATTACGAAGGCAAAAAACACAAAGTCGTCTTCGTAGCGCCCTGTGTACAGCGCGGACCTACTTTACCAAGCAGTGTCGGCAGGCTCCACTTCCTCGTGATCTCTCTGCGCTTTCCGCTTGCGAATTGCGGGTGCACCTACGTTCTACGCCTGTATCTTCTCTTCTTGTGGCTCTCTTTTCCTCACTTTCGGTGAACGCAGCGACTGCAACAGCGGTTGCAACAGAAATCACAAGAACAACATGTCCGTCGGACCTCGTCCGCACGCCACGCGCAGCCCCAACGAGCTTGTCAACGATCCCATCGTCGATGGCAACAGCGACCACCGCGTCACCACAACCTCTGTACATCAGCCAAGCCGCAGCGACCCACAATTCACCGCCCGCGTCATAGTAGGGCCGCCACCCTGGCTGCAAGCCGCACAGAATGAGAGGCAAGCCTACGAGGCGAAGGTACAGAAGGAGCGCAGCGAGGCCGACGAGACACCCCAGCCGCCGGCTACCAGCACCCATCACGATGCCATTGACCAGAATAAGACGGAGACTGCCCTTCAGAGCCGCAGCGGCGCTCAACTTGGTCCTTTTGCAAGCGTTCCCAGTGTACAGCCTACCGCCGGATACACTGAAGCAGGTCTTACCACGCTGGATCCCGTTGCTGCTCACGGTGTCGATCGCACTTCCCCAGGCATAGCTGTGACCTCTGCATCCCCAACCGCGCAATTCGTTCAGCATTCCCTCAGCAGAGGTGATGTTTTGGACGCTGCTGACGAGCCAATCCCGGATGGATACTGGGACCAGCTCCCACCAGGCTTCTCGGAAGAGCAAGCCGCCGTGATGTGGGTTAAGAAGTCGAAGCCGTTCTGTCGGCGTTGTACGTTGAGGCATCCTCCGCCGCACAACCAAAGGGTGACTCGGGCGCAAAGCTCGGGGACGTCATGGAGTAACTACCGAAGTTCGGTGCGCAAGCGCATAAGGAGAGGTGCTCTGCGCGAACAGGAGCAGCAGCTCCGATCCCAACCTCCGCCTCCATCTCTACATCCCCAAAGCGACCCCTGACCTACCACTGTTGTCAGCAAATGACCTCGTCTTGTTATCAGTACGCCTAGTCCGGCACAAGCACAGCAGCTACAGCAGCGTCAGCGGTCATGCAGAGACCAATTCAATGAGCCGCGCGATGACGGACACTGCGTAGTCGATCCCCAGACTGGCGATGGCTAACGCCTTTTCATATTACAATCGCCAGCAATTAATTCTCCTTTAGTCTGCACGAGCTCGATCGGCTCTGAGGCGTCCAAAGAGAGCAGCAGTCCCGAATACATTCTCTGCCCCAGGGCAGATCATCGCCATCGTATACAATCAAACACAGCTTAATGGCGATAGAATGACATGAACGGCATAATTGATAGGTGGATAATTCAAGTCTGTAGCATATCGGCGTGTGGTTCAGATAGTTAATATCTTAAATGAGATGATTCCCAAGAAATAATGACATGAAGAACGACATGACATGAAGCTTTTATTTTTGGTTTAATCTAAACTATTGTGGGTTTAGTTACAAGACAGGCTCAAATGTAGCGCTCCCAATCAGCAGGAAAGACATTACAGCCCTATGAGATCGTTACGGAGCATCTTAAAACGAGATTAGGTGAGATTTCGACAGCCCCATCCCTGCTAATAAAATAACATTATTATTGCTTCATAAAAGCATAACTTACATTCAACGACCAGAGCTTCGTCAGGAAAATTGCAAGTCCAGCACGCAAGAGATGATGATACTAGGATGCTGTTTTAATTGCCAGAGGCTCAGCTGTCAGTGTGCTTCATGACAGACTGTGGCGCAGTACCTCAATAAATTTATTGGAAATCAAATTCCCATAAAAGCTACTTCCTACTTATGACATCATTAAATTCTGTTTGTGCCGTTTATCGGCTTGGCTGGAGAATTTATATGCGCTAACCGGATTGGCCTTTCTGTGGTATGCATTGCATGAAACCTCAAGTTCCATTCTTCCCGGATTCGAATCACCGTGATTATCAAACAGGAGCTGTTTCAAACTTCCGAGACATTTTTTCCGGGGTCCGGACGCAGTCTGATACAAGGATGACTCGAGAAAAATATACTGATTTTCTTCTTGAGTCTATGCCAAGTCATTGATTACAGCAAATGCCTTTTTCTCTACCTACCGCAGCGAAATGACTCGTAAGAACTGTTTCACTGGAAAACTGAAAATGAGCCACACCATGCAAGGTGGGAGTGGCTGGAACGCCAACCAGTCACGCCCCATGACTTCCCGAAACCATATGGCAAAGCTTCATGCCATGACTCGGCCAGCAAGCCGCAAAAGCACACCACAAAGTAAATTGTGAGCGCCGCCAACCACAACAATCTCCGTATTACCCCACCAATTTCTTCTCTCGGACGACGGAAACCCTTCAGTCCGATTGCAGGCTTCGCTTCCGCCGCCTCCAGCCACTTCCCACCTACTACTCCCCTCCAATCTCGTCGTCTTCCTCATTCGCCTCATCCACCACCATATTCTTGATAATCGTGCCATCTCCCTCCGACCCCGCCCCCTGCGGCCCCGTATTCTCCGAAGAAGTACCCCTGCCTGCCGCCATGAATGGAGCCAGCGCCTCAACCGCCTCGTTCAAAGCGCCGAAAAAGTAACCACTCGGAAACCCCGGCAGGGACCCGACAGACGAAGAATAAGAATCAGAAGACGCGGCCGAGGCTGTTGACACATGGCGCAGCAGCAGCTGCTCGTGCTCTGCAGATTGAGGCGGCGGCCCAACGCGTGGCAGCTGCGTGAGCGCAAAGGAGCCGCCTCCGGCGTCGATGTTGGCCGCGTACAGGTTCCTTCTGCTGCTCTTCTGCTGCTTGCTCACCGTGCTCGTTTGATGTTGCTGCTGCAGCGGCTGATGCATAATCATCCGTGACCGGATTGGGGTGCTTGGGACGGCGACGTCGGTGTTGTCGTCATCACTTTCTTGTGTTGGGAAGGAGAGCGCGTCCTTGTTGGTCATGGTTAGCGGGGAATTCGAGGGGGATGATGAGAAATCGGAGCGCGAAAGCTTCGCCCGCTTGGTCAACGGGGGCTGCGGGACGCTGCGGCGGCGACTACTACGTGGCTGCTGCAGGTGATGGCTCTGGCCCGCTTCGTCCTGTGCAAGGGTGTCGTTGTTGTCGTGACCTCCGTCTTCTTCCTCTTCTTCTTCGTCGTCGTCGTCGTCGTCGTCGCCGCCGTTCTCCGGGCCCATCCGGCGCTTACGGGACGGTAGCGACGGTGACGGGAAGGGAGATGGCTGCATCAGCTGCTGCGGCGGCGACGGAGACGGTGATAACGTTATCATCAAGCTTTCTCCACACCCCGTCCTCATCCGCTGCAGTAGCAACGATGGTGACTTCTCCTCACTATTGTTTTGCCGCTGCACTTGCTCATCACCATCACCATCCCCTCCGCGCTCGTCCGCTCCACCCAGCAGCTGCTGCTCTCTGGCTAGCGGCGTCAGCCGGACGCGCAACGGCGTAGCCGGAACTCTGTTCTTCGCGCGCCCAATCTCTCCGGTTCCGCGCTTCGTGCGACTACTGGAACTAACAGGCTCGCCGACACTGTTTCCGCCAGCGGCCCAAAGGGTGCCGTGAGTGCTAAGTGTACCGCTGCTCGGCTCGTCACTGTCGAACGAAGCAGAGGGCGCCTTCCGCGCTGACGACGGCGCCTCCACCGCCGCTCCCGCCGTCCGCAAGCGCATCAGTCCGCGCTGGCTGCTGACGCTGGGCATGCGGCGGCGGTGACGGGTGTGGTGGCGGCCATCGTCGTCGTCGTGTCTTGGAGTTGTTGGCACCGCCGGGGTGGTAGCAGTCTCGGCTCCCAGATCCACAGACGATGGCAACGGCCTGATCCCCGCACTGCCTTGTTGTTGGACGCGCGGCAGGTCAGAAGACACCGCGCCCACGGTGGCGGTAGCAGCAGCAGCAGTAGTACTTGCGGTAGTAGCAGAATCAAGAGGGGGAGCAGCAGGGCCATCCGTGGTTGTGGTAGCGTCGGCTTGCCATGTGCCAAGGGTGTGCCGCGGCAGCAGCGTCGTTGTCTCAGCCGGTAGGACGGTAGGTGCGGGCTGAGGCACAGTAGCGACGGAACCTAATGCTGCGGCATGAAGACCTGGGCTGACGCCACTTGGCGTCGGGCTTGCTTGGGCGTGATGGTGAAGTCCGGGTCGGGCGGGGAGAGGAGCGGTGGTGTTGGTAAGGACGGTGGTGGCAGCGCTGACATGGGCGATGGCGCTTGCCACAACAAGGCTTGTACCGCTGTCATCTTCCTCGGCCTCTTGGCGTTGATGACTACGATTACCGATCTTTCTCGGCTGTGCGCGTCTTCGGTGGGCTAGACGAGGCGGCGCCGACCGTGGCGCTGGCGGCGGCTGTGGCGGGGTGCCTGACGATTTCTGGTTTACTGCGGCGTGTTCTAATGTTGGTTGTGCTAGGATGCGTGTCAGATTGCATGCGATGTTTATGTTGAACCACCACCCCCGCGCGTCATCGGGCGGCGTGCAGCGGATAGCGGGAGAGGCGAGCGGGGAGGGAAAAGGCAAGTACCGGGGCCGGACATCGCGTCGCGATCAAGGCGGGCGTTTTTCTCCGATTACAAATGTAGTCGGAACGGGTAGAAGAGAAGACCGGCGGCGGTGGCGTGTATCGCGTGATGAAGAGGAAAAGGAAATAGAATCGGGCAGTTGGCATGACGTGGGTTGCACATGCAGACGGTCACCGTGCACCGAACACTGCTGCATCACGAATGTTTTGGGAATTTCTACAGTGCGTGCTTTTGTCCAATTCAAAGAGTAGTACGACATGCTGTGCAAACAGGAAATCATCAACCTCGTCCATATCAGTCGCTCTGATAAGCCACCATATGTCTTCCCATCGCCAGTGAGCGAGTGACTTAAGCCCGAAAGAACTTGACTCAGCTGTCCGCCGCAGAGGATAGAATGCAGTGAATGGCTCGTGTAGAGATCGACTTTGTCCGGGTTCTGCAAATTCAATGTGCCATGACCTGCCAACCTTCCCTCTTGTAGCTTCTTACGAAGAAAACAGCTGCCAGGATGACCGCAGCAGCCCCGAACGAGATCCCGACCAGGTACGCCATGTGCATTCCGTGAGCGACGTCTTCGATGCTGAGCAACACGCCGGGCGTCGGCGCGATACTCTTCACCTCGACAAGTGCCGCAATGCCCAGCGTGATGCTGACGCTGTAGTTGATGACCGTCGTTACTAGCGCCGCTGCCAAGCCCTGATGGGTCCCAGGCATGCTGTTGCTCAGGATGACCGTCGACGCCGGGAATGACATGTCCATGCCAATCGGCATGACCAGGATGCCGAAGAAGGTTTGCCCCCAGTACGACTGGTCGATGGGCATGGTGCCGACAAGGACGATGCCGAGGAAAAAGCCCACCATGGCACACAGCATAACAAAGCTGACAGGCGTGTGGCTGAGCATGTAACCCGTTACGCCCGAGGCGATGACTGCCGCAAAGATGACCGGAACGAACTCGGCCGATACAAGCAGTGGCGTTTGTTGCCGCACCACTTCAAGGAACCGGAACGTGTAGAAGACCCAGACGCCAAAAGCGCCCCAGCCGAGCGCCAGGCACGTGAGAATGTACATCACCGTGCTGTTCAGCGCCGACTTGGGCAGCAGCGGGTTGCTTGCGCGCATCTCGACGAAGAAGAAGGCGGCGAGGATGAGGACACCGACGATCAAGAGTACGAAGACGTGTGGCTTCTCCCAGCCGTAGAGAGGCCCGTTGTTGAAGGCGATATTCACGAGGACGAGGCCGAGAACGCCAAGGATGGAACCGGTCCAGTCGAAACTAGGGCGGTGCGGAGGAAGAGCAGACAACGGCTTCGGAATGACGATGAGAGAGACAGCTGCGAGCCCGAAGGCAGCCATGGCATATGCCCAGAAGCCCCATGGCCACCACAGCAGTTGGCCAAAGATGCTCCCAAAAATGTTGCCAATGGTCGCGCCGAATGGGGCACTGGCACCAAAGATGCTGAAGATGATGTTTTTGCGAGGACCTGGCGCATACGACCGACCAAGCAAAGCCAGTGCGTTAGGCATGAGAAGTGCAGACCCAACGCCCTGTTGAGCACGGCAGAAGTCAAAAAATATCTGCGACCGGGGGTATACGGCGAATCCTGCTAGCGTGCTCCAGAACCCTAAATAGGCGTAGCCGAAGATAAAGATACGCTTGTGGCCCATAATGTCGCCGGCTCGTCCGGCAATGAGGATGAACGTGCCAACCGTTAGAGCGTACGACGAGATGAACCAGCTCTGCTCTCCGGGATTCCTGGTCTGCAGGTCTACTGCGATGGTGTCGATTGGTGCCAATGCAATGCCGATGGCGCATTGGATCATGAAGTGTGCCATCGAGACAGTCGCAACAAAGAGGACTTCTTGACTGCGTGTCATCCTGATTCCTCCATGTCCTCCAGGAGGCCCGGGAAGATCATGAGGTTCTGGCGGTGTTTCTATGCCGTAGCTTGCTGTTTTCTCATTGTCGACGGGCATACTCTTCTCAGAGTGTCTGTCCTCGTGGTGGGGGAATTTGTATCGTGCTGGGATCTCAGGCACCAAAGGCGTGTTCGGAATCGACGAGTTCCTCGAGGCTGTTGTTGGTGTCTTCGAGTCGAAGTTTATGTGTAGGACTGCTTGCTGCGAAGGCATGATGGTGTCTGAGCCGCTGTCACTCGGGGTCGAGGAGATTGGACGATCCATTCTTTTTGGGTTAAATAGGGAACCTCGTGGATTCTGCGGAAGTATGATTGAGGAGGGGGCAGATAGAGGGAAAGGAGTCGAGACGGGGCGGGAGAGCTTCAATTAATCAATTTGCTTTCATAAAGCTATATCGGCACCTGATGCAGATGAATCGCTGACAACATCGTGCGCTTTTTTGGAACCACATCATTGCGTGCCAAGATGCAACCCTGCAGCAGGCACCCACCACAGACATGTTGCAGTTCCAACAATGCATCTTCTCAGGGGAGGACCGTTGTCCATTGGCGCATCAGGCCAAGAGATAGAGGTACTCGATATCAACTCCGACGGACTGTAGAGGGGAGCCGGTAACCAGTGAGGCCGCGGACCGTATTGATGCAAAGCCTCCACCAGAAGCCCCAATGACGGTCAGTGGAGGAAATGTATTTGAGTGCTGACTAGACGTTAGTCTCATCGGCGCAAGTTTAAAGAGAGCGGCAGCGGCACGGCTTACACTGTGGCTGTCGAGAAGCCTGGAATAGTGCTTGGCAGGCCCCAAGTTCAAAATGACACCCTAACTGCGGAAGGCAGCCTTACGGCGCATCTTCTTCAGGCAAGTGAGTTGGGTCCGGGCCAAAACCAGACCCAGGCGCCTGATAACCCTATGTGCTCCAGCCATGACGGGCAGAGGCCCATTTGCGGGCGCATTGGGCGAGACCGTGCGGCCCGTGTAACGTTTTTTCCCCCCAGACCTCGTGTTCGGCCAGACCAGGGTCCACGGCAGCTGCACAAACGTGGGTCTGAGCATGTGGGATAGGGGTACCGCTGTTGGCCGGTGAGATGATGGGCGCTGCCGCATGTCCGCAGTGGGATGATGTTGAGCTTCAGCTAAAGTACGGTACACTTGGAGGCGCCGGCCGCTGGTGCCTCGTGTAAGCGAGCCAACAGGGAGTGCCCTGCCGCATGCAGTTCTCAGCTCGCCAATCCTCTTGAGCTGCAGTAAGGCACGCCTGACCGTAGGGTTCACCCGCCCCAGGGCCCCATGACAGATCACGGTGCCTGCCTCGAACCGCAGCCGTCAAGTTATGAAAGGCTCCCGGGACGAAGGCATTGCTGACCTTGCGTGTGAGCACTGCACGCCGGAATCCAGTTTCTGGCCCCGGATTAGGATGCAACCAGGTTGGTCGAGGCCGTACCAACAGCAGTAGTGCCATCCGACGGAGCCCCATTGCGGCAGGCGATCCGCCCGGGGTCAAGCCCCAGCAAGCTTTCTTTGTGGACGGCAGCAGATCGTTCTGTTGGTCTTGCTTGAAACGGCACTCCGCTGACACGCGCCTTGCCGCATTAGGCGCAATCTGTTCCGTTAATGTCAGCACCAACCGTCGCTTGTGCCGCCGCCGTGTGTTCAGTTTGTACTGAAACTTCACTTTCGCTGTATACGATAGTGAGATTAGATGTGATGTACATGCATTTTGGCCGTTGTTATCCTAGAGTCATCCAAAGGTCCAAGGTCTTATTGATTGAAGGATGCAATAATGCAAGCAACCGGCCGATGCGCCGCCTCCCGCGCCACTGATGCGTGATAGCTGCAACGGTTGTTTCGGGCGTCACACTGCCTGGACCAGCGTGCGCTATTCTGCACAATCCGTCGGAACATTGGTTCAGGCACCGTCAAAAGCAATTGCTCGGCCGAGCTTCTTGCACTGTCGGTAACGACGATCACAACCCGGTGGCACGTCATAGGCTTGCTGTTCGTTTTCTTTTGTCCACTCCGCGGCACGCCCGTACACAAACAATTAGCCCGCTCGTATCATGGTGGAAACGGGTGCCTGCCACACCCCCCAACAGCGATCGGAGAGAAGATTTACGCCGCAGCGCCACCCTGCTGGAAACACTGAAGAAGTCCACAATCATGCAAGGTGACTGCGAGACACCGTGGCGACGCGGTAAACTCATGGGGAGTCGAAATATACATCCGGACGTGATACAGCAGGACGGAGAGTTCCACAACAACCCGAAGCATGCTGCAAGTCTCCCATGGGGGGGTGCGTGATGCACCTTTGTCTTTGTAATCAGCCGTTTCACTCTTGGGGGCCGTCCAAAGGTTTGATCTGCTGCTGTCGAAGCTTTTCGATGCTCTCGTCAACAAGGGCAAGTTCCACCTGAACCTTAAGGAGCTTGTCTCTGAGCAATTGCTCGTACTCATCTTCCGAGAGCACCTTGACAGGGCTAAAGCGGGAGTCGGCTAGCTTTCGGAACCAACTCTTGTCATCAGCGCGTTTGTCAGCGGAAGCGGCATGCTTCCGATCCGCGAGTTCGTAGAGGTGCTGCCCCGCAAACCCGAAGATGGAGAACATAACCACGCCGGGGATAACGTGTGATCGGCTTCCTGTCAATCAGTCAGCGCAGGACTCCAACCGCCGGGTAAGCCAAGCCGAAAATACTGACGTGTCACGGCAGCCACGATCCCGCCAGAAACGCCTCCAGCGATGGTGCTTGCCTGAACCTTCTCCGTCCGTGACGAAGGCTTGATTTCGCTGGCATCGGGAGAAGCACCGCGCTTGATGTCAAGCCAGGCTTGAAGGCCCCGCCGGTTCAAGATTGCACTTCGGGTGGCTGTCGCGGATTAGCAAAAGGTGTGTCGTCTCATGCGTCCAAGATAAATTTACCCCAATATGCAGAGCCTGCGGTGAACCATTGCAAGCCTGCAATTGCTGCAAACAGCACCGGAGGAGATCCGGAGACGATGCCTTGGGCGCTGCCGAGCAGAACACCACCGGCGCCTTGGGAAATATATCAGCAGTTGTCCGCTGCAGGACGGCGGTGCGACTCTGCCCGCAATGGCCCCGCGGAACAGAGGCTCGGGCAGAAGGCCAACGAGCGACAAGGAGCCCGGGGAGATGGGGCGTGGATTGATTTGACACGTGAAGGCGGGACGGGACGCCGCCCTCGCGAAAGGCGATTGTGCTTACCGGTCAATCCACCAACCTCCAACGCGGAGGCGAGCAGTGCGGAGGGGTAGGTGACGCGCGCGGCAGGCGCAGAGGTACTCGCCGGATCGCTCTGCATTCTGGCGTGGGTTGAGCAGAATCTCTCTGTCGCGGTCTGGGTCGCGGTCTGGGTCTCGGTTTTGACGCGGGCGGGCTCACGTGACGGGTCGAAACCAGACCATGTGGATGTCTTGGCAGAGCGGCGGCCCGAGTTTGGATTTTGATTTCAACTTCAGCCTATAGTTCACGACGCACACTCGCGCGCAACACCCGCACCACCGATTGACACCGCAGCAACCCCGCAGATCGATTTCTCGAAGGCGCCGCTTCCCTCAGACTCTCTCAGCCGACGCGCTCCACTCCCGCAGCGCGTTGACTGACTTTCGCAATCATGGGTTCGTCCGCCTTCTGTGCCGAGTTCGCCCGGTGAGGCCACTGGCCTCGCGCAACAGCGGCAACTTTGCGCTGCCGTCCCCGCAGCAGCAAGCGCTGACATGAAGTCCAGCTCCGAAAAAGCAAGCCCAGAAGATGTCCCTCGGGGACTTCTTGGGCGATCAGTGTACGCATCCACTGCGCCACCCGCGTTGAGGCGCTCTGTCCACCTGAATTGAGCTAACGACGGCACAGCGCTGGGCTCCTGGGCCGATGAGATGGAGGACCTCCCCGTTTCCGGTATGTAACTACTGCACCCTTGCGACTATGAAAGTGACACTGACGCGAAGCAGGTGGTTCGTCTCCCGCGCAAATTTCCTGACTTCACCCGACCCCGCAGTTGTCCCTCTGACATCATATATATAGGTCCCAGCGCTGGCTATGGTGGCAGCAGACCTTCCTTTGGTCCCTCGGGTGGTAGCTTCGGTGGCGGCTTTGGTATGGAAGTACTCTCGCGTTGTTAGAAGCACGCGCTGACTTGTCCCCAACAGAACGCGGCCCTGACCGTGGCGGCTACGCGACCCGCGAGGAACTTCCTCTTCCCACCAAGCCCCCGTATACTGCCCATCTGGGCAACCTCTCCTTCGACGCAACTGAAGGTGACATCCATGATTTCTTCATGGATTGTGACGTCACCAGCGTGCGCATTGTCGAGGATAAGCTGGACCGCAAGCCGAAGGGTTTTGGATATGTCGAGTTTGGCACTCTGGACGGTCTCAAGAAGGCCCTCGCCCTCAGTGGAACCCAGTTCCAGGGCAGGAACATCCGCGTGAGCGTTGCTGAGCCGCGTAAGTATCTTCCGTCAACACTCTTGCAGAAGGGAACAGATCATTGACTTGGTGGGAAATGTATAGCCAAGGAGCGCATGGAGACGCGTGTGTTCGACGACTGGACCCGCAAGGGCCCTCTTCCCCCTCTTGCCGGCGAGCGCTCCCGTGGTGGCGGTGGCGGCGGCTACCGCAGCTTCGATTCTGGTGCATCTGATGCGGGCAGCGAGCGTGGCGGACGCACGACGAGGGACTTCGGCTCCTGGGAGCGTAAGGGACCCTTGTCTCCGGTCAACCCTCCTCCCCGCGAGCCTCGCAAGACGTCTCCTTCCTGGGGTGAAGGCCGTTCTGAAGACTCCCGCCCGCCTCGCCGCGAGTTCTCTGAAACCCGCCCCCCGAGAGAGCCCACTGCGCCTGAGCTCGACAACTCGTGGCGTGACAGGATGCGCCCTGTCGAGACGCTCAGGTCCCCAACTGGCACCCCTGATGCCAGCTCGCCCTCTTCCCCTGTTGCTAAGCCTGCCGCTCCTGCCGGTGGCCGCCCTCGTCTGAACCTCCAGAAGCGTACCGTCTCGGAAACTCCGGCAGCACCGAGCTCGTCCGCCGCTGGTGGTGATGCCAAGTCCAGCCCGTTCGGCGCCGCGCGCCCAATTGACACGGCGGCAAAGGAGAGGGAAATTGAGGAGAAGAGACAGCTTGCCCTGCGCCAGAAGAAGGATGCCGACGACAAGGTTCGGGAGGAAAAGCGTGCCAAGGAGGCAGCTAAGGCTGAGAAGGAGGGTGAGAAGGAGAACGGCGCTGGCTCTCCTCCGCCGGGCTCGAACTTTGATGTCCTGGGACAAGTGGACGAGAGCGCTGAGGCCGCCACCGACGAGAACGCAAACGGAACGATTGTCGACGATAAGGCCGTCAAGCCGAAGGAAGTCGTTCGCGAAGCGAAGCCGGTGGAGCAGTCTTGGAGGCGCAAGGAATCTGCTCCTGCTGCAGAGACAGCATCGACCTCCCAAGATCTGGAGGATGATGGCTGGAGCACGGTGCCGTCCAAGGCCAAGAACAACCGCAGGGGTGGTTCTCGGGCCATCGCCTCGTGAGCGATGACTTGCCTTTCTTCTGCCACGCCTTGACGCCTCAATACCCCATTCTCCGACGCATCGAGGAGTCGAATTCCCACGGTGGACGAACGATGCTTTTGGTGTGCCTGGTTTTTCTTCGAGCTGTGGTGTTCATTGTCAAGGCGTATCGGGAGCATGTCTGCTATTTCGCAAAAATGCAACTGTGGCCTACCGACTGCTCGCGCATGCTGGTGACTTGGGGCATGTCTCTCAGACGTGAACTTCGACATCTGCGACCTTCAGAGAACGAGAAAAGACGGTCTGGTCCTTCCTTTTTCTTTACTCCGCTCCTCAATCCCCCCTCACGCTAGACTCTCGATGCATGCAGCCCTGACACCTTTCCTTTGCGCACATACCACAACTCTTTCCCGTTTTCTTTGTCGCTCTTCGGATCATAAAAGTTTTTTTTGCTTAGCTGAATGGGAGGTTTCTGGAATGATCTTGTCGTCCAGCATGGTGGCGTTCGAGCGCTCCTTGGTGTTGGACGCTCGGTGTTTTCAGAGGCCAGGGAGGCGTGGTGATGTAGCACGACTTTTTGATAGATGAAATGCCCAGCGCGTTTAATACAAAAACTTGCAGGCGACGAAGTGCAACGTTGGAATTAGGTAGTGGCGCATGGAGCACGATGTTGCTCCGAGCAGTCGGGGCGTCTTCTGGCCAGCGCCGGGCGGGCGCGCCGGCTCTGGCGGCAACGAGCCGCGGACGAGTGGGAGCAGGTGGCGGGTTGGCTTGGAGCATGCTACAATGTCTCCATGCGGCTCCCAGCGCGGCGGCGCAAATCCAGGGACCACGGCCGCGGCGCGCATCGCGTTTAAGCGTGGTCTTTTCGCAGGGCTGCAGAAGACGGGCCGAGTTTGGCCAAGCGGCAGGCGGGTCTGTTTGTGCTCCCCTGGTGGCGATCGCACGAGACTGACGCGCATAATCTCTCTAGCCAGCAACCTTCTTTCATGTTTTCTTACTCAACACCCTCCTCCAAGCCCGCAGCCTGCCACATGCTCCAGCCTGACGTATGATACCCGCTCTTTGCATAGCGTCCCTGTCACCCTCCGCCGGTAGCTGCCCACACTCTTTTGCCCGCCTGCACTAGCCGCCGCCATGAACATCGATTTCAAAAAGAAGCCCGTCATCCGCACCCAGACTGTGCTCGTCCGCCGCACGAACACGCCCACCCAATCGCCGTCGCCCGCCACGCCGCGCCCGCGCCCGAAACTACCCACGCCCGCCAGCAGAGCCCCCGCCAGCAGCAGCCGTCTGAATGGAGCACTCTCGTCATCCGTCGCAGCCGTCGCCGGCAGGAGGCATGCCTCTGCGCCCGCCGTGCCGACCGTCAAACGCAGCCTGACCAAACGCAAGGCCCCGACGCCCGCCACCCCGCTGTCGTCTGACTCTGAGGGCAGTGACGGCGAGGACAGCCTCGACCGCGAGCTCACCCCGCGCAAGCGCATACGCGCCAGCCACTCGCTCGAGCCCGACCTGCAACGGAAGATACGCGCTGCGCCGCTGAGGCGTGCCGACGGCGAGGAAGGACCCGTCAAGCTGCGGATCCTGCACGGCTACGACTTGGTGAAGACCGACCACTGGAAGGACGACAACGTCGTGGGCTACCATGCGACCAAGGACTTCAAGCCCGCATTCGAAGGTCTCAGCGAGGTGCCGGTCGTGGGGCTGCAGTACCCCAGCAAGTCGCAGCCTGAAAGGTGAGTCGATGTGATTTCGCTTGCTACCTCACGCGACTCAACGCTGACTTTTTTTTTTCCCCTCTGCCATGCAGGTTCTCGCTAGTGTATCCCCGTGAAAGCGACGGCTACAAACCCCTCGAAGACATCGTCCAGAGCGTCGAGACAATCTGCAAGCACTATTTTCCTGACGATGCAGACACATTGATCGATGAAGGCACAGGCTTCCCCCGCCGGCTCAAGCGCGCGGTACAACAGCAGTCCGTCTCGGCTTTCAAAGATGTCCTGCAGGAATTCAACAAGATGATCAGCGATGCCGTAGCGTCGGGGAAGATCGACCAGGCACTCGACGAAATGCAATCCATGCCGCTGCCGCTCACCGAATACATCCTCTCGCAGACGTACTCCCGCACCGTGTCGCCCCGCGTCAACTCGCTCCGCCGCTACGAAGCCGGCTCGAACAACGTCTACGGCGAGCTGCTCCCACGCTTCGTGCACCGCATATTCCAGGAGACGAAGCTCAAGAGCGACCAGATATTCGTGGACCTAGGATCGGGCGTGGGCAACGTGGTTCTGCAAGCCGCGCTTGAGGTCGGCTGCGAGAGTTGGGGCGTGGAGAGCATGCCGAACCCGTCGTTCTGTGCGAGCCTGCAGAAGAAGGAGATCATGCAGCGCGCTCGCTTGTGGGGCATCTCGCTCGGCAAGATCAACGTTATTGCTGACGACTTCTTGGAGAACCAAGAGGTTGGCCGCGTGCTCAATCGCGCCGACGTCATCGTCGTCAACAACAAAGCTTTCTCGCCGCAACTGAACGGCGCGCTGTTGGACAAGTTCCTGGATTTGAAGGAGGGCGCGAAAATTGTGAGCCTGAAGCCGTTCGTCGACCCGGACCACGAAATCAAAAGCCACAACGTCAACGATCGCGTCAACCTCTTTAGCTGCGTGGAGAAGGAGTATTTCAGCGGTTCGGTGAGCTGGACAGATGAGGGAGGCAAGTACTACATTCAGGTCAAGGACCGCAGCCGCCTGGATAGGTTTCTTGAGGGGTCGCGCAGGCGGAGATGATCTACACGGGAGGAAAAAAAAAAACGAACAATATGAGGGACTGAAGAACGGCATTGATGATTGATATGGCAGTAATTGGGATGGAGATCATCTTGGATCAGTTGGACAGGGTTTGATGTCCAGCTACTTGATGGTCATGATGATTGAAGCGTTCCTAGCGTGGAGTCATTGCAAACCAAAAAGCTAATCACGGTGCTGGCCGAGATGCAGGGGTGGTTTTCTATTCTTCCATACAAAGCACAGGTTGCATGGGTGGCTGGTATTCTTTCATTGGGAGCGGCATTATTGGTCTTGGTAGGTACTACTCTTTGAAAAGGTCGCGTCTGACACGATACCATTTCTTTTCTGCAAATTTTCACACCCCTCTCAGTTTAGCCTTACGGCTCTGCTTTCCACTGAAATTGCTTATCTATTTCGGCATTCTTACCTCTTCGTGGTTGTTGCATCATGGAGGACGGGAAGGTTGACACAGTCGAGTTTCTGCTGCATATCTTGTTTGTAGAAATGGGCATTCTCCGGTGGGGGCAGAAGGCGAGTGGCTCACGGCCTATGCTGTGCAGAAGCGTATAGGATGTTTTTTTAAAGATGGACAGGCATGCAGAGCGCAAGCTCTAAGATTACAACGCGTAGATAAAGAACTACAAATGATGATGGTTTGATGATTTATGGGGAGTCGAAGCATTCGTCCCGGTGTGAAAGTGAAGTGCCTTCTCGCCCCGGCGAATGCTTCTACTCCCCATGCAATCTTCTGCTGCATTATTGTAGCGAGGTTTTCCGGCGAAAGGGCTGAAAGAGGAAGCGATTCTTGAGCTTGCAGCGGGCGATCCGGGCTGAGAATGTTGTTCGATGCCTAAGGCAGAGATTTCCAGCGGACGACCATCTTTATCACCACAACACTTCATAACAATAGCAGTGTTTCTGGGCCAACACAGGCCAATTACTTAACACCTGACTGCGGCCTCTCGCTGCACAATCACCGGCCGTTCTTCGCTTCATATTCTTTTCCTCTCCTCTCCACCGACCTCCCTCGACATCTACACTTTCGTCTGCATTGCCGCGCGCACACGCGACGATTCACAGATCTTCCGACCTCGCCATCCCGCGATCAACTTGATCGCATTCACACTTCGGCTGTCGCATTATCCGCGCGCCTTGTTTTCCGCGACGCTGCAGCGTCCACCTCAAATCGCTTTAACCTCACGCGAAACAATGCAACCCACAGCAACAAACTGTCCCGACAACCCTTGACCCATCCACAATGCCGATTCTCCTCCTACGCACGACGCGCCTTCGCGCCGATGCCGTCTGTCCTGTCATCAGCACGCCGCACGTCATGGGCATCATGGCGAGCAACCAGCACGGCTCCATCTCCACCGCCACTACGGCACTCAGCCATGATATCCCTCCTGCCTCAGCCCCGATGGCTTCCAAGACCATCTCCTCCACAGTAGATGACAGCAACAGCACGATCAACAATGACAGCACGATCAACAATGAGAGCACCGCGAGCAATGAGAGCATCGCCAGCAATGAGAGCGTCGCCAGCAACGACAACAATGACAGCATCGCCAGCAGTGACAGTGTCACCAGCAATGAAAGCACCACCAGCAACGTCAGCACCACCAGTAGCGTCAGCAACGCGCTCATCGCGCCCATCAAGCCCCGCTGCTTCCCAATAATCACTATCCACACCCCCGCTTTCGTCGCCCCGCGCCGCGCGCTACGCTACATCGCTGCCGGCTGGCGCGTCATATTCGTCCGACCTGCGCGCGCGCTTGCGATGACGGCATCGAAGCTGTTCGGTGTGCTTGTGCCCGGACATGCCAACTACAAGGTCGCGAATGTGGACGCGAATGGAAGTCTGAGGAGCTCCGTTCACCGCTATGGAGACTTGAATGAAGCTGATTCTGCGGCTGCTTCTGAGTTTGTTCAAGAGGCCGTTGTCCGAGAGGCCGTTGTCCAAGAGGCCATTATCCATCATACTGCCACCCAAGAGACCGTCATCCAAGAGGTTGTTATCCAAGAGGCTGTTATCCACGAGGCTGTTATCCAAGAGGCTGTTATCCAAGAGGCTGTTATCCACGAGGAAGAGACTGTTTCCCAAGAGACTACTCTCCAAGAGCAAGAGATTGTCATCCAAGAAACTGCCGTCCAAGAGACTATCGTCCAAGAGCAAGAGACTGTTGTCCAAGAGGTCAGTGGCGGTAGCAGCAACAAGCTGCCGGCTGCAAAGTTTACTTTCAGCTTCCCAGCCCCAAACCACAGTCAGCCGACGGCCACAACCGATGAGTCGTATGTCTACCCCTCATTCGCATCCAACAGCCTCTTTGGGGGCAACAAGCTTGACGCTGTTGGCTTCACATTCACGACTCCCATGGTCGCTGCCACGCACTCGCCTGCCGCTGGAGCAAAGCTCCCAATCGCTATTCCCACATCCGAGTTCATGTTCACTGCGCCTCTTGCTAGGTGCAATACACAGCATAGCAACAGCTCCGACATTGATAGCTGCTGGGATGGAATCTTCTCACACACTTCCCACAGCCCCGAACCAAGCATGAGTTCTCCTATTGCCGAGGATAAGAAGAGTGAGAGGAACAACAACAAGAAGGGAGGCAAGAAGAACTGCAACAAGAAGAAGAAGGAGCCGACCAACAAGGCGGCAGTTTGGGGAGGCAAGAAGGGGAAGAAGGGAAGCAACAAGGCGAAGAAGCACTGAATGTGCGTTTGAGATGACGGCTTTCATTTCCTTTCATTCCTCTATTTTGATCGACTTTCTTCTTTTGCTCTGGGCTCAACCACAACGGCAACAAACGTAAGGGGCTAGAACCATTTGGGAGCTGTGCTACTGAGCCAGCGCTCTCGTCAGCGATTATTATCAGGGCAGCCGATCCGTGCTTCTTCTAGGGACATTCGAGCAGTAGATATGGTAGTCTCAAACAGGACGAATAATATTGACTTTTTCTATCCATAATCCAACATGTGAATGAAATTCGCGTTGACCGTAAGTGTGAGTTGGATTGAATCAATTCAATGAAACAGGAGATCGGAAGAAGGTGAAACTGATTTCAGCGCAGTCTCCGATGTCTTATCCGCTCAGGGTTCACCCAAACGCGTGCTTCGACTCACTACGCGTTTTTCGCGTAGCTGCCAAATCCAGCAGCCACGGCACCTGACAGGGTCTTCGCGTGGCAACCATCGCTATAACTACCTTCCTTTGGTCGACGCGTCGGCTCCTCACCTTCCTCCACCTCACTCCTTCTTCCTCACTCGACCACAACAGAGTGCCATGTCGTCCGCCAACGCCATGTCGTCCTCCGGCGGCGCTTCGCCTGCCTCTTCCGACTCGACCATCACGGCAGAGGCGCCCAAGGATATGACGCTTCCGGTCTGGGGCATTATCATTCCGCCCTCCACCCAGGACTGGATCAACGCCGGATTCAACGTCTCGTTCTGCATCAACCCGGCTACTGTCAAGACTTGGATGGTCACTGAACACGGACTCGTTCCCAGTAAATACTTCACCGCTGTCTGACACTTTCGAAAGATCTAAAGGCACTGACTCTTTTGCTCGTAGTCATTAAGCCCGGCGCCGAAGACATGCCTGCCGATGTCAAGGTGGCCACGATGCGTAAGTGCTACAGCTTCTCAACCCGCCTTTGTCGGTCCTAATTCTCTTCAGAACCCCCAATTACTACTCATTCGCCACAGAGGACCTCGTCGAGGCCTTCGGCCTGAAATACCAGGCTCCGTCCACTTCGGGTTTGGTGTACGGCGACTCTCACAACCACAACATCTCTTCCGCAAGTGAGGTTTCGACCGTCATTCGCGATGACCGCCGTACCGATAACTACAACAGCCCCGACTGCGGCATGCGCAACATTCAGCGCTTCACCCCGTCTCCTCGCCAGTTCAATGTCCCCACCGGCTTTGCCCAGCACGCCCAGCGCGCCTTCACTACGCATGCTCGCCCCATCCGTCCGCTCCCACCGCCGCTTCCGATCGACACTTGGCCGGCCAGGCAGCATTCGATCTCGTCGTCGGCCGCTCTGGCGCGCACTCCCACGAGCTCCATCGCTCAGCACCCGTACCTCAGCCTCACTCCCCGGACCCCTTGCACCATTCCCCTCCCGGACTCTGCTCCTTCTTCGGCTCCGCTGTCGGCTCAGCACGACTACGGCTACAACCACAACTACAACTACATGCAGCAGCAGATGACCAACACCACCGCCCCGCTCTTCCCCGGCCCCGTCGTCCACTCGAAGACGGCGGCCTGCAACACGACCAAGCGGGCGTCGCTCGAGAAGTTTCTGCTCCACGTCGCCTACAATGTCCCGTCGCAGCCGTTCTGCCCCGGCTGGACCAACAAGTACACGCTGGAGCCGATGCCTGCCATATTCCCGCGCTGGACGGCCAGTGCGGACAAGGAGTTGCGCCTCGCTCGCCCTGATGTGTGGGGCGCTTGAGACAGATCTCAGTAGAATGCGGTCGAACCGGGACGCCTCTTCCATGAACGACGCCTCTTCAATGATTGAGGATACGGTCTGCAACAGAATCAGCAAATAAGCTGAAATGGCTGGGTGGGATTGATGTTTGCTTTTGTTTCTTCTTCTTTCTTTATTTTCATTCTTTTCCTTTCTTCCTTTCGATGGGTATAATTCATTACCTTGCTCCAACGAGCAACGGGTCACTGAGGATCGGAACGGGCTGGTGGTTTAACTTTAACCTTTTTTTTCTTCTTTTCTTGTGAAAGGCACGCACAACGAAGCCGACAGAGTGCTCAGGCATGGGGTGCCATTATTTTACTAAGCACAGTTCAAACACAGTTCCACTCTTAGAAACACATTTTCTCAACAAATCGACCAAAAAAATTGAAAAATAGAAATGCTTTCTAGAAGATCCCTTACCTTCTACGCCGAGAAATGACCATCGGTGTCTTGAGGGAATGTGCATGTCCGAGTTGCGAGCGCGCGCCATCACCGCCACCACCACATCAGAAAGTCTCACCACCAGGCGCGCACTCACGCATGAAGAAAGTGAGTCACAACCTGCGCACCCGCTGCAAAGCATGCATGCACGCTACAAACTCGGAGATCCGAATTTACTTCATCATCGTCGTCGTCGTTGACGGGGTGCGCGTAACGGCGAACGACGCGACGTGACGGCACCACCACCTCTACAACCCAAGCGGTGCAGCACGCCAATAATTGAACGAACAGCCGACCGTCACATCTGGGGCGGAGGGGAGGGGGGGCGTCCGTCCGCGCATCTTATCCCGAAACAGGGGGCGCAAGCGCGCGACGCCCACTTCCCGCACGTTCTTTTCTTCTTTCTCTTTCGTCGTCGGAGAATTTCCCATTCGCGCCCACCAGCAGCGGCGGCGCCCAGCAGCGGCGGCGCCCCGCCGCCTCGTTTCCACGGCCACGAGCTGGGTGGGTGGGTAGGAAGGACCTGGCGCCGGGTCGCTGGTTCGCTGGTCGCGTGCGTGCGTGCGTGCCCACCCACACTCCAACTTCTTGGCGCGTTCCGAACAACTGTTCCTTCTAAGAACAGCGATCTGCACGTATGGAAAGGACAGACGAACAGCAGAACCCTGCGGAAACGGCGGAGAGCGAACAACAACAGGGGGACGGATCGTCATGACGTGCCTCTCCGAATCTTGTTACACATGGTTTGCAACGGTCCTTGGGGAAGAAAAAAAAAGAGGCTACGTCAACAATGCGGGGGAAATTGGGATGGGAAGCTTTTCCCCGCCAAGTTTTTCTTGCTCTGCTGCTAGAAGGGTGACGAGGGAACGAGCGAAAGCGCAAGCGTGTACGCGGCGTGTGCCCCCCGGTTAGTTACTGTGTGTAGTGAGCGCACTTACCTGACTCTTGTTAAACTCTCCTCTGGCCGCTAACCACGCCGGCGGTAGCTTCCGACGCCGTCTTGCAACCGACGTGTACACATCGTCTATTTCCTTCTTCCTTCGCACCTACCAACCCAACGCCGCAGCTACGCCGCAGCCGCGCCTCACAAGACGTAAGAGAAAAAATTCTCGTAGTAATCTCGGATAGACGATGAAACCGACGGCGGCGGCCGAAGACGAGGCATTCGGTTTCCGAGAGCAATAAATCCGAAGGCAAGAAAGAAAAAAAAGGCAGCAAAAAGGGAAACTGCCAAGCAGAGGGCGAAGAGCGAAAAGAGGAAAAAGATGGAAGGTATCACGAGAGACGCCACGTCGAGATGCTCTTGGCAGCCACGATGCTTAACCTTCCTTGTTTTTCCCGCCCCCAAGAAGAGACCGCTTCTTTGGTCGAAGAACAGCGGCGCGGTTTTCCCCAATGGTGACCTTGCTCATTTCCCTTTGTGTGCCCTTCCCCAGCGTGTGGTGGCATGATTTGTCGGTTCGTATAGCCTCTTACGTACGCGACCCCATGGGTTCTCCACGGCGGGGAAGAAATGATGGCGTAAAGAAAAAGGGGGGTGGAAGGCCAGGGAGAGGATCGTGTGCGTGCGGCGTTAAAGTGTGCAGGCGCGTGGCCTACTCCAATACGGTACGACACTTGTCCATGGAGAACGAGCGCCTCACCGTGATGAAGGGGACGTGTGCCAACATGGAATTTTTTCTTTTTCCTTCGGGTCGGCTCTTTGGGATTTCGTGTCGCGGAGATAGGTGTTCGGTCGGCGGCTCGAACGCGCGGAGGTTACGGGGATAATCGCTGCGGGAAACCTGTAGGGCTACAGTCAGGGTCAGCAGCGAAGGATCTGTTCTCAGCGTGCCGTGCTACGCGGCGAGCCAAGGAGGAGGCCAGCGAACGACGACGACGGCGGCGCGCCCATTATCTTATGCCAAGTTGGCCAAGCTGCGGCGTTGCTGGGCGGCTCCTTTCTGCAAGTCATGCGTGTTGGTCTGGAAGAGACGGGACTGCCAAATCGGTCGTGCCGCCGGTGGGTGGTCAGCACTGGGCAGCTCAACGATGATGGTGGCGGCAAGTTGCGCCGGCTAAAGCTGGTGCTGGTGGCTCACGTCTTCAGTGACCGACATCAGTTGAGCACGGCGGGGGTCAAGTGAGTCAACACGTCAATCATGGAGCCGGGGCAAAAATTGATTGATTGGCATTCTTGCCGAGTCGGACGAGGCTCTGTCGGCTGGCGCAGCGGGAACGGGCCGTGGCAATTGTGTCGCTCAGCTGCGTGTATTTTGCCGGCCAGGCACGCGACGCCCAGCAGCAAGCCACGGCTTGGGATGACGCTGGGCATGGCTTATCTCAACCTCCCAAAGTACCGTCGACTTTGTCAGTGTCTGCATGCAAGCGACCAGACGACGCGTTCACGATGGTGCTGCAAAAGGAAACCGGCAGGTGGATTAGGAATGACTGGGGCCTCATTCGATGGTGCTATCGCGGCGTCGTAAGACTTTGGAGACAAGACTGGGGCCCGTGTGGGCAAACGCATTATCTGAGAAACGCACACTGACCCGCCGACCCTGGCCTGCATCCGCTGCAGTGAGAGCGGCGCTTAGGACCACACACTTGGGCCGGCCAGAGGGAAGAAGTGGCAGACGCGTACGTGCAGCGAGGCATTTGTTCAAGCGGACTGAGACATTATTCTGGATACACGCGCCGATTGTCTGCGGTGAAGGCAGTCCCCTGGCAGCTCCTTGACGTAGGTATGCTGCAAGTCTGGTAAGCACGGCACGACTCCCACGCGGCTCAGGCGGGCACGAGGGAAAACAGTTCCAGATCAGTGAGAGCCGCAAACCGCCGCCAAAACGAAACGGCAATGGGTAGCGCAGCCCTAGGAAGGCGCTGGCGAGGCCGCTGTCGGCAGATGTGCGGACAGCCGACGACGTACGAGCCAGAAGGTGCCAAGGCGTCAGCGAAGGGTTCGCGATGCAGGGTTGTGCAGGCGGACGAGGCGGTGTCGTTGGGCCGGTGGACGCGACTGACGACATGGCGGCTGTCACCCGTGACTGCGCTGCGCTTGGAGCACGAGGGAGGGGCTCTTTCGCCCCAGAGGCAGCCTGAGTCGTGGGTCCTCGTCGGCCGACAGCCTGCGCGGCCCCGAGGCGGCTGCGTGCGACTCCGCAGGCCGTCGGCGCACTCTGGCAGCCAGAGGGCGAAGTCTGGCATGAATTCGGAGGCACTCTACTCGCTGCGTCCGTCTCTCCACGATCCCGCCCCGTTTGCGCCTCCGCTGTCTCTCCTCCACACGCTACCCCGTGGGAAAGCCTGCTCTCTCCGGATCGTTTTCGTCGCGTTTTCGTGTCGCGCCCGGATCGCATCCTCTTTCAGAGCCGCTCAGCCAGCGCCGGTGGGCCCCGCTAGTCGGAGATTCAACCCCCACGGGACATCTTCAGAGATCATGGATGCAACGCTGTCAAGGCGCCCAATGAAACGCGCCGCTGTGGAGATCACCGCCGTGTCATCGAGGTCCGACCACTGGGAAATACCGCCCTTGACGTCTTTCTTTTACTCAGGATCTCCCGCGCGGTCGGTTTGGGAAGGCTCGCCGCCCGCGGTCCAGCGCCGCACCAGGGCCGCCCTGCCTGCGAAGGAGCAGCCTTCGGGCCGCCGTCAATCCCGGAGTCATCTTCACTACACACCGTGATACCGGCAGCTCGCGAGACACGGTGGTGTGTCGGCAGTTATTAATAATTATGGCCCAGCCGTTGGCCCTGCGAGAGGCTTGTCCGCAATCGTCCTGAGCTTAACCGGCTTGTCCAAGCTTGGCGGGCTCTGCTGGGCCCGGCCCGATTTTTTCACTCCACGAGCGGATCCCATTGCTTGCAGCGCCCAGCTGATTTCCCATACATGACAGGGGTCCGTCCACCCCCCGAAAAGCCACCGCCGGTCCCGACTGCCGCACCAGATCCGGACATGGGGTCTGTGAGCTTCGTGCTCGCCGCCATGCACGCCAGAAGCCAGATAGCGTTATCGATCCGGCCATCCTCCCGTGAGGCCCGTGTTGGCCAGCAGTCATACGGCACACCTCCCCAGACTGTGGGGCCCAACAACCGGTGCTCAGAATTTTGGCAGCCCGCCACTGATGCTATAAAGACTACGGTCGTCTGCTCCGGGAGCACCCCTTCCTGCGCTTTCTCTCGTCCCTACTGCCAATTCCCTGCTCAGCCTTCACAATGGGTGCCAAAGGTCTTTTCGGCTGCACCGGCCACGCTCTCGAGCGCCTTCAGCTCGCCCTGATTGTCGCCCCCTCCTTCATCCTCTTTGGTTACAACCAAGCCGGCCTCGGTGGCCTCCTCACTGAGGCCGACTGGGTCAAGACCTTCCCGCAGATCGACACTGTCAACACTGAGGGCGCTGAGAAGAGCCACAACTCGACCATCCAGGGCTTGGTTGTTGCCACCTTCGTCCTCGGTGCTCTCATCGGTTCCCTCTCATGCTCCTACACCGGCGACAAGTACGGCCGCCGTGCCGTCGTCATGGCCGGCGCCATCTGCACTCTCATCGGTGAGATCTTGGAATGCTCCGCCTTCACCCTGGCGCACTTCATTGTCGGCCGTATCATCGTCGGACTTGGCATTGGTCAGCTCAGTGCCACCGTGCCTGTGTGGCAGAGCGAGACGTCCGGCGCCAAGAACAGAGGCCAGCACGTTGTCCTCGACGGTCTCTTCATCTGCGTCGGTTACGTTCTCGAGTCGTGGATCGATCTTGGTTTCTTCGAGCTTCCCGAGGGTCCCGTCACTTGGCGCCCGCCGATTGCCATTGCCATCGTCTTCTCGCTTGTTCTGATGGCTTCCGTCTACCTCTTCCCCGAGTCTCCCAGATGGCTCGTCCGCATGGCTCGCAACGACGAGGCTCGCAGCGCCATTGCCCTGTTCCGCGGCTACGACGAGGATACTATGGAAGTTCAGGCTGAGCTGGCAGGCATTGAGCTTTCGCTCGAGGAGACTTCCAAGAGCGGCGCCTCGCTCAAGGACATGCTCAAGATGGGCGAGGACAAGCTTCTCTACCGCTTCCTGCTCTGCATTCTGCTCCAGTTCTACCAGCAGATGTCCGGCTCCAACCTCATTTCCGTCTACACCAGCATCCTCTTCCAGCAGAACCTTGGCATGAGCGGCGAGCTGTCGCGCGTCCTGTCTGGTGGCGCCCTGACCTGGAAGTTCCTGTCTTCCTTCGTCGCCTTCTTCACCATCGACCGCTTCGGCCGCCGTGCCGTCTTCATGTTCAGCGGTGCCGGCATGTCGCTCTGCATGATCGCCCTCGCCATCACCACCTCCATGACGGACAACCGCGGCGCCCAGATCGCTGCCGGTTGCTTCATCTACCTCTTCAACTTCTTCGTCCCCATCGGCTTCCTCGGCGCCAACTTCCTGTACTGCACTGAAGTTGCTCCTCTGCGCCTCCGTGTCGCCATGTCCTCCATCTCCACCGCCAACCACTGGCTCTGGTACGTCGCACACACTTCGCTCTCCCAATCTTTTCCACAAGAATTGAAGCTAACCAATCACTTCTCTCGAACAGGAACTTCGTCGTCGTCATGGTCACGCCCGTCGCCCTCGCCAACATCGCCTGGCGCTACTACATCGTCTACGCCGCCGTCGCCTTCTGCATCCCTCTCAGCGTCTACTTCTTCTACCCCGAGACCATGGGCCGCAACTTGGAGGAGCTGGACCTCATGTTCCGCGAGAGCCCTTCGGTGGCCGCCACGGTGCGCTTCGCCAAGAACCGCCCCATCGCCATGCCGCAGGAGTTCGCCGTCGACCACAGCAAGGGCGGTGTCGAGCACGAGAGCGACCTGGAGAAGGAGAAGGTCGAGGTGGCATAATGAAACAAAAACAAAAAAGTTTTGTTGCGATGATGTTTTTCCTTTTTGGCCGTTTTATACCTCATAGATGATGCGATTGTACCGTATATGTTGGGAGTTGGGTGTCCTTCCTTACCTGCCGAAGAGGTCCGTGGTCGCTTTGTCCATTGACCAAGCGATCGGCGGCGCCTCTGCGTTTCTTACTCTTGAGTCGTTCTTTTTATTCGACTGGAACGCGTGGGTGGCGTCATGACGCCGCTCACATCAACAAGGTCGCTTGTTGATGGCAGGGTTTGAAAGGAAATGGAGTGCTGCTTACGAAGAATAATGATGGAGTAATTGAGAAGAATAAAAGTACTGTGAGCGAAAACCAGTTGTGCATATTGGATTAAAATTGTTCAGGCTTGTGAAGTCGATCGAGTGGTACTGATATTAGAAAGTTGGGCTTGTCGCATTGCAATACGAAAAAAAAAAAAGAAAAAAGACATGCGATCAGCATTAACAGAATAGAACGTAGTAGATAGTACTAAAACCAGTAAAAGGCTTCAAGTCTGAAGCTATACTATTTTTAATGCAGCCTGACAGGCTATAGATTCTTTCGCCGTGTTCCTCCATATTTGTTAAGACACTGTTGTCGCCGTGGTGGGTTTCGCTAGACACGAGATACTTGGCATGGTGTTGAGGAGCCCCGCTCTCAACGACAATTGGACCACCTTTCGGACAGAGTGTCACTTGGTGGCATGATGTGTATTATTCCCGGTACCCGCACTCCATTGCCGTGAAAAATGCGCGCTTGCCGCCCCGAGCTTGCGATGAGGGGTCCGCAGATGAAACAAAAGTTGACGTAGACTGGCAGGAGACCTCCGATCAGGCTGCCAGGCAAACAATATCGGTGTGCGTCACAAAAGAGGGGTGCAACGAGCAAGTAGGACGACTGCTCTTTATCACCTATCATTAAATCACGTGGCGAGCCCTCGGCTTGCTTGGCTAAATCGGTCCAGACCATACCAAGACACCATCGCTTAGCTGTAAACGAGCGTCTGTAAGCCAAAAACTTAGTTTTAGGCGAAGATCACCAATCGTACCTGCCGTTAATAGCACCCCCCGGTGGGCCCGGAAGCTGCCAGCTAAGCGACTGCGGCACAGCGAAGACGGCGAGACGTTCGATAAAAACGCCAGACTGCGTACTTTCACACCCCCTTGACATCCTGCGTCTTCTTTTCTTTTTCCCACGCTATCAATTGGTCCCTGCGCAAGCGTCGGCTTCTAGACATCATGTGCCCGCCCACTGAGGAGCCTCAACCTCCGCAGATTGAGGCGGAAGAGGTACGACAGCACATAAAAGTGCTTCTAAACATCACTCAAAAAAAATGTGGCCACATTCTTAGACTTGTGAACATTAATAGTATAACGACGATACGGAATCCTCTTACGAAAGCGATCTGTGCGTTTTTTTTTTTTTTTTTGCGTCCACGAAGCACTACCCCTTCCGCATACCGCTAGTGCACACACGCCAATACTGTTGTGTATAAAAGCCAATGAATCCTGACAATGATTACAAAGCCCGAGCACGTCCTCGTTGAGCTCGTCAATCACAGATTACGAGTACGAAAATGGTCGCCGATACCACAGTTACAAGAAAGGGCGTATGTCGGCCAATATTTGAGAACGAGACTGAATCGTGTTGCTGATCCGAATACTCCAGTTTACCTTGCCCCAAATGACGAGGTTTGTAGATGCTTTTACATGCAACACGCGTAGGCCATCCTGACGAATAGGCGTAGGATGAGAAGGACCGCTTAGACCTTTGCCATCACACCATCACCCTCCGCATCGGCGGAAAGCTGCACCTGGCCCCCATTTCTCCCAACGTCCAGGAGGTCTTGGATCTGGGTACGGGCACCGGCATCTGGGCGATTCACATGGGTAAGGGGGCTCAAGCAATAAGTCATTACCGCAAAGAAGGCTAAACAAAAGCCGATTTGTAGGCGATGAGTACGAGTCCGCACGCATCCTCGGAAATGACCTCAGCCCGATCCAGCCCAGCTTCGTGCCGCCCAATGTTCGCTTCGAGGTTGACGACATGGAGGATGTGTGGACGTATACGCAGAAGTTCGACTTCATCCACGCTCGCTACCTCGTGGGCTCCATCCGCGACTGGCCTAAGCTGATCTCTAACTGTTACAAGTAAGCCGTTTTTGTCTATTCACATTCCGCCGAGCCATTATGATATTTTATGGTTTCCCCTGGCGAGGGTCTAAAAATAAATCAATAGGTTCCTCAAGCCCGGCGGCTGGCTCGAGGTGAAGGAGTTCAACATGCACGCCTACTCGACCGACGGCTCGCTGGACGAGGAAAATTCATATCTCAACCGCTACCTGCGCGAGTCAGCCGAGGGCATGCGCTCGCTCGGCATCGAGCCGGAGCCCGCGACGAAGCTGGCGGGTTGGCTGAAAGAAGCCGGCTTCGCCGACATTCGGGACGAGCTCTTCCCGTGCCCGATTGGCTCGTGGCCCAAAGATAAGATGCTGGTGAGTTGTGCCTCCTTTTTTATTTTCCCTCTCTTTCCCCTTTTCCAGGGCCAAAATTTTGTCTGTGCTTGAAAAAGAGGCCGGGGAGGAAAGAGTGGGGTTGAAAATTTGGGTTGCGGGCTGTTTTGACTGACGTGGCCATTGTCGGCCTCTTTGTAGAAGGAAGTCGGCTTGTTCAATCTGGCCAACTTTGTGGATGGCCTGGAGGGCTTCTCGATGAGGCTCTTGACTAGCACTAGGGGGTGGAAGAAAGAAGAGGTCGAGGTGCACGTCGCGCATGTCAAAAAGGAGCTGAAGAACCGCTCCATCCATTCTCAGCATGATATGTGAGTTGAATTCTCGAAGAATATGGTGTTGCTCTGTTGCTTACGAGAGTATAGGCATGTTGTCTATGGACAGAAGCCGCTTGATGCGGAATAGTTGGAAGCAGAATGAGGGACGATAGCGACCACCACAATGATACGAGCCACGCAAGAGCCGCTGCTATTTATTCGAAGTTGTTACAAATGTTTGTTGCTTTTATGTTACATTGATTTTCAATTGCATGGTGATAGTGGGAGGTCTAGGTGCAGATTCGCTGCTGGTAAGGAAATTGGAGAAGCAATGAGATTGTTCCCGGTGTGACGTAGTATCGCTTGGATAAAGCTTCAATGACCCAACAATTGGTTCACTCTAAGATGTGACCGGTTGATATACCGCGAAACGATAGTATTTCGAAATCATGTTCATTAGAACGGTCTCAGTGATGACGATGCCACCCACACACCTCACATCATTTCCATTCTCTCCACTCTTCGAGCTCTCGTAAAAACAGCCCCGAAAGCAAATACTAGAAGATAACCACCCCGAGAGCCACACGAAGGAAGCAATTCCATACGCCCACCACTCCATCGCTCCCATGAACCACCAACCTCGCTCTCACCACTACTCTTGACCGAAAATACGACTCGAAGCCGGGGGCGAGGGAGAAAAATAATCAACTAAGAGAAGCGACACGGCAAACGTGTCCCATGCAGTTTCCAGCCACTTCAGTCGCCAATCACACTCTCCTCCTCCGCCTCCTGCGCTGTGTTGCCATCACCTTCCTTCTCACCCTCATCCTCCATCTCCTGGTCCGGATCCTCAACCAGGCCCTCCCTCCTCAATTCCTCTTCCTCGTCATGGTGCTCCTCCTCATCTTCCTCATCCGTGTCGTCTCCCACAAACTCGTTGCTCTTCTCGCTCTTCTTACCGCCACCACTCTTCTGCTGGTTCGGGGGCGCGCTGACGCTCCTATTCTTCGCCCTCGCACCCCTCCCCTTCTTCGGTCCCTTCTCCGCCCCGGCGTCCAGGTACGCCAGCACCTCCTTGAAGTTCGGCCCAAGCTTGTTCTTGTTGCGCTCGAGGCGCCTACGCACGGGGCCGGGGCCGCTGTCGTCTCTATCCGCCTCTTCCTCGTCTTCGTCGTCGCCAGGTCCGTCGACTACGCCGCCGAGAATGGCGAGCACGAGTTTGGACGCCAGCTCGCAGAGGCGCTGCTCCGCGAACAAAACCTCCTGAGTGTTCGTCGCTCCGTTAGCGCCTTCCTCGTCTTCCGCGTCCTCCTCCTCGTCTGAGCTCTCCGGATCGTCGTCAACGTCGATGGGATCGTCATCGTCGGCGACGTCGATATTACGGTGCGATTTCTTGGCAAAGTGCTTCTCCGCGGCGGCGAGGAGCTGGAGCAGTGCCTTTTGAGTGTCCGTGCTGAGTTCGAGAAGCAGCGCCATGAAGTCGTCCTGGGATTCATCTTCGTCGACTTCCATATCTGCAGCAGCGTTGCCGTTGGTGGCTGCGGCGGCTTTATCGCGATTGCGCTTCGCGTCGCGCTTGGCTTGTGCATCGCGGAGCGTGGTGAAGAGTGTGCTGAGGTCCAGCAGCACGCCTGCCGCTGCCAGACGCAACTCATCGGCGCCCTGGCGCTTGCGGATGACCTCTTCGAGCGCGGCGACGCAGCCGTCGCGGCGCTCTGCAATTGCCTCAACGTCCTCCGGTGGCACAGTGCCAGTGGTGATGATCGACTGCTCCCACGAGCGGACCTTCCACATGAAGTAAAACAGCAGGGAACGAGCAGAATTTGCAACCACAGCGTCTTCCAATGCGGAAAGCGAGGTGTCTGTTGAAGAGTTGGGGACACCACGATGAAGAAGCTCGGTAAGGATGGCAATGGCGTTTTCAGCCGGGTTTGCATCTTGGCTCTTCCTGCTTCTCTGTTTCTTCGCCGTGACTGCTGGAGGAGGTGCTTCCAAAGGCTCAGTACAATCGGATATGCTGGCCAGTTTCGATATACGAAGCACGGTGTTGGAGATAGCAGACAGCACATTTGCGCTGAGGTTTCCGCGCATCATCAGACCCTTACCCTTCTTTAAAGCGTGTAATGCCGTAACTGTGTCTTCCCAAAGAGCTTGCAACTTGCCCTCTGTAATCTCGCTCAGCTCCTCATAACTCTTAGCATGCAGCAGCGCGCGGCTTGCTTCTACGAGTACAGCTTCGCTGCCATGGCTCAAGAATTGCTTGTTGATGTCGTCCAGCAATTTTGAGTAGGTAGTTGAATCCTGACGGAGCTCCTGGAACACATCCAGGTTCAGAACATGCTCCAGGCGCAGTACTGCGGAGGCAGCATCAGGCACAGCGCCGAACTTGTTTAGAAGACGAGGGATGAGAGTAGCAAGATGACGTGCGGCAACATCTTGTTCTTCTTCCAATTCTTGCTTTTCGCGCTTGTTCTTCTTCTTATCCTTTCCGGCTTCCACGGCGCGCGTGAGCTTGAGCTTTACGGATGCATTGAGAATGTCCAAGAGGATAATCTCTTCCTTCTCGTTCAGCTTGCATTCCTCTTTCAGCAGAGTCTCAGGGTCGTCTGCCGCGCCGTTCTGCTGGGCGCCTGCCGTAGATTGCGAGTGGTCGAAGAGAAGATAGCCAGCTATCACCTCCCATTCCTGGATCTCAGGGATTTCATCGTACAGCGCCTCCGCAGCCACGCAAATTCGTGATTCCATGCCGCCTGCGACCAGCATGTAGCTATTCGACATGGGCACCCGCTCAATCTGGCTAGGCAGGGATTGACCCTCATCATCGTACGCGGACAACGATTCCACCAAGGACTTCAGCTTGAGCCACTCCAGCCTGGGGTTTTCGTAATCTTCATCTCCTTCCAATGCTTCATCCAGTGCTTCCTTACCACCGAGTTCATCGATCCTCTGTTCAGTGATCTCGGCGATGTTTTCGGAAAAGAATTCGACAACAGCTTTTCGCACACGGGGATCAGCATCGAATATGAGCCTTCCCACAGAATCCACGTCGTCCGGTTCAATCAAGCCAGCTTGGCGAAGAAGGTCGAGAAGGTCCACACTGGCGGCACGGACATGGGCGTCCGCATCCTGTGTTGCCATCTCCACGATTCGTGAGCGGAATCTCTCCGTAAATGTCCTCAGCCCACCAAGCTTGTCAGTATCTTCAAATAGCCTCTGCAGCTGCTTCACAACCTCCAACCTGGTAGGTGCGTGGGCGTCGGAGAGAACCCATCCAAGATACCTGAGGTGTTGGCCATCGAAGAAATTGTCGGGATAGGTTATGATCCAGTTGCCGAGTCCAGTGACACATTCGGCTCGTATCCTTGGATCGACATCGCGGTATCTGTGAATGAACACCTCGTCGAAGGAGTTCTTGATCATACTGTTTAGCAACTCCAACCTTTCATTGTCTGCCTCAATCTTTTTATCCATCTCGGCTAATCTCGCCTTGTTCTTGCCAGACTTTTTAGCCTCTGTCTCTTTCAGCCTCATCGCCTTCGCATTGGCCTCAATGAGCTTTCCTCCAACTGCACATAGTGCGCTTATAACGGTTACGGACACAACAGTTGCAGTGTGGCGGAATGGACGGCTATTGGCTGAAGACATGGTGTTAACCCAGAGGTCAATGTTTTCAATGATGGTGGGATCCGTCCAGAGGAGTTCGGACTCGGCGAGGGTCTCGATAAGAGCTGTGAAGAAGTCGATCAGGTTATGACGAAAGTTCGCCGACCCTTTGCCCTTTTGAATCAAAGGATATTCAACGATGTCTTGCTGCATGGTTGTCAGCCATTGGCCATTGAACACTAGCTCATTTGGCGGAACCTACTGCTTGATACTCCTCTTGTATATCCCCAAGCTTGCTGGGCACGCTATCCGGGTCCTGAACATCGTGCACCTCAATCTTCAGGTCACAGCCTGACGACTTCAAGACGAAGTTGACAAGCTCGGCCATTTCTTCCGCATTTTTCTCGCTGAATCTCTGGACCCACTTCGCTGCGACATCATTCAGGCTCTGGTTGCCAGCAAACACCTCACCTAATACCACGATTACGTCAGCACACGGCAGTGCAGCAGCAATAAGACCAGAAGCGCGTACCGTAAAGACCGCCGACCTCCTCGGCCGCCGCGACCTTGCTCGGGCGAGGCTTGCGCGGCTTCTTCGTCTTCGCCGCCGGGCGGATGGCCAAGCTCAACGTGTCGCCATTGGGCTTGCTCTTCTTCGCGGCCGGCTTCCGTTGAGGCGTCGCCTTCGCCTTGGCGGCGGACTGGCGTTTCTTCTTGCGCCGTTTGTCGCGCAGCTCCTCGTCATCGGCGTCGCTCTCGCTGCTCTCATCCTCGTCATCCTCGTCGTCGTCTTCCGGGTCGTCATCGTCGCTTGCATCGGCCTGGCGGTCGGCGCCACGTTTGCGCTTCGTCGCGGGCGTGGCCGCGGACGAGTAGATGGTCTCGGGCTTCCTGGTCACGCGTCCGGATTTGCGGCGCGTGGTCGCGGTGGTCTCGGTGTTGTCGGCGGGGGAGGAGCGCGTTTGCTGCGCGTCGGCATCGGGCGACGCAGGTTCCATGCTGGACAGGCGCGCGGGCATGGGAGGGAGCGAGGAGCGAAGGAGTGGTGTCGCGCAGAAGGTCGGACGAGATAATTAAGAGGAGGGGAGGCGAGCACGGCGCAGCCAAGCTTGGGACGGGTGGAACCAGCAAGAGATAAATAGGGCCGAACGCGTCGCGATGCGCGGCCTTGGGGAGCAGCTGTACGGACGCGATGAGCAAGGGGCGTCGGGCGGGTTGGTGGAGGGGTGGCTGCTTTGACGCGGGCGGATGCTGGGATGGTCAGCGTCGCAGCATCGGACGCGCGCAGATTCGGCGGTGTTGATGGGAGACGCGTTGCGGTCGACGGCGGAGGCAAGGCCTTGGCTGGCTCGTGCCAGGCCGCAGCGAGCAGCCCACCAGAGCTCATTGGCCATTGGCCAATAGCTTCGAATTGCTTGCCCCTCCACCTCCGCTTTCCATCACCACCATGCTTGCGATCCAAGCAACCAGAAGCTCCCCGCACGCCGCAACTGGGGTCATCGACTTGGTCCGACCCCGAAGCCTCCGTCCATCGTCCATCATGATATGATTACTCCATAATCTGTCCAAAATGAACAACCCTTTCGCGCCCTCGACCTCGCGGCCCGGCCACGGTTCGATCGTGCTGTCCCTCCTCCCACCTTCGACTCCAGTGCTCCGCACTGTGACCTACCAATACCCGCTCAAGCTGATCGCGCCAGAGCCGGCGGCCATCGCGCCCAACTCGCCGCTGGCGGACGAGCCGCGCACACAGCATGTCGTGCACACCGTCTTCGTGCTGACGTATGGCGGCGGTCTTGTCGCAGGCGACGCCGTTACGCTGCGCGTCGCGCTCGCCCCCACCACCCGCCTCTGTCTGCTCACGCAAGGTAGCACCAAGATCTTCAAGGCGCCGAGCCCCGAGCGCCGCTTCCGCTGCGGCCAGACGACCGACGTGCGCGTTGCGCCCGGCGCCGCGCTGTGCTTCCTGCCCGACCCCGTCCAACCGTTCGCCGAGAGCGGCTTCGTGCAGAAGCAGCGGTACGTCGTGCTGCAATCGCCGCCTTCTGGCGAGGCTTCGGAGGGTGGGGAGAGGCCGGGGCCTGGCAGCTTGTGCGTGCTGGACTGGGTGAGCGAGGGCCGGTCCGCGCGCGGCGAGCACTGGGATTGCTACGAGTACACGAGTCGGAATGAGGTGTGGCTGGCTCCGCATGGGACGGAACTTGAGCCCAAAGACTGGGACGGTGCCGAGACGGGACGGCTGTTGTTGAGGGATAATGTGATTCTGAATAATGAAAGTGGAGATGGGGCAGCTGCGGCGGGGACAATTGTTGGACGTATGGATGAGCTTGCCGCATTTGGGACGCTGATATTGTATGGCGGCCTGTTTGAGTTGCTTGGAAAGTTCTTCCTGGATGAGTTCCAGGCCATGCCGAGGATTGGTGCGAAGAAGTGGCATAGCGCAACTGCGGATGAACACCAACAGCTAACGCCACAAGAGGCGTGGAGGTCTCAGAGATTGCGGCAAGAGGCGGATGATGGAGTGTTGTGGACAGCGGCAGCCGTGCGCGGAGCTGTACTCGTCAAGTTTGGAGCAAAAAGTGTCGAAGGGGCGCGCAGGTGGCTGGGTAGCATGATCAAAAGTGAGGGAACTGTGGAAAAACATTTCGGAGAAAGGGCTGTGTTGTGTTTGAAGTGAGCGTAAGTAATGCTTGGAACACCTCCCTTTAATGCATTCTGCATTATACCCTGCATAGCGCAGTGTTCATAGCCCTACATCTATCAAAGTCAGCGATGAAGCTGGGACAAGTTACGTCTTACTGCATGGTAGTCATTTGAGATGCCAGGTTTTCGGATTGTTCTATGTAATAATGTAGGGAATCGTTGCATGAAGTTGGTATCAAGGATGAGAGTAGGAAATAGAAGGGTCGTCAAATCATCGCCAGAACCACGTCCTGTGCCGTCTAGTTTCCCAATCCCAGGTCGTCGCGGCCTGCAAGTCGTCGACGTTCAAAAAACTAACCCCCTCCTCCACCAACACCTCCCACATCTTGTTACGTATTGCTATCGGCCAATTTGGTGTACCCCAGTATCGTGGCTTGAGGCCTCTCCTTTTCGCGCCTCGGATCTGACCACGCACCAAATGCAGCTGATGCGCAGTAGGCTCACCGTTGAGCCAGTGGGCTCGGCCTACAGACTTTGGGTACGACACAGATGCATAGTATGAGTTGCTGCTGTTGAAGCTATCCGCATTTGGGCCGGAGGGAAGCTGCGTGCTTTCTTTGCTGGATGAAGTGGTTATCAAATAAGAGAGCTCGTGCTGCGACGGGCTGATCCCAGGGATAGGTTCAGGCTCTTCAAAGAGCATGTCCAGCGGTGCGTCGTAGAAAATATCCCGGTACGTCGAGTTGGAGTTTAGAAGATCGAAGGGAGCGTTCCCAGTAGCCACAACAGTGACTGGGCCCTCTACAGTGCTCTTACCATCCCAATAAGTAAGATAGCCTCGGGAGCGGAGGGGCTCGAGATGGTCTTGTACAACGGGCCAAATGCTCTCGCCGTCGTTCTTGAAATCTACAAGGAGGACGAGAGTCTGTGAAGGGTCCACGTCCCAAATACCATTCGGTCGTACAGGCGCGGATTCATGAGAGATAGATCGAGAGGCGGGAGAGTTGGTGCGGTCCAGGAGTTCGGTGATTGGATCGACGTAGAGACTGCGAAAGGTACGTTCTGGAGTGAGTGCGGCGGTATTGTGGCCGACGTAAAGCTCTGGCTCGCTCGATGAATCCGGAAATAGCCAGACGTCGGCTTCAACGCCTACACACCCATAGCTAATGGCTTCGAAGAGTGGAAGACGGCGCCAGTAATCATTGTGGCTATGGCATGGCAGGGGCTGGATGTCGCGCGTGACATCAGAGGGGCTGTCATAACCAGAGTTACTCAAGCGTGATGGAATATCGTATGTTTCGTCCTGGTAGAAAATCGGTCCCAGATTGATGAGTATGTTGACTATATGAACGATGCCACTGGTAAGGTTAGCATAAGCCGTGGAATCCGAGCTACGATATGGCAAAGACTTACAAGAAGCATAGGATGGAAGCAAGCATGGCGAGGAAAACAAGGCCGATTTTGCGAGCGATCCTCCAGACTGACAACGATGGACTGTACTTCTGGCGGAAGCGGACACCGCCCAGCCTCTCATGATTTGACGGGTCCTCATAGTCAGCCGCAGTATTTGTAGCGGCGATCCTATTCCGCCGTTCCCGCAGCGCCATGAGTGCTTTTCGCCAAAAGGGCTGCTGCTGCCGCTTCTCATAGCCCTCGCCGAAGCTCGGAGCAAAGACGGAGTCGCGAGTTGCGCCCTTAAAATCCCACGTATGCGGGTCGTGCGGGTGATCTGCTGCTACCTCTTCGCGGATGATGTGATCGAAGCGCTCATTGCCGCGGCGGGTGGATCTCGGTGTCGAAGGTGAAGGGAGCATTGTGCCCGGCCAAAGCTCCACTGGTGACGTTGTCCGGCTCCCCGGCTGTTTCCCGACCGTCCGAGCGCGCTGTTCGGGATGCCGAGTCGGGACTGTGCAAGGTCAGTGATCCCTCGAGGAAAAAGCTTCATTCAGATGTGGAGAATTGGGATGGTGTCCATACCGACTGCTTAAATGTCCTGAATACGGATTCAGCGCAGCCCACAATGGTGCTTTAACCGCAACTTGAGGACTTGCTCCGACAGGGCGTAGGGTCCGGCGCTGTGGCTGACCGAGAGCGCTCTGGCGTACCCAAGAAACCGCACGATTTGCTCAGCCTCGAAAATAATAGCGACCTGTGCCGCTAGCGGAAGTGGGTGCCCTAGCGGTTGCTATAACAGGATAAAAGCACGCAATAAGAGCTGAGGAATGGTTGGCATGTGAGTGGAAGGTCCGCAGCAGCTCGACGCGGTGGTTTCCCTCGCTATAAATATTGTTGCGTTGCCTTCGGTGAAACCGCCGGTGAGATGATCCAAGAAAAGCGGACTATAGAGACCGGAGAGCACAGCTAGAGGCAAGAGATCAGCTGGCCGGGCAAGCACGCATGGTTGCGGCGGGAGCAGGGCGGCAACGTGCGCGGTCCATAATTCATGTCTGGCCGGCGCGAAGCCGATAGTGGGAGCGGGCAGCCATGTGCGAGGCAAGTGTTTGTCCAGCCCACGCGCACGTTTGCAGTGCGCCGTCCAACGAGAGGACGTGAGATCAAGGCGTGGGCGTGGGTGTGGTGCCCGCCAGAGATCGCTCGGGACGCCCCCGCCTGCTTAGGTGGTCCTTGCGCGGCCTTTGGGTCTGCTGGTACTATCTCAGCAGTGGTGAAACGGAGAGCTCATGTGGATGCAAAAGAGCGGTAAATGCTCCATAAGCTGCAGGGTGTCATTTGGAAATAGTCGTTGCACTGTCGGTCAGAAGCGTGCCTGACTGCGCCGGGGGAGGGCAGCTGTGTGACGTAGAATCGGCGGCGGAGATGCAGCCGAGCGAAAAGTGCGCGCCGCTTTGGCCGCCGCCGAACGTTTCGCAGAGCCGATCCTCTCGACAAGAAAATATCGCAACGCCTGCGATTCGCCGTAATCATGCCTCACAAACACAAGCGCAAGGCCAGAGAAGATGACGAGTATGGTTCATTGTCGCATTTACCACCCAGCTTCACATGCTGACTTTCTCTCTGCAGTTTCGACCTCCCCCCGACCGCGCGTGCAAAGCCGCTATCCGTTCGAGAATCCGGGACCTTGAGCGACAGCTTCGCTTCCAAGACAAAGCAACGCAAGGACAAGAAGAAGGCTAAGCGGATAGAGGGATATGGCGCAGACGACACACCCAAGGCCTTCGCGCGCCTTATGCAGTTTTCACAAACCCGTAAGGGCGTCAAGGGGCTCGATGACGGCAACGAGCCTCGCGGCAAGAAGCGCAAGGCCAACGGTGACAGCAAGGGTAGCCAAAAACCGGAACCCGCAAAACCCACACCGGAGGTGCCCAAGATCCAACCGGGCGAGCGCATGTCCGATTTTGCAGCGCGTGTGGACCAGTCACTACCCGTCGCGGGCCTAGCCCGCAAGGGCAAAAAGATCGAAGGGTTCAAGGAACGGCAGACAAAGACGGAGAAGAGAATCCAAAAGATGATTAGCCAATGGCACGAAGAAGAGGAGAAGATCAAGGAGCGGGAGCAAGAGGAGCGAGACCTGGCTGAGATCGAGGAGGACGAGCAGGAAGCCATGTGGGAAGACAAGTTGGCCCCGATACCAACGGAAGGAGGCGGGAAGAAGAAGGGCAAGCGAAAGGGCGGTGTTGAGGATGACCCGTGGGCTGTGCTCAAGCAGAAGAGAGAGGAGCCGAAGGGCTTGAACGATGTCGCACAGGCTCCGCCGACTTTCAAAGCAATACCGAAGGAAAAGTTCAAGGTCAAGAACGGCGCGAGGGTCCAGGTTGCGGATATCCCGAACGCGGCGGGCAGTTTGAAGAGGAGAGAGGAGTTGGGCGAGGAACGCAAGAATATCATCGAGAGATACAGGGCTATGATGGCGGAGAAGAAGGGCGCTTGAGAGTCTGCACAATTGCTTTTGCGCATAAGACGGGAAATACCATCATGTACGCACGGCGTTCGGAGTGTAGTTCGCTGCTCGCTGCTGAGTAGTGCCCATGTAGTGGCTTCCAAAGATACCAAAAAAGTATTCACAGAGTTCCCAATCTACCTACCGTCTCACGTGCGCGTGACATAGGCTGAACGTACCTTCCTGTCTCCGTCGCTTCCATGATTGCCACGGCCCGCTACCTGCCGCAACTGACCACCCGACCTCCACCTCGCTACACAAACACCGACGACGCCGCTGCACACCAAAACTTTGAAACACTCACCCTCCCGGTCGGCAAGTCGCATGCACCTTAAAGATTACCGCGACCCGCAGCTGCCATCTCCGGAAATTTCGCGGACCCTGACGTACCCCGCCGCACGGGCCATATCGCTTCTTGAGGTTTTGCCCGCTCCCTTGGCGAGGCTGCATCCGTTATCACCGCCCGCCACAGTCACAAGTTCGAACCGCACCCTCACCTACATGACCTAGCCTGCGCCCCCAGCTTCGCAACCAGAGGAGACGGCGGAGGGTGGCGGAAGATGGCGAAAGGTTTCGACGATCTCATCGAGTTTTTGCTCGAGGAAATCGCCCTGCGCGGCGAGCAAGGTATGTGCGGACTGTCCGGCCGTCGCAGAGCGCAGTGCGAAGATTTCTGCAAGGTCTTGCCCTGCGACGAATCACGGCCTCACTCTCTGTCGGACTACCCCTTTGAGGAAATTTCCTGCCTTTGACCTTCATGCACTGCATTGCATTTTGTTGCGGCTCGCGTCTGGTCGCACGTTCGACTCCCGTGGCTTCCATGCGGCGCTTCTGCGTTTCCGCCGCTCCACTTTGCTGTTCATCGGCTAACTGGCCCCCGTGTACGCAGGCGCAAGCACTTCCGACTTCAAGGACCTTATTCGCAAATTTTATGCCGAACAGGACAGTGATGTTCGTCCTGGTGGACGTTCGGGCCGTGACGCGGCATCGACGCAGCATGCTGACCGCCGTCTGCAAGAGAAGGTCTGGATATGGCTGACGGCGCATCCGGACATTTGCTTGAACGGAGACCAGAGTGCGCAGATCCCATCTCTCGCAGAATTCGAGGCCCTCGAGAGCCAGGCAAAGTCCAATCCGGTGACTGAGCCTCCGGCCGCTGGTGAAGACGGGGCAGCTGCCTCCGCTGAAGATGCTACCCCCAAACTTTTTGTGAGCGAGGAGCGTATGTGGATGGCCATGACCGGACATGGCGTCGATCCGAAACGGATACCCCGCCACGAGTTTATTATCTTGTCCATCATCGCAGCCCATGGCGAGAAGGGTGTCGTACAGCCAGAGATCACTCGCATCAGCGGCCAGGATAAGCGCTCTGTACCGAAGCGGACGGATAATCTGGCCAAGCATGGCTACATCACCAAAGTCCACGTCCTCGCCAAGGGCACGCGTACTAGTCTTTGTACCCTCAAGAGATACGCAAAGACGCAAAGGCAGAAGAAAGCTGCTCTGCCTCCTATTCACGCTCGCTCTACTCCGGATGAAATCAAGGCTGTCATCTTCCAGGACGGCTTACTTCTGTATGACAAGTTCTTCGACATCCTCATGAACATTCTTCAGGATTGCAAGATTGTAACCATCGAGGACTGCAAGAGGAAACTTGGTATAACCACCAAGACGTGGGAGATGAAGTCACTATGGAGATCCATGAGGCGCTTGGAAGGTTTGGGACTTGTCAAGAAGGTGAAGGCTCAGATCAAAGGGTACGCTGCAAGCCAAAAATGGTACCGCTGCATCAAGATGGTTCGAGAACCTACGCAGCGCGATAGGATGATCTTCGTTACCATGAGTATGAAAGAGGCAAAGAAACACAAAAGAGAGACGGAGGCTGGGGCGGATGAGGATGCCGAGGGCGACCTTGATCCTGATGAGGAGGTAGAGGAAGCCGGTGCAAGCCAAGCGTTGGTTCAACAAGAAAGCGACGTCCAAGAGATCAAAAGGCTTCCGCCGCAGTGGGATCCTGACCGGCCTGTTATCAATCTGCTCTGGGACATCATCAGGGCCACTGGTCATTCGGGTGCTACAACTGCCGTCATCCGTGATCATGGTCTGGGAACCTTCTACCGTCGCCCCATCGATGCTATTCTCGGCCGTATCTCCGATATCTGGCACATCTCTCAACCGCCTCACCTTCGTCACTTTGCTATCATCCGAGATACGGGTCAAAGTGACAAATACCTGCATTACGTCTACCGCACATATGGCAATTTCCAGCTTGCCGTTGACGTTGGAGAGGCTGCCTGGGAAGTTGTTATCACGCAGCCTGTGAACATGAATCCTGGCAAGAAGCCTCGAGCCAAAAACCAGAAGAACGTTCGAGAGACAGTCCACCGTGAGTATGGGGAGCTCGATGAATGGGGATTTCCGAAGATCCACGAATCCTGCTTCGAAGGTCGTAATGGCATGGGTACTCTGAAGGACGCGAACAAGTCTGTCATGGCAAACCTTAAGCCCCTCCCGAGCCGTGGTTACATGCCAGCCTTCATCACTGGAGGCTACACCCGTTCGCAACGTGAGGTTTCGGTTGACTCGGACGATGATTTCCCGCCAGCTTCTTCTCGAAAGAAATCAGCAGCGGGCGTTGACAAGCCAAAGAGAAAATATGCACGGCGATCGACCAATGGACCGGGTCCCAGCCGAAAGAGGAAGTCCTTGCTCAATCAAGAGATTCCGCTTACACCGGAGCAGACTCAGAACACCAACAACAATAACATAACTACTGAGGATGCAACGGAGGCTTTCGGTGACATGTTCGACGGCAACACGGATAACCATGGTGCGGGCGCAGCCTCCGAGACCCCGCCAGCCAAGAGAACCTACAAACGCAGGAAGTTGAATAAACCTACCGAAGAGCCTGACGCCGAAGTTGAGAAACGGCAACCCGGAGTTTATGTTAACCCTGACTGGGGTAAGAAACCACGGGATCCGACTGCCAAGGGTCGACCGAAGAAAGCCAAGGTGGTTGTCATTGTGATGAATACGCTGAAGGGCCTTGACATCGGCACACCCGACTTCACCGCGAAGGTTGCGGATGCTAAAGCAAGATCTGATGCTCATCTCCAGGAGGCAAGGAGTCAAGCGGCGGCTCGTCAGAAGCAGCTTCTGTCGGAATCGTTGTCTGGCGCTAACAATTCTATTGAAGCTCTAGCTAATTCTCAGTCAACAAGCATCCCTGGAGTAGACCAGCCCATCAGTAACAGTGCTTCAGAGCAGACTCCAAGTGCTGATACGCAGGCGGTATCTGCACAAGCAATAACCCAAGGCCACGAGCCCCGCATCTCAGGACCAACGGAGCGAATGCCCGCGTTGCCACTGGCTCCTCAGGACCTGCCTCGCCCGAGTAATTCAGCGGAGCCTCCAATCTTCCACATGCTTGATGAAATGCCTTCTACGCTATCTTCTACCCCAGTGAATCGCCCGAACGCCGATCTGCAGACACAGCAGCTATCGCCTGCCACCTCGATTGCGACACCCGGACCCTTAACCCAAACACCATCAGCTCAGACACCTGCTACTGCCCCTAAAAAGCGTGGAAGAGCACGAAAGGATCCTAACGCACCCCCAAAGCCTCGCAAGTCGGCTAAGAAGAACACTGGAGATACGGCCACCGCCTCAGCTGCCAACGGTGGACCTACCCAACAGCTCTTGTCTGCCTACCTCAAATCACCTGCTCCTACTCTTGGTGAAGATTCTGCTGCTTCGGCCTCCGCCGCGGCGATTGGGGCCTTGCAAACCCCGAAACATGATGTGGCTCCGGAAAACCAGACACTGAGTGGTCAGTTCGCGACACCAGGTGGGAATTCGAATGAAGTAGTTGGATTGAACGGAAGTCAATCTGAAGACACAGGAGGCTCCGCTAAAGCACCTGCTCAATTCAACCCTTTTGTTGCGATGGCGGCAGAGTACCAGCAGAGTTATCCATCTCTATACACACCAGCTCCTCAACCTTTCAACCCTTTCATTGCGGCTGCACAAGAGCACAGCAGAAGTGTTACATCGACTCCCGTGCCTCCGACCCGAACCCCGATGGGGGACTTCATGGCCGGAGTCGTACCCAACGGATCCAACTTAGCAACTACTCAACATCCAGGCCTGAAATCACCTACATCAGGCCAGATGGATCAAGTCCGCCCAAGTAGTGTAAGCTCAGACAGTTCCTTTATGACCATGCGGTCAAACCCGTTTGGTCATATGCCAACTCCTAACGGTCACGGCCCAATGCAGCCTTTTTCGACACCAGCTGCTACATCGCCAATTATGGCATCGACTCACCTTGGTGGCTCAACTTCAGTGAGCGGTGCTAACGGAAACGGTACTGGTACCAATTCACTGCCTTTTTTAACCCCCTCGACAACAAGGACCACTGGACAACATGTGGAGAGTCGGCACAGCGGGCTTTATGATCAGCTTCGTTCCGCTGCTCCGACCGGCACGTCTTTCTATCAAAGCCCTTACCAGCAGGCATTCCAGCACTTGCCGTCTAGAGCACCCGGCTCAGACAAAAAGCTAGATAATGGGCGAGGTCCAATGTGGGGTAGCTTTACTCCTTCAAAGAGGCGGCCTTCAAATACAGCTACGGATACCGCGTCAGCATTGGCTGTACAGCCTGCTGCCGAACCTGTAAGGCAAGATTCATTCCAGCCCTCGCCACCCATCCAGTCTACGCACTCGATGAGCGCAGTCGTGAGCTCGCAGGGGTCTGTCAGGAAGGCCGATCGACCTCAATCCGAGATTCCAGTTGATACAGGGAGTGAAACTGAGGAGGAAGATCCGAGGTTGCTCAGACGCGCCTCGTTGGCTTCAAATGGGCGGAGCATATTTTCCCAGCTGGGGAAGGCGGCGCAAATTGGGGAAATCCATGCAGGAGTGAACCTTGCAGAGGATGACAAGCAGTCGCCCGTTGCCAATCGGCCAGCGGAAGAAGCAGATGCTGGAATGCCGGCACCCTCAGAAGACGACACGCTTCAAGACGCCCCGTCAAACCAGGGTCAAGATAATGATGCTCTACACCCACCGTTGGAAACCTCTACACCGAAAGAGGCGCCAGAAAATCGTGAACTGTTGACAGAATCTCAATCCGCCACCGATCCACCAGCACCGCCACCTGAACCAAGCGCAGTTCAGGATGAACAAATGCCTGCCCTCGAGGAGGAAGCACCCTCTTCCGTGCCCTTCAAACGGCAGAAAGGCAAGTGGGCAGGAGGAAAGAAGCAAGGCGTTAAGTTGAGTGGTGGAGGGATTCTGAACTTCAATCGTACAAAACTGCTTGTCAGTATCATCGAGAAGTGCGGTGGAGTTTTCCCTGGCGATTTCGAGATCCACAGGCCTTTCGTTGGGACGTGGAACAAAGAGTATGGTGCAGAGAGACAAGTCGACCGCGACACCATCAAAAGAACCATCAAGAACGCCATTGAATCTTGCAAAGTGCGTCGGTTCGCGTACACTTTCAAGAACAAAAACGGAGTCATGACAACCAGGCACATCCTCACTCTGCCAAGTATTGCACAATCGGATCCGCTGGTGTTGGATACTCAAAAGAAGGTCATTGCGGCTTGGCCTCGTGTTTATACTCCCCCTCAGATGAAGGAGTACGAGGAGGAGATTGGAAACTCCTGGTACGGCGATAAGTATGAGAAGGACACTTCAGTCCGTGTGGAACGCTCAAATCTACCTCCGTGGATGCGAGACATGGAGTTGCGTACGGCCGAGAATCAAAGAAAGCGAGACGAGGAGAGGGCACGCAAGCTTGAGCGTGAGGCTAAGGGAATTCCGCGTCTTCCAAGGCCTGGCCGTGGACGCGGTGGTCGTGGTAGAGGAGGAACTCCTCGGCCTATTCTCACCGGACGCACCGGACGCAAGCGTCTTGCAGGTCTCCCACGACCGGCAGCCGATCCAGATGACGACCCCTGGAATCCATTCCAGGCAAGATATCTCAGACCTTACGACTCTGAAGACGACGAGAACGTTTCCGAGCCGACCACTCCGACCAGGACCCGTTCATTCAGCGAGATGAGTAGTACTTTCCAAGTTGATAACTTCATCTTCCACCGCCCAACCCATGACAGCGCTCTTGCGTCCGATTCCGATGACTCTAGCATGTTTGGTACACCCTTCAGCTCGCGGTCAGGGACACCAGTCCCAGAACCATCCAAGAAGAGGAGAAGAAGGCGTTCAACGGTCAGTTCAGTCGGCTCCACTGACGGTGCTGAAACCCCTGGCCGACTGCCTACGTTCCAAGTCAACCTCAGTCCTTCCCAAAGCCGCAGAGGCTCGGTCGCGTCTGTTGATTCATCTGCCTCTATTTCTTCTTTCCGCATTGAAAAACCACGTCCGACGGAATGGAGCTTCAAAAATGCCGGCCCTGACACCTACGATGCTACGTGGAATATTCAAGACATCACTACCCTCACGGATCCTGACATTCTCTTCTATCCACATACTGGAACCTTCTCGACCGAGTACTACGTTGTCCGCGATGCGCGCCTGTCACTGTGGGTCCAGCCTCAGGCTCAGCACCAGCAGGAATTCGAAGATTCCATGCCCCGATCGCTCGAGGAGATGAAAGACTCGATCAAGATGAAGGGCAAGGAGCGTGATCATAATCGACGTGGCAACGCTAATCTTAGCAAATTCGAGCGTGAGCTCATCGTTGTCAGCCATTGGGAAGACCAGTACTTGAGGAAGAATGAGGATCTTGGGTTGGTTGTAAGGCAGCCACACTTCATCAACCACAACTACTACGGCGACCAAGAGGAGCCTGAGAACGAGTGGACGTGGTCAGGCTTGAAGTGGGGTGACTTGTATAGCCAAGCCTTCACTCCTTTCGAACCACCTTCGTTTGACGAGACGGATGAGAGTGATGCTCCTGATGGATTCATAATGGAAAGTGGCAAACGTCGCAGGGGGACTGGTAGAACTGGTGGACGCGCCACGAAACGCCGCAGACGAACCACAGCCTTGGATATACTGGAAGGTGGTGCTTCCGAACCACGTCGTCGCCAGAAGGGACCTCGACCATCGAAAACTCACCTGGCTCGCGCCCCCACGCAGGATCCGTTGTGCGTCATCTCAACTGCAGACACCAAAAGGCTTCTCTACGCCATGGTTGTCGTCCAATCTCTTCTCGGTGGTATTGAAGGCTACACCAGCTGGGATCAAATCAGGAAGATTTTCAGGACACACGAACGTTGGGATCTCACATCATTCCGCAATCGTTGGGTTTGGCTCAAGACTCGTTGCGCAGAAGTGGTTGAGAATCTCTTTGATGAGTTCCAGCAAGCATACCTGTTGGCGTATGAGTGTGGAGATATCCCACCTATCAATTACGACAATGTTGAAGAGTATGACTGGGATGGCATTGTCAAGTGGACGATGCAGAACATCAGCATCAGGCCACCCAGAGAGGTAGAGGGCCATGCCGACCTTCCGACAACCCGTAAGGAGTTGGAGGACGCTTTCGTCATTCATGAGGTCAACGAGTGGAGTGGTCCGCCTAAAGAGTCATTGTACAATGAAGGTTGTCTTTCCACGAGGCGCAAAGAGCTTACGCAGCAATACTCGTTCTATCTCCCACTCACGTCTCGGCCAAAGCCAAAGGAAAAGTCTGCTTCAAGCCGAATTGAACAAAAGGTGCTTGAACGGGCTAAGACTTGGGTTCGTGCAGCCATCATGGCGCCTGAGGAGCAGTTCGACACGGAGTCTTTCGGCGAGAAACTCAAGACCATCGACGAAAAGACTCTTAACAAGGTGACGTCGGAGCTCGTCTCGACCAAGTACTTCCGCGACGAGCAGAAGGGTCGCACCAGGCCCGGCCGTAACTACGGCGTCGACCGGACCTTCCCCAAGGCTTTCGAGCGCCAGCTTCTTCCCGTCCAGCTCATGGACGCCATGCAGTTCAAGAAGGACCTCGACGACGCCTTTGCCAGCGGCGCACCGGCTTACACGATATCCAACGCGGCCAAGGACGGCCACATCCTCGCAATCATCAACCTCGCGCAAAGCGGCCTCGTCCGGATCAACACGGTCTTCCCGCCGACGGACCACACCATCGGCAACCCGTTTCCTCGCATGACCAAGTGGGGCTTCACCGAGGGCCACTACAAGACTGTGCAGATGGACCGCAGGCGCGTCACGTGGCCCCTGGAGATTGTGCCGACGGACAAGTACGTCCACGGCAATCTACTACTGAAGGCGCAGGGCCTCGAGGCGCTTCCCCCGCCCCCGCTTCCGGTGAAGGATGGCGAGCACGACGGCTTCGTGCCGCTGTGGGCGGACCTATTCAGCAACACCATCTGGGAGTGGTGGCACCGGGTCGTGACGGCGGTGCTGCACGTCGTCTTCGGCCGGCCGGGCATCGGCGTCGAAGGCATAGGCAAGGCGCTGAAGGATGCGATGGGCGAGTGGGAGATTGAGCTGTGTCTCGCTTGGTTGATGCAGGTTGGAGCGGTCGAGGAGATGAGGGTGGGGCTCAGGGATGGGGAGAAGCCGAGGGGTTGGAGGTTGGGGGAGTGGTGGTGGTGCGTGCTGGTGGAGTGATGAGTAGTAGTAGTAGTAGAGCGTATTATTGGTAAAAAGACTCATGAGAGAAGAAGCTAGGGTAGTATGGTTTTTGGGGCGGTATTTTTGGTTATTCTTTTCTATCACATTCCTTTTCTTCTGAAAACACACAAAAAGCGATCTTGGGAGGATAGACTTGTTTTCTTTTCTTTTTTTGCTGGCTGGATCTTTTTTCGAGTTTCTGCTTTTCTTTTCCTTTGACCAAAAAAATTCTCGGACGTACACATGAGTACTTCTTCTTCTTCTTCTTCTTCTTCTTCTTCTTCTTCTTTACTCTCATATTCTAGCGCGGAAAGCGTTTCGTTGTCCGTATTTCGTACTTGGTAGTAGCCAAATTAGCGGGTTTGTAGCATAAGCAGCGTGACTTGATTAACTTCTGAACATTCCAAAGTGACTCAGTGATGATTTTGTTCGGCTTCAAACAAGAACTAATAGACTACTGTGCAGAGCACGTGTGAGCTCTGCCGGCGTTGAAGTGTGTTCGTCACACAGCACCTTCTCCTGGGGGGCAAACTCTCCGCAATAGGAATTGTCTTGGGAGAGAAGTAGTGGAAGAGAGATGTGAGGATACGCAGGAAAATGAGTAATCTTAGTTTTGCCGGATCCGAAAATGCTTATGGACGTAGTACTAATTGTGTTGCTAATAGATATAATGAAGTTCAGTCTCTTGCGTGTGCGTGTATGCCATCGCTTCAAGGTTGAGCAAAAAAAAAAAAGAGTAAACAAAACGCCGTCGTCCTATGCAAATATTACGCTTTCCTTTTTCGTTTCCTTCGTCGTCTATATGCTTTCATGTATGCAAAATTTTATCACGCGTACCTCCTCCCCCTCACCATCTCCTTCACCTCGAAACTCGTAAACGAGCAATGCCCCACATCCTCAGGCCTCCATCCGGGCTCGACGACGACGCCCCACTGCACCGGCAAGACGGCAGCATCGACATCGCCCTCGGGCGGGTGGCAGGCAGCGCTGATGACGGCGCTACAACTACTCGCGAGCGGCATGCCGGCGGGATACCTGCGCATGGCGAGGCCCAACCCGCCAAGCACGATCAGGCTGCCGAGAGCGGTGGTGAGGATGATGGCGACGGGCGAGTAGCCGCACGTCGAGATCTGGCGGGCGCGTGCAGGGTCGCGGTCGTGCTCGGCGGTGACGGTGACCTGGACGAGGAAGAGGGACTGGCTGGCGAGCCAGTGGAGGAGGCCGCTGGCGACGAGGAGAGGGACGGAGTAGCGGTAGGGCAGGTGCAGCCAGTAGGTGCTGCGCTGGCGGCCGACGGGGGCGGTGACGCGCAGCGGTTTGCGGGAATGGAGGTACTGCGTCCATTCGCGGGTGAGGAGCATGCATGTGTAGAGGGCGTTGAAGCAGAGGTAGAGGTAGGAGAGGAGGGCTTGCGGGAGGTTGGCGAGGAGGACGCTGGCGAGCACGCTGTTGCCGCCCGAGCCTGAGATCAGGTTGTTGCCTAGGAGGTCGCCGAAGCCGGTGCGCCACAGGGCAGCGACGTCGGTGGGCATGCCGGCCAGCGTCTTTTTGATGCTGACGGCGCCGATTATGAGGGCGATCGAGTACATGAAGTAGGTGGCGAACCAGCGCATCTTGCTGACGGCGCCGCCCCAGAAGGGCCGCCGCGAGGAGTGGCGCTCGGGTTCGACGGCAACGGCCTTGGGGTCGCGCATGTCGTTGTGGCGCATCCACTCCCACTCCTTCTTGAACGTGTCGCGCGAGTACAGGCAGCGGCCCTTGGTCTCCGGGTCCGGGTCGTCGAGGAACGAGGCGAGGGCGTCGCCGATGGTGGCCAGGAAGGCCTGCCGGTACTTCCACACGATGTAGCCCATGCACACGGCTTTGATGACGTTGCACGCGATGACGGCGCCCGCGATGGCGAAGCTGAACTGCAGCCGGCAGTGCTCCTCGACCACCTCGGCCAGGCAGTACTTGACTGGTGACCCGTACGGCGCCCACTCGGGCTGGCTGGTCAGCACGTCGTAGTCGACCTTGGTGCAGTTGTCCTGCCATGGCGGCGGGCACTGCCAGTCCCACGCTGGGAAAACCTCCGGCACTGAGTGGAAGGGGATGCTGGTCAGGCAGTCGGCTTCGTTCGCTGAGTTGGGGATTCCATCGACGACACAGCCGAAGTTGGCGTAGTACTTCGTGTCGTTGGCGCCGCGAACGAAGCCGTCGAACTGGATTTCGTCCTGGACGACGAGCACGTTGCCGTAGTGGGCGATGAACTGCTGCGTGTAGTTGGTGCTACACGCATCGGCCGTCATGTTTTCGTAGCGCATCTTGCCCTGTTGGATGCTGTCTCTGAGTGTTGTCGCGTTCGCAACGAGAGCTAGCGTGTAATTCTTAACGTCAGCTGGAACGATGTGGCCTGTCGAGTTTTTGGTCCAGACGTAGTCCGGCACGAGCCCGGCCGTCGAGTAGTTTCCGCCATCCAGGAAGTCGGGCGTCGCGGGTATTACTTGATATTCGTTGGCTTGAATGTTGGCAAACACAACAGAGTTGAACAAAAGATGCAGCGGGACCGAGCTGACGGCCAGGAGAAGGAACAGGTTCCTGCGATCCTTCCCAATGTGAAAGAGGTTGCGAAGATTGGGCACGCCGATGTGCAGCCAGAAGCGGCGATTGTGCGCTTTGACCAGCTCTTCTCTCGTGGGAGATGCCAGCACTTGCATGCAGTAATTGCTGCAGCTGAGCAGGACGGTGCTGAGGATGTTGATGACCAAGTGGATCCATCGGCTAGCCTCCTTGACGTGGTCGCACTTGCCCTCGACGAGCGTGCCAATGCCGTCTTGTTTCTCGAAGGGGCTGAACGTCACCCACAACGTTACGCATACATTGAGGATGAGCACGACCATGACCGAGATGACAGCGATGATGGCGCCCGCCCTCCAGCCCGAAACATGCTGTTGCCGGAAGGTGCGCTGCCGATGCACCGTCCGCTTCGGCTTCTTCAGCAGCTGCTCCTCGTCGTCGCTTCCATCCTTGGCGCTTCGCTCCAAGATGGCCTCGAAGTTGTCGCTCAGCGTCCTCGAGTGCGCCCGCGGTCTGGAACGTAGGTCAGCTTTCGTGTTCCTTGCAGATCCTTTCCCCACCCACAGTTCGTTCAGCTCCACGCCATCTCCATCCTGCCTTCCTGACCCGAAGTCCTGCGACCCGAGACGGCTGTACCGCGTCGGCTTTCGATCCAAAGGCATATCAAAACAACGATGTAAGCTGTGTGCGAGGTGCCTGAATTTCTCCGCTAGCCCAGTCTCATCGCACTAGTTACTAATTATAGCATCACTCCGAATCCTTTGGGGGCCAAACCTCATGTGACTTCAAGGATGACGTATCGTCTATACTGCCTTATTGGTACCGGTGAAGAGCAAGCACACAAAAGTTTCGAGATATTCAAGACCCAGATACCCATAATGATAGCTTTGCCGCTCATTATGTACCATTTGAGAGCTTACTAGAGAATAGATTCAAACTGGCCGCCATGTCTTGGACATTGAGGAGACGTGGGCACACTTTTGAGAAACTCCTCCCATTATTCGGAATATTGTTTCCAGAAGGTGCCTGACGAGGTTGTATAGCCTTTTCATGATTGTAGGTGTTGTACCTATTGTTTTCTATGTGGTTTCCATACACATCACCAATTACAAATGGGGATCTGAGTCAAGTGACTCCATTTCGTTCACGTCCGAGTCACTCGATGCTTCTGGAATTCTAATTAATTCTTTCGTGGCAGCTCCCCAAGTCCTACTTTCCCCCTCAATCGGCTGTCTACATCCGTAAATTTTGAAAAAGAGTGGCATGGTTATGCCTCATGCAAGAAGGCGCTCAGAGTCACCAATCCACAAGATGAGCAAAGGAGCACGCATTTCTTGCAGCTCCCCTGCAGGTGGGCTATTCCGTTGACTATATCTGCTGGCGTTCTTCACTAGCCGCTCTCACAAGCGATTTTTCTCAGTTAAGTCGAGTTGCGGAGTTCGGATGGCTCACTTTCCGAGACAAAATCACAGTGCAAGACAGGGTGTTCTCTCCTTAGTCTCTTGATCTTTACTGCCTGTTTTGTCTGCTTCTGCATTGTTTTTATCTTGATCTTTTTTCGTGCGACGGTCATGTTCTTGCCGGAAGCTGGCCATTATAGCTTGGTAATTTCTGCAGCTTGCCATCCGGGTCTAGGCGATGCATCCTATCATTTGAGTAAAGCACAGTGGGGAGTCATTGGGACATCACAAGACGGAAACCTGGAGCACTGTTCCTTCAGCAGTGAGGAGGTGACGATGCCAGAGGCCGGAGAAAGGTATCGGTAGATTGCATCTACCTGCACACTACCGAATCCCTGCAATACCTGATAGAAGCCTGCAACTGGGTTAAAGCCTTTTTTTTTTTTGCTAAAGCAAAGACCAATATTATATGAGTCAAGATGCGGCTGAGGATCGGGAAGAAGCTTGAAGCGTGATGCTGAACTGCAGCTAAAGATTGCCAGTTATCCAAGGTGGGGTTCGAGCGGGGACCGGCCCTGTAGAATCACATTTAAACAACAACCCCGGACAGCGTCGGAAGCGCCGCTGATGTAATACAAGCTCTCGCGCTTACATCAAGTTAGTCACTGCATTATTTTAGGACCTGCTCCATCAACATTACTAAATTCCCGCATCAACCCCTCTTCTGAGCCACCTGTCAACCTCTACGATTCGTCGGGTTGGTCACTTGCGCTACGTAGTACCGCGAACGGACGAGGCTATCGCGCATTTGGCATCCGAGGCTTATCTGCAGGACGAGCGCAAAGCTACTCTATAGCCTAAATTTGTTAGTGCTTCCCCCTGGGTAATCGGTTTGTTCCGCCTCCCCTGCAGCTGAGTGCACTAGATATAAGCTTCTCCTAGCCCATCATAACGCTATTTTCAAAGCGCCTCAATCTTCAATTTCCGATTTACTTCACCACCCTCTAATGGCATTCTACACGCTAACGTGGATCGCTATCCTTCTTCAATCAGCGATATGCACGGCATCCCAGGCGATAGGGAATTGCAATTATGACGATACGCAATTTTCTGCCATTGTAGCCTTCGGTGATTCTTTTACGGACAATGGTGCACATGAAATGCTTTTTTGAATACCTTGAGAGCCAGTCGCTGAGCAGTTTCGACAGGGAATGGGTCTTGGATTTTGTCAAACAAAACCTGGCCTCAGAATCCCCATTAGTAAGTCCAAAACATTTAAAATGGACCTTCTAGGTTGGTGTGGAGGCTTAGGGTAACCGAATGAGCTTGCAGCTACAAGGGGCGTTTTTCAAATGGCCCCGTTTGGATTGATTACGTTGCTGCCAACCTCTCCATCCCTCTGATTAACTACGCGGTAGGAGGAGGCAAGTATATCGATACCCTTATTGAAAAAGAGCTAGCTCTGATATTATCCAGCAACGACGTCTTCGAGCCTTGTGCAGGGCTACACAGGACCTAACTCAAGCATTCCTGTCCCTTCTATCGACCAGCAAGTTGCCACCTTTTTGCGGAACCCCCCGAGTGAAGTTTCAACCGACAACCTCCTCTTTGTTCTTTACGGTGGTGCCAATGACATTCTGTTCAATCCGAACATAACGGCCACACAAAGCTTCCGAGAAATAATGGCCAGTCAATCCGTGCTCTCCTCAAGGTTTCCGAACGCTACATTCTTGATACTGGATTATCCAGACTTGAGTCGTATTCCGTATGCTTTCTACATTAAGTGGATTGATAAGCGAGAGCTTCATGCATTCAGTCAGGGACTCAGCGCTTTGTACCGACAAAGTGTATATGAAGACACATTCAATGGCCCATCTCAGCTTGTCTTCGTTGAGCTACCGGAACTATTCGACCGCTGGGACTACTACGCAGAACCCCGAGATTACGGCTTCGAGCCCTTGGGATCATATGGGAGCTGCTTGGTAGGCGTCTACCAAGAAACGAGTAACGTATCCTTATGTTCGAATCCAGACGTCAAGGTTTTCTGGGACGAATATCAGTAAGACCATAACAATCCAAGAAGAGTACTCATTCTGACTAAAAGCCAGCCCTACCAGTCATGCGCATTCTTTTGTCGCGAAGAAAGTGCTTGATACTTTACAGACGTACAGCATGCGTATGAAGAGGAGATAAACTTGACAAGCTAAAACTGGCTGCTTATGAAAGCGGGAAGGATTGGATGTTTCGATAAGAGATATCTTGAGAGTTTTGCTGGAATAATGGTACATTGTTTTTGGTCAAGTTTCCAATCGTCCTCATCACTTGCAAGCTACACCCTTCTCCGGTGCCTCCACCGCATCCTCATACCATATCTGCAATCTCTTTCCTCAAAAACATCTTCCACATCCTGCACTGTCCCGAACGCCGTCTCTGTCTCCGCCACCACCGAGTCCGCCCGCCTGTCAACCACCGAAAAAGATATCTCCCGGCCTACCCCTCCGACTCTTGACACCTCTGCCTCCATCGCCGCCACCCTCCCTCACAGCACCATGTCTCACCCTCGTCCCTCCCACTCCTTTCACCACCGACCAAATTTTCTCCTTGCTACCCACCCTTTTTCCCTCCTTTGTCGTCCCCGACGACGATGTCAGCAGCGGCTCCCCGAACGCATGCGCCACCTCGACCGAAGCGCCACTAGCCGACAAACAGCGGTGCGACAGCAATCACGTCAGCAAGTATGACAGCGAGCGCGCCGGCGAGGTAGCTGAGGTGCGAGACGTAGACGGAGCAACGGAAGTTGCATGCTGAAGGACTGGAGCAGCTATGCAAGCAACTGCAGTGACGATAGAAGCCAAAGATACGAGATTTTAATGTCTCACTCCACGCGTGGCTGCGATTAAACTCGTGTCATGGGTCCAGGTGTCATGGAGCTGCCTCAAAGTGGTTACTTGCAATTCTCTATTCCACCAAGCGCATTTCATTCCTTCTGCAAGTGTGAAACACATCGCAACGAGATTGGCAGTTGTAAAAACTGCGAGGATAATTTTCCGAAGGCCATTGGTTGACATCGACATGATTACAGGATGCGAGCACTACTGCTGAGCCAAGTGCGCAAAGGATTGCAATAGACAGAGATAATAGCCTGAGGACAGGCAGCCACCCCCAGAATCCGGGCTGCCACGTTTCTTCACCCTGTTGTGGTGGCTGGTTACAGGATTCATTGGGATGCATAGTAAATTAGAGGAAATTCAAACATGTAAGCTTGAAGATAAGCGTCGCTCTCTCTTCAGGATACGGGCCGCTTTTCTCTACGCATTCTGTTTCAGGGTCGGGAGTTCAGGTCATTATCTTGGCTCTACTTCACAATTACACGGCTGCATACTGCGATCATGTTGCTGCCTGACTGGGAACGGAGCCCGAAATCATGGGCCAATGGGCACGAAGAGCATTACGTAGATGCATGTGCTTCGATATCTCCAGAACCCGGTCTGGTGGAACGGGGTACCACAGGAGGAAGGAGGTACGCAAAAATAGATAAGTGCACAACGCTGAACCCCGCTAGTTGCGTCGAAGGCTTCTATCTATGGTAAAAGGGCACGTATCTCCATTCTGTGCGATGCTTAAAATTGGAACCACAGCTGAAAGCATGGATCTGTAGAACACAAAATTGCAAAATCCCGCAACACAAAAGAACGATGCATCAATTCACTGCCTCAAAGATCCAAAGATGCTTGAATGCTGTCAGAATCCGGGGTTTGTTTTCGTTGGATCATCTATTTTTGGTCTATACTCGGTCTTGTCTCCTAAAACTTTGATTGGAGCCGTACTAGAGAGTTCGAGTTTCAGAAATAAAAGAGACTTGCCTGGAACCGCAAGAATGCCGGACACCCGAGCGGTAGGAATGCGGGCCGTCAGCCAGACTCCACTGTCGGCCCCCACACACAATTCACCTTCAACCCCGCCTTTCCTGATAGCGTCTTAAACATCCACCTGACTATGCCGTGCATGCATTTGCTACTTCGATGAAACATCATGCGGCACGCCGCATACCATCCTTCTGCCTCGTTCCCCCATTGATACGATATGAGGGCTCAATAAACCTTTTATGTGTTATCTTAAAATATCGACGTGCATGTACAATCCAGCCCAATTATTATATAGGGTCCAAAAAAAAAAAGAAAAACAAGGACTGTTATTAGAGACAGTGGAAACTGCTTCGTAGCGCTGAAACGACTCGGGATAAACTGTATCACTGCATGATTCAACGACGAATGGCACGCAACACCAAAAGAAAATAGATCCAAGGCCTGTGGTAATGACGTCAATGTCCAGTCAAGGTGTTGTGGTCAAGTCTAGGGCATTATTCTCGAGTACATATTCTCGAATTTTACTAAGATCTAAGACATTGGAGAAACCCCGCACATGTAACATCAGAGATAAATCCGATTGAGCGGATGAGTATATGGCCGCTAGACTCTCAAGAGACTTTTTTTTTTTAAAAAAAAAGGAAAACATTGAAGCCCTCAATGGTTCTCATACTATGAGATACTACCCGTGCTATTGTAAAAAACGGCCTGTAAATGGCCATATACTGTGAAACATTCAGTCGAAGTTCAGCGAGGATGTCTAAGAGACCAAAAACACAAAAATTGCGGCCATTTGGCAGTGGTGTTGAGAGGTCATGGCTTAAGGTTGTGGTACCCATCGGGTTCAGCACATGTGTGACCGGGGGTAACGTTGGCTGAATAGCTAGAAAAAGGCAAAAGGATGTGGGGTGCGTAGTCGATGCAATTGCTTCCAATGAAACTTTCATTGAAGGGCGCCGATCGTTAAGTGGCAATCGCAAGGACGAAAACTAAAAGTTGAGTGATGACAAGCTCCTTTTGCCTCCTCGCGTACTACCTGTGGTGATCTTCTCAACTCAATGGAATAACGAATTATGAAAGACCTTGATGTTCACGGCACCTTTGTATTATACATTTCTATTCTAGATAACGTGAATAGTCAAGCATATGTCGGGATATGTAAATGCCTATATCTGCATTAATTTGTTCAATTCGACTGCGCGTGGAAGTGTGGCGTCTTCCACGAGGAGCCTAAGGGTGGGATACTCCGCAACTGGCTCCGAATTCATGTATGGAGAGGCCTATCGGGACGTACCAGATGGTTACCTGAGGAAAAATGTGTGGCTCACTAGTCACCTTTACAGTATCGTGCCACGCATGACGACATAGAGTTCTCCGACGCATCTAGTACATAGACACTCTGATCAGTGCAGAGTAGGAATACTGTTAGGGTCCACTATCAAAGGTTGTTCATATGCTCTTATGCTCGCGCACTTATTGTGTAGAAAGCCCCAAATTCCATGTCACATCAACTTCCGTGAAAGCTTTTGAGAGATACTCGCCTCCTTTATCTTGACTTGCAAGAATACTCGCTTGAAGAGAAAGAGCAGCAAAAACGTGACCAAAATGCTGCCAGAGAAGGACTCCCTCGAGGCCTCGCTCCCTAGTGCTGACTCCAGACGTGGCAGTACGAAAGAGGCCCACAGTGTTGTGAGGGATGCTGATGTTGCTGCTCGGTTCCTCGCATCCCTCGACGACTCAGTCAAACACAGGCCAATCACTCCGAAAGAAGCCCGCAAGGTCCTTTGGAAAATCGATCTTACCATCCTACCTCTGCTAGGGATATCAGTCATCATCGCATGTGTCGACAAGTTAGTCATTTCGAATGCGGCAATCTACGGCATGGCGACAGACACGAAGCTCGTAGGGGACAAATTTGCATGGGTTGGAAGGTCTGCCAAACACCAAACACCAACAAGCCATATGCTGATTCCTGTAATGCAGCGTCTTCTACTTCGGATTTCTCCTTTTCGAGTACCCCTCTTCTTTCCTCATTCAGCGCTTACCCGTAGCCAAATTCTTCTCGGCCACCGCCCTGGTGTGGGCTACCATGATGTGCTGTACCGCAGCAACCAACAACTTTGCCGGCCTTGCCACAGTCCGCTTCATCATGGGCATGTCAGAGGCATGCCTTTTCCCCGTGTGCAACGTCTTTACAGTCATGTGGTGGAAGAATCAAGAACAGCCTTTCCGTATTGCCTGGTATGTTCTGCTGCAACAGCCAGCGATCGCTCATTTGCATTAACGCCAGTTGCAATCAGTTGGATGTCCCCATTCTCGTCCATTTTCATCGGCATAGTCGGTTACGGGGTTGGGAATGCGCACACATCCCTCGCCAGCTGGAGGCTGCTCTACCTCGTCCTCGGCGGCTTCTCCCTCCTCTGGGCCGCAGTCCTCTTCTTGCTCCTCCCCGACTCGCCCACGCAATGCCGGTACATGTGCGACCGCGAGAAGTTCGTCTGCCTCGAGCGCATCAAAAGCAACAACACGGGCGTAGAAGACAAGAAGATCAAATGGTACCAGGTCCGCGAGTGCTTCTGCGACCCTAAAACTTGGCTGCTTATCGTCTTCGGAATCGCCCAGAATATCCCCAACGGCGCAGTGAGTGCAAGCAGCAGAAGATTCCCACTCGACAGGCACTTAACAAAAGCCTCACAGATCACGACCTTCGCCGCCATCATCGTCTCGGGCATGGGCTACACCCCGCTCGCCACCGCCCTCCTCGGCATCCCGACCGGCATCGTCGCCGCGCTCTGGGCCTGGCTGTTGTCCTGGCCGGCAGGGCGGCTGGCGCACGCGCGCTGCCTCCTCGTCGCGCTCAGCAACCTCGTTACCATCGCCAGCGCGCTGCTGATGTGGCATCTGCCGCGCAGCAACAAAGTCGGCTTACTGGCGTCCTACTACGCCTTCTACACGTACTGGGCGGCGTACGTGCTGGGCGCGACGCTGCCGCTGGCCAACACGTCGGGCCACTCGAAGAAGGTGGCGACCAACGCCCTCGTCTTCGTCGCCTACTGCGTCGGCAACATCGTCGGCCCGCAGCTCTTCCGTGACGTGCACGCGGACACCGCGTCCGACGATGATGATGATGATGGTGATCATGGGCGGCGGTACGCAGCACGCGGGTACGCTGGGTTGCTGGTCTGCCTGGTCGTGGCCATGGCGGCCATCCTGGCCTACGGCGCGTTGTGCGCGGTCGAGAATAGGAGAAGGGATCGCCACGGCGGTGTCGTCGTCGTCAGCGCTGCTCATCACGGCGAGGGGAGTGATGACGATGGGCAGCGGCGTGACGATGATGAGCCGCAGCTCGCGGAAGGGGGGGAAGGAGCATTCTCAGACAAGACGGACAGGGAAAAGAAGGACTTCCGGTACACGTATTGAGCGTCCACGGTGCCCCTCGTACGGAATGAACGACCCCGCACCCGTGTTCTTGAATGTGTTGAGGTCGTGGAACCTCTGCGTAAGGGCCACGCGCACGGACCACCCGTCCCTCCCGCCGGCCCTTCTCGGCCCACAAACGCGCACACCGTTATATTAGCAGCGCTCCAACGCCTTTTCCATCATCAAAGCACCAGGTCTTGTGGTCTAGTGGTATGATTCTCGCTTAGGGCGAACCCTGAGTAGCTTGCGAGAGGCCCCGCGTTCGGTAAGTCGTCCGTTCGAGTTCGGTTCGAGGAACAGCATCAACTAACAGTAATTCAGATCCGCGGCAAGACCCAATCAGCTTTCTTTTTTTGCTTTCTTTTTGGGACCAGCGGACGCTAGCAGATCTGAGGCAAAAGCATTGGTTTTGTAACCCTGCCGGCTGCTTGTGGTCGCCGTTTGGCGTCTGCAATTTTGCCCATCCGACACCTCACGCCGAGGAGCAAAAATAGTTCGTAGAAATTTTTTGTTCAAACTGAAGCGTTAAAGATGAGCCGTGCTCAAAGCCCAGGTGTGTACGAAGGGAAAAATGTAAGGTCGAATGAAGAATAAAAATGAGCGTGAGGGTGTCTATCACTCCGGAGCCTGCTGTCCCTCACATGGCATCCAGACTTTCCAGTCCTCAAAATCTACAGTGTGAAAAGGTGCGGCCCGGGAGAAGGAAACGCGAGAAGAAAAAAGAAAAGAAAAGAAAAGAAAGATAAAAGAGAGGCAACCCAAGGGAGAGGATTTGACGAGGCTAACGAAACGCATCCCCTCACCGTTTGTACTGCACATTGAATGGCGGCGGCTCGACCTTGACTTCGGGCGGCCAGTACTGTGCCACCAGCCGGGACACATCGCATGCGAACCCAGCCCGATCCAGCGCCTGCTGCACCGCCCAGCCGTCGCGATCGCTGCACAGCAGGCCCAGCTTCCATCTCCGTCCGTCCCCGTCCTCTCCAACCTCCCTCTCCGCGCCACGCCCTGAAGCCTGGACCAGCTCTCCGCCGCCGCCCCGGTTCCCGCCACTGCCGCTACCGACACCTGTACCAGCACCACCGCTGCCGCCGACCGCCTCCAGCCGGACGTCTCGCAACGGGCTGAGGAACAGAGCCATCTGGCCCGGTGCAGCGACGAGGCCAGTGCGCAGGCAGATGCGCAGATCGCGCAGCCCGCGCATCTGTGCCATGGCTGCACACGCGTCGCGCCAGTGCTCCCATTCCCAGTGCGCCCGGTCGATCTCCATACTGGGAATCGACTCGAGCAGCGGGTGCTGCCAGTACAGCATCGAGTCGAGCGTGGGGTCGTACCGAGGCTGCTGCTGCTGCGGTCCGGCATGCGCTGCGGTTCCCTCTTCCTCCTCTACGACGGCGTCGTCGTCGTCGTCAAAGTCGACATCCAAGCCGAGAATCGAGTCATTGCGCTCGTCGTCGTAGTACACCACCGTGGCTGCTTGCTCTTCCGGCAAAGCCGGCGCGCCGGCCGAGGCGCTTGCGGAACTGCGAATCTGCCGGATGAGTGCGTCGTAGTGAGCGAAGAGCGGGGCGCGGAAACTCCAGTGAAGATGCAGCGTGCGGATGGAATTCCAGCGCGGGGTGCGGAGATAGTCGTACAGGCTGACTATCGTGCGGGGCGAGGTGAACTGGAACGTGTTCGTCTTGTAGAGAAATGGGACGGCCTCGTTGTACCTGCGTGCAATCTCGTATTAACTGCCGTATGCCTACCTGTAGATATGATGGCCGTGTTCATGTGATCCTCCGTAGTGGCGAGGGAGAACAAAAGGTATCACTCTTCTTCCCTACAGTGCGAACTTGAGAGAGAAGAGGAAGCAAAGGGGCATCAGAAGTCGTAACTCACACTAGTTTGCAGAGCAACAGTACCGCAACCACGCCCCTTACGTCTGCATTCGCCCGTCTCCTCGCGGCCAGTTTGACGTCAAAGTCGGCAAACTCGGTTGCAGCCAGCAGCGTGCAGTGGAAGCACGAGGGCTTGCATTCCATGCAGCGCTGGCCGAAATACCCGCGATAGCCCTGTCCATGTTGCTGTTGCGCCAGAAGAGCGGTCGCAGACGAGGATGCGTGCTCGCTGTAGGACTGCGCAAGGTGCAGGTAGCGCTTGCCGACGGCCTCCTCCCAGATGAGCAGGCGGATGTCGTGGGGCAGACGCAGCAAGGCTGAGCGCTGCTGCTGGTCAGCGGGCTGATCCGTCCCAAGGGCGCTGGTGGCAATGGTGCGTTTCGGCAGCGAGAGGGCAGCGGGCGCGGGATCGGCTCTGGATGCGGCCGTTCGACGGGCAGAGTCCAGGTGGAGTTCGGCGAGCTGGCGATCCAGAGGTGTCGTGCCGCTATGGTCCGACATCGTTTCTGTCTAGCTTCGGCGGACTGTGGGTGCTCGAGGTGTCAGCTTCACGCGGGATCGCGAATGAGCGGTTTCTCCCGAAGCGGTGCGCGACAGACTGGAGGCCCCTCTCGCAGCGCACATTTGCAGGTCGAACGTCATCAGGCCGGCTTGGGCGCGTGGGAGCAAGAAGAGCGCGCGTGAAGTCGAGCGCTTGATCCCTGTCAAGTTACACAGATCCACCCGCTATCTGCTTCCGGCTTAGCGCGGCCAAGAGCATCGCCTCTTTGGGACATCTCAATGAACTTCCATCTTCCGGTGAAGCCGTTTTTCATTTCACGTTTTTCTTCCTACATAGCCACAAAAGCCGCTGCTCTCGCTCTCGAGCCTGGCGAGAGCCCTTCTCCTCTAATCTCCATGCGCGCGCTGCACCCCTCCCCGTCCGTCGTGGCCCCGGCGCCGCCGAAGAGAAAAACATCTCTCGAACCCTGGCTTTTGACCTCGAATCACTCGGAAAACACGTACAAAGGAAACCGCTGGAAGCCACTCGTGATGCTCTGCCCCGGAAAGGAAGAATCAACACCAACATGTCGAAAGGGAGCAAAGCAGCTAACAAAACGTCGACAATCGAAGTGAACTGGGAGAACGCCCGAACAATGTCTGCCGTCGCACGTAAGGAGAAACGAAATGAAGACGGGGCTGTTGACGGTCCGAAATCCCACCGACGCAAGAAGGTAATAAAAGGCCTGACTAAGTAGCCGTAGGCTGGAAGATGGCAAAAGAGAAAAGGAAATAATGCGGAAATGACTCTGGTCGAGGCCCCAGTATAAGGGAGAGGGAAAAAGAAAAGACTCCGAGCTTCTGCCGGTCCAGCCCAACGCACCAAGAAAACAAACGAGACTTTTGGTTACCCAACCACCGATGGTACTCCGCCGCCACAAGAGCTCATAGTACACCTCCAGGAACCAGCGTCTGCCCGCTTTGGCCCGGATACGTGCCCCCGCCCCCGGGGTTGATTGTACTGCTGTGTCCTTCTACCGGGGCCGCGTGTTTTCTCAGCATGAACATGGGCTTCCGGCCTTCCCGGTCCAACTGCTTGAATAAAATAAGCGGTTTCTCGTTTAGACCCAAACAACGTTCTTGATCGCCATGCACAATATACAACGCATATTGCCGCCAATCCGCGGTAATACCGTATTTCTTGAGTGCAACAGGGAGCACTTTGTGGCACGGATCGTCGATGCTGACTCGGAAGGATTTGAAAATTTCCACTTGCGGGTTTGAAGAATCGCCTCCTCTTGTAGTTCCAGCTGTTGAAGGGGCAATGGACGCTGTTTCGGCATTGCGGCCGGCGGACAACGGAGGGTCCCGATCCCGATCTCTGTCGCGGTCCCGATGCGAAGGCGCAGGCGTAGCGCCACGCGCAGCGTCGCGGTCGTAGTATGCCGAGTTGCGGTCGTCGTTGGTGTGAGAGCGAGAGCGGGTTCCGATTTGATGTGTGCTATATGCGGGAGACGTGGGAGAAGGCTGGGGATGCTGGTGGGGCGATGACGCGGATTGAGGACCGGAATGCGGTCCACCGCTTATAGTCGCCGTCAGGTGGTTCGACGCAGCCATTGCCGCAGCCGAAGGATCGAGATTCGACGTGTCGGTCAACGTTCGGCCTTCGTGGATTGTTGGAGATGGGTTCTTCGGTGCCGACCCCAGAAATAGCTTCTTCGTCGAGAACTTGCGCGAGAGACTGCTGCCTGCGCGTTCTTGCGTCGGTGGAGACGTGATATGCTCCCGTTCTTGACCATCCGGTGTCGGCAGCGGTTGTGATCGGTTCTTAGCTTCCCGCACCACTGGAAGCACGTCCTCGCGCAGCTTCCTGTTCTCCTCGGCCATGCGGTTAAGATCCTCCTTCAATGCCCGAAGTTCGGCTTCGGCGATGTGCATTCGCTCGTCACGGTCCCTGATAATTTGTATAATGCGCGCAAAGTCGTCCTGTGTAGGTGCGGTCTCCTGGGCAGTGGTCTCGGCAGCTGTCGTCGGCGGTTAGAGTGTTTATGGTTTCTCCACGCAACAGAAAGACCTACAGAGAGGGACGTAATGGTCAGGTTCTATGGGCACATTTTGCTTGGCCTTGACGTCGTAAACGCTCTTCAAAACAGTGAGACGGTGGCCAACGCTGTTGATGCCCATCTCCTTCAATTCCGCATGCTGCAACGCAATGAGCGCTTCGCCGTCCACATTTTCCTCTGCATTTCGTCAGCATCCAGCCATTTGTTCCTTGTCGAATGTGTACGCACCCAAAAACGTCCTCGCATACTGTCCCAGCCCCAGGTTCAATATCCAATCCGCAACCTGCTCCGGGGTCCAGGTGTTTATGATGCCCTTGGGGCTCGCATAGCTGTCCGCCGAGCGAGTAAAAGTGGTCGGGGTGTGTTCTGCGGACGGCGGCTCGGAGTCGGTTGGGCTAAGCTCGTGGTCGGGCGGCAGGGTGGGCGAGGTTATGACGCTGCGTTCGTACTCATCGTCGGCGTCAGAGTCCTCCTGGTATGCAGATCTGTATGCGGTGGCCATGGCTGCTCAGACGGGAGGGGCATCGACTGCGGAGCCAGGCAGCGTGCGTGCGGCAGCTTGGGCTGTTATGGGAGGAGGCGTTGTCCCGGGAGTGGTATGGGAGGTATTTCCGGGCCGCAGCTCTGTTATCGCAGGGCAGTGCCACAGCGATAGAGCCGGAGCCGTGAGCTTGGCCTTGTTCGGTGGCTGCTGTGGAGGAGCTGCCAGTGAGTTGCCAGGCGCAGCCAACCCTGCTGAGACGGAAGCGAGATTGAGCTGGCACCCTGCTCTGTGTAGTCCAGGCCTCAGTGTGCGCGTGTCAGGTAGAGTAGCGGCGCGATCGCCCGGCGCGTCCGCGTGCACGTGGGGTAGGGCGGAGCGGTGCGAGACAGGGCGTGCTGGAGGAAAGGCCTGGTGGGTTGAGCGCGCGGAGGAGTTGGCGCTTGCGGGAGTCGGCAGGCGGCGGTGCTGGCAGGCTGGCGACAGCGGCGTCAGGGGAGCGGCGGACTGCGGGCGCCGCGCGAGCAGCGTGACGTAGGCTGGCGGACGAGGCGTGCGCTGAGAGGAGGCAGGCCGGCGGGCAGGGCTGCGAGTATCGCGTTGGAGACACAGAGGGCTGTGGTGGTAGAGGCGGCAGCCAGGCCAGGCCAGAGCGTAGCGTTTCCAAATGCGGAGCGCCAGTCAAGGACGCGCATCAAGCACCAACTATAGAACGCCGGACTCTAGTATAGCCGCCAGTGCGACGCCCGCGAATGCCCTGCGACGCTGCTGCTGTCTGAGATGCAGGCCCGCCACGAGGGACACCCGGCCGCGAGCAATGCAATGCATGGCGCTGACCCTGTTTCCTGTCATCCTGTCCACCCATTGTTCGACTGCTGGGCCTGAACCAGTGCCTCGTCCGCGTCATTATTCCCAACCGGCTGCCCAACGCCAGCCAACCTCTGCCGGCTTCTCGAACGCAAGGCGCGCTATCCAATCCACCACTGCCGCACCCGTCAGTGAGAGTGAGAGCGAGCCAGTCATCTACGGCACGGCCCATCCATCCCGACCAGCCTTGCCTGTCTCCCGAGCTTTCAGCCGCACCTGGCCCACTCGTCCACGACCAGGACCCTCGACTGCCACCGCTCAGACGTCATCCAACCTCCCGAAACACGCGCAATTCCTCCGCCGCATTCTAGACTAAAGCTTGTCCTCTTCCAACGTAGCTGCCGTCTGGCAGATATTACGTACGCCCGCCGAACGCCTTTCACTTTCGCCCGGCACAAGCCGTACCACGGCGGGAAGACCCTTCTTTTCCATTCAGCACCAGTGTTTAGCCCCAATCCTGCGACAATAGCCCGCTGGCCTCATTGATCGTATTCCCCCACAATAACACCCTCCGACACACTCCGCCGACGACCCTACGGAAGCAACCCAACGAGCTTCCTCACGACCCGTCGGGCTTCCTTACCCGTCTATCATCTAGTCCGAAGCCAAGAGGTCCCCAACCTCCGCCAGTCCATTCACGAAGACCGCCTCTCCGCCGAACCCCGCCGAACAGCCCACTATTTCAGCAACGAACCAATAGCCAAAGTCCTCCCGCTAAAGCCGAAATCACCACCTGACCACGAGAGAGGGAAAAAATTTACAATAATGCCCTCTGCCGACAACAACCCGGACGCCGGCGCCGTTTCCTTCGCGCACACGACCTCGGCGCTGACGTCGTCGCAGACGGCCCAGCTGACCGCCGCCCTTTTCTCCGCCAACTCGATTCCGCGCATCCAGGCCGCGCTGCAGCACTCGCTCCAGGAGACAGGCTGGACGCACGCCCTGCGCGCCCACGTGCTCAACCTCCTACGCAGCGGCGAGTGCGGCACCTACGACGAGCTGATGGCTCGCGTGCTGGAGGACACGCGGCAAGCCGCCGACGGCGACAACAACGGCGACGCTGCGAAGGAAACCAACGGCCACGCCAACGGTGATGACAACAAGAAGAACGGAAATGCCAGCGGAGGAGGCGCGGAGACGGGCGCGGCCCGGACCGCTGAGAGCATCAGGATCCCGGACAAGGCCGTCCGCGAGGGCATCAAGGCGGTGCGGAAGGAAGTCGAGACTGTGTGCGAGATCACGTTCGACTGAGCGAGGCGATGAGGAAAAGCTGCCGGACCTCCTCGAACACGTGCGATTTGGGGTTACTCTCCCTCTTTCCCTCTCCCTCACTTTCGGCGGTTTAGCTTCGTTTGGCAGCGAGGACGAAGATCGATTCCTCGCTCGACGGCCGTTTTCCTGCATACGACCTTTCGATACCGCGCGCTACGAGACTCTCGGCAACGAAAACGAAGGCTGACGTGTACGACTGAACGCCGCTACCACCAGTACGAGGCATCGGCAATGATGGCCACGCAAATACAAAACCACTGCGACGCGATATACCCAAGGCCCCATGTATGATACTTTAGCATGTGGAAAAAGGAACAGGATTGTAACACTTGTGGGCAAATTTGGCATGCTGCAGCCCAGGGGAAAGAATGGCCAGGGAAGCACGTCGTTCTCGAGCGGAAGGGGGGAGTGAACGGACTCGCTTTGCACCAATCCCCAACTCGGATGGTGGTACTTTCGAGCCGACGGCATGGTCAATTCCTGAGCTTAACGAGAACGGCATTAAAACGAGAAGCGCATCAAACCAGATTCGGTATTTCGGTCTTTTATGTCTGAAGGATGTTTTACTGGTTTCAGTATGAAGATTAAAAAGAGGCACGGGCACGAGAAGTGGGGAAGATTTGTTAGTGGTAGACCCCCATGAAACTCAACAAAGGGTGGGTCGTGATAGAATCATTCCACTAGAGAAACTAGCAATGCACGTTGGTTCAAACTCTCAGACCTTCATAACTTTGTCGTGCTAGTTATTTCCTAAGCTACCATACTTTAGAATAGTTAGGCTTTTGCCATGCACTTCCTTCATCTTTTCCAACCACCGAAGTATCTTCGTGTAAAGAGCTACTCCAGCAATTACCACATCTTCTCTTCTCGCGTATGATGGCTGCTCGTGAACTACTAAAAGCACTTTCTGTATGAAAGTGGAAAGGGAAATCGTCTATGGACTTTACCCCAGCACCAGCGACCACCGTGAAGACACCTAAGGAAACCCGATCATGCAAATCCCATTATCTAACCGCCTCTCAAACAATGAGCCGTTTAGTCGTAAAGACCCTCGTCGTCGCCACCAGCACCGAAGTTGTTGTTGCCGGCGTTACCCTCGGCGCCAGCCTCGGGGAAGCGGAAGAAGCTGCTACCGCCCGAGTTCTTCATCTGCTGGGCGAAAGCCTCGTAGCGGCGGATCTCAACATCGGTGACCGAGCGGCGGGCAGAAGCCATGGCCTCCTCGAAATGGCGCTTGGTCAGCTCGGGCACGGGATCCTCGGCGTTGTCATCGTCATCATCCATGGTGGTGTCCTCGCCAGCGGCCTCACGAGCCTTGGTGCGCTCAATGTCAGCCGAGATGGCCTCCTTGATGGCGAGCTTGACGGCACGCTGGGTAATGAAGCCAAGATCGGCACCGGAGAAGCCGTGGGTGTTGGCGGCGATGAAGTCGAGATCGACATCGGGGGCGACCGGAGTCTTGCGGAGCTGGGCCTTGAGGATTCCGGCACGGGAAGCCTGGTCGGGCAGGGGAACGTAGACCAGGGTGTCCAGACGACCAGGACGGCACAAGGCGTTGTCGAGCTGCTCGGGACGGTTGGTGGCACCAATGACGAAGACGTTCTTCTTCGAAGTCATGCCGTCCATTTCTATCGAATTGTCAGCAACTACTCATTCGGCCCTGGGAATCATGCAAACTTACCAGTTAGGAGCTGGTTAACGACACGGTCAGAAGCACCGCCAGCATCGCCAACGGAACCACCACGAGCCTTGGCAATGGAGTCAAGCTCGTCAAGGAAGACAACGCAAGGTGCCGCAGCACGGGCCTTGTCGAAGATATCGCGAATGTTGCTCTCAGACTCACCGAACCACATGGAAAGCAGTTCGGGACCCTTGACGGAGATGAAGTTCGCCGCGCACTCGTTGGCGACGGCCTTGGCAAGCAGAGTCTTACCGGTACCAGGGGGACCGTAGAACAAAACACCGCGAGAAGGCGAAAGGCCGAACTTGAGGAACTTTTCGGGGTGGTCGACAGGGTACTGGACGCTCTCGATGAGCTCGCGCTTGACGTCTTCCAGACCACCGATATCCTCCCACCGCACGTTGGGCACCTCGACGACGGCAACTTCGCGGAGCGCGGAGGGGTTCGAAACGCCAAGGGCGAAGCGGAAGTTCTCCATGGTAACACCAAGCGAATCAAGAACCTCAGCGTCGATGGTATCCTCGTCCAGATCAATAAGGTCCATCTTCTCACGAATCTGCTGCATGGCGGCCTCAGAGCAGAGCGAAGCCAAGTCAGAACCGACGTAACCGTGAGTCTCAGCAGCAATGGTCTGCAGATCCACGTCCTCTGCAAGCTTCATGTTCTTGGTGTGAATGGAGAGAATCTCCAGACGGCCGGTGGGGTCGGGGATACCAATGTCAACCTCACGGTCGAAACGGCCGAAACGGCGGAGGGCGGGATCGATCGAGTTCGGGCGGTTGGTTGCGGCCATGACGACGATGTTCGAACGGGCCTTCATGCCGTCCATGAGAGTGAGGAGCTGGGAAACGACACGCCTCTCGACTTCACCGTTGGTCTTCTCACGCTTGGGCGCGATAGAGTCGATTTCATCAATGAAGATGATAGCGGGAGAGTTCTTCTCGGCTTCTTCGAATGCCTTGCGGAGGTTGGACTCCGACTCACCAGCCATCTTCGACATGATCTCGGGACCGTTGATCAGGAAGAAGAAAGCGCCAGTCTCGTTGGCGACCGCGCGAGCCATGAGCGTCTTACCGGTACCCGGAGGACCGTACATGAGAATACCACGCGGCGGCTTGATACCGATCGACTTGAAGAGCTGAGGATGCCTGAGAGGCAGCTCAACCAGCTCGCGGATCTGAGCCATCTGCTTCCTGCAACCACCAATGTCGTCGTAGCCGACTTCGTTGAGGTTGCCCTCCTCATCCTCGCGCTGGATGGGCTCGCCTTCGCAGTGAATCACGGTGTCCTGCGCAACAATACCAAACTCCGGAGGGTCGACTTCTACGACCTTGAACTCCACTTGTCTCATACCACCGCGAGCTGTGAAGAGGTCGCCCTGGCGCACGGGCCGGTAGGCTTCGCGGAAGTATGGTGCAAGGAAGACATCAAACAGGGAGCCGGTCAGGCCCTCGACGGTATCGGCAATGGGGAGGACCGCGATGCGTTTCGCCTGTCTATGAGTCAGAGGGGTGTGGGACGTGTAAAATTTGCGTGCTACTTACGTATTTGATGTCCGGGCACGGGTGGACGGTGATGACATCGCCGTGCTTCACGCGGAGGTTGTGGCGAACAACACGGTTGAGGCGGGCGCTTCCGTCGTCGAGATCGTCGTCAGCCAGGACGATGAGTACGGTGTCCTTTCTCTTCTTGCCCTTCACCAAGACAGTGTCGCCACGGAAGAGCTGGAGCGTCTCCATGGTGTTGTTCGAGAGGGCGATAATCGAGTTGTCATCATTGGTGGCATCGGTGACGCTGCGCATCTATTAGCAAGCTGCAAGGAGCAGCTTTCTTCCAGAACCGCAGAGGGCGAGCTGGTGAGCTACTCACATCAACGAGTTAGGCTTCTTCTTCTTCTTCAGGATGGCCGTGGCGACCTCATCCTACGTGTTGTTAGCTAGGCTGTTGCGTGGCCGTTTGCCCAGAGGGGACCTACTTCACGCTTCTCTGCACCGGAAGGGTCGCTTTGGAGAGGTTAGTATCAAACTCGAGATGATGCGCGTTCGACGGAGTGACGTACTGCTCCAGCTTGACCTTGTGCTTGTTCTGCGAGTGATCTGGCTCTCCGGACATGATTGCGGGCGCAGCGGGTAATCCGCAAGTGTCGGATCGGAAAAGAGAGGAGGGGTGTGTTGTTGAAGCTGCAGAGCGAGCGGGGGAGCGGGCTCGGGGGGTGCAGGGGGGGTTTGATGAAGTGTTGTGGATGGGGTTGGGTGTCGGAGCTTATGTAGAGAGGCAGACGCTGGCGATGATGTTAGCCGGTGGTTCTGACGCCCCAGCACCGAGCTTGGGCGCTTTGGCGCTATGCCGTTTACGGAACCTAGTTCGCCGCCACGACCGCGAGCAAGGGCAGAAGCCCGTCGAAGCAGCTGGACCACCTCTGCCTGGCGCTGATTTGAAACCCATCCGCCCGCCCGCCGTGTGCCAGGCGCGCGCCAGCTGGCCTTTTCCAAGTGGCGCCGCGCCTGCATCTCCTGAATGCGTGCCTGCATCCGCGCGGGGCGAGCGAGTCGGAGCCGCCCTGCCGCTCAGGGTCTGGTACTCGTAATGCTGTTCTGCCTAGCCGCGGAGATAAGCTCGCCTCACCTTCTCAACACCATGCAGTCTGTCCCGGCCGTGCCGCCTTTGCCTCATACCGCCACATCAAGTCTTCGGATGGCATTGCTGACGCGCGCTCTCCCAGCTAATACCCAAACCAATGAATTCATACAAGCAAGCCAGCACTTTGCGACTCCGCCGCGATGAATCATGGATATGCCCAGTCCAATTTGTTGAGACCTTTGGGTTTATTTTACGTGCAAACAATTGCTCCAATTCGCAACATGCTTGGTTCAAGACTTAGTGGACCAGAGAGATAGATGATACCGCACGTCAAAAAATCTGTCTACCTCCACTAACGCTGCTCAGCCGGAGCACTCAGTATATGGCCGCTCGTTCAAGAATTGGTACTTTCTAATTCATTGGTGGAAGAGCTCAAGATGGTGTTCTTTGACTTCGACAAGACAAAAGAAAAAGAAAAGAAATACAAACGCATATCTGTATCAGATTGTTCCGAAAGGCTTCCAGCAAAGCGCAGTTTTGTTTCCTTCGAAGACCGCTCACCTTCTTTCCAGTTCAATTGTTTTTGGAAACCGCAACAGACCGCTCTTTTTTAAATCAGAGGGAAAGGTAAAGGCCTCAATAGTCAAGTAACGAGGAAGATATGAGACCTCTGGCCAGTGGCCAAGGTGAGGTTGACGGCACTTTCGAACTCCTGCCGTCTGACGAAGCCATGGCGAAGAAGGGCATCTGCCGACGCACTTCAATCGCCGCGCAGCATTACAATAGGAGGGCCGCTTCACCGGACCTCCTCTCACTCACTACTTTACAACGTCGGACCTCCACCCAGCACCTCAAACCACGCAACCCATCCCTCGCCATCAGCGTAGACAACGGGAAAAATCCAGCCTACCACGATGCCAGACTTGCCCCCATCGCCTCTCTCCACAGAGCCACCAAGTCTCACTTCAGACAAAACTATATCCACCTCACCCACCGCGCAGCCGCGCACGCCGACCGACGGCACACCGAAAGCAGCGCAGCAGCGTCGCCACCAGCGTTCCACCGCCAACAGCCCTTCCTCGCCCATTACTACTTTCAACCCCGCCTCGTCCGCCGACCGACAGCTCGCCCGCGCAGCAGGCATGCGCATCGACACGCCGACGTCGTACCCGCGCCTGCTGCTCGAGCCGCACATCACCCTCGAGCTCGACCGCGCCCGGTTCGCCAACGACGCCGCAGAGGTCGACCGCGCCGCCAGCGCACTGCTCGCTCATCACGGCAACAAGCTACTCTTACGCACCACCGATTCGAACGCCGGCGACGAGAAGGAATTGGAATGGGCCGCACGCCGTCGGCAAGCCCGCGCCCACCGCGCCACCAACCCCATCAGCGTCGCCAGCACGAGCGGCGCCTTCACCGCATCCATCTCTCCCCAGGACCACAACACCGCCGTCGTCCAGCTACCTGCCAGCTTCCTCGACACGGCCAACCGCGTTCTATCCGCCGAGTTGGCGGAAGCTTGGCTATGGAACGAGCAAAGCGCCGACTACAACCAGCGCCAGCCGCTGCCGCTCTTCGTCTACGGCCACTGGATGTTCCCCGTGCAGATGGCGGCCGCCGTACTGTTCGGCGGCGGCGATGGGGGTGCAAGTGCAGAGCAGCCCACCGCCGCGGATATCAAGGAGTGGACGGAGCGCATGGTGCCGGCTGTGCTGGGAAACGAAGGGGCGGAAGGCGGAGCCTGGCACCGGTACTGCGTGCGCGGCCGTGCGCCGACGGCGGCGCTGCTGGAGAAGGGTAACCCGCGGCTGAAGTACTACATCCGCGACGTGGGCGAGCAGGGCCCCATCGAGGGTCGTTTGGTGCTGGGCGTCTCGGCGGAGCAGTGGGACGTTTTGGATGCGTTCCTTGAGGTGGGAGCGAACACGAGCGGAGGAGAGAGGATCTGGGGCAAGAAAGTGGTGCAAGTGGGCGTGAGGATCAAGCACGAGCGGAATCTGGTGCCGCTGAGAGCCGTGACTTATGTGTGGGAGGGCGACCCGATGGACTTGCACATCTTCAAAGTAGATAAGGTCTGGACCCCTGAGCTGTACGTCGAGTGGCATTGCAGGACGAGGAGAGAAATGGCAGCGGCAGCGAAGGCAGCGAAAATTGGTGGTTAGGGGGGCTCGGGGGTATCAGCTGTGCGTATTTGGATGGATTGGCATAATGCAGGGTTATTGGGTAGAGTTAAAGAATAGTGAATTAAAGTTTGTATCTATACGAATGTGCGATCGGTTTAACGTTGCAATGGCTGAGCAACATGCTCTTGCAGTGCCAATGTTTAGGCGGAAAACCAGCCTTTGGTGCAGGGCATTACCCCTTCCGGAAGCTAGACACACAGAGCAAACACTAAACAGGAGCATGATTTAGCAGTCTAAATTGCGGATGAAGACTCAGTGCAAGCTGTGACAACCTGCTTCCACCCTACAAAGCTGCAATACCCAGATTCTGTATTACACACTTGTCGCCGTTAACCAAAGAGCAAAGAATCGAACGCAATCTGCAATGGGCAAGCAGGTCTTATCTATTGATTCAATTCGGTGTCTAGTGCGTCTGTGCCCATTGGCGGTAGAAGTCCAAGCACTCAGCATTCGCAACTGATGCTGAAGTCTTGACATTCAAACCACAGAGAATCTGCTTAACAGCACCCTCAACCCTGTTAGAAAATAAGTTAGCAATCAGTTGTAGCGTGGACGAATTGAGAACACGTCAACTCACTTCTTGCCGTTTGTCGTGACCGGAATCTCAGGGCATTCGTCCACAGCGCCAGGCACATGACGCGCGCTCAGCTCCTTTCTCACCACCTTCCTGATGTTGTCCACCAGCTCCTCGCTGAACTTCTTCCCTTCAGCCATCTTCACGAACAGCACGACCGTCTCATCCGTATCCTCCTCCCTTCTCCGCCCGATGCACAGCGCGTCCGCGACATCCTCGGGGAAGTGCGCGAGCAAGACGTTGTAAATCTCGGCGCTGCCGAAGCGCACGCCGGCGGGCTTGAGGATGCCGTCGCTGCGTCCCAGCATCACCAAGCCGCCCGTCTTCGGATTGAACCGCACGAAGTCGCCGTGGTGCCATATCGGGCCGGCGCCATCCTTCGGCTCGAACTTCTCGAAGTACGATCCGCGGTACTTGCGCTCGCCCTCTTCGCCGCTCCAGAACATGACGGGCTGGCAGGGGAAGGGCCGCACGCAAACGAGGTCGCCGGGCTCGCCGCTCGCCGTCACGTCGGTGCCCAGGTAGTCCCAAGCGCGGATGGCCATGCCCAGCCCCGCGACCTGGATCTCGCCGGCGTGCACCGGTGCGAGCGGGCATGGCGCGCCGAAGAGCGAGATGATGTCGGTGCCGCCTGTGATGCTGCCGAGGTTGATGGTCGGCGGGAAGGCCTTATACACGTACTCAAAAGTGCTGGGCGAGAGCGGCGAGCCCGTGCTGTAGATGGCCTCGAGTGTGGCGAGCGAGAGCGTCTTGAGCGGCATGACGTCCTTCTGTTCGAGCACGGAGAGATATTTGGCTGAAGTGCCGAAGTGCGTGATGCCCAGCTCATCGACAAGACGCGCCATGGCCAAGTCGTCGGCGACGGATGTGCCCGGTTCGCTGGTGGAGGTGTAGCGAAAGGGCGAGCCGTCGTAGAGAACGAGTGTGGCTCCGCTGGCGAGCCCTGAGACAAGCCAGTGCCACATCATCCAGGTGCATGTCGTAAAGTAGAAGAGCCGCGACCCGGGCTTGATGGAACATTGCAGCACATGCTCCTTCTTGTGCTGGATGAGAGTGCCGATTGCGCCATGAACAATACACTTTGGTGCTCCTGTGGTCCCGCTGCTGTACAAAATGTACACCGGGTGGTCTGAAGGCAACTGTTTGAAGATGAGCTCTGCAGATTTTGCCGATGCGAAAGTGGAATACGCGTAAGCTTTCCTCGACGGTCCTTCAAGGGAGGCCAAGTCGACGTCCACTGAAGATACGGTAGGCAGAACCACGACTCCGCGCACAGAAGGAAGTGATGCAACGATTTCCTGAACTTTGGGGAGGACGGGATGACTGCGGCCGTTGTAAAACGAGGCGTTATCAGCAAAAATTAGCACTGGCTCAATCTGGCGCAACCGCTCCAAAACGGCGTGGACACCAGTATCCGGCGAAACAGCTGTCCAAAGGGCCCCGAGAGAAGTCGCGGCAAGCATAGCCACCAGAGCGTCGGTATGATTGGCAACATAGCCAGCAACTCTGTCTCCTGCCTGCAGCCCGAACTCGATCATGCCAGCCTGACATTGCTTCACCCGCTCCCGGAGCTCTTTCCACGTGACCACCTGGCGCGAAGTCTCAGTGGCAGCAATCACGGCCGGGCTGTTTTCATCAACGTTGACACTCGGGAACAGCAAGTTTTCGGCAAAGTTAAGTTTGGCGCCGCGGAAGAAGGCCGGACGCGGAAACATGGGCGCGGCCTCGTTGACGACCTGCAGGGCCGATTAGCCTGAAGAAAGCGGTGGGACGTGAGCGGCATCGGGACCTCTTCGTAGGGCTGGGAAGCCTTGATCCCAACATAATCCCAGACCTCGCCCCAGAAGGCGGCGATGTTCTCAATACTCCAGGCATAAAGATCGTCGTAAGATTTGAGTTGGAGATGGTACTTTTTGTTAATGTGTTGTAGGAAAGCGTGCATAGGAGTGTTTTGCGGCGAGTGGTGCGTCCACAGCCTTTTGGCCGCTGGCTCGGCGCCATTGGTGCCGTTGGTGTAGCTGACGGCCATGGTTGTCGTCTTTGAGTTGAAATGTTGGGGATTATTTTTTTTTTGTGTTGCTGACGCGGGCCGGAGGCAGGGCAGGGGCGAGGTGTAGAAGCCTAAGAGCCTCGGGAAGGCCTTCGGTCTCGGATCCCCGCAGTCGATCAAGCGGCCGCTTTCCGCTCCGCTCCGTGCTTTCCCGCCTATTCTTTCTTTCCGATCCCCTACCCGTCCTTGCCTCTCCCGACTCTCTCCATCAAAGATATCCTTCCGGATGCTTTATCTGCCAACATCATTGGGTGAAACTCCACTCTCTATGCTCCCCGAGTCCACGTCCCGCTCATCGATCCTTGCTGCAGCCCATGAGGAACATTTGTAAGCATGTCCCGAAAGAAGAGGGTTGGACGGGATGAAATAAATATGTGACACAAGGCTGCTTAGCTTTGCTGTTGAACATCCGAAACGAATCATCGCTCTAAGAAAACAAAGAACGGATTAGCTTCCAACTTGGTTCCAACTCATTCTTTTTTTTGTTTCCCTTCACTTCAGTTTGTGAAAGAGAAGGAGACGCAGATACGCAGATTCATCTCATTTTCTTGATCAGCTCAAGGCCCAGAGCCTCTTTATTGGTACTGTTTTTCCGTTACGACAAATGGTATAAGGCTAATCTTATACACGTCTCAGGCGCTTGCTCTTTACTTCTGGCAGCAGAAAGACGTGGCCGCTGCGCAAAAGTTCAAAATGTGGATCACGAACTTTATCTCGCTTTGGAACGCTCGCGCATTTCGCACATTCTCTTCCTGCATTCTTGCATATCATTTGCGTAGTTGCGCTACTTGGTGAAGAAGGCTCAAAGGGTACATGTGCTTGAAGAAAGTACAGAAGCACTACAGATAACTAATCGCTCTTTGTCACCTCCACCTGCCCATCCACTCTGTTATCTTATCATGGCATCCACGTGTCCAGAAAAGCAGCTGGAACGCAGCCCTGCCTTCGTGTCCCTTGGCATGGTCGTTCTTGATGAGTTGCAATTCCCATCCAGAGAGACACTCTACGATGTACCCGGTGGCTCGGGCGCTTACAGTAGGTCTCGGAAACCGAACTCAGTCTTACGGTGACTTTTCTGACTCATCATGGACAATCAGGTACCCTCGGGGCTCGGGTAACTACGTCAGCGGCTCAATCGAGGGCGGTCGCATGCATCATTTTGGCCGGCGATGACTTTCCAGCATCAGTCTTGAGCCAATTGCTGGACTGGGACATCGAATTGGAGATCCGCCGAGTACCGGGAAGGAAGTCCACAAGGGGTCTTCTCAAGTACGAAGATCTGCAATTTGGGCGTAGGTCGCTTTTTGTTTATCCGACCTGGAAGTTGGCTGACACAGACGAACAATCTAATCAGGCAAAACTTTCCGATATCTCACGCCGCCCCTGCAGCCTTCGCCGAATGATCTTCAAGGGTCGGTCCTGCTGAATGCCGCAGCCTTTCATGTCTTGGCCCGTCCGGAGGATCTCGAGTCTCAGGTTTCCGACTTGCTCACTCTGCGCGCAAAGTGCGGGGCCGACAAACGCCCTCTCATCATCTGGGAACCAGCCCCACTCTTCTGCAAGAGAGCCCATTTGGAAGCCCATATACGTGCCTGCAAGCGAGTGGACGTATTTTCTCCTAATCATCTGGAACTGCTAGCCTTCTTCGAAGAAGACACTTCTGAAAAGCCTTTCGATCGCAGCGTAGTGGAGTCTTACGCGCGGCGCTTCCTCACCGCAAGCATGCAGGGGGAAGCCCAAGGTGCCATTATCGTTGTCCGTGCAGGTGAACACGGATGCCTCACAGTGTCTAGACTCGTCGATTGTCGCTGGCTTCCTCCATACTACGGCCCTACTTCGTCGAAAATCATTGACACGACTGGGTCCGGTAATACTTTTCTGGGTGCTTTTGGAATAACCCTGCAGGCTTCGAATGACGTCGTAGAGTCCGCTATCCGGGGCACTGTAGCAGCAAGCTTTGCATTAGAGCAAGTTGGTCTTCCTAAGAAAGCCTCAGCCAGTGGGCGCGATACGTGGAATGGTGAAGAGTTTGCATCCAGGCTTCAGGAATATAGATCGAGGGTTCAAATTCAAGGCTAACAAAATACCGTAAACATGTTACGAGGTACCTGTTGCTTGATTGCACATCTCGGAGGATCAGTACCATAATATGTACATCACCAACATAATACTTGCAAACGACCGTGCTCGACGCTCGGTGAGAGGCTAACATGATGTTTTCTTGGAGTGCTTTACCACAAGCACTATTGAAACAGAAAATACTTGCGGTAGAAGATGATAAATATCATAATGCGTATGGATTGAGGTGTTTAGTTCAACGAGAAGAAACGCACACATATATGGATGTCAAGCAGCCGTATCATTGTATGTTGAAGCCAGAGCAGTCGGGTTGGACAAATACGAGCACTTCAAGACGTGAAGCGTAGTGGCTGTGAGTATGCTTATTTAGGAATTCACAGAACAGATGATGTGTGAGGCTTACTTATCTGCTGATTGGTACGGCTTCGAAGTCCCAATCTACATGGAACAGCTGCAGATGTTTGTAGAGAGGTGGGCATTACATCAATGACTTCAGCCAAAATAGAGTCAGAATCATTCTCGATTGGAGTGAAGTTACCTAAATCCCACTTAGAAAGTGATCTTCCCAAGGAACTTCGTCTCCTCGCTCAAGCCCATCTCCGCCACATACGCAGTGAACGTCTCAACCAACACCTTGACGTCCCTGACCCGCAACAAGCCCAGAACCCTCTTCTCCCTCAGCGGGGCCACCAACTCCTCCAGAAACACCTCCGCAGCATCAACCGCCGGGACCATCGACCTTGTAATGAGGCCGCGGACCATCGGCCACTTTCCCGTCTTGTCCTTAACCAGGTCGACGTCGAACTCCAAGAGGCCAAACTCATTCCAGTGAGCGCCGCCGACAATGCGGAGGTCCGAGCGGCACAGTGCGTGCGCGTATGCGCGTATACGGACCTTACTAACACCATTCTCCGCCTCCCGGCCCATCCTCTTGACCCTGGCGCACCAGCGCGCCCACGTGCGGAGCTCCAGGTCGTCCGGGAGGAACGTCTCTCTGCGGACCCAGTCGTACGGCGGGCCGCCGGGCGGCAGCAGCAGCAGGATGTCCGGGACGCCGATGGATCTGGGCGGGCCAGAGCCGAGGCCGGCGCCCATGCCGCGCACGTTGAGGCCGTTGAGCGTGCTCTCCTCGCCGATGGGCGTGGGCACGCCGCCGGTCACGGCCCAGCGCGTGTGTGCGAAGAAGACGGGAAGCGCCTCGGCGCGGGTGGAGCGGTTGACGCGGCAGATGGCCGGCGTCTTGATTGAGGGTAGGATGGAGGTGATGTCGGGGGTGCGAAGGTTGGGGAACGGGATGTCGAAGTGGCTGTCGACGCAGAGCTTGTATATCTCGGTGCGAACTTCGCCGGGGAGGTTGGAGAAGGCGAAGGCGTTGGTTGCGGGAGGCTTTAACAGCTGGAGCGACGTCTGTGAAGGCAATAAGGTAGCCTCATGTGTCCAGCACGGGGTGGATCGTTACCGAACCAGGAGCTGCCGGTTTAGCTGGCTTCCAGGGAAGAAACGCGCGCAAAATGTCGAAGCATAGGCACATGGTGGGCGTTCGGAGTGTGGAAGAAAAGTTGGAGATGTATACGAAAGGTCGGTGGTGTCGGAGGTCGAAGCTTGGAAGAGAAGTAGAGGTGCAAAGAGAGAAGACTATATATAAAAACCGCCAGGAGAGCAAACCCAGGACTGCACGTGGCCATGTGGAATCAATATCAAGCGATCAAACAGGAAGGAACGGCCAAATTAGGAAGGGGCAACCTATCCGAATTTAAAGAAACAAGGCAAAGCAGATACAGGCGAGCTTCAAGGTGGGCGCGGCAGTGGAAGAGCAAGCTACACACATCGCATGCCTTCCGAATCGATGGGCAAACAAGATCTTGGTAGCAGTATAGAATGCGGGAGGCATCGCATTTGGAAAGAAAGAGAAAGGCTAGTTTATCTGGCCAAGGGTATATACCGCGCAGTGAAAATCAAAGAATCATGTCTGCCCATAAGATGTTGGTGACAGCCGTCTCAACTCCAGGTCCAACCAAACTGTTGTCTTTTCGCAAGCGCCATAACGCCCTTATGTTTGTGTCTCTGCCGCCTCCTGTGCCCTAATCTGCTCCGCCAACCTCCGTTTCTCTTCCTGCTTCGCCTTCAACCGCGCCAACGTATCCTGCTCGAACTTGTTTCCTCCACCAGTCCCGGGCTTCGGGCTGAAGGAAAATGCTGGCTTCTTTCCTGCAGGCGTGCTAGGCGCACTCTTCGTCGTTCCGTCAAACACCCTTTTCTTCACCGGTGTCCCGCCATTCTCTGGCGCCGCAGCCGACGCCGAAGCGCCCGGCTGGAAATGCACACCAACTGACTGTCTCCTCTTTTCCCTCTCCTTCTCGCGCCTCAGTTCTTCCTCTCTCCTAGCCTCCTCTTCCCTCTCCTTGGCCCTGGCCTCCTCCCTTTCTCTCCGCCTCCTCTCCCCATCGCGCGCTAGCCTCTTCAGCTCACTCTGCAGCCTGTCCTGCTCACCAGCCTCATCTTCCCTCTTCCTTTTGGCACCCCTCTCGGCGCGCTCCAGCTCCTCCATCATCTTCCGCCTCTTCCCCTCCAGCTTCTCCCGCTGCGCCTCACTACGCGCCTTCGCCTCGCGGTGTGCATCATACTTTGCGCGTGCTTCGGGGTTTTGTAAGAGCTCAGCGGCGTTCTTGGCGACGTAGAACTTCTCAACCACCTCCGGGTTATCGCGGTTCTTGTCCGGGTGGTATTTCAGCGAGGTTTTGCGCCAGGCGGACTTGATGGCTTTCTCGTCGCAGTTGGTGTCGAGTCCGAGGAGTTCGTAGAGGTTGAGGTCGCTTTTGATAAGCGCGGCCGCTTCGTCGCTGAGATCCGAGTCTTTCGACATGGTTGAGGGTGTGCGTGAAGATGTGTTTGCGCGCGCGCGTGTGAGATGTGACGGCGGCTAGGAGGATTCTGCCACGTGAGGATTCCGAAGACCGTTGCTGCGAAAACGCGAGCGAAAAAGCAGTGTGTGGCGTGTTGGCACGAGGAAGACGGTTGATTTGCGTTGCGGCGGCGAAGAAAAGTCGCGACGGCCGACGGGAGAGCGCGCGCAACTTGACGTGCACTTTGCGCTTAATCTACCGATGTTTATCCGCATATCAGGCAGGGACTCTGCCAACCTACCAGCTACACAGGAGCATGATGGGCCATGATTGCATAAGCATCAGGATTACATAGCTCATGATTTGTACCTAATTAAAGGATAAAATCCAACACGGCAAGCCGAAAACTACATTGAGACCCTGCTGGCCGAGGCGGTCACGATTCGAGACTACCAACGGCAAGCCGTGTGAATAGCATGTACTTCTCTTGAGCTTGATATCTCCTCACGGTGACTTTACTAGTTCTGGAAATGCGGTCTTTGGGAGTGCTCTATTTGGAAAACAAAAAGGAAATAGAGCTAGTTAGGGAGCGGGATGGCATGGAAAGATGATGCAGGTAAATTAAGTCGATGTGGAGCATATGAATTGGTCTACAGGCGCCGGCGCGGTGAAGCGGGGGTTAAGAGGCTTGAAAAGGAAAAATTAAGGAGTGCTCGCTCCGATATAGGGAAGTCGGAAGGCCAATATTGTTCGTGGAAAGGCCTTAAGCGTGCAGACTAAGGCTGTAGCCAGCTAGATGTTCGGCGCTTCAAAGGGCTTGCGATGTCTGTTCGGATTGCTGAGCGACTCTCAGCGCTGATGGACAGATTGACAAACGCGTTCGCTCTGGCGGCAGAAGAATTCGCAGAGTTTGGCGCAGACCAGGAAGCCTATGGAAGTGTAGTTCTCTGCGTAGCAATGGGGACGGAGAGCAGAGCGTTTTCGGAAAACTGTACGGTAGCATGATGAATTTCAGAGTGATGCAGGTTCGAATGTTCGAATCCTGTAGAAGCGCATTAGCCCATAGCATCACTGCGCAGATAATTGGGGGGGTCCCGATAGTCCTTCTCTTCAAACCTCCACCAAAGCTGTCCACTTCCTGCACCATCACCATCCCTCCCACCTTTCCACACAAACTTGCGCTCCCGCACCAGAGTCTAGATACGCGCCTCCGAGCCGCGCAATTTGCAAACCCGCAACAGCGCCGCCATCAACCGCCTTCACAATGTACACCTCATGTGCAGCCGCCGCCGCCGCGGCTCCCGAGCTTCCAGCTGCCCCCAGCTCTTCCTTGCGCCCTCTGCCCTGTCGCGCGAACATCACGCTCCCCGTCCGCGGCGTCGTCGTCGACCGCGCCGAACTCTCGCGCTGGAATGCCGCCGGCTACTCTGTGACGTGGGCAATGCCGACTGGCACTCCCATGGTCGACGGTACGTCTTGCCCTCCCTCCGAATGACCTTTGCGACCCTCTCCAACCGGTTTCTGTTCTTTGCATTACTACTGAGGCCGAAAAAAAAGGAAACGATAAAGTGAGATTTGCTCACCGCTTGCAACGATAGTTCCAGAGATGAACCACCACGTCTTCGGCCACACGCTGCCGCCAATCGCCGCTCCTTATTGGCCTCTCCCTCCTCCTCCGCCTCCGCCGGCGCCGTTCTTCGTCCCAAACGCTTACGGTTTCGCTTACCCTCCCTTTCCCCAGCCGGTACCGGCTGCTCCTCCTCCGCCTGCGCCGCCGCCGGCGCCGCCTCCACATCCGGCACATTCAAGCCTGCATTCTCCACTTCCGCCGCCGCCGCCTTCTCCACCATCGGACCTCCAGGCGCAGGTGCCTGTTCTGGACTGTTCGTCGCCCTACTTCGGCATTCGTAGCGGCGCAACCCCATCTCCGACGCTCTCGGCCATCGATACCGATTGGGATGCCTGTGAGATCGAGCTGAAGAGTATCGTGTCGGGAAGCGATACCAAGTTGGAGGATATCGATATCGATGCCCACGGCACCATTGACACCCTTGCCGACGAAGCGTTCGACGAAGAACAAGTCGAATCACAAGAAAAGATAGACGGTTACGAAGAGCAGCTGAGCGTGTACGATGATGATTACTTCGTACCGCCAACGCCGCCGGAGCGGACGTGGTCGGCTGGACCACCGGCGCGTGAGGTGCCTCAGACCCGCCGCCGCTGGTCTGCACCAAGGCTTCCCGCGTTTACGATGGTTGGTATCGTTGTTGTCGACGATCATAACGATGTCGTGGAAAAAGCTGTTGATCATATTGATATGGAACTTCCGTCAAAGCTGCCGCTGACAGCTGGATCAACTTTGGAAAAAGATTTGGATAAGACTCAGGATATTGCTTACAATGGTTATTACGAGGTCCTGGCGGTTGATGGTCTGGAAAAGGCAGAAGCTGAACCAGAGGTGCAGAAGGATTCTCAGCCCGCGATGGGTGAAGATGACGACGAAGAGACAGAAGAGGAACCGCAGAAGGAAGAAACCCTTAAGCTCACGAACACCACTGAGGATAAGAAGAGTATGAGAAAGAAGAAGAAGAAGACTGGAGAGCCTGAAGAGTCCATGTTGGGGAACAAGAGCGGCTATTCTCATACATGGTCTTCCCTTCCCACAGATTCACGGACATTCGCACTAGCACGCGCGCCGGACGTCTTCAAGCAACCAGAAGAGACACATCCGCTGTCGCCTTGCGATAGTTCTGGGTGCGTAAGTGATGACGACAGTAGTTATTCAGGCCTGGAAGTTCATGTCACCGGCAACGGCTTGAGAAAGCTCAACGACAGCGGTATGCCTGAGGAGTTCAAGCTCAAGAAGTTGGATAAGCGCATTACAGCAGCCAAAGTGCATAACAAATCCTTGGAACTTCAGCTGCAGAGGAAGAAAGAAAATTCTGCGCAAATGACGCAGAAGTTGGATGAGATGATGCTGGCTCGAGCGAACGCTGCGAGGGCCAAGGAGCAAGAGAAGGCCAGCAAGCAGGAGACCAGCGATAAGCTTAGCAGAAGCCAAAAGAGGGCATTGAAGAGGCAGGAGAAGAAAGCCGAAAAGAAGGCCGAAGATGGGCGCGAGGGATTGTCGAAGGTCGCATCGAATAGCACGCTTACGCGGGAAGAACCGAAGCAGAAGAAGCACGAAGCCGCTGAATCTTCCCGGCCCTCCCAGCCTGCTCAGCCTGCTCAGCGTGTTGGTGGAATGAGGATGAGCACCAGACGTTCTCGCCCCAAGTCTAAGCCACAGAAGCATGTCGACGCGTTGGAACGTGCGGATAGCATGGAGCCACGCAACAAAACAGAGCGCGAACTCGCACATGGGCTGATTGCTGCTGGTATCAGGAACATCTCAGCTGAGGACCGTCTGCCGTCGGCAAGTTCGAGCGCTTTGGAGCGCGATTCGGATAAGAAAGAAATGGTCCGAGATACCGACGACGAAGCGGATTCAGTTGGCACATGCGATACAGAGACGGGGAGCGATGGTTGAACAACTAGTGTGTGTAACGACGACGCTGCGCGACGTCAGCTGATAGCGGCTTCGGAACAGAAGATCTGTTTCAATATGATCTTCGTTATCGCGGGTCAAACAAGTGGGCAGGCGGTGAGCCAGGGGGTCGACACTTTGGTCTTTTTTTCTTCCTCTCTTCCTTTTTGGCATTTCTCTGACAAGTCTTGTTTGATGGAACGGATGGTGCATGAGCGAAAAGCGACGGGCACCGACGAAAGCATTGACTTGGAATTGAATGGGAGATTAGTTGGGTATACGGGTGGATCGACGGCGTAAAAATAATCTTGTATGTTCGAGAACTTGATCGTGTTCTGCAAGCTGGCGCGTTCTGGAAGGCGGGTGACCAGGGTGCTAGTGGCAGCAAGCAGCCGTTGGCTGTACGAGATGCAGAAGATGAGCGATGGTGGAGAAGATGTGCAAGAATGCGGTGTGTGCAAGAGGCAAACAGCGCCCGATAGCCGACGAGTACATCTCGGGCCTCCGCACGGTCCGCTCGGCGCCTACCCAAGTGTCGCTCGCGCTCGACGACGCCGTTGAGCCGTTGAAGGAACAGAGGAGAAGGGTAGAGTGAGAGCTATCGCGTCTTCAGGTTAAGCTTTGCTGAGTTATCAGCGCCACGGCTTACAGTATGATGGGATGATCTCCCGTGCCGGGAGCCGGAGAGTTCAGCGCTTTCTTGGCCGAGTCGCTGGCGGCGCAAATGCAGGGCGCTAGTCTACGTCAGAGCCCAAAGCTAAAGCCAGCCCTCTCCGCACTTTTCATCTTCACTTCGAACCCCTTCTACCGCCTGTGACTGGCCGCGCTGCCGCGACTGTCGCAGAAAATCCTCTGCAATCTCTTTCTTTTTTCTTTCTTTTATTTCCCGCAATGCTTATATAGCCGCCAACGCCGTCCATTCCTTGTCTGCATCGCCACTACCGACGCTGCGGTTCGCTCGCTCACGTCACAATGGCCGCCGAAGAAATAGAGCCTGTCGAGGCCGTCGAGGAGGCCGAGGAGGCCGAGGAGACCGACACCCGAACCGTCCAGAGCTTCGCTAGCCCTAACGGATTTCCCCACGGCCCGCCCAGCCGCCAGGCAACCTACGAAACAATTGCAACAGTCACTTTGCCGCCGCCCACCATCCAGCAGACCAGGACCGCTGGCACTGTCGGCTCGACCATCCGCAAAAGAAATGAAGAAAAAGGTTTCGCCGCCAAAGTCAAGAGGACTTGGGCCAAATATGGCCCCGACCTCGATGTCCCTACTGTCTTGACTATGGGCAAAGGTGCTTTGCCACCTACCATTGCCATATCCATGTATCAGGGTGAGTCTTCTTGTATTAGTGCTGTCTCCTGCTAGCTGACATGCTGCTAGCTACTGATGTGGCGGATCATTTCACAACTCTCGGCTATCTGATGGCCATTGTGTCTGTCCTGGGCTTCGCCATCCTGCCGAGGGCTAAGTTCATGCAAACAATGCTGCTGAATCTGGTAGCAACGTGCGTTGCCACGGCCATGAATCTGCTTATGATGTACTGTGCCGTCAAGGCCCGCCAGCACACCACCACCGCTTCTACAGTCACCTCCGCGACTTCAGCAGCCCGCTCATACACCTACAACTCATCTGCCTCGGCCGTTTCTGCCATCTGGCTCTTCTTCCAGGTCTATTTCGTCAATCTCATGCGAGCAAGATACGCTCCAACCTTGCAGTTTCCCTCTATCATCTACACCATCTTCGTTGTCGTCGCCTCCATCTACTCCCCGCAGTTCAACACCATGACCCAGGCCATCTCTTTCGCCAAACGCCTGCTCGAGGTCTTTCTTACCGGTTTCGCCTTGTCCACAAGCGTCTCGCTCTTCATCTTGCCTCTCACCTCGCGCAAGGTCGTGTTCAAGGAGATGGAAGGCTACATTGGCGCCCTGCGCGGCTCGCTGCATGCCCACTCCAGCTACTTCCAGTCTCTCGAGATCAAGGACATGTTCTACCGCGTGTCAACTGGCCTATCGGGCGACAAGCAGCGCCAACCTGAGGCCCAGGCCGTCAAGAAGAGTGTTGCCGCCATCCAGGCCATGCAGGGCAAGCTTAGCGTTGATCTACCCTTCGCTAAGCGAGAGATCGCCTGGGGCCATCTGGGGCCTGACGATCTGCAGGAGATGGCGCGCTTGCTCAGGGCCGTGATGCTACCGCTGTCGGGGTTGAGCTCGGTCGTTGACATCTTCGAGCGCTTGTCCGAGCTGAATGGCTGGGACGAACAGGCTGAGGAGAGTTATGAGATTGGTGCGCGAGACATAGAGCGCAGGAAGATCGTCGAGGACTGGAATCTCGTCATGAGGGCGGTGCACGAGCCGTTCCAATCGCTCATTCAAGCCATGGACGAAGGCTTGGAGCACGTCATGCTGCAGCTGAGGATGAAGAAGCCGCCGAAAAAGAAGAAGAACGGCAACTCGAGCTCGTCGGAGAACGTGGATATCGAGGGTAAGCCTGACCACTCGCAGCCCGGAGAAGATGGCTTCGCAGAGTTCCTGGAAAACAAAACGGATCAATTCTATTCGTGCAAGCAGCTTGCGTTGAAGGAGTGGTGTAAGCGGAAGGGGATCGATGTGCCGGACGACTACTTCAGGAGACCTTCTGCATACGACGTGCATGACACGAGGAAAGACGAGGGCGATGACTCCTACAATCGCAGCCAGCGCTCGCTATATGCGCTGCTCTACGTGAGTCCTGCTTAATCTTAGGCTTGAGATGATGCTGACGTTTATGCCGCAGATCGAATACCTTCTTTACTCGACTAGCCGTGCCGTTCTGGAATTCGTCCATTTCGCTGACGAGCGTCGCAAGAACGGGAAGATGGACCGCAAGCACCTGATCATGCCTGGCTACAAGCGCTGGAAGAAGTGGATCCTCAACTGCCTGAAGGAGAGGAACGATGAAAACAATGCTGATAACGGTATGGGCGATCTGAATGGAGGTACCATCGAAGTGAACATGGGTGAGGCGTACAGGCGCAAGAAGGACCCTGAGCATCTGCCACCCGAGAATTTCGTCGAGAGGATGGGTGATCGTGTTAGAAGGATCCCAGCCTTCTTGCGTTCTCAGGAATCGACATTTGGGTTCCGCGTCGCCTGCGCCACGATGTCTATTGCCATCGTAAACTTCCTCCACAACACGCAGGTCTTCTTCATCCGACAACGTCTACTTTGGGCCATGATCATGGTTGCCATCAGCATGGTTCCGACGGCCGGTCAAAGCATTTTCAGTTTCGTCCTCAGAATAATCGGTACCGTAGCTGCCATGGTTGCAAGCTTCATCGTCTGGTACATCGTCGATGAGCACATTCCGGGAATCATCGTCTTCTATTGGCTGTTTGCTTCATGCGGATTCTACATTGTACTGAAGAAGCCACGCTTCGTTATTGTCGGTAAGTTGCATCATTGCTGGTTGAATATGAAGCTGTGGTTCTAACCAGTCATCTACAGGCATGATCAGCATCGTTACCTTGACTATGATCATCGGGTACGAACTGGGAGCCAAGAAAATTGGGCCAGCAGCGGCTAGCTCAAACGGGCAGCCATACTACGAGATTTACAAGCTCGGTCCCTACCGTCTCGCGACCGTCGCTGGTGGTCTCTTCGTGGCTTTCATCTGGACATTCTTCCCATACCCGATTTCTGAGCATTCGGAACTTCGCTCCAAGATGGGCGCATCACTATACCTTCTCGCAAACTACTATTCCATCGTTCACGAGACGTTCCGCACTCGAATCCGCGGCGCCGAAGGCGATCCCAGGGTCAAGACGAGTGCAGGCCGCCGCATGACAAAGGCTCGTTTGAAAGTGTTCCAGAAGCAGATCATGCTCACCACCAACTTGCGGGCTATGGCCGATTTCCAGAAATGGGAAGTTCCCATCGGCGGCAAGTTTCCGCGTGAGAAATACGAAACCATACTCACGTGCATTGAGAAGTATGCATCAATTATTCTACCTCAACCACACCAAGCTAGTCACTAACCATCCGTCGCAAACAGTACAACCCGCTACATGGCCCTCGTAGCCTTCGCCTCTCAGACCTTCGCCAACCCGGAAGACGCCTCTCAAACCGTGTGGAACAACGATTTCCGTCGTCTCATCTCCTCGGTCAACCTCACGTCGCACGAAATCACGTCTCTCCTCACCCTCCTCTCGGCCGCCGTGACCAACGGCTCCCCGCTGCCGCCGTACATGCACGCTCCGGCACCGTACCGGCTGTCACGCCGGCTGGAAGAGCTCGACCAGGACATCCTCTCGCTGCGCCACGTCGCGGAGCCGGGCTACGCGGCGTTCGCCGTCATCCAGATCGCGACGAGGTGCATCATCAAGGACCTGGAGAAGCTGCTGAAGACGGTGAAGGAGTTGGTGGGCGAGCTGGACTTCAGCTTCCACGCGGTGAGCACGGCGGAGTGCAGCAGGGCCAACAGCGTTTACCCCTTGAGCCGGAGGACGACGAGGACGGGGGCGGATACTGGGGACGATGATGAAGAGTCGGATAAGGAGGATTGATCAGGGGCAAGGGAGAAAAAAAAATTTGCTAATGCAGCGTTCTGCTGGCAGCGTTGAACTTTCACGTTTTCTATTGGATACCTATAACGAATTTAATGAGAATGAGATTGGATGGTCATATCACTGGTACATGATATCCTTATATTTCCTGCCGTTGGTATAAAAGTACGTATCAAGAACATCCACCGTTCAAGTAGCCTTACTTCGTAACGTTTTCCACAAAACCGGGTACTTCTCGAAGCGCAATATATCGTCATCCACCAGATGATCCGCAGCGCCCTCGACGCGCGCCCCGCGATCGATGAGCATCTGCGCTATACGGAGCCGATCATCATCCAGCTCCTGGCCAGAACGGGCGTAGAAATGGCCCGTATCCAGCGCGATGCGCAGCGCCGTCGGGCCGTGGCCGGAATTGTTACTGTCGACCTCGACGCCGGTGCTCGCATTGACATCGACGCCCTGTTGGGCGAGCAGCAGCTCCACGCCGGCGACGCTGCCGTGCATGGCCGCGAGGTGCAGCGGCCGGCCGGTCCACCTGTCGCCGGCGTAGAGGCCGGACGGCTTGGTGTAGCCCTCGCGCCACGTCGCCGTCGCCGCGTGCGCGTCGGCGCCGCCGGCCTCGATCAGCGTCCGGGCCACGTCGATATTGTGGCCGCCGCCGCGGTCGAAGGCGAAGTGGAGCGGCCGCCACCCGCGCTTGTCGGGGATCTCCGTGTCTGCGCCGTGGGCGAGCAGCCGCTGCACCTTGTCCAGGTCGTTGCGTTGGACGAAGTGGTGGAGTAGGGGGAGGTCGCCCTTTACTTCGTTCAAGCTGCCGTGACACTCCAGCGCGGAGCATACCCTTTCGAAGTCTTCGGACATGTCTGTAGAGGCGGGTGGACTGAGATGTGCTGTCCAGTGGCCATCTCGTTTGTGGGAATCGGCGTACTGAAGAAGACAGTGGAGCGTTTTGCTCCGTCCGTTGATGACGGCATGGAGGAATGCGTCGAGTCCAACTGTATCCGTCTTGAATGGATCGGCTCCCGCATCAAGGAATGATTGTGTGATCTGTTCAGAGTCGACACGTTGGACTATGCTAAGAAGCATTGTTCGCTTGTAATATTCATCTTCAGCGTTGATGTCCACTTTAAGCCTTGGGAGCTCGTTCAAAATGAGCGCAAGATCGTCTGGAGATTCAGAAAGCCTGTCGCTATCGAAGATATAGCCAATCGAGTATGTTTCCGGCGAGAGCCAGGCACCGCGGTCAAGGAGGAATCGTGTCACCCTCGGTTGCAGCTCAAAGACAGCCAAGAAGAGCAAGTGGTCAAGCGGGTAGGTTGTGTTAAAAGTAGCGCCTCGAGCCTCAAGCAGTGCGAAGGTCCTCCAGTCTGCGGCTTTCAAGGCTAGAGCGAGAGGCGTGAAGACGTATTCGATAGAAGTGTAGGTGGTCTCATTTGGCCTGGTCCTCATTTGTTGACCCGGTGGCGCAGTCCAATCTGCGCTCATGGCACCCGGACCATACTTTTCTGTCAGCAAATCAATCATCGCTTCGATTTCTTCTGTCTTGAGCTCATTGCGGTCCCTGTCAGCAAAGTGGTGGAACGCATTTGCCCCTTGTTTGTCGATAGTAGCGTCCCCACCGGCATCCACCACCATCTTGACCACCTCGAGATTGCTATATCTGACAGCGTAGTGTAACGCATTTCTTCCGCGTCTGTCTTTCGCTTGCATCTGCGCACCAGCATCAATCATTTGTTTGACAATTTCTGGGCGACGACTCCTGATGGCATAGAACAAGCACGTTTTACCACCGTGATCCTTCAAATTGACATCGGCATGGCTTGCCAGTAGTAGCTCAACCATACGAGAAGCAGGCGATTGGTCTTTAGCATCCTCTTCCGAGAATTTGAGGCCACACGCCAGCATCAGCGGGGTTCTTTGGACGCCTTTCTCTTCAGGGAGCTCCTCGTCGTCGGACCAGTCGTCCCACCTATCTGACGGTTTCGACTTTGTCTTTGCATCTGGATCAGCATTCCACTCCAATAGCATAGCCGCCGTGTCATAGAACCCGTTAATCACAGCTGAATGGAGTGCCGTGTGACCAAGATGGTTTCGTAGCGACGTGTCAGCTCCGTGTTGCAAAAGGATCTCGGCGAACTGAGGGTCTTTCCTGAATGCTGCTGTATGCAAAGGAGTCCTACAGCCCACCGGAAAGTTTACGTCTGCCCCAAGCTCTATCAAAAGTTTCAATACCAGTGGTTGCGCCGCCTTGATGGCAACGTGCAGAAGTCGAGATTTCCAGTTGTCTGCAGACGGTGATGGCTGCCACGAGTAATGTTTGAGATAAGAAGCTGCGCCATTGACTCTCTCTGCCTTATCCGCTAGTCTCCAGATATTGTTCAGGGTTCGGTCGAAGTGGCCAAGAGACCAAAGCTTGTCGTAGTCCTCGAGGGCCATGTCAGGTTTGGAGAGGAGGCTCGGAACACCAGCACGCTTCACGTCCGCGGCTATTTCAATTGAGGCTTGAACATACTCACGTTCTTGTTCGAAACTCAATTCGTTGTTGAGGTTTTCCGAATCCTGCTTCGCTTGCGCAAGACAGCTCTTGTAATGCTCTATCAGGGGTTGGACTATGTTGAAATGCCGCCTCGAAATGGCATACTTTAGCGTCGTCCACCCGCTGATATCGCGCACAAGATGGTTTGCTCCGCTCTCCAACAGTTGCCGTAGAACTCCAGCATCACCGTTGAATGCCGTCCAGAAAAGCGGGGTCCAACCTTGAGAGTCTCTTGCGTTAAGGTCTGCTCCACCATCAATCAAGACTTTGGTAACAGCCATGTTGCTGTTGGAGGAAGCCCAATGGAGTGGAGTCCACTTCTGGGAATCAGCAGCAGATGGATCGTCTCCGCGTGCAAGCAAGGCGAGTGCTGTTTTCTCCAGATCCCAGTAAGCTGCAATGTGCAAAGGTTGCTGGTTTCGAGGCGTCAACTGGAACGAAGCCTCGGCGACGCTCCGGCTTTTCAATTCGTGGCGGTACTGCAGGATCTGGAAAGAGCTGCTGCGCAAGGCCTCGTCATCTACGAGGGACATGATTAAGCTGCTCAGTTGCTCTTCAAAATTTGCAGTCTCGATATGCCTGCCCCAGTGTCGGGCAGCGTATGGGAGGAAAGGTAGTTTCCTCAGTCGATTATCAAGCTCTTCCAGGCTCTCGCATGGCCCGGCCATCATCTCTCGGCTGCTGAGGTAAAGCAATGACGTCTTTGCAATGTCCATCTGGATGGATGTGTATTCGGTGCTGTAGTGGCTGCGGAAGAACTCGTACGCTGAGGTGTGAACCATGCCGATGGTCCCGTCTTTAGGATTTTCGGCAACCAATCCGACACACACCTTCAGGAGCATCGTCAAAGGCGGGCAATTTTCTTCGTCGATATCATCACCCATTTCGTCCTCCTCAACTGCGAAGGCATGCATAATTTCGTTCGCCTTCAATCGTCGGTGGGAGTGTGTGATCCAGCGAATGAGCCGGTGGGCCAATCCCCTCCTGTCTTTTGGCTGGGCGTCGATTCTTTCGAGACTAGTCTGGAAGGCCTCTTTTACGGATTCAGGAAGTGACTTTACTGTCTTTCGAATCTTCCTCAAGGTGCTTAACTCGAGCAGTTGATCCAGAAACAGTTTTGCGAGCAGAAATATCCCGTCGGCCTTGAGGATGACTGCATCAACAATGTCATCGATGGCAGCCAAAGCATCGCAAAAGTCACTCTCGGCAAATCGAGCTTTGATATACGTCGCCAAATCCTCCCGGCTCGCGCTTTTGATGTTGACCTGCTTGTCCGTTGAAAGCGGTCCACGAATTTCTGGGATGTCTCTGCTTGTCACACAGACCTTGCAGCCGGCTTTGACAAAAGACTGAAGAAGAGAGACAACCTCTTTGGGGGATTCGAGTTCATCGGGAGCGTCCAAGACCAGAAAGATGTCTTTCTGGGTTAAAGCTGCCGAGAGGAAGGCTTGTGCGAGATTTTCCACGGCGAAGTTCCGGCCTACGCTTTGGCGTTTCTCATTCAACGCAGCCAGCATAGAGGAGTCAGCCTGCTCCGCTGCTTGGAGCAAGATATTTCTGAGTATGGCGGTGGTGCTTTGCTGCTTTTGAGAGGAAAAATCGCAAAAGAAGTAGGTGATGCAGGCAGAGTGATCCTCAGAAAGATCTCGAATGACGTGCGACCTGTATCTCTAGAATCAGCAACAATTCAACGTGTGGATGCAAATTTTCGTACGCAAGTAGTGACTTTCCAACACCGGCTAGGCTCAGTCAGTGTGGGTATCTTTGACTAATACTCTCATACACTTACGAGGCCCATAACACCACAATATCGAAGGTGCACCGTCACGCCAATCCCGATAAGCATCACAATCAAGGAACCATTTACCGGTTCCAGGGTGTGGGAATGGAATGGACTGAGAAGCAGTCGTTTGGCTTTGCAGCCATGTTCTCAGCGTTTCTCGATCTTTCTCTGTCCCGATGTTAGCCACCGTGAAAGAAGATTGCAGGTTGGAAGCTACCTTGATTCAAATCCTCAACTTTACGGTGCGTAGCAGTAGTCGTAGTCCTGCGTTGTTCAGCCACAACAAACGTTGGCTGCTCGCCAGTAGCACTTACAGCACGTTGGAGGTCAGGAAGGCCGTGAAGATGGCGCTAATTCTCTGCAGAGCATCGACATGTTTCCGCATTTCCTTTTCTCTGAAAGGCCAAATCAGCTTGGATGAGTGTTTTTGCAGCTCGGAGCGGAGCTCGAGCAGCTGCACGTGGGACTCGGACACGACATTGGCAGAGAGGGCGGCCGGCCGATGTGCCACCAAACCGAGAGACTCGGCATCCTGAGACACCTCCTCAGCTTGCAGCAGGATGCTCGTCAACGCCAGAAGCTCCTGTTCAAAGCGTCTGCGTGATCGATCGGCAGACTTGACATCAGATATGTAGCTGTGGCTCAGGTTGACAATCTGCCAGGCCAGCGTAACGAGGCCCGCAATGCCGGAAGCGATGCCGATCGGATCGGCCATGGCGTACCCGAGGGGAAAAGAAGCTCAATGAAAAAGGTACGTTTGTGGCGTCTCTTTTCGTTTTCATCTCTCCGCGCTCTAGGCAGCAGTGAGGCTGTGCGGGGTAAGCAGCCCAACTCATGGCTGATCCTCCTGCCGTTGCCATTCGTTCTTCATGTTGGAAGCAAAACTGTATTTCTCACACCTGGTCAATCCTGCTTTTCAATCCGCATTCCTTATTCTCTCTTCATTTCAGTTTGTTCTGCGATCCTTTACTACTCAGCCAGAGCCTTCACAACAAATACGCTGGGTAGTTAATGAGTGGAAACGGTAAAGTTGCAAAGCGTTGGTTTCGGGCCGAGCCGACACGGCCCGAAACCGGCACCGGGAACAAAATTGTTGACCTTCGCGTTGAGCAAAACAAAACACAAAACGTACAACAGCCGGGATTCCCCAATGGTCACCCACTTGAGTACTAATCGGCCGGTTCGCAGCTTAAGTACGGCTGAGCGGACGGGAAGCCCTGCATTCTGCGACCTATGGTCGTACGTAACAGATGGTGTTGCTGAGAGAAATTATAAAGAGAGAAACTTCCCGGCGCGCACCAACGATGCGGAAGGAGGTACTTCTTCTCGATGCTGAGAAAGATATGAGACTGCAAATTGGTAACTGCGTTTCATCACTGAAGGAATCACTGGTGCTACGAAATTTCCCTACTCTCCGAAATCGAGCTTCGAAAGGCGCCGTGGCCTTAAGAGTTGTTTTATGTAAAATCTGGTCGGCTTTCAATGCAAACTCGTTGCTATGAAGTATACAATTCAAATCAATCGTGAGATTTATTCTCTGATTTGGGAATGAATCTATTCCCGCAAACGGTACAAGATCTGCAATGCATTGTGACTTTATCTAAGAAAGACTTGAGTCTCGCGTCCAGAAGAGACAGCCTCGCCTTGCATGATTCCTTGCACATAACAATCGCCGACGACGATGTGGCGATTGGGGTCTCGCACTTTGACTCTTGCGTCTCTATTAACGAACCCCTGCGGTGTAGACATTCTTGAGTTGTGGCCCAGCGGTCGTAAGATGAACGGAACTTTGCTTCCAAAGAGCACCCAAACTTCGTCTCCCGGAAGCATAGTAGCTGGACCAAACCCAAGTAGTCCATCGCTGGTAGTGAAGAGCCTTCTTCCAAGTACATGGTACTCGATGTTGTCTTTGAGCCATTTCTGCGTGCTGAATGGTGTGTGACGAAGATTGAATATCCACTCCTTCAGCGTGTCGAGCTCCTGCTTGCTTGGTTCCCGCGGCGTATTGGAGCCCATTGTGTGGTACCGATCTCCAAGGGCTGCGCGCAAGAATGCGTATTTCAAGCTCCCTCCTCTTGGATACGCAGAGTTCTTGCGATTAGCAAAGTCTATGGGGACCGAACAGTCGGAAAGGTGGCTTCTGATAGCTTCGCAGTCTCGGACATAGTCGATTCCTGGACCCACTTGGGCAACCTCACTGACTTTGAGTCCTACGAGAGATATTGTTCGAATGCTGAGCACCTGAACAGAGGCCTTTCTGGAATCACAGGCGTTGTAGGTTTTCCGAGAAGTATCCCTGAGGCCCTCCATATGCTGCTCGAATGAATTCATTCTTCGATTGAACCTCGTTGCCCATGAGGGGAAAGTCTCTACGTCATCCTCATTTCGGCCACCATACATGACGGCGAGCGGATTCTCCTCCCATGGCGAAGTTAAAAGGTGGACACTAAGATTTCGGTACAAATCCTCGGTGTGAAGGTTGTAGTCGGCTGAAAGAGGTCTTCTCTGTGTGTCGAATAGCCCGAGGAATGCGTAGACCTTATCCCTTTCGTCCCCGGCCTCTCTTTTGCTGAAACGACGTGTCAGCTGGATGAAGTCGAGGGTTTGGTTCGAGACTTTGTTTCGAGTATCATGGAGCACGAAGATATCCCGGTGAAAGCGGTAGAGTATGGCAGATGTAGGCCTTCCGTGGGTGTCGAATTGTAAGGCACTAACGATGTTCTCGTATATGGAGTGACAGCAACTGTCTCTGTGAATTGCCAAGTTATGGTGAGCGTCGATGAGAGAGTCCCAAGGAAGCCTGATTGATCCACACACAATCATCGTCTTTCTCGGCAGCACTGCCTCCTGGATCGTCCATGTGCGGGACCACCATGCCCGGCGTAGTAAGGCCCCAATAGCCTGTATGGGCTCGACAAAATTTCTCTGTTCGACGTTGGAGGGCGAAGTCAGGTTAAGGAAGCCCGGGATCTCGTACAGGTGCTTCCCTGTTGCCAGTATACCGAGGAGAGTAAAGGCCTCTGAAATCCTCGGGCGTCGTCCATGCCATTTGCACAGGCGTGATGAGCCTTCGCCACTTGGTCCGTAGTATTGAGACGGTCTCGGAGAAGTGATGTGGCCGTCCTCACAGGCCCCAAAGATTTCCGCTTCACACCACCTGTCACTGTCTTCCGACTTTCCGCCGATCCAGAGCAGGCAAGTTGAGCAAGCTGTATATATGTCTCCCATCATGCTGACTTGCCATGACTTTTCGTCCTTGTCTTCTTGATCAATGCACAAAGCATCTACCCAAAGGACACGCTTCTCGATCTGGCTTCGCAAATGCTTGAGAGCTGAAAAGAGATTGACAGTGACTTCAACGACATGGCCGTTGAGTTGAATAGGCTCTTTCGCCCGTGCATCTCCCCAAGCGTATGACAGCGTTTCATACCTGGGCAAGTCGTCTAGTGAAACTACCCGGATGGTACATGATATAGGCTCATCCCAGAAACCAGGCTCTAAAGTGATTAGACGAATGTCCTTACTGCTTTCAGCGACCGGATATTGTCGGTACACGACTGATCCCATCGTCGTGTATGAACCACAGTTGCCGGATCGTAGCTGTCGCAGTTGTTGTGGAACTGGTTACGGTGGAGGGATCGTCGATGGACAATGGTCGGAGGTGTTGCGGGGTTACGCGAGCTTTTCAGCTTCGAGAGATAGGCGTCCGCCTCCTCTTTCAGCCTTGTACAGCCATAGTGACTTAACCAATCAAAGGTGATTCGGCTGGTGGGGGCCAAAAATAGTCAAGCCACGGCGAGGGCATATTTATTACGGCTTTGAGTTTTGGTCCATAGCTTTCTACGAGACATTTTCCGCCTCAATAACACCCGGCGAGAGTTGCTGGCTGACATACTACGTCATCGCTTACCTGCTACGGCATTCCAATGCCAGCCAATACTGCATTCTGATGCTCTGGTTGACAACTAGTCCCCGCACCAGCTGAAAGGAGGGGTAAGCATATAAAGTATAGGCAAGCACGACTTCCCCGCCCGCAATTTATAACCGCATCACAAGAACACTTGTGGAATCAGTTTCAGTGATCCAGCACCACATCTCGCCATGACTCCGACCCTTTCTAGTCCCGGAACCGTGGTCACGCGGCCCGCGTACCTCGCCCACATCGTGCTGCAAACCCAACCGGCCAACTTCCAGGCGATGGTCTCATTCTACAAGACCTTCCTGAACGCCACAGCCAGCCACGAGAACGAATTCATCTCCTTCCTGACGTACGATTCGGAACACCACCGGATCGCCATCATCAGCACCCCAGGGGTCGGTCCCAAGGCAGCCGGAAGCTCGGGCCTGCGGCACTTTGCCTTTACCTTCCGCACGCTCGAGGAACTGGCGCTGGCGTACTTGCAACGCAAATCCAACGGTATCGTGCCGCACTGGTGCGTCAACCACGGGCCCACCACCAGCATGTATTACCACGATCCGGACGGCAACGAGGTCGAGACGCAGGTTGACAACTTCGATTCGGCCGACGAGGCGAACGAGTACATGCGCACCGAAGCCTTCAAGACCAATCCGATCGGAGCCGAGTTCGAGCCCGAGGAGCTGGTGAGGCGGCTGCAAGCTGGTGAGGATGAGAGAGAGATCAAGAAGCGGGCCGACGTTGGGCCAAGGGGCATGGAAGCCATCAGACCCATCTGAGCGAGTGTCACCTTGTCATGTCTTCGGAGATAATGAACAATTCATTGTGCGAAGTCATAGCCTTCCAGTTCGCCCTGGTCAAGCGGCGAAAATTCCCATACGTCTCCTGATTCGCACCCAAGCGTCTGGCATATCTCGCTCAATTGGATTTCCAGTGTTCGGCCCCCGTCGTTGGGGAGGCCGTTGGCCAGCCGGTCGATGACGCCTAGTGGGCTTTTGATGTATTGGTCTAGCGTGTACTTGTCCTTGCTCTGACCGGGGCTATCTCAAGGCGTCAGCCGCTGAAAAGATTGTTGGTGTTACTAGGGCCGAAAAGGCTTACATGGTTATCATTCCATCACCCTGGAGGATACCAGGATGGATTGTGGGCTCTTCCAACGATCCTGCAGGTTGCTGCGACTGCCTAGTAGGTTGTTTGGGTGGATTTGCCGGCTGCCTTGCACCATGTTGAGCGGCAGGCTCCGCAATTCGCTGGCCTTGTAGCTTTGTACCGCCAGCCTTGTCTTCGATGAAGTCTATTTCGCAGTCGGAGCCGAGTTTGTGTTGACACACGATGCAGGCAAAGTAAAGGCCACACATCATGGGACCCCAGCCACAGTTACCACAATACCAGACACGAACCCCAGGCTGCTCGCCTTGCGGTTTTCCGTTCTGGTGACCGGTGTTGGTCTCACGGGTGAGAAAAGGGGTGACGAGTGCGGGATTCTGGAATGACATCTCGATAGAATGGCCTCAGAGGCTTACTTTGTCGGCATATTCCAGTGCCCGACCGGATTTATAGAATCATTAAGCGCCCACGCCTCCTTCGACGCTATTTCTCTCCTGCGATAATGCGCACTCGCGCAGACTCGTACGTTCGCAAGCTGCCTGAAGGGCAATTTGTCGCCTCATTTCCAGAAGTGGTTGCCCGCTTCTCAGCCAATCGAGACAGCATCAGAGGCAACTTACTGATCCTTCAGGGCAACTGAAGGACGCCCTTCTCCGCCATCAGCTGCTGGACACATCTGCGCAGTCCTTCGTTTATAACGCTTGTGTGCAAGTGCGCAGCCTCGTCCACTGCCACCCTCTTACTGGCGAATTCCACTGCGAATATTTACGCACTTGCGCATTACCATTGAACCAATCAATATCCTGGTCACCCTGCATTAGTTCCTGCTAGCTCTGACATGGAAAGATCATCAGATCAGGAGCGCAGCTTAAATAGTGCGGCCTCTCTGCCAACGCCTGTGGGGGCCGAGAGTAAACTGGAACTCTCCAACGCGCCACGCACTGCGACGCACACATTGGGGACGGATTTGGGCAAAAGCGGTTCCAATCTGTAGCATGTCGGACTGTCGGCGCTAATCCATGCAAAACATGACGCGGAAATGATCCATGATGCAGGTCATGGCTTGCACGTTGGCGCACCTTAGTTTTGCGCGGCTGCGCAAAACTCCCAACCCCACTTGGATGAGGCTCTCGCAATCGCCAGCAGTCTGCGGCTCAAGCATGACCAACCTATTTCATGCTCGGTGTACACTTATTCTGCTGCGGACAACTCACAGTTCGCCACAATTCTGCCTGACAAGGCTGATCATTCCTGCCAGTTGCTTCAGCCTTACGCTTTGAATTCCTTCCCAGCCTTACCCCTCTTTCTCTTCCATAGCCTTTGGTGGCCCCAAGAGGACTTCACAGGGTTCCAAACCTAATGGATAACCATTACTCCTTGCCGCGGCGCTCTCTTGGAGCTTCAGGAGCGGACCCCCACCTACTCCTTGGTATAGGCGCTGCCGTGACATTGGATTATGCACCTGTCCAGGAGCACCGGCTCAAGGTTTCTCAGGACTCCGGGAGGGCACCTGATATGGAAAGGGCTCGTTGCGTCCACGAAGACCATGATGCGCCTCCAAATGCTACCTTGGCTATTCCACGGGACCCACGACGAATTGGTCACCGGATAGATTGTAAAGGTGCAGCGGTACGCCAGATTCCCTCCCCTGCAACCACTATTGACACGGAGCTGGACCGTAGTCCTCTCAGTCCAATTGGTCCCGAGGAAAGATACGTTTTCGATCGGATTCCGCTTACCAGGAGTCCGGAAATGATGGAGGTAACCCCGGATTCCGTTGCGACCGTGAGGGCTGCCATTCCCCTAATCACCATTGGGTTGCCGAGTCCATCTACAAGCGATTCCAGCCTCCGGAACAACCGTTGCTGTCCGTCTCATCTGTCAGACAACGGCTCATCTCCACGTTTGCAAGGTGCTTATCCGAGGTTACAAACTGGCGTCGGACTGAAGCAGCTTTGCGACGTGTCACCACAAGATCGTGGACACGCCGTACCCATTTACAGCGATTCCGGCCCCTGTAAATGTTGCAGTGGAAGTCGGTACGAGACGCCCATCTCACCAGCTGAGTCCGTGGGCGCGTCGAGCGCACACTTCGAGCCAGTCAGCTTCTGGCCTGCGGTGCGCGGTCCATTGCTAGAAAACGACGCAGTCGGGCACTGTCAAACCTCCTCTTCTTGCTCCGTAGACTCGGCGTATGGCTCTGCAACAAGCACTACGCTTCGACAGTCGTCCAATCCACGTTCTCGGTTTTTGAGAGTCCCAAGCCCACTTCGCGACAACCAATTCAATCAACTGCCAACAACTCCGCCTTCATCACTCTCCACGAGATCTACCTCAGGAGATTCCAGGGAAGCTCCCCAGCCCCGAACTTCCGGTCCATCGAATGTATTTGTGTGCCGCCTCGAAGGCTGCTTTGACCGGACCCGTTGTTTCTTCTTGAATATGGAGAGCCGCAACGAGCACGAACGCGACAAGCATAGCCTTGATTACCCAAAAGCCATACAGAAGGCCGCGCAGATGCCACGTATTGAAGAAGCTAGTCAGCAAACCGAATCCTCCAGCCAAGATAGCACTGCGAGCAACCATCCGCCGCAGACTGGTAACGGGACTGATGCGAAAAGCAACCCAGGGGTGTTTGTGACCTGTTGCTCCCAGGAATCAAACCTGGATGCAGCTCCCGACAACACACAGGACTCTCCCAGGGTTTCAAAAACATATCCACGAGAGAGGCCTGAAGTTGGTAAGGATACCACTATGAGTCCCGCTTCATCAGTGACCAGCCAAGCCACGCCTTCCACCTCTTCAACTCTGTCATCTGAAATGGAATTACTGAAACCCATGCCGAAGAGTAAGATCGACGAGATGATCGACAACGTCATGGAGGAGTGCGAGGGCATGTTTGACTACGTACTTGGCTTCGATGTTCACGACGACATGTCAGACGCTGCAGACTCCGAGTATGAAGAGTCTGATGCCGACGACATCGACGACGTAGTCTCGCCCGCTTCTCCCATGTTTCAGAGACCAGGCGAGTCATCATCTCCCACTTCGTCTTCCTCCTCTCCCCAATCAGCCGTCCTCGGTTCTCCAGCGAAGTGCCACACAGTCGCCGGAGAATCCAACAGAGCTGGCGGAACACCAAGAGCCGCTACAAACGCACGAGCGGGAAGGTCGTCCAATTCTTCGAATGCGCAGCGTAAGCGCAAGGCACAAGGTTCAGACCAGCAAGAGGAGAACGACGATGACGGCGACGGCAACAGTGAGCGGAAGAAGCAAAAGAAGGACTCGGAAGAAGAGAACAAAGGATTGAGGTTTGCTTGCCCATATTGGCAAAAGCACGGACGGACAGGCCAAGGACGGACGAAAATGCATGCCTCTTGCGTGTTTCCCGGGTTCTCAACTGTAGCAAGACTGAAGTGAGTGTTCGCATGTGGGAGCATCTGCGTTTTTGCAAGTACTGAAAGTCTTACCAGGGAACATTTATATCGGTGCCACTTGCAACCGGCATACTGCGTCCGCTGCTGCCAGCTGTTCCCCAGTCAGCAGGAACTCAACACCCATCATCTTGCTGCTGAAAGATGCCCAGATGTTCTCAACAAACCAGTCATTGACGGCATCACCGACGACCAGGCAAAGCAACTTCGATCCAGAAGGGTCAAAGAAGGCGTGAAAACGGAGGAGGCTAAGTGGACCAACGTGTATTTCATCCTCTTTCCCGACGACAGGGAAGCTCCGTCCCCATGTAAGTCCCAAACGCAACTCTGCCTCCGGCTTTTCCTAGAAAAATAGCATATGTGAGTGGTTGAAGCTATCGTCCGGAGGAGATTGTGGAACCAAAATCCTCTGCCTCAAACAAACACTGACTTAACTTTGTAGACTGCGTCAGCAATCAGGACACAGCCAGCCTCTCGCCCGAGTCCATCATGTTCCAAGACTTCGAGGACTACAGCCGGCGCGAGTTCCCGGCGCTCTTCCGTGCCGAACTCAAGAGGGATGCTGAGGAGGAGGAAGCGCTCATGCAGGAGCGCTTCCGACGCAAAATGGTCGACGCCGCCCGGCGCGCGACCGAGAGGCTCTATACCGAATACCGCCGCAACCGCCTGCAGGCCGACACTAACAGCTCCGGCGGCGCCGGTCCATCACAACGGATGCAAGCCTCTGTCTCGGGGCAAATGGAGTTTCTCGCCCCGCCTCCTCCCCAGTCCGACGCCATCCAGGACGTGCGAGCTACGGTACCTCGAGGAGGCGGTAGTCGTGGTGGCCCCTCTGCCCAGGCGGATGCCTCCTCGGACTCGGCGTACGAGACCTTGCTCTCGGAATCCAATCATGCGTACCTGACGGCGCGGCTTCCTTCAACAGCAGCGCCGGGCGATCTAACTCAAGATCAGTCGAGATTCGGTGATCCTGGCCTCCACCTGAATGCCATGATTGGAGGACAGCCTTTGTCTGAGGGCTCTAACAACCCGATTGACGACCCCAGAATCATGCAGATACAGCAGCAACCTGAGTGGTACTTCGATTTCTTGAAAGATCAGAACATGTATACCGACGCCTATTCTGAGGACCCTTCTCTGCAAGCTCCTTTTTCTGGTAATTCTCCCATGGGCGGAGATCCCACAAATAGGAACGGCTGAACTATGTCAAAGTGTTGAGCTTGATGAAATACGTATGGGGAAAAATATACCAATTTGCAAAGGAAGAGCAATAACGTTTGTGGTGGTCTCATTGTTTCAAGGTTCTGATGTAGAGGTGTTTTGCGTTCGAAGGCTAGCGCTAACTTGTTTTGCGCTCATGTAATGGGCAGTTGACTCTATCTAGAGAGAATGTCGGATTACAAGCTAGCGCTAGCCTTCGAATGCAATAACCCTCTGTAGTCGATTCAATACCATTTATCTAGTCCATCACGCGTCAGTTTAGGTCTCACATACTAGTATGATAATTCGTTTCATTGCTGACACAATCATGAGCAGCCGTCTTCTGATGCTTCGGTGTAATAGACCCACAATCATCGTAAAGAACCCATCGTTCTAAGTAGCCCATTTATTCCCTCTTAAGGAAAGAAGGAAATCAGAAGTACAAATAACCACATATCGACTCTTGTGGTACAAACCTTATGCGCCGTGCCATGCCGCTTTTTCTTTCCCTATCCTATCCCAAGACCCCTCGGGGCGTCTGTCCCTCAGACGCTCGTGCTGATCCGGTGCACAACAGGAACCGAGCTTGGCGGCAAACTTCCCATCTCGGTGACAACCATCTTCACATACTCGGCCGGCGTGACGTCGTACAGCACGTTCAACAGCTGCAGATGAGGTGTCTCCTTCCACCTCTTCAAGGCACCCTCGCGTCCCTTCTTCTCCGCTCCCTCCTCGTCATCTCCGTTCGTAAGGCCTTCGCCAATCCATTCTCCGTGACCGAGAATCTCATCCGCCGGAGCGATTTCGTTGTTGACGATCGAGTCGAGCGCAACGCGTTCGGTGAACTTGACAGACTCGCAGCACACGATGACGGGAATATCACGCTCATGCGCAAACATGGCGATGATTGCAGTGCCGACGCGCGAATAAAGCCGGCCGTTACTCATCATGGCAGACGCACCAAGGAAGACCTTGGAGCCTTCTTTGACTGCGTGCGACGCGGCACCAACGAGGCAGTAGCTGACCTGGATTCCAGCAGCCGCGAGGCTACGCGCCATCTGCTTTCCTTCAAAGAGCGGCTTCGAGTCGACCACGTTGACACGGAACTTGCGGCCGTCTGCATGGGCACGGAGAAGGGTCTTGAGCACAATGCTACTCTTCGCAAATGTAACGATTACGTCGCCGTCCACAATCTTAGCGCTTGCGGATTCCGAAATGACCTCATCGGCAGCGGTGAACTTCTCGCGAATGAAAGTATCAATGTGGGAGAGGAGGTGGGCCTTTGCAGTCGTCTCAGGAACCGAGGGGTCGACCTTAATGATGAGGTCCTTCAGCCAACGAATGGCATTTCCTTGGGACACGGAAAGCGGTCTGCAGCTGGAGAGGTAAGAGATCTGAGGCGAAAGATGGTGGGAGGTAAGATGGCGAGCGAGCGAGGTGCCGGGAGGAGTGGTGTACGACTCAATAACCTAGATCACATCATATCAGCAACCAATCACAGAGGTGGCTCTCCACGGTGCGATTTACTAACCGACTTGAAGGCTAGCAGCATAGCGACAGTCCGGGCGTTGCTGCCGCAGACAACATAGCTGCTCATCTGCAGACCCAGCGCCAGGATGGCGGGGTGGACTTCCTTAGCCGCGCCCTCAATCTCATGCCTCCGCGGCTGGCCGTAGAGGTGCCCGAACAAGCCGACCTGCTTCTCAGCGTGCTTCTTCTTCTCGCTCTTGGCCTCTTTTAGGGGCCCGCCAGCAGGCCCGCTCTGCGACGGCCTCCTCCGCGTGGGAAGCGGACGGTCCTGTTGCTGGCCGCCCCGCGAACCTCCAGCCTGCTGGTTCTGCTGGCCTCCCTTCTGCTCCTTCTGCTTGCTTTCTTGCTTCTTGTTTCCCGCAGGCGGCGGCGGAGCACCTCCGCCTGTTGCATCTTTAGCTGCCTTCTCGGCAGCACGCTTTGCGGCCTTTTCGGCTTTGGCGCGCTTCTTGAGCTCGGCGCCCGACAGCTTCTCTTCCTTGGGCGCAGCCGGCGCGGCTCCAGCGGCGGCGGGAGTCTGCTCCTTCGACATGTCTGCAGGCTTTGTCTCGGCAGGAGCTGTGGCCGGCTGGGTGGTCTGGCCGTTGGCGGGCGTAGGCGTGGGGGTGGGGTCAGCCATTGCGGCCACCGAAGTCGCGCGTTTTGATTTTTCTGGCGGGCTCGAAGTGGGTCCGGGAGCACGACGCAATGCAGTCAGCAGTGGGGCTCGTCGTGGCTTGTGTTTGGGCGGTGGGCTCTCGGACGCGCGAGGTCGTGGTAGTTTGGGTTTAAGAGTCACATTCGAGCTCGGCATCTCACAAAAAATGTGGGTTGCCGTAGTGCGTCATTCCGGCGCGCCACGCGACCCATGCGCGCAACCTTCCTCTCATGCGCATGCAGCAACCAAAGAATCAGTTCTATATTCTACTGCTTAACCATATGTAATCTCAGAATCGAACAAAGTGGCTTGGTGTGCTGGGCGTGCATAGCTCAATCCTTTCAATGCCAAGTCTCCCATTTCCCCAACCAGCTCTGTAAACGCCTGGAAATGCCCGAACCTCTTTGCATCCTGTTCTATAGCCTCTTTCTTGGGCCTTTTACGGCTCGGCGGGGGCAGCCTCGTCGCCTCCCTTAAGGATGAACTCGCTGTCACCGATCTGCTTTCCTCTCGCTTCCCATCTGGCTTTCCTTTCGGCGCGAAGCTTGTCGCACATCTGGTTGAGAGTAGGCCAGTACACGGAATGGTCGTACTCGAACTCGACCTCGCCGCCGTAAGACTTCATCAACTGGACCGGAGGAATGAACTGGCCGAAGGGCTCGTTGAACTTCATCTTTTCCTTTGTGACGGGGTCGATGAGGGGAGAGATGAGCTTGAAGAACGTCGAAACGTACCACGGAACTTTGATCACATTAGCACCGAGTCTAGATTCACGTTTGATGGTACTCACGCTCTGAGATCAACGACTTGCCATTCCTCTCCGGGTACTGTCCCTGAAGGATGCTGAGCACCTGCTTGCCCTGGCCGAGCGACGGGTTCTTCGCCGAAGTGCTGTTCTTGAAGTTGATCAGGAGCGCAATGCTCTCCACACCCGCGGGCATCAGGTCGATTGCCCTCTCCAACATGAACACCAAGTTATGCACCTGGCGATCGCTCTTCTCCGTGTTCTGCTTGGAGGGGTCCATGTACAGGCAGGGGCGGCCGTCATTGTCGTAGCCCAGGATGATGAGCTTGCCCGTCTCGTTCTCGGGCGAGATGTAGTCGGCGGTGAAGCCGTTGGTGCCGTACTCGCGGCGCCAGATGACCGTGTCCAGCAGACGCTTCTCGGCGGCGGCGGCCGAAGCCCACTTGACGGCGCGCAAATACCGCAGCAGGCATTCCTTGGTGAGCCACATGCGCTCGTCATCTGACAGCGGCTCTTCCTCGCTCTTCTTCGCCGCCGTCTTGGGGACATTCTCCCATTTCTTCACGCTCTCAAGGAGCTCCTGGTATTTCTTCTCTTGGTCGGTGGTGAGGATGGCAGGCGCGGGCGGCTTGCATTGCGGCAGCGGGTGGGGAAAGGGGGCCTTGGCGACGCCGGCGGCGGGAGTGTCTGCCATGGTGGAGGAGGGTGCGGAGTCCTTGGTCTGGTTTGACGTGTCCTTCTCGGTGGGAGAAGCGGCGGCGGGCGGATTGATCTGCCCGGTCTCGGCAGCAGACATGATGTTCAGGAGATTGGCGCGCGTCAGATGAGGCTAAGTCGATATTGCGTTGATTGCTCGAGCGGAGGAGGCTATTTACAAGATGTAGGCGCGCAGCACTACTTATAAGCTGTCGAGGAAAGAAAGGGGACCAGAGACACGGGGCAAGAAAAGTGACATCAACTAAAACAAAACAGATGTGCAGCTAGGATTCCAGCACACCGGGAGGCGGCACCCAAAGGACGAATGGCCCGATTTAGGCTCTGCGCGGAACTCGCGCTCCCGGCCGCGAATCCTTATACCTAGCGACCGCATGGATCGCTTTATGCGCGGTCCTCTGAAATCGCCGGGTAGCCATCGGGAGTCTCTACTTGGCGCGTCGCGTCGCGTCACCGGGCGAACGCGTCTCTCGCGTACCAGCCTAAGAATCGTCGCATTGCCAATCAACCTCAACACCCGCAACGCTCCCATCCGCCATGGACGACACCGCCGTCGAGCTCAATGAGTTGTTTGGCTCGCCAAATGCCGCACTACCGCAAGATGTTCTCCTCGAACTACAGTCGCTCCTCCGTCTGCACTCCATCTCTGCCCAGGAACTCTTCTACAAATGGGAGTCGTACAGCATTAAGATGGGCCCTGACACCATCCTAACTCTCAAAACCGCGCGCGACTTCAAGAAGGATATTCAAGATACTCTGGAAAGGGAGAACCGGGCGAAGGCCGCCCATGGAAGATCGGACAAAAGGACTGCTGCTTCGACCCGCGCCGCCGCAGGTAATGCCGATGTCTTCGGAGTGTGAGCCTTGCCCCGTTGTGCAGAAGGGCCCTAGATACTAACAATCTACAGGCTTGATGGTATTTTCCCTAGCACGCCTCATGGCGCTTCGCGTACCCAGGTGAATGGCAGCGCAGCGAAGAGAAAATCGACCTTCGAGTCCCCGGCTGCAAAGGCCACCAAAAGCAATATCCAGAGCTCCCCTCAGACTCCGCTCGCGGCAAATGGAGCTGGTGCAGCAGCGTGAGCCGTCCATTCGCGCACTTTCACAGGCCTCAGGGCGCTAAGTAGTTGTAGGACCTCCTTCGCGGACCGCCCGAATGCCGGCCAGATCATGGAGACGCTGAATGGCCAGATTCCTTTGCCCGAGCCTCCTACCGAGTCCCCCGCAGAGCCTCGCATCAAGCTCAAAGCGAATACAGAGCTTGCCAAGTTTGCATACAAGACAATGGCTATGAAACTTTCAGAGGCCTCGGAGATTCTAGATGACCGCATCGACGAGTTCCTGCAAATCGTTCAAGAACATCACGAACTTGAGGATGGTGCCTTCGGCAATCCGGCGAGTCAGAGCACGAGTGAGATTGTTGCTGTTGGGCGGATTGCTTCCGACAGTAGTGAGGGCAAACTAAACGCTGCCTCGCTCGTATTGGAAACGTCAAGACGGACCGGAGCAGGCCTTAGAGTACCGCTGCGAGTCGACAATCTGCCAAGCTACAGCTTCTTTCCTGGCCAGATTGTAGCAGTGCGAGGCAGTAACCCAGCGGGCTCGTTCTTCATGGCGAAAGAACTCCTCGAAATCCCGCTGCTAGGACCTGCTGCCTCTACCCCTTCGGAACTCGATCTAGCTAACGCCCGTCTCGCTTCCACAGGAGACATGGACGTCGATGACTCTGAGACTCCGACGAGGCCACTGGGTATTATGGTTGCCTCTGGACCCTACACACCAGGCCATGTTCTCGACTTTGCTGCCTTCCATGCCCTCATCGAGACAGTACTCGAGTCCCGCCCAGACGTCCTCGTCCTTAATGGCCCCTTCCTTGACATCGAACACCCTTCTATCATCAACGGTGACTTCGACATCCCCGACAATGCCATCCCCAACCCGGACAAGGCCACGCTCAAAGACGTCTTCCGCTACCACATCTCGAACCCCCTCAACCACCTCGCCTCGCAGCACCCCAGTATCACCATCATTATCCAGCTCTCTGTTCGTGACGCCATAGCGAAGCATGTTTCTTTCCCACAAGACCGTGCCAAGCGCCAGGAGTTCGGCCTACCGCGGCAAGCCAGCATCGTAACCAATCCCGTCACCATCACCATCAACGAGATTGTCGTTGGCATCACCAGTCTAGATATCCTCGACATGCTGCGCCGCGAGGAGTGTGTCAGCGAGAAGGCGAAGATGACAAACGCCATGGCCCGTTGGAGCGCCAACATCATCTCCCAACGCTCTTTCTGCCCTGTTTTCCCGCCCACTGCGCGAGAGGCTTACCCCAAGATCGATGCGGATAGGGATGGTGCCGCGGCAGGCCAGGAGGATGAGGAGGTGGATCTACTGCCCGTTGGTGCGGTGCTAGACACGAGTTATTTGAAGCTGGCGGAGTGGTTGAACGTACGGCCGGATGTGCTGATTACACCTTCGGCCTTGACCCCATTCGCGAAGGTAAATATCTCCTCTGAGAGTCGAATATACAATTAAAACTAACGGGTTTTACAGGTTATCAATTCAGTTGTTATACTCAACCCTGGCACATTGAGCAAGAAGCGTGGCCCAGGCACTTTTGCGCGGATGACCATTCTACCGGCTACCGTCACTGATGAGGAAAGAGAGGAGAATGATGTCGTTGCGCATAAATTATTCGAACGGTCGAGAGTGGATATAGTGCACGTTTAGGGTGTCGAAGAGAAACCGTGCATGAAGTTGGCAGACTTCCGGGTGTGGCGCGTGTAAAATGAACTTTGGTACCGGTGGATGGGTTGGATATCATGGTCTGGTACGGTGTTGAGGCGTTCATATAGTAGTTACTTGTTTTGATAGAAACGCAAGATGATCATGTCGGTATACCTTGACATAGTCATCATAACTTAGGCGGTGAAATGAATCTTGTAAGATGCTATCCCTACTACATTTATATATCTTCCATTAAAATCAATATATAAAGTCTCACGAAAGTCCAATGGTTAACATTAATGAGGTGAGCATGTAGGCCCGAGGATAACTTTTCTACTATTTCTTATGGTCTCCGAGTATAGAGCATCTGATCAGTAAAGCATAAAACCTTTTTATTGCATAGAATGAGGAACGAGACAACCGGCATTTTTAATTTCCCTTTACAAAATTCATATACCAGCCAATTTGATGGACTCAAAGTGAGCGCATTCCCAAACCTTGACTTTTGTATAAATAGAAGTTGTGTGATCACTGGTCCGGCCCCGTATCCGCATTCTTCTCCCCTACATCCAACGCCACCAAAAATCTGCTCACGCAATTATATGCGCCCACCGTAGCCGTTATCTCGACGATCTCTCTTTCGCTGAACAAAGCCCTCAACCTCTCAAATACTTCGTCCGGCACGGTCACGTCCATCGTCATCCCATCTGTATAGTCCAAGACTGCCAGATGCTTCTCCGTCAACCTTGATGATGGCTCGAGATTTTCTTCCGTAGCGGTACCGCCTGGTCGTTGCGTCTGCGACTTCGAGCGCCGGCGCACGATGTACTCCATATCGCGCTCGTCGAGCTCACCGGTTGCGCGCAGGAGTGGCGCATGCTGCATCCATTCGTACCATGCGCAGTTCAGGACAGCGACACGGCAGATGGCGGTCTCGCGGAGGGACGCTGAGAGGGAAGTGCGCGAACGGATGGCGCCGAGGAAAGAGTTCCTTGAGGGGTGCTGTTTTAGTACAGGTATTTAACAAGAATTATATGCCCGTGGATTGTTCGGTACTTAACACCCGCCTACAGTATGAAGGGGCTTAGAAGCTTTCTTAAGACATCTCAAGAGGAATTATCTTTTTTTTTTTTTGCCAACACCAATGCTTCACTTCCCGCTGCAGTTGTTCCGATACTTCCAGTACCAAAAGATCTCTAGAGAAAAAAAAACAAAAGAACTTACCAACCATCCGCGACCGGAGGCGAGTGAAGCAAAGCTAGATCCAATTCTTGAAGGCCTTGCTCGGCTCGTCTTTCCTGGACGCGCCTGACGATTGCTTGGTCCGCTTCGCTTTGGAATTGCGGGGGGTTTGGCACATATGGAAGGCGCATGGTGGGGGCCAATGGGTTGGATTGAGGCTTCGATGATCCCTGAATATCGTGTCCGGTGCGCTGCAGCCCGCTCAAATGTAGAAGTTGATTCGCACAGGCAGGAGTGAGTGCAGTTGCGTCAAACGTGGGGTAGTGGGGCATGAGGCGCACGGCGCACAACCGAAGTCGTGGCCGGTGAAGTCCCTGCGTCCGTCTTCCGCTCCTCTCACTGTCTTCTCCACCGAACATTCCAAAATGGCTCCAAAGGGTGCGTCGGCAAAGTCGGCAAAAGGCAGCAAAAGCAAGAAGACAACAAATACGCCCAAGAGAAATGATACACCCCCGCGCTCGGGAAGACAAGAGGTGACAGATGTCTCCGCCAAAATTCCGCTGGAACTACAGCAGCTCCTGCTGAACATCTTTCGGAGCGCTTTCCCGAGCCGATTTGGCTCCGATCTGAAGCCTCTGCTCCAAGAGGTAAAACAGCATTTGTATAACCGCGACTTCCTCACTGCTTTCGGAAAAGATGAGTATCTTGAAGCCTACGTCGTCCGCTGGAGCCCAAGCCGCGCCCTGGGCTACCTGCAAATTTTCAATGATCTGGAGGACCATTTTCGGCCAATTCACAAGTCCAGCCCCTGGACAGTCGTTTGTCTGGGTGGCGGAGCTGGCGCAGAGATTGTCGGTCTCGCCGGTTTTCTAAAGCAGTTGGTCCAGGAAGATACACCATCTGGGGAAGAGGAATCGCCAGAGTCGTCAGATGCTGCCGTGTCAGCACCGAAGTTCGAGATCTCGGCCATCGATATAGCCAACTGGACGCCCATCGTGACAAGTCTCCAGACCGCAATCACCACCGCCCCGCCGCTTTCTAAGTACGCGTCCGCTGCGGCTAAGGAAAGCAACGTAGAGCTACTGCCTCCGCATCTCTTCAAAACTGCATCTCTCCAACAAGATGTCCTTACAATGTCTGCAGAAGATCTCTCTGCTCAATTGCAGAATGCCGATCTTGTCACAATCATGTTCACCCTGAATGAGTTGTACAGCACCTCGTTGGCCAAAACGCAAGCCTTTCTCATGAGGCTCACTGGAAGTCTGCAGCAGGGCTCTTTGCTCCTTGTCGTGGACAGTCCGGGAAGTTACTCCACCGTGACGCTCAACGGCGCTGAAAAGCAATATCCTATGCACTGGCTGCTCGATCACACCCTCTTGTCAGTTCCGAAGGATGCGAAATCGACGGCGGACGGGCCAGAGTGGGAGAAGGTGCTTTCGGACGAGTCCAGGTGGTTTAGGCTTCCGGAAGGACTGAAGTATCCGATCGATCTGGAGAATATGCGATACCAGATCCACCTCTATAGGCGATTACCATGAGATCCTATCAGAAATCAAAACATTCAACCTTCACACATCGCCAAGGTATGCTGTTGGGCTCTTGCTGGATTATGTGCTGTCAATTTTCCAGGGTTGTACGACGTAAACACATCATTTTCTCCCCCGAACGTGAGATTCCGCCGCATAATGCTATCATTTCACTTAGTCGTCAAGCGGAGTTCGTATGTTCACCGTTTCTTGAGAAAAAGATGACAGCACACAACAAACGGGCTGCGTCTGCGGAGTACAATAGCTCAATGCAAACCATTATCATTCACACTTACGATCACTCGCATTCTCCGTATGTCCCGTTTGGCTGCTCGCCATGTCCAAAAAGGTGTCTTCAGGATTGCCTACAAAGGACCAGGATGAACTCCACGATCGAGCAGGCAAGGAGCTCAATAAATACTTGACCCGCAACATCGGTCGTCACCCCGACTATCCAGCTGATCCGCTGCCCTCAACATTCTACGAATTTGCGCGCATGCGCGCGCGCGAAGAACAGATGTCGAACAAATCGAATCCTGCAGACTCTAAAATGTCCACTTCGACTCTGAAACAGCATTCAAGTCGAGAGCATGCCCAGAACGCGCTCGACTTTCCCTTCCACAACCGACACAGACCCGAGCTCACGACGTTCCCACCTATAGAACCGCAGAGCGCAATCCAGGAAAGCTCGAAGCAGCAACGCAAGAAAGGGACGGGGGAGGAAAGGATAAACCAACCTGGAATGCAAGATGCTGCGAGGGACCAATGCACTCGCTCGAAGCGTATAGAGGACGAAGCCTTTACGCAACGCGTGGGAGTACCTAATCCAGGATCGTCTGAGAGGCTTGAACCACGGACACCTTGCGCTTGTTGCCAGCAACTGATTTGCACATGTGGCCGCGTTCTGCGCTGCTTGAGCCCGCGCAACTGGAGAGAGTGCAGAAGCGGAAGAGAAGAAGGGAGCGAGCCATCACCAGAGACCGGCTCATTGCGAGGCGGTGGACAGTTGCCGGGAAAGATCAGGAGAAAGCTAGCGGAGAAGAGGGCAAAAGGACGCACCAAGAGGCAAAATCCTAAATTAGTGCTTTCTCCAGGGTTTCACCCATTTCGACCGCTGTCGACAGAGTCAATCGAAGTTTTGCCCATCGATTCCCACTGGCCTGTACCCTCCTCCGCCACCAATAGCGTATCGCAGGCCAAAACAAAGCCATTCGATCCCTTTGAAAATAGAAGACTCTCCAGTGGATCTTCCCGGCCGGATAGCAAGTATACACCATCCTTCTCATCTTCCATAATCGTAGAACAGCACGACACCCCGCCTCCCGTTCAAGAAAATGATAGCCCTTGGGACTACCGAAAGAAGCACAAATACAGGGATCTCCACCCGATTCAACCACCTCCCGAGCTCTACTTACCCACGGACCATGGGTACACCCGCCCGGCCGCCCTGCCTATGCCGGGGTCGTATCCACCATCTAGACCGGATTCGCCATCCTCAGTGTCAGCGCATACGCGCGACCACGACGATGCTCATCTCGGGTCATTGACTAATGCGGCGAAGGAACCGCAGGAAGCCGAGTCATCGGAACCTAAATTTGCAACGCCGAAGCTGCGAGGTGGGGGCGACGATGAAATGCACGCACGGGTCCCGGCAAACCTGTGGTACCTTGCAGGTGGTTCAGGCGCGCCACCAACCTACAAGAATTACAGGGGTAAGCGGAAGAGTGCCCGTAAGAAGGGTCAAGACAGAGCGAAGGAGGGGTACTGGAAAGATGTGATCCATTGGGGTTTGCCACGTGAGAAGAAGCGCAGGCCAGAGGGTGGGGATGGTAATGGAGAAGTACAGCCAGCTCCTATGGATCGGCCACCATCGCAAAATCCGGATCCAAAGCCAGCACAACCACCGCAGCAACCCCAAGAGGAGCCTCCACTTGAGCAACCACCGCATCAAGAGCCTCTTCCTCAAGAGCCTCCTCCCCAGGAACCACCGCCTCAGGAACAACCGCCTCAAGAACAACCGCCTCAGGACGATCCGCCTCATGACCCCCCGGCCGACCCCTTTGCAGACCCCCCTGCAGACCCCGACCCTCCAAGGGACCCTCCAGACGACGATGTCGCCCCACGCCGAGGAATCCCGAGAGACCAAATCATGGAACTATACGGTGAAATGCTAACCGACTTCTTCAACAACGTCGACCGGGTAGCACGGCAAATACTCGACGACTTGGACGCCCGGCGCATGATAGATGGGGACGACCGTGAGGAAAGGAGGCGGAGGCGAACATGGTGAGGAGGCACGGTAGGTCGCGAAAGATTTTACCGTACATAATTAAGCCTGTCTCGTCAAGTGGCGTTGTGGTCTACTTACCTTCGTAGTTAGAGCTTACGTATGAATGTTCTTGTAGAATTCCATTAGCATGCATATTTAGAAATACTATCACCCATTGGACACGGAGGGGTGGCTTCTGTAGCCCATTGTGGAGAAGTGGTGGAAAAGGATAGCACAGGAGACGAAGCTGCCCGAGAATCAACCAAAACCACAAATGATCGTCAGGTTAGGCAGAAATGGGATGAGAGTCACAGGGTCAAGATAACGGAGACAAGGTACAGAAAAAATGGCACTAAGACAGATGTTGGCACCGCACCGGAGTTGCAAAAGTGGGTACACCGACCGGCAGGAATCATCTTTTCCTCGAATAAGTCCGGCGGAAGAAAAAATGAATACGCTTTTTGCTGCCTGTAGGTGTTCTTCATGAGGCTCTGCGCGAACCGTCCGATGCGTTCGACACCGCCCCTTCATAGTGGATCTGGGGGCTGTTGCCTAAGGCTTCGGATACTTTCCAATTACGAAAACCACAAACGCGGCTCAACAAATAAGCAAAATGCCATGTGGATTCCTGGCGGACGCTTTTAGAACGTATGCCGAACACACTCCCATTACGAGTCAGATGCCAAGGTGGGGGCTAGTTGCCTGTACATGAGTGGCAGTCTTAACATTAATGGTTGGAACTTTTGGACAAGGTATCTCGGAACATGAAACTTTTTTGGTTTGGATTTGGCTTGGTATTGCGCCATATCTAAACACTGATGGTCTTGAACACTCTGTGGCCAAATGTCAGCAAGTTGTATAACACGAAAATAGAAGCAGACATACCCAAATCCACTGCCACCAGTAGCCATGACGCATCCTGGGATTTGCGGATGCCAGTGGCCTTCCTTGACCTGGTCCATGTAGTGGACGAAGAGCAGTTGCGGTGGCACGTCCTGCACGCCGGCCGTATCCTTGCTCTCCTCGTCGTCCAACTCGACAGCCAAATCCCACAGCGTAAGCGTGTTGTCACCGGAAGCAACCATAACGATACTGTCGTCGGTAGGGTGCCACTCGACACAGGTGATCTGCTCCTTGTGGAAATCAAACGAGGCAACGGGGCTTGGCTTGATAGCCGCACCGTTGGCGCTAGGCTTCCACTGCCTCAGGTCCCACACAGCCCACTGACCATCGTCCGCGCCAGACGCCAGAAGGTGGGCAGTCTGGTGCGACCACGAGAGAACGTTGACATCAGTCTTGCTGGCCTGGACGGTGATAACGGGCTTCCGAGACTTGGAGCGAATATCCCAGATACGCACGGTGCCGTCATTGCCGGCAGATGCGAAGACATTCTTCTCCGTTGGTGACCACTGCAGCTCCTCGACCGTCTCCTTGTGACCAGTGTAAGGGGTGGTGTCGGTGACAAAGCCACCGCCCTGTGTCCTGGTGGTGGCGAAGATGCGGCCAGTAACGTCGCCGGTCAAGAGCTTGCCTTCAGGCACCAGCGGCGACCAGTCCACAGCATAGCCTTCGTTCTTGCCGTGGGCACGGACGGTGCACACGGGTTTCGACTGTTGCGGCGTCAATGTGGAGCCGGGAGTGTCGAAGGCTGTGAGATGCGGCGTGATGTCGTGGATCAGCACCTGGCCAGACTCGGTCATGGTGGCGGTCAGGGTGGTCGGTGCTTGAGCAGAGGTGACCTGTGGAGACTGGTGGGCGCGTATCCGGTTGGTCGTCGAAGTAAGCGGGATTGATTTGGTTTCGAGGATGGGGTCGGCGTTCTCGTCGTCGTCGCTATCGTCATCCGACTCGTCCTGCTCGCGGTCCATGCGGCTCAAGCTGCTCATCTTCATAACCAGAAGCTGGTTCTCCTTGTCGCGGCCTGAGGCGGCCTGGGTGCCGGCGACGGCGTAGACGGTGGCGGGATAGGACCTGCGGTCGTCGCCCAGCTGGTCACGAATAATGTCCATTGACAAGCACGGCCACGGGGCCTCTAGGGAGTGGAGCATCTCGTAGGTGGAAAGATCTGGCGCGAGCGTCTCGCCGGCGGAGAGCTTGTGGCGGCCAGGAATGAAGGTGCCCTGGTCGACTTCCATGGCATCTGGGCGAGCAGTCAGCACAATGCGGGCGGATCCGAGCAGAGAGAGGCTCACTAACCCTCGCGCTCCTCTGCCTCCCGCTCCTCGTCGGGGCGGCCGTCTACGCCAGCCTCAATGATCTCGTCCTCGCTCTCATACTCGTCCTCGTACTCGTCCTCGAACTCGCCGGCCTCGTCGGGCAGAGCGGCGGGCACGGGGCGCTCGCCGGACTTGAGGGCGTCGCGCTCGTCGTCTTGCGGGTCGGCCGGGCGCTTGCTCATGGCGGGAGATTTTGTGGTATATGTGCGGGGAGCTGGCGATGGTGTCGCAACTTTTTTTGGGCGTCACGGCGGTTCTACCGAACTTTGGCCGGCGGGAGCTGCCCGGGCTACAGGCTCTCGTCGTGTGGCTTGCCCTCCACTCTCGTCGCGTCGGTGGCTCGCATTGCTTTCTTCCAAGCGCGCATCCCTACCGATCCGTCGGCCGCGCTCAGCTGCCTGTCCACGGCCCACAGCCAGTCACTCTGCAGCCTCACGCGCGACGCAGCACCTCCGCGCGACTCCACTGCCCGCTGCCCATATAGCTCCCGCTCCGCCAGCCTGTGCGCTCCGGCGTCGCTTCGTAGCCCAAGTCCAGTTTACTCTGCTGCTCGCTCAGCTCCCGCGCGCGCTATCCCCAACGGCGGCACTCGTCAACACTGCACCCCTCGCATCATATCCTCCCCTCCGCCAAGCACACCCTGCGCTGAGCGCGCCTCGTTTTACGCGACTGCTCCGCATTGCGCACCAGACGGCCGAATTATCCAGGTGGCATCGCCAGCATGGACTCCCCAGCAGACAACGCGCCGCCCGAGCCCGCTCTCGAGCCTCAAGACCCGCCCGTCAATCTGCCGCTGCAGGACCAGCAGCCCGCCGACCCGGCCGATGAGAGCGTAGATACCACCGTCACCGCCGCACAACACCCTCTGCCCGACCTGTCCGCTGGGCTCAACGGCGCCGCCTACGCACCGCCCTCGCCCGAGCACCCACGCCCCTCAACTTCTTACTCTGACACGGGCTTCAATCGCCCGTACTCTTCCGACCACAACAGCGCACCCCACGGCTACCACAACTTTTCCACGCCCTCAGACGCCGACACCCCGCCCCGCTACCACAACGGCGGCTCGCGACCCATGTCGCGACCGGGCTCCGGCATGGCTTACCATCACTCCGACGGCGGCAGCCGCACCTACCAGGAGCAGAACCAGCGAGGCTCGCAGCAGGGCATGGGTGACAAGCAAAACACGAGCGTGGTCATCAAGGTCGGCATGGTGGGCGATGCGCAGATTGGCAAGACGAGCTTGATGGTCAAGTACGTTGAGGGCAGCTGGGACGAGGACTACATTCAGACCTTGGGTATGCAGTCCTGGCCCTTGTCCTCGGTTCAAGAGTGGAGGAAAATCGAGGCGCCGGATGAAGGCTGAAGTACTGACGAGCCGCGCAGGCGTGAACTTCATGGAGAAGACCATCAGCATCCGCAACACCGAGATCACCTTTTCCATATGGGACTTGGGCGGCCAGCGCGAGTTTGTCAACATGCTGCCGCTCGTCTGCAACGACGCCGTGGCCATTCTGTTCATGTTCGACTTGACGCGGAAGAGCACACTCAACTCGATCAAGGAGTGGTACAGGCAAGGCCGTGGTTTCAACAAGACGGCCATCCCCTTCCTGGTGGGCACCAAGTACGACCACTTTGTCAATTTCCCGCGCGAGGAGCAGGAGGAGATCTCCAATCAGGTGCGTTGCGAGCCGCCCCCAAGCGCTGGCGGAGACGCCGGTGCACCCTCTGCAGGAGCTGACGGGCTAATGAAAACGCACAACCAGGCGAAGCGCTTCGCAAAAGCAATGAAGGCCAGCTTGATTTTCAGCAGTACCAGTCACAGCATCAACGTTCAGAAGGTAACTGCGACTCGCTTATCGTGTGGCAACTGTGGCTAATCGTCGACCAGATCTTCAAGATCGTCTTATCAAAAGCCTTCGACCTGCGGTGCACAATCCCCGAAATCGAGAACGTCGGCGAGCCGCTTCTCCTGTACCAGTCGGTCGGCTAAGCCTGGTGACTCTCGCACCATCCTATCCACCACTCCCGTTGTCAGTTCGGCCATCAGTCTCGAAATTTCTTTAATTGCATGCAGCCCGGTGTGTTTGGTATCCATTTTAGTTTCCTTCCTCGTCTCATCGGGGCACGGTCGGTACACGGAGTGCCCCTTTTCTTCATCGAAGCTGGAGTAAAACAGAAGAGATGTCTGGCGCAGGAGGGCGTTCATTGGCCCCGGCCTTCTTCTTTGTTTTGGGCGAGCAGCAAGCGCAGAAATTTGACCACAAGCACCTGGGCATACAGTCGACTTCTTCTCCGCAGGCCCCACCTTCGTTGGTATTCCTTACATTGGACTGGTTGGGCGGGCAGGGCAGGGGATTTCACGGCGTTTTGAGCAAGAAGACGCGAATCAACAGACGGACAAATCCTCGAATCACAGTCGAGTGTTTGCTATGTACTTTGTACGAGGGCCGCATGTAATGGTAAACCGTAAACAGCAACGAACGCCAAGGCAAACAAACATTAAGACAGACAACACAGCATTGGCTCCACACGGAATGCGTACAGTTCCTTTAATTTCCAACTGCAGGCCGCTCGATTGGACGATGACTCACGCCCGGGAGACGTGCGAACAAGCTCAGCGGACAGCTGTAGGACCAGTCAGACGACGCAGTGTGGCAGGCGGGACCTGCAGTAGCCTTTTCGACCCATTGGCTGGTGCTGCAATACAACGTGTACCTACACGGGATTTTGCGCATGTCGTTTTGGCCATGCACCCCTGGGCTTCCGGGCGTCTGTCTGGTTACCCACGGTCGAACCACCGGCCGGAGTTCGATGCAAGACTCACGGACCGCGCGAACGCCTTGACGCTTCGATTCCCCAACTAACTTTGGCTGGCCTACGTCACACCTACCGCACCGAGTATCTTGATCCGCCGGCGATCTGCCATGCCAACCACCCTTTTCGTGCGGCTTCTCCACCGCTGTGGTCGTTTCCCCACATTCCCGTTTCCCATCGTCAACCGATGACGCCCAACAACGGATCATCCAGCGGACAAAACACGTAACCCCCATCGTCTGGCCGTTCGATTAAACTCAGCGTCATCGTCGTCGTCGCTTCACCGGTGAAAGCCGTTGGGCAGCAATTGCGAGCGACTGTGCGCGACGGGTGGAGTGATGATCAAGAACGAGAAGCACGCAGCGCGCGTGCGACATCGCGATCGCTTTTTCCCGTTCCGTCCCGTTGCGCGTGCGTTCCTCTGTTGTTCTTCGTCTGCTCCCTGCCTCTCCCCAGCCGCGTTCTAGATTTTTTCCTCGTGCACACTTTCGCTCGCCCCGCGAAATCCGCAGTGACGATCTTCGCCGCGAACAGGTCACTTACTACCAAGGCGCCCGAATTGGCGTCCTATCGCGTCGAGCCATTTTTCCCTCTTTTTTCCCGCGGCCCCCCTCTCACTCGTCCGATTGGAAGCCTCGTCGAATGGACTTTTTGCCTTTTCGACCAAGAGGGAAAGGCTGCCATTGCTCGCCTCGCTCCGGCAGCCGGCTTCTAGAACACATGATCCCCCCTTTTCCCTTGCCCGGTCGGCAAAGACACATACATATATGTATGTACAACAGGGCAGCGAACGGTGAGAGAAACAAGCGCCGCTTCATGCATGTATGACTCGGGCCGATCCCGACCCTGACCCAGATCCTGATCCTGATCCTGGACTCCTCCCCCCGATCCTGACCCTGACCCCGATTTTGACCCTGAACCTGACTTTTTCCGTCGTAGCGAGCTATTAGCAAAGAAGAACGTCCCAGGGGGGGTTTGACTAAATGCCGAAAGTTAAGGGTGCCGCTGTGACGTCTTGCTAAGGACAGGCTGGCCTTAATTCCCTACCGGACTGGCCCGAGACTAGACCTTGAGACTGTTCACGAGACCCCCGATGTGCTTATACTCCCACGGTGACAACGCATCGGTGTGCAGACGCATTCATCCTGCAGTCATCACGCGTAAGGGAAAGCGACGACGGGACTGACGGCGCCGAAAGGCGGAGGCTGTTCTCTGAACTTAGCCCATGGCTCGTGTCGGGGGCCTGAGTCCTTTTTTTGCCATGGACCTTGATCGTGCGCACAGCGGCGCGCAATGGTGAGCAAAACTTTCTGGTCCTGGTAGGCCGCTATTTTTCCAAAGCACAGCACTAGGTTCGGGAGGGCTTGGAATCACCACTGTTTCGTCGGGAAGACTACTGGCTAATCTTAGCAGAATGATGAGTATCCCCGGACATGTTATTTCCGTAGAAATTGATATGCCTCTTTTGGTGGAAGAATTTCTTAGCGAAAGGAGAAGGGTAGATCTTCTAAATGATTTACTGCAGGAATCCTCGGGTAATCTAGTCAATGTATTTATAAAGATAAGATAGCAGATTGATATACTGTTACACTATGCCTAAATACTACTTGAATATATCTGTAAGAAAACAAGAAAACTTAGCAACGCGGCAAATGCTCGTTCACCATGTGAGTGAAGCTCAAACATTGTAACACGGTGCTAGCAACGAACACCACCAGTCCAATGCTGGATACATGCTCGGCCCACACGCTTTTGATCATTCATGCATTTCCAGCCGCGCCATAGTACCCGACAAGAGGCAAGAAGGATAGCCTTACCATGTAGACATCGAGCATGGATAACCACCAGCTATCCATGGCTGAGCACTGAGCCAAAAAGATGACAAGATTCCGAGACTCCGCGCACACGAAAAGACTTAAGATAACTTCCCCCACGGAGAAATGTGTTGTGCATTTTTTGCGTTCGGCATAGTTATTCCTCATTTACTTTTTCCTTCGCTCTGGCGCATAAGCCAGAAATAAAAAGGAGGAAGAAAACAAAAGGTTAAAAGTTAAGAAATAGGAAAGGTTGTGTGTCCGTACGGATGTGACGACTAGTAGATGTATCGGTGTAATCCCAGCTTTGTCGCCCGCGCAAAAGGGAATATAAGGCGATAAGAGTAAGGAAATCGACCAGCAAACGATCAGCCAAAGAGATCCAGTCAGGTCGCTAGAACGCAAGAAGGGAAGAACTAAACCACTGCCAAACTGGAACAACGACATGACAGAAGGGGATAGGGTTTCGAATAAGGAGCGCAAAAGTCCGGCTGCGGGCCAAAGAATCGGAAATGAACCAAGAAACCGCATAATGCATTCTGCTTCTTTCCTACGTCTTTTTCCGTCGCCCGGACAGCGGAAACCGTTGCCGAGATTACCAGCCTGCAGATCTAGTCTTGCAAACGAGAAGGGGGATATAACAACTGCAAACGGGTAAGGAAAGGAGGGCAAAGAAGAAGGAAAGGGGCCGAAAACGCAAGAAATCCTTCCTGTTTCCAGAGAAGCCTGCCTACAGGTACGCCGCCGCCCTACCACCAAAAAGTAAACTCTGATCGCCAGACTTTGATAGAATGAGCCTCGCTTTTTCTCAAGATTGCTCCTATAAAAAAGACAAGCCACCAGCCGAGCAAAAGTGTGACGAAAAGAGGAATAATGGGAAGAAGGCAGAAAGAAACCCTTGAAAAGACTCCCAAATCTGATGCTCCAACAACCACTGACAAAGGGGAATATGCAAGGAATTGCTGACTGATGATGATCGTGCGGTCATGCGGCGAAAAGCTGTTGCTGCGAGCAGCACCTAGCAAAGAGAAATTTTTGCGCGGGTGACGGGTATTTCGTGTCAAAGGGGGAATATTCGGAAACTGCGAAAAGTCGAGGTGAAGGTTATACCGATGATGTTTGTGCCCGACTCGAGAGCGCGGAGGAGTTTGTCAAGATCAGAGAAAACAGAGACCGTTTAACGAGACCAGGACTTGTGAGCCTCCCTCAGAAGGCTCAGCACGCGCGTCTGTCCGGGAGCGCTCTCGCAAGCACACTGCAGCGTACGACCATCGTGAAAGTCAAGCATAACGCTGTTGGGCATCTCCTCCCGTTCTTGGTCAGGAGCAAAGGGGGCTGAGAATTCGCTAAGGTGGTAGCGCTTGGTGATACCTTTGGATTGCTAGACGTTTTGGTCAGTATGGTTTGGTTGTGACTTTCGGATTTTTAAAAGATAACATACTTCGTTGGCCTTGGAGAGGGTAAGGACGATATTGCCTTGAACGTCGATCTCGACCCATCGTCTCTTCCAGAGCTGCTCATAAGTTAATAACGTCAAGTCCACGAAAAGAAAAGAACTGGACCTACAAGGGTGTCAGGAAACTGGACATTCAGATCGCCGATCTCAATGCCGGGTTGGGATTCCTTTGCCTCTTCAATAGGCTGAGGGGCTTCTTCCTGCACTGCATAACTCATCATTTGGTTCAAGCTCTTTTTGCTTGAGGTAAGGCTGTTGCTCATACGCTTCAGTAACCGGCTCGCCCGATTTCCCTTTTTCTTCTCCTCTCCCTCTTCGGTTGCCACGCTGTCAAGGCTAATGACAGACTGGCTGCGCGACATGGGTGGCGGCGAGGTGGCTTCGCTACGCCTACGACCAAATGAACGCCAACTGCTCTCCGACGACGAACGGGGCAGGGCTTGCGCGGGGGATTCGAGGTGCGCATTCGACTGTTGCGCGGGAGAAACATCGCCGGAGGTAGGTGATAAAGTAGCTTCTTCGACGGCGGGAGGGATGACAATGGACGGCGGAGCGGCAGCCTCATCGGCCTTCTGGTGGTCGACAGAAATGGGGCTCGGCTGCAGGTCCAAGGGCGAGTCTTCAAGCTCCTGACCAGGAGTTTGCGGCGAGCGAACAATGCGAGCGGTCACGGTGACCGATTCGGTCTTGTTGTTCGCATCCTTGTTGTAAACAGCCTGGATGCTGTCGCTTGAGTTCTCGCCCTTGGACGCAGGGCGCTCCAGCGGCGGGACTGAAATGAACGAGGATTTACTGAGGCGCCTCAACTGCTTTTCTGCGTTGGAGGCATGCGATACCCTGAAAGAGTTCGAGCGTTGAGCGATGCTAATGGCACCTCGTTCCGGGGTGTAGCCAACTTTGGGGAGCGTCACCGGGGTGCCCTCCTTGGCAGACTTCTCTGCCAGGGCCTTGATGCGTTGCGAGATGCCTGATGAGACATTACTCTTTTTGACTAGCGGCGCTTCGTGCTGCGCCTCACTCGCGTACGATGCGGAAAAAGAGCGCTGGCCGACGCCGAGCTGGCTTTCGGGCGAAGGAGAAAGCCGGGTCGGGGTGACCGTCCTGCACATGGAAAGAGGGTTGGAGTTAACGCGATGCTCAGTCGATGTTGTTGATTGTGTTGAAGTCTGGGATCTCCGACGGGGGAAAATAGACATGATGGGCGATTTGGATACGGACATTGGCTTGGCCTCTTCGACCGTCGCACTCTGGAGTTCCTCCATCAGGGAGTCGTCGGACAGGTAGTCACAGTCGTCGTCGGAACTTTCCGCGCCGGGCTCGACACGGATGGGGTCGACGGGAACTCGACGCTTGCTCTTCGTGGTGGAGCGGCGTTCTGGAAGGGAAGAGGAAGACGGCAGTGCCGTGGTAAAATCCTCTGACGATTCCGGGCCCTTGGCGGCCGCTGTTTGATGTTCTCCCGTCGCCCCCCTGTCAGGAGATGATGAAACATCCCGATTGGGATGCTCGGCACCGGAGGCCCGCGCTGGCGCTGGCTCCGCCGCCGATGGAAGACCGAGCGAAGTTTCCGCAGCCCCGTCGTGTGGCAAGGCAACCTCTGCCTGCTCGTCCGCGTCCAGCTCTTCCTTGTGTTCGCCACCATCTGAGATGGACGAGGGGCGCGTGGACGACGGATTGGACGACTCCTGAACGGATATTGGGGAGGACGCGACAGGAGTGGGAGGCCGAGCGTCTTCTTCATCTCCGGCTCCACTGATCATCAATTGCACGCCGGAGTCAGCCTTAGTGTGGTCGGGCGTTCCTAGAGCCTCATCAGGCTTTAAAGTCGACCCCGAATCCGTGCTGGACGTCGTTTCGCGATGCGATGCAATATCGTCCCCCTCCGCCTCTGGCGCCTTCTCCCCCGCTGAATCCTCCTTATCCTCGGCACCTGCCGTGGCATCGGGGTCATGCTTTTCGCTTGACTTCTGTCTCGCTAGCTGCGCGGCCTTCTGTTTCTTCCGAAGCTCAACTGCGCGCTTCAAGCGCTGCTTTTCCGGGGTTATGCCTGGAGACTTAACGGAATTTGAACTCGACTTGGCGCCGGTACTGGATGTGGGGCGCGCAGGGGTCGTGGCGGGCATCTCTAGAATCGTGGGAACGGGCGGCGGGGGCGGGAAGCCTGAGCTGGGCACCGTACTCGAATCCCTGGACTTGGGCCTGGAAGAGCTCCCCTTGCTGCGTACGGCCGCCTTCAGGCTCGCAGGGAGCTTTGCGCTCTTGGACTCGGCCGCGTGCGAATGCGGCTCCTGAGTAGGGCGGGGACCGAGCTTAACCTTCGGTTTGTAGAGGTAGGAGAAGTCGAGGTCGGCGCGGGCAGTCTGCGAGGAGGAGCGGCGGTTCGGGTCGTCGTAGTGCTGGTGGTCGAAGTGATTGAGAGATTTAAAGGATCTGACCGACTGTGCGTAACCCCTCGGACTGGCGATCACAGAGCTGGCGTCGCCCCCAGACGTTCCTGGCGTCTCGGGCCGCCTCTCTTCGTATCCGGTAGGCGAGAATGGACGGGACCTTATTGATGCCGTATCGGGCGCTGCTTCCACCTTTGCTGCTGATGCCACTGTCTCCGTCCGTTCCAATGCAGCACCCTCGCCCTTCCCACTCGTTCCCTGGCCCTCCTCCGCGTCCTCATCTATTCCATCCAACTTTTTCTTGGAGCTCGTGGATGACGCGCTTGTAGACGGGGCTGCCGTGTGCAGCGAGTTCGCTGCTGAAAGGGCATGGTCGGAAAGCTCCTGCGGGGTTGTGAAGCTGAAGACGGAGTCGTGCGGCGTGAACTTCTCTTCGATTTCGGTAAAATGGACGGTGACGCGAGCTATAAACAGATGCTACAGTGTCAGTTTCGGCACGGCTCAAATGGTCTATCGGCGCGGGAAAATTCGGCGCACCTTGTAGCAATCGCGAGGTGCCCTGGGGCACGTATTTGAGTAGGACCTTGCGGCGCCTGAATAGCAGGAAGCCGTACAGCGGGGATTTCTCGTCGTAGTCGAGCAGGGCTGCGCGTGCTTCGCTCAGGCCACCGGAGCCAAAGTTGAATATCTCGACGGCGTCTCTGGACGCATACTTCAGCAAGAACCTGTAGGATGTCAGATATATCGTCACCACCCCTGCGCATATGCGGGACAGGCGCGGAAGGCTTACCAGCCGCCCGCCTCGGTCAGAGCGGATTGATATGCTTCGGTGACGGGAGCATCGTCAAGGCCATTCAACGACATGGCGGCGCGGGCGCGCTGCTTGCGTTGCTGTGCGACAGCACGGGAGGGAGTCGGCGGAAGCTAAGCTTGAGGTCGAGTGTGGCACGTCAGGCAAGGGCGCGCTATCTTCGGGCCCTCAGGGGTTCAGACGGGATAGGGCTGATCATTGAAGCTTGGCCTGGTGCTGGGACACGCATCCGTCGGTGGGCGCGCGGCGACCGCCGGTCATGGGGAGGTATTTGAGGGAAGCGGAGGTGAATTGGATTGATTTGTGGGAGGGGACGCGAAGGTTGGGCGGCGCAGACGTTGCGAGGACCTGCAGCATCTACCCTGACTCCAGCACCCAGCGCGCGACCGACGCGGCGGGCTGGCAGCGCGGGTCCGGCGTCACGCTTGCCGATCACTGGAAACCCGCTTCTTTCTCTTTCCCATTCCCCCCCGGTTGACGTGCGCCGATGATAGGGCACGCGTGCCTGTGGAAATTTCCCGAACAGCCACAAGCGCAGTCCAGGCGATAGTCTCCCAGACTTTGTCGCCCGCGTGGCTGCGGAAGTCGGCCGGGCCAGGAGGGGCGCAGGACAGAGATGCTCGGAGCTGTGTCGCACACCCATGTCGGCGCTCCCCAACACGACCGTCCCTTGCACATGGTCGGCGACGACGGCAGCCCGGCCAATGGCCGGCCACTGCGCGAATCGACAGTCCCCGCGCCACGCAGCGCGCGTCTCCACCTGTGTGTGCCGCTTCCGATCTGAGCCATGCGAGCTGAGTTCTGATTTTCAGGAACGGCCGCCGATGCGTCCAATGGCTCCGGGATCCCCGTTGCGCCAGAGTGGGTACGGACGAGCGACAAAAATGGGCCCAGCGCGCAGCGCCGTGCAACATCGGGCCTGGCGGGGAGCCTAGGCCGATCGCCTACCCGAGGGACCTGGCCTATCACTGCCCACGTCTGACGTACTCGTACATCGCAACAAGCAATTCCCACGACGCCCCGCAGTGCTCAAAATACTCCGCTGTGGTCAGGATCCCCTTGGTACTCCGTATTGCTGCTTGTGTGCACCCCCAAACGCAACCCCGCCATGGATCTCAAGACCGTCCAGACGCCAGAGTGGCCGCAGCGCACCACGCCGACGCCGCCGACGCTCAATCTGCCCTCCGTCGCCTCGCTTACCACCGCGGCTACCGGCGACCGCACCTATGTGCTAGACCTGCTGTTCGAGCCGTCGCAGCCGCTGCACAACCTCGCGCTGCCTCTGCTCAGCGGCACGCAGTTTGCTTCCTATGACGATTTGATTGCTGCTGTTGGCGTCCAGTTGACTGAGCTCGCCGAGAGCCCCAGCACCAGCGACACGGCGTGGTTGGAGCAGATCCTGGGCGCTCATCCGCGCCTTGGCGAGAAGAAGGTCGAGAGCGCACAGAGCAGGGCCGAGCAGGCCAATCTGAACAAGGCTGGCCCTGGAGCCGAGGCTGAGGCAGCTGAATTAAAGAGGCTGAACGAGGAATATGAGAAGAAATTCCCCGGTCTCAGATATGTGTAAGTGCGGGGCAAGAGTGGGGTGAAGACACCTGTTGCTAATTTACAGACAGTGTTTTTGTCAATGGTCGTAGCAGACCCGAGATCTTCAAAAACATGACGGAGAGGATCGAGAGAGGGGATGTGAAAGCAGAGAGGCTCGAAGCCATCAAGGTACAAGCCCGCACAGCGCAACAATCGGGCTTGGGTGGCTAACCTGATTTCAGGCAATGTGTCAGATCGCGTCCGACAGGGCTCGCAAGCTACAGAACCAGCAGTAGGCCCTACTCGCTTTTCATTCCCGCATTTAGAACCTCTTGCACGGCTTCGTAACGCTGAGTTGAGTATTCACCATGGAACGACTGAATCAATTTCCAGGGAAAATACAGACGTGTAAATATAAATTAGACATTTATGGGGATTTGAAGCTGCTATCCGGACGTGAATGTAGAATTAATAAATGTACATCTACGTCCGGACGATAGCGTCTACTCCGTATAAAAGTCGAGGACTGTTAAGCAATCGTCCGGACGTTTAAAAATCATCCGGACATTTAAGAATCATCCTGACTTTAAAGAACAATCCTGACATTTAAGAATCATCCTGACGTGAAAGCAATCATCCGGACGTTAAAGAATCATCCGGACGTTTGAAAATCATCCGGACGTGAAAGCAATCGTCCGGACAACAGCTTTCACTAACCCACGACAGGAGAAACAAATCCGTGTTAATTTGTATGTTAAATTTGGTTGAATTTGCCAGCTAATTGTACTACTTGACGAAGGCTGGTCCGTTAACATTCGAGCTTGTAAATCCATAAAAGCCACCCATGTGCAATTTAATTTCCCATTTGGGGCTCAGAAACCAGAACCTGCATCTGGTCTTTAACGGATGGTAGTGTACTGAACAATATTCATGTCCATGTTGTGCATCTCGATGGGGAACTTGCAGTCGTCTAGGAAGATGCAGTTCTTGCCTGTTTTCTTGTTGCTGAATGGCGGAAACGGGCAACGATGACCATAGATACATTTTGGGTCATCACAACCGGTACCATGAATGCAAGGCGCCATGCGAGCAACTAGCTTGAGGGTGTCCAGTTCAGATTTGGTGGGCTTGTAGTCGTGTACGTGAGTGCAGTTGTTGCCGAAAGGACACTCATGGCGTAGAAAATGGACGTTGCACATCTTGATACGCTTGACGCGGTTCGTCTCCTCCTTATCATAGTTTTTCGTGGGAGGATCGATACGCTGGCCCTTGCGGTTACGAGGTATGTTGTTTGGATCGCGAGCATTCTGCTTCGGACCAGCAACAGGCAGAGCAGCCGCTTTTGCAGCGACGTTCGCCCAACCAGCAGATGCACCAGCGGTCGTAGCAGGAGCAACACTGGGGCTGGGACTTGAGACCTTGACTGGAGTCACCTTGTTTGTCAGAACGCCGAATCCCGGCGGCGGAAAAGGACTAGGGAGGCCATCCATGCCGCCGAACGTGTTGATTTTCTGGGGGCGAAACAGGCCTTCAAATTTTTGTATCTTGAATGGAAGGCTTGCAAACTCCCTGCCAAACGGCACGCCTTCCAGCAGCGTTATCTTATCAACCAGGTAGTCGTAATTAGAGATTTCTCCCAAAATGCGGGCATAACGATTGTCGTGGGAGCAGCCGAGCATAATGTGGCGGCAGGTCGGGCTGTAAAGGTTCAATTTCAGGTGCTCTGGAGGTACGTATATGGTTAGCAAATATCCAATGACAATAATGAAACCCTCCTGAGCAAATTCACTCACCGACAATCTTTTCATCAGCCCTGTCTTTTCCAGATCCAACGTCGACGAAGTCCATGAGAAACTTGGCGCCTGTGAATCCGACGATGAAATCTTGCACATCAACTTTGGGTGCAATGCCGGCGCGGGCGCAAGTGTCGGTTAGGCCCTTGGCATTTGCATACACGCGCGCAGTCACCTTTACGTTGGGAGGCATTCCCTTGAACTGGGTGCGTACATAGTTGTATACGCCTTCTTCCAACGCGCCAGCAGCGCGCTGGCCACCGTTTCCTCCTTCAGACAAAAGTTGGTCGTTGAACTTGGAGGGTCCTGGTTAGGAAAGCGAAACACGTTATAGACAGGGTGGAGACTTACGATAAGCCCATCGCCGTCAATAAGAACTAAGACGAAAGCGTCTCGATCCTGAAATATCTCAGCTTGTTGTGTGGGTGGAGATAAGTCGCCATTACGGACCATGTTGCCCCTCATGTTGAGAATAGTGGTTTCCATATCCTTGAGGCTTCGCTGCGCGATGCGGTTGTATTCGCGCTCGCGGTCATGATCTTCGATTTCTTTCCGGAACTGCTCGTTGAGAGCGTCGTATCGGCAGAGGAGCTCCTCTATCAAGCTGTTTGTCTTGTTGCCCACGAGCTGAATCTCGCGGTACCGGCCCCAAAGATCGGCGGTGGGACCATCGACGTAGGCATGCCCGGGTGAGGGCGAGGCGGTCTGATCTGACATGTCGAACGGCATAGGTAGCTTGGGCATGAGGACCGGACAGTGCGCAGATGCGAAGTTGTGGAGGGTTGGGTGGAATCAGAAGGAGCACCTGCTATATGCCAGGCAGCAGGCGCGCGCGTCGAACCTGGTGGAAGACGATGGCAGGTGAGGGAGAGAAGGCGGGCGGGCGGGCGCATTTGAGAAACGCTCGCACATAGGCCACTGCCTTTTTAGACGCTCAGGGTCTCGGGTTACACCAACCGCTGTACAAGCAACTATGTCCATTATTGGAAACACGGAAGGGCCGCCGCACTGGCATCATCTCAACCATGCACCCGCTCCATGTGGGTAGCTGAAGCTATCGTCCGGACGAAAATGTCGAATTAAAAATTATACATTCACGTCCGGACGATAGCTTCAGCTACCCATGGAAACCAAATCGGCGCTAGCCTTCGGATGCACCGTGCCAGCGCCAACGCTCCGGCCTGTCTAATTCACCATAGCTTTTCCGCGTCGGGGCTTCAGCTGCCTGTGGAGGAGTCATCATCATTCCGTCGCGTCGTTTTCGGGGCGCGCAGAGACGTGCAGTTCCGGCGCGCGATTGGCGGGGCGGCTCCTGCACCTGCACGCTGGCAGGCTGGACGAGGCGGGCAGCTGCAGCTTGCCGCTGCAGCTCGTCAGCGTGCGAGGGCAAATTATAGTAGAGCAGTGTGCTGGCGCGCGCCGTGGATGGACGTTTCGACCCCACAGACGCGCCTTGCCCGATCGCGACAAGCTTCGTTACGGCTCATCCTCGCTCGCGCTTCGCCGCGAACTCCAAGTGTCCTCTCGCGAGCTCGACCTTCTCTTCCCATCCCTCCTCCGCACTCCCCATCTGTCTCCCGGTATTTGCTCGCAACCATGTGGTATCCCAAGCTCGCGGCCTCGCTCCTCCTGTCACTTCTGGCGACCAATGCCTTCGCCGCGTCCGATGTAAGTTTTTCCGAATTGCTCTCCAAATGACATCAGGCGCACCTGCCGTATCACGCTAGCTCCGTCGCTGACCACTTCCTCGTCCAGGATGCGGTCGAAGAGGAGGTCCCGAGTCCTGATGCCTCCGCCAACCTCGCTGTCTCGGTCAGCGCTTCGTTCCCCAACTCTGAGATTTTCGGCGTCAAGCTGGTCAATGGCCACCCCACCAATGCCCTTCTCGACTTCAAGAACGAGGAGAAAGAACCCGTCACGATCGAGTTCATCGGCGGCTCTCTGCTCAATCCTGCCACCGGCCAGCCCGTGCGCAACTTGACCGTCTCCAAGTACAACGTCCACATTGGAGCCTCAAGCAGCGCCAGCTTGACCTACAGCTTCCAGACCGAGATGCACCCCCAGGACCTCAAGCTCAACCTTGCCGCCGTTGTCAGGGACAGCAAGGATGCTTTCTACACCCTTCAGGCCTACAACGAGACTGTCAGCATTGTCGAGGCACCCACCAGCATCTTCGACCCCCAGATGTAAGCCCTTTCCTGCCATGCATTGATGTTTCGCCTCTGGTTTCTAACGGGATGCAGCCTTTTCCTCTACTTCGTTCTCGCTTCCGTTTTCGCCGGCACCTGCTACTTCATCTACAACACTTGGATCACGACTCTGTTCCCTCAGAAGAAGGGCCGTGGCAAGGGTGGCGAGCGCGCCAAGACTTCTTCTCAGGGCTCCAAGGCCGTCGACCCGGCTGACCAGGTTGCCGTTGTCGGCGCTGACGGTCCTGCTGTCACGTCTGGCGCCAAGACCTACGATGAGAGCTGGATCCCCGCCGGCCACCTGAACCGCCCGGAGCCTCGTCGTGTCAAGAGCGGCACTCCCAAGACCAAGGCTCGCGGTTGAATGCACACTCGGCTCATTTTGCCCCAACCTCAATTTTCCTGGTGATGCATGGGAGAATATCGAAAGCAGTAATCGGTTCCTACGTTTTGGCCAAATGCTTGGACTAGGTCTTTCGGAGAGGAAAATCAGGGGACGTGGTTCGCGAGTACGGTTTCTTTTGGGGTCATTTGATCATGTACCTGGAAATGGTGTCATGGTCATAAAAAATTAATTTGTACATTGGAAATGTATCACCATAATGAACATTCAATGGGACACGATCCAAGGTCGTTTCATCAAAAGATCCTTTCGACCGTCTACCCAAGGTCCAGGATCTCAGTGCGTCAAGTATGGTACAGTGATCTCATGAACGTTATTGCGCTAAGAACGTTTCGGACAACATCGGAGTGCAAATCCCTGAAACCGGAAAGCAGATTGGCGAGTCTGAGTCCCTATCTCTCTCCACATCAATTGCGCGATTCAAAGCTTCAAGAAGCACAGCACGGCGGCTGCGCTAACGTAAAGAATCTAATGTAGCCAATCATCAGCAAGATCGAACATAATGAAGGGTTTTTTTTTTTAGAAAAAAAAAACGAGGCTGACAAGTACTTACCGCAGATAAGAAATAGGGAAGTCCCAAGGCCGCTCCGCCTAGCCCAATCCCCTTGACCCAAGCAAAGGTCATAACCGGCGCGCCCACAAGCGAACCAACCGTTTTGACTAACATGACGACGCTGTAGTCCTGCTGTGCGCTGTTGGGCGCGCGGCTCAGGCCGTCTCGGAAGGAGTCGCGATCCGCGTCTTGAGAATCGCCGTCGGCGACGGACGAGGAAGCAGATGATGACAGCGAGGGGGAGGTGGTTGCCGCTATCGGTGCCGATTCGACTAAAGACATAGTGAAAACCGGGAGGGCGGAGCCGAGGGCGTAGACGATGAGAGCTGTTCGATCGGATGGCCAGTTAGTGGACCCCATATTTGCCAATTTCTTTGAATGAAAATTCCGAGAAGCAAGGAGAGTAAGATGGCGTGGCGCAACAGAGTATGGACTTACCGCACATCAACACTCCTACCGTCCCTGCCGCTGCAATGCTCAGAGCACCCAAGATGGATACCGCAAGGCTGATCTGCGCGCCTCTATAGTTCAGGCCCACCTCCTTCCCCGGCATGCGCTTCAGCAATATCCGCATTGTTGTGGGGATGACAAGCGCGAGCAGCGTGATGTTGACGGCAGCCTTGATGGACAGCAAATAGCCGACGTGCTCGAACTTCCAGCCGTACCGCTTAGAGGTGTACTGTGGCAAGAGATGCGTGTTGGAGGACGCAAGTGCAGGAAGGAAGAAGCCTCCGATCAGGTGGACTTGGAAGTTGCGGCGGCCGATTACCAAGCGTGCAATCGTTCTGACAGGTGCCAGCAAACGCTGCGAAAGATCCTTAGGCCTATTTGAGCGTATAGCAGGCGAAGAACCCGAACCAAGGAGGGACTCTTCTTCCGGCACGTTGCCATGACCAACGACATTGGAAGAGGTTTTGCCGTGCTGAGATGAAGTTTTAGGGAGGAAGTAAATTGTAGGAATTGCGGCTGTAAAGAAGGCGATGCTCAGATAAAATGGAAGCCAGATATCGCGAGACATAGCCAAAGATGCCAACGATGGTCCAAAGAGCGATATGACATAGTTGACTGATGAGATATAGGCAATGTAGGAAGTTCTTCCGGTGTATTAGCAATACGCATTGAAAAGACAGACATCCGGCATACCTACCGTTGAATAAGATCATCGGTCAGGTCTGTCACCATGGCGAATATTGTCGATGTCAGAACACAATCGTGGCCGCCGAGGAGGGTCAAGAAAGGGCCGGCAAGCATAGCCTCGACAGGAATGTCAAGGTGACCTGGATACTATATCAATTATCTGCTCAAGGTTCACGTACGAATGCTTGATTCTCCTGGCTGGAGAGTGATTGATCTCTGCCGAAACCCACGAAGACGGTACTCACCAACAAGCACCACCCAAACCACCAAGCAGCCAAACCCTACCGCGTTGAGCGCCAGGACCACCTTTCGCCCAAACCTGTCTCCTACCCATCCCAGCGGCATCGTCACCGCAAGATCGATACCCACGATCAGCGTCTCGATCACGCCCTGTAGCCACGCCAACCGCTGCTGCACCTCCTTGACCTTGCACATCTCCTCCGGGATCTCGGCGCCGGGCTGGTTTGGCAGCACCGACGGGTCATGCTCCTCGTAGTAGGCGCGGCAGTACCGCAGCTCGACGGCGCGGTTGAGCGGCAGGCTGAACAGGCGCGTACCCATCGTCGTGAGCGCCAGTAGGAGTAGTAACGTCCAGAGTCCGCGGCGGTTGGCGCGGCGCTGCCGGTCTGGGAAGGATTGGAAGACCCGTGCAGCTTCATCGTCCTGATGCTCATCATCACTGGCCGAAGTGTAAGGCTTCTGCTGCGCTTCGCTGTCTTGGCGCACAAAGAGGGGCTCGTCCAAGGCGGAGCGGTCCCCACCGATGGCCGACATGGTCGTGAAAACTATCTCTGCAAATTACAAAAAACCTCAACTTGAACGATAGTGTTCATGAGTCATCGGCGACAAGCAGTGTGGAAGAAGCACAAGGACGCTCGAGGTTGGCTCTGAAGCTTTTTGCGTGGTGTTGAAGGTTGAGCTGCGATAAGCCTCACGATAAGCCAGCCCTGCCCAAAGCGGCAACCGCCCAGATGACGAACGTCGACCGTCGCAATCAGAGAGGCATCGGGCTAGCGAAAAGCTTATGTTATCATAGTATTAAGCGACTAAGGTGGCAAGACGCATGTCTGCGCATCACAGCGGTACACGTTGCCCCTGGTCGGATCTGGTCTCGGGGCCCTGGCATCTGGTGCCTCGATCTCTTGAAAATTGGGCCTATCACCATCTTGCATTTTTTTACCCCGCCAAATGCCTTCTTGTCAGTGCTTCATTGGCCGAAGGTTTTTCCTATTGGCTCTGCGGTCCGAATATCGACTTGTTCACCGCATAACTGCACGTCAGGAATGGAGAGTAACGGCACGAAATGGCATCGCTATGTGATCCCAGCAGTGGCACATCAGAAGGCGGGGCATTCAAAAGCAAACGCGTCAATTTCAAAGAAGTCTATGCTGAGGTCATTACTTGAAGAGCTTTACATCCCACAACCGCAACTTAGCTCACGCAAGCACCCTTCACATCCTTGTTTCTCCGATCTCAATTACAACAGAACTGCCCCAATAAAAGAAAAGTACTGATCAGCTGAACGAAGAGAAGCCAAGCTACGCTCATTCTCCACATCCTTCTCCCTCCCATCTCAGAGACACAGTCCCAATCTCTACGTCCACAACCCCCCGCACCCCCAACTTGCAGATGCCCAAAGTCAAACAAAGCAAAACGCGATAAAAGAAACAAAAGGAGAGAGAGGATTTACTGATTCGTGCACATCAATGTGGTATAATGAAAACACGCCCTAGAGTGAGACAACAGAGGAAAAGGAAAATGACATCCTTGCTCCGCCCATGCTCGCTATGAAAATGGAAAACTGAAGAATTGAATTGCGTCCCGGTTGATTTGTCCGGAAAAAAACGCCTGCCTGCGCCGGAAGTGTGTATTTTTTTTAAATGAAGCCTTACGGAAGAGGAGAATGTGCCCACGTCACGACCCACGGGACAGCGATGGAATCAAAGAGACTTGAAATCTCATCCCTCCATCAGAGTCTTGGGCGTGTTTCCGAGCAGCTCCAGGCATCGTCGCGCCAGGCTGACGACCTCGCCCTCGCCGTCTTCATTGTCCTCATCGTCCGACTCGATGTTACGATCCGCGATGCTCTTGACCATCGTGACAATAGAGCTCGATTTGCCGATGAGGTTGAGCAGCCTGGAGTCGTCAGACTCAAGGAGTTGCAGGAGTGTCCAAATCGCAATGTGCTGGAACGTAGGGTCTCCGCTGTCCAGGAATCTGGAAAGGTAGCCGTGAATGCCACCGTTGGGCTCATTCCAGTTCTGCAAAAAGATGGTGTAATCACCCACTGAAGCGAGTCAGCCAAATATCCGCACTTTGCTCGGGAGAAAACATACCTTTAGACGAGAGGTTGCCCAGAGCAGCAGCGCTGTTACCTTGAACTTCGATACTGTCCGACTCGGTGAGGGGAATAAGCACATCAAAGACGCCAAGGTTCAGAAGATGAGGCTTCAGTTCATCGCTCAAAGCAAGCACAGCGACGGCAGCAGTCATTTCCGACTGGACAGTCAATGGCACATTCAGAACCAGCTGCTTACACTTCTGCACAGCACCAGCCTCAAGCACCAGTTGCTTGTTGCGGTCCGAGCTAGCTGCAAGGTTGCGAAGGGTAGAGATGGCATGGCATTGGATTTCCTCGTTCTCTGTAGAACCAAGAAGATCGACCAAAGGCCCAAGGAATCCGGCGTCGATGATAGGAGATTCGTTAGAGGGGTGGATCGAAATGTTGCGGATACACGCGACAGCGGAAAGGATAAGAGGGAGATATGACGACTGGAGCAGACGAAGGAGGGAGGGCAGCCCGCGAGCCCGAACGATTTCAAGCTGGTAGCGCTCGTCTGACGCGAGGTTCCGCAACGCCAGAGCCGCTTGGCACTGGACCTTGGGCGACGAAGAGTCCATAAGGTGTACCAGCGATTGTACGAGACGGCTTTCGGTCTGCGCCAACCTCTTCCGGTTCTGCGCATCGACAGCGATATTGCTAAGAGCCGTTGTGCAGTAGTATTGGACGTCCACGTCGGGGGAAGAGAGTAGCTGAACGAGGACTGGTATCGCTCCCGCGTTGACTAGTTGTTGACGGTTGTCATCTATTACTCTGTTAATACCATTTCGTCTAAAATTAGGCGACACCGCCAGATTCATACCGGAGTGCGTCATGTTCAGAAGGGCGCCGGTAGCGTTCCGCTGAACCCGCATATCCCTAGACTTCGCAAGTCTAGTGAGCGGAGGCAGAGCTCCGGATCGAGCAATCTTTGCCTTGTTCTCCTCATGCGTTGCCAGGTTTGTAATGCAGCCCACAGCGTTGCACTGCACCTCCACGTTCGGCGAGTTCATCTGCTTGATGAGCGGACCAAGGCCGCCGAGCTGGACGATGCGAACTTTGTTCTCCGCTGCGAGCGGTCAGCATATGAAAAGTGTGGGAGCCACGGCCACGTACTGTTGACGGCGAGGTTGCCTAATGCCGCACTTGCCGCCCGCTGCACCTCGATATCGCTATTCTGGAGGAGGAAGAGGATCGGCTCGAGCGTGTCGCGGTCGACCTCTCTGACATCTGCTTGCAGGAGGTCTGCAGTTAGCATACGTGGATGGCGTTGAGCAAACCGCAGCTACACACCTCGCTCTGTTATCTCGGCGAACGTCAAGCTCGCGCTCCGCTGCAGGTCGATGTTGTCAGAGTACACCAGCGTGCTCAAGGCGCGGAGGGGATCGCCGGAGAAGAAGTCGGTCTCGGCTCTCTGCAGAAGCTTGTCAGCAAGGTGTCGTCGGGCGGGCGGCGAGTTGAGGCGGACGCACGTTCTCGAGATAGCCAAGTAGGTCGGCAACGGCTTCCCGCTCGCTGTCGGCGAGCACAGGATCGTACAGCCCATCCTTGGAGCGGCCTGGAGAGTGGTCAGAGGCAAAGCACGGTTGCGGCGGGCAGCAGCGGGGACGCACCGCCGCAGCAGGAGCTGAACAGCTTGGAGCAGTAGCCCGATAGACCCATCTTGTCGTCGGGGCCTCTGAGGCCGATGACGCTGGCTTGGATCGTGTCTCGGTTGGCAGAGGCAGACTCGGGCGATGGGCCGCGTGCTGAGCGACGCGGGCGGGCGAAGGGTATATGCGGCGGAGGGCGGTGAGTTGGTTGGACGATGGATAGATACTGCGAGGCTTGAGCGTGTTTGCGATCGATGGCTGGCTCCGGCAAGCTCTCGACGGCCGCCAAGGGTCTGCTCTGGCGGCTGGCTAAACTCCTTTCGCGGCTGCCGCGAGCACCACGGGGCCAGCACGCGCCCACGACTGCCGCGCCGGGGCGTGCGGGTGCTGTGAAATTATCACCAGAACCGCGCTCCTCGCCCGTCGCGCCGGCCAAGCTTGACCAGAAAACACCCAGATTGTCGCAAAGCGGAGCCGTCGCGCTGGCCGCCCCATCGCCGTGACGTCGCGCGCCGCCGTCCCGTCCATGCCAACTGGCCCACGTGAGGGCGTTGGGAATGCCCGGCTGCCGCCCAACTCGCCCACCAGCATACGGCCGGCATGCTATAATAATTCTGAGACGATGCTGTGCGCTGCCGTTTGCTGCAGATCGCCCGCCTCGCCTTTGCGCAATGTTTCTGGGCTGTGCTTCACGACATCGCCAATGCTGTCAATGCTGCCAGCGCATGCGCCCCACTGCATGAAGGGTCTGAGTCTCCAGCGCGCGCGTGAAGTCAGCGCGGCGCGGATCCAGCTGCAATATCGCGTCTCTGAGGCGCCACAGTAGGTTACAGGCGACCTTGGGCCTCCTGCGCGGGCAGTTGAAGCAGGCGTCCGGGCGCACAGGTGGGATTTAACCTTACACGAGCACGTCCGGACGTTGGGATTCGACTACCCGCGTGAAGCAGGGTGCAATACCACTTCTTTGGTCGCCTGCTGTGGCGCGGCCCGCAGCGGGCTGGGTTGTTTGGGCAGCATCAAAAGTCCTTGCTTCTGATCTGCTGCAGGGCCGCGGAACCAGAGTGCGCCAGCCGGACGTGGAAGCTGACCTGACGTCGGATCTGCGCGCGGTGGCCCAGGCAGGCAGAGTGACGCTGCTCAAGTCACTGCTCCAGGCGGCGAGCCAGCCAGCGACGCCACGAGGCCATCGCCGTGTGCGGACGGCAGCGCTCCGTATGGCTGCGGCGTGCCCGCCCAGCAGTGCCACGGGCGCGTCCCGGACATCGCCGGCACTCGGAATAATAAAGAGCCTCGAGCGCCGCCGCCACGCGCAGGGCCCAGTGTTCAGCGCAACACCCTGCAGAAAAGTCTGCGACGCGCCTAGCAAGCTACTTTTTCTTTTTGGCTCTGTTTGCTCCCGACTACTGCACTGCTGCGACGTCATCCGCTTGGAGGACGCGGTGTTACGACAATAGGACAGCTCTCATCCCGCCGCACCGCCCACCGCCGCAGGACGCAGATGCAGCACTGCTGGCTTCCTATTCGCTGAGCCCCACCCTGCGCGCAGCCTGCAGCTTAGCCCCGGCTCGCCGCCGGCCACCACCCACGAGCTTCAGAGTAATCCCCCAGCTTTTTGCTGATTCACTGCGTGGGGGCGCCGCCGAACTTTTATACTGCGCTGCCTGTCGCGACGCCTCCTCCAACAAAGAAACTCACGAATCCCCCAGTACACAGCAACTCCGCGGTCGAATGGCCCCAGCGGAGGACTCTCCGACTTTCCAGAAACTCAGGCTCAACACCCGCCCCTCCCCGAAGCCTATACCCTCCGCCTTCGCCTCGATCAAGCGCAGCGATGGCGAGCACCCAGGCAGCCCGTTCCCCGAGCTGGACGAGCGCTTCTGGCCTCACGAAGACTCCGCTGTCGCCCTGACCAACTCAGAGCTCACCGACAATGCCTTCCCGAGCGAACATGAGGGCATGTACGCCCCAGACAAGCGGTCGTGGCTGGGGCGCAAGGCAAACGACGAGTACATGCTCTCTGGCAGTTCGCGGCACTCGCCGTCGCTGGAACAGGCGTTCAGCCAGCGCCATCGCGCCATCTCCTTTGCGCCGAAAGTGACCCTTGATGGTGGCGACCGTTTTCCCATGGACGCGCCCCTCCCCAGGCCTGATTCCTACGCCAGCCTGAAAGATGCGAGGCTGGGTGTGGAAAGAGGCGCTGCGATTGAAGAAGGCCACGATAGCCACGGGGCAGTCCACATCCGGAACAACAGCGAAACGGACAAGGCACGCTACGATGCGTGCACTGGAGAGCCCATGGAAATCCGCCAACGTCGTCCGGGGTTGCCGTATCGCACAGGTCAGTCTCGCCATCCTTTGCTACAGGAGACGGTGGACGATCTGGCCAAGGACGCCGAGATAGAGGAAAATGACCGAGTGGCTTCCCTTACTTCTGGCACTACCGTATCCACAAACGACGGATCGCTTACCCCGCTCGAAGCCCCAGCCGACTATCTCCAGTCTCCTCTCGCTGCTTCGTCGCCAATCGACTTCGCTTCTGCGCACAGCTCCTACTTCCCTTCGTCGCGGCGGACGAGCAGTGCGCGATCCAGGAGTTTTTACTCCGACAAAGGAAGCCTGCGGCGCAGCAGTCGACGAACCTCGACACGATCCGGTAATTCTTCCATGTCCCCTGCTAGTGCGTTCTTGTCACAGTGGGGCAGGGAAGAAGCCTCGTCAGTCATTGAGCCGGATGACGAGGGCCAAGAAATTCCTGACCAGAGCGGATACTTTATCGGCAAGCAGATTGGTTTCGGGGGCTTCAGTGTGGTGAAAGAGGTGTCGACGATCCAGGATGGAGTGAAGATCATTCGGGCCGTGAAAATTGTACGGAAGCAGGTCACGGGAAAGGATGAAGCGGAAAACGAAAAGCTGCAGACGGAGTTCGAGCATGAGGTCGAGATCTGGAGATACTTGAAACATCCCTACATTCTACCTCTGCTAACGGTTTACGATTCCCCATTTGCTACTTTCTGTATCACCAAATTGAACACCGGCGGCACGCTTTTCGATCTCATCCGCGCGAATCGCAAGGCAGGCAAGCCTGCTTTGCCCTCCAAGTTGGCTAAACGCTATTTATATCAGCTCGCCTCGGCTCTCCGTTACTTGCACGAAGACGTCCATGTCGTGCATCGCGATGTCAAGCTTGAGAATTGCCTGCTCGACATGTCTGAACCCGAGGCGAAGACTGAGGGAGGCAATGTTCTTCTCTGCGACTTCGGCATGGCCGACTTCATCACCAACGAAAACCGAAACCTACCGTCTCCCTTGGAAGAATCAGCTTACAGCCACGTCGGCCCATCGGACACCAGCACTTGCATCAACGGCAGCTTGGATTACGCCTCGCCGGAATTATTGCACGCGCGTACGCCGCTGTACTCGCCTGCGGTGGACATGTGGGCATACGGTGTTATTGCGTATACGCTGCTCACGGGGAAACGGCCCTTTACTCATAACTTCCAACCAGCCCTCGTCATGCTCATCACCAAGGGTGAGTGGGACGAAGAGGCACTACGGGAGGCCGGAGTTGATGAGGATGCCATCGACCTCGTGCGCGGGTGTCTTGAGATGGATCCCCAGCTGCGGTGCACCGTCTCCGACGTGTTAGACTGTCCATGGTTTGATGGCTGCAGTGAACTTTACGAGGAAGTTCGACGCGAGTGGGTCGACTCGAATTGAGTGAAGATTCGTTCGGCGCCATCCCCGTAAACTTCCAGCATCACGCTCCTCTCGGGTTTTCGTAAAAATTTTTGGAGTTTTGTCGTTTGCTGCTATCGGCGCGAAAGCGTTTGGATCCGGACACAAAGTATTGATACCCTACGATACCCTTTTTTCGGGTCCCGTTCTTCTTTTGCTCTGGACTTCTGCGATGTGCGTTTGGGCATCATTTCAGCGTTCAAGCACTTCTTTTTCTTCTTCTATTGCATGTATGAGAATGGCTTTTTTTTCCTGGGCGGGACTTCATCCTATGGTCCATGGCAAGGTTGCGCTTGCAAGGTCAAGGCGAAGCTGGGTTTGGGTTGATCAAGGGACGGATCCCTTCGGTTGAAGGAAGCATTGCACTGCTCTTCGAAAGCGTAAATTTCGAGAAAGTATTTCCTAAAAATTTCATTGTCTATAGTGGTACGCTAAGGATAACCGTGTCATGAGGGTTTATGTAATTACAAGGCTAGCTCGCAATCGATTCTATCAATGGAAACAAGGGAGAAAGCTCCGTTTCTGCGGGACCCTGAGCCGGTGGATTCCGGTGTCAGCAACCGTAGGAATTTGCGGGGCTTATCGAGCTCTCTCCGCAAGTTGGCGAGTCAGGCTGCCCCGCCCCAAGACCAGACGGCAGCATCCAAGAACGCGCCAACCCTGCTTGGTCTGTCTTGCCCCAAGCTTGACCAAGTCATGACACAGCAGTTGCTCACATCGCATCTCGAGGTGTGCCGGCTACTCACGACAGAAGAACGAAGGCGCACTGTTCCATCCTACTGCCCCGGTCGAGTGCTCGAGAGGGCACTGGATGACATCAGCGGCGTTCTTCCCCACCAGCGACAAGGCAGAACGGCCGCCTCCACACTCCACAGACAGGCCAACGACTGGCAAGAGGCCGGGCTGCCTGGCCGCCAAGCCCAGACATCCGGGGAGCCTGTCAGCCCACGCCTCAGCCGCTGCCGTCGTTGCAGTAAGCCTTGCAATGCCGGGTATATCTGTTGCTCGATGCCCACTTTCCACCGTCGTCTGCGAGCGTGTCCCACTGTCAGCCCTTCGTGACCCACTGTGCTGTTCGTTGCCAACGCCGCAGCATCCACAGAAATCCAACAGCAAACAGAGAACGCGAAACCACAACTGGCGCCAAGGCCAAGCGTGTAAGTGGCGTATTTCTCAAGGCGGGACGAGCACTTGGCCGACTTCTTCGCCATAAAGCTGGAGATGCTTCCGATCTTATCCACCAACCCAACCCAAGACTTTTGACCAAACTGACACCGTCATCTTTTGGATAGCCCTGACTCTTGACGGCCCGAATTAAACGTCGAAAGGGAAGAGCACGCACCAGGCATCATGGGTGAATGCACTGCCGAAGACAAGAGGGAGTGCTACGTGCCAATGCCGTCGCTCGGCCACGAATTGGGCATTCTGTTCGGCTTCCTCGGTATGTTCTAGAACGCGAGGGGAAATACACGCTTGTTGGACAGTAGACATATCCGGTGTCCCCCTGAGGAGATCCTCCCTTCTGCGACTTCCCCTATACTGTTCTGTCAACGGTCAAATCCCCACCTACTGACAATTTCTTAGCGCTCATGCTTGTCTGCATGCTTTCGTACGGCGTCATGTGGCAGGTCGGCAACAGGCGCTCCCTGCGCAAAGAAGAGGAGCGCATCGCCGCTTTGCGCGCAGCCGGGCACCTGAAAGACGAGAAGAGCTCAACCGAGAGCAACGCTGCCGCCAATCGAGCATAGAGTACTGACCTGGCCGATCGCTATGTGGGGTGGGTAGGTGATGTCGGCGGAACTCTTGTCGTTGTTTTGGCACGTTGGCTGGCCATGGCTCCTTCAACACCGCCCGGAGATACATCGTCACCCACATCTCCGCCATAATGGGAGCCCTTTCTGGGCTGTGCGCCGACCCATTCGCGCTCAATATGCGCACATGAGCCCGAATGAGCTCCCTGGCCGGCCCGTTCCGCTCACCTGTCGTTGCTGTTTTCTTTTGCAATCAGATACCTTCCATAATGATGATTCCCCCTTTTCTCCGCCATATTGGTGCTCGTTCTGTATGCCGAATAACCGGGCGTAGCGGTGAGATTGGGATTCTCCGCTCTAGGCCGATGTTGGAGAAGACTGGGCCCATTCCGGATTAAGGGTGCGGCGTGGTGGCCCAAACGAAGGACGGCGACTTGGCAGCAAACGACGAGAAGGTGGCGAGTCAAGAGGGTAGAGCCAAGCGACCGTTTGATGCGCATGGCGACCGCCCGCTGCATGAAGGGGCTCCACACGACGCCTTCCCACGTGCCGATTGCCTCCACTCATTCACATCACCTGCATGGTCGGTGCACGTCCTCCCACCATCATACACAACAAGCCATTGTATGACGATATTGCCACGCCGAGGATGCACGAGCCTGGACCCTGAGCCGTTGCGATACCCACCGCTTCGCCCTGCCTTTCCTTCTCTTCTCCACTCCAAGGCTCCACCCTTATCTCCAACTCGATAATCCCGTTAATTGACCCTCCGCTACGATCGACCAATGACTCTCTTCTCTTCGTGACACGCACGCGCGCTCATCCGCTACGGCGGAGCCCTAGTCCGGGGGGTTTGTGCTACATACGATGCGCTACAGCCTCGAGCTCGAGTCGAGGCCTCGGCGAGAGCAAGCCAAGCAGAGAGGCTAGAGAGTACGAAAATGTCGCCCAATGCCAAGATCAATGGTTCAATGTGCTTTTTACACCCCCCGATGCAGCTTCCCTAATTTCCCGCCTCTTCTCTATTCTCTCTACCTTCTCGTCCCGACCCGGACTTATCCTGCGCCCCTTTTTTTTTTCTCTTGCCTTTTTCTTTTTCTTTGAGACATCTTTCGAGACGGTGAACATGGCAGTAGCCGCCGAAGGAATGCGGCCGGAAAGGCATCCAAATAAAGACATTTACGACGAGAAGAGTCGTGCGACAAGTAGCCTCCCCCTAGTGTGGCGCCGTCGTCACGATCGCCTGGCGCCCTTTTTGACAGCAGCCGGACTCCCCCACCAGGCCCGCCGCTGTAACACCCCATGGATTCTTCTTTCCTTCTTCTATTTATTTTTGGGGCCACTGACGCGGTAGGAGTTGCGCGCGCGCTGATGCAATGCGCTGATGAGGCCCGGCCCCCGCTCCGTCGTCGCCCTGTCTCACTCCTCTTTTTATTTTCGCGCATGTTTGAGATCCTGTCTGATGGGAGGAGGGTTACGTGCATGTGGCTGTGCCCTCTTCCTTCCCGTCACCACCCCTTCGCGGAATTTGCCTTATGGACTGTGGGCTCGCCCGGGGGGGGGGGGGGGGGGGGGGGGCGTCAACCTGCAACAGGGACTTCGGCCGGGGGTGTGGAAGCCTGGAACAGCGATACGCAGCAGCAAAAGTCGTCGTAAACTCGACGTCCAAAAATAAGAACATCGCGCATGTCCGTATGTACGCATGAACCATGCCGCGACCCAGGACTGCGGGAGAAACAATGACGAAGCTCATGGAATATTCCTGCACCATGCTTTTATTGTGTCGCCTTTGACGATTGTCTTATGTGTTCGCACCCAGTGCTATGGTTCCTCATCGAGGCTGTGCAATGGAATTCTGGAAGAAGCCGTCATGGAATATAACGATGCCTGTTTCATAATATCGATAGTACAGAGAGATCTAGCTATAGCAACAACAATAAGAAAAGACATGACAAGATATCGAATCATTCCATTTACATATTCCACGATTGTGGGATCATAGACGTGAGCGATTGTCCATCGAAAGCAGATCTACAAGTGATGACAAATTTCAAAGTATGATAAACAAGCTCAACAAGTTGCGTCGATATCCCAGGTATCAGGAGAGAAAATCCATGACGTATCGCAAGCATGCGATACAAGTGCCATCCCTCCAACCCATCAGATGAACGCCGTAACGCCAGACATATGAGGTAAACCAGCAGCAAAATGCCCAAGCTGTGATGTCTGGCCCGCAGAGGAGCATGAACCACACGGCGGCTGCTCGGGAAAATCAGGGATGCGTGTCATAATCACAAATACAAGGAAAAGGTCGTAACGGGGTGTGATGGAGGGGGGACCAAGCTTTGCCATCCGCTGCACCTTGACAGCGAGAACAAGATGGAGGGCCGAGCTTCTTGCCTGCGGTGGTGTGGTGCGCCTGAAATGAGAACGGACCGTCCGAGCGAGCGATCTTCGTCCAAGGGAAGTTACTCTCTCCGTCGCGGGAAATTGCCGGATAAAATCGAACGTCCGTGATGGTGCCGGCAGTCACCAGCATTGCCTTGTCTGCAGCCATGGGGATGAAAGTAGCGGATGGCGCAGTAAGCCAGCGCTACAGTCCTCAAACCAGGTCCGCGAAGTGGGTGATTACTCGTGTGACTGCGACAGTCCCGTGCATGGCAGGCTAGTGCAGAAGCGAGAAGCGAAGCGGTAAATGCGGTCGGTTGGGCTGTCGTTTCAAAAGGGCAGGGATCAAAGCGGTCGGGTCGCGACTCTTAGAAGAGGATTTGGTGCCTGGTGACGGTTAGCGCTTGTTGAGCGAGCCAGTGTGCCTCGGAACGATGAAGATTTACCTCTGTAATGCGTACTCCAGACTGACGTCACTCAACTCCGCGTCGTCTGGAATCTCGTCCATGACCGGCACCAGGCCAGCGAACTTCTCACCGCCACGGTACGCGAGAATTGCGGGCACGCCGGCGACATGCATCTCGGCGTCCTCGTAGTGGAATTTGATGAACTTGACCATGCCGTGTCTCCGGGCTAGAGTGCGCAACGCTTCTTCGACCATGGAGCTGATCTCAGACTGGGGTCGGTCAGTGCATGTGTCAGATAAAAGAAAGACAATGGGGCAGACTGACCTGATCGTCGTAGATGAAGACCACCACAGTGGTGGCCGACTGCGTCTTCTCAATGGCCTCAAGGTAGCCGTCTGCGTCGACGGCCACGAGGCGGCCGTACGCCCTGGAGCCCGGGCTGCCAGTCCGCGACCTCGAGCGGGACAGGGCACGCTGGCCCTTAGGCTGGCTCTGAAGCTCGCGCAGCCTGTTCTCCCTCCACCTTGCCAGGAACTCGTCCTCGCTGCTGCTGGCAGCGCTCTTCTCGCTGAAGGTGGTGTCGGCGCGGTTCTTCCTCACGACGTTCCCCTTCTTCTCGTCGCTGCTGCGGAACAGCGAGAAGCGCTGGGATTTCTTGGCTTGCTCGAAGGCCTGGGCATCGGCGATGACACCCTTGGGGCCGGTGTTGGCGTCGGAACGCACTTGGGGAACGGTGTAGCGGGAACGCATTGTGTCGTAGTCGACGGTGTCGTCGTCGTGGTGGTAGTCGTCCTCGTCGTCCGAGTAGTCGCCCTTCTCAAAGAATTGCTCGAGAGGGGATTCGTGTCCGGAGTCCAGGTCAGAGTCGTCAGCGTCTTCGGGGTGCCGAGTAGAGCGGTCTTTGTCTCTGACGAGCTCGTTGAATTCTTCTTGAGCGGCGTTTGACATGGCGAAAGGGGAAAGCCTGGGCTTTCGGAGGGGCGGGCAAGCTTATAACGACAGTGACAGAAGGCTGCTGTACAGCGGGGGCCCGTTCACGGCGACAGGGTTCGTTTGCGACTGGAGGTGATGACAGCGGGCACGGCGCGTCGGAGGTCTCTGAGTGGGCAGGCAGTGCGAGGATCTGTTCTGTGCTCTAGTCGGGGTTTCAGCGGCCGTGCAAGTGCTCGAAAAAGAAGGCCAGGCCACACGCGCTAGCCGGGGTGTCCCACGTGCTGCTTAGGGTGTTGCGTCCGACGTAAGTAAGGCTGAGGGCTGTAAATGGCTCCGGCCGAGGCCTGCGACGTTGACCGGCGAAAGGGGCAGAGGGTTGAAACGCCCAAGAGCCCGGCTGCGGGGATCAGGCCCAGCCGCCAGCGCGCCAGACGCGCAACGCCGGCTCGTAAACGGTTGTCGCGCGTCGCGCTGCAGTCAACAACGTCAGGGCGCCCGCGCCCAAGCCTCACCATCTCCAGCCCAAATTACGAGCGGCTCTTCAACGGTGCCCGCTGCCAAAGACGGCACGTGTTACATCATGCCACCCGCATGTCCTCATGATCTGCCTCGCCGATTTTTCGCAAACCGCCAGAGGTCGCGCGCTGGCCCGCACCCCGTCGTGCGGCATCCAAGCCAACGCCCACGGCAAAGCCCAGAGTGTCCCTGCGCCACGCATGATAGATCGTCTCTCAATCCCGGCACTTAGCATATGGCGACTGGGGTTGCTCGCCTGTCCGCCGCGTTCCGATACGATACTCGCAGCTGGCGGCCGGGGTCCCGGCTCAGCCTGCCGCCACCTCGAGCTCGCTCACCTGCACATGCGCCAACCACGCGTCTTGTATTGTATGGCATTGAACTCAGATTAAATGCATGCTAGCCAACCGCAATGGACACCTCACCATAAGCCACCACCTGTATAGGAGCTGAGTAAAGAAAAGGGAAAAAAAAGAGTACTAAGAACATCTCTTGAGAGGAAAAAGACTGCCGAACCGTCCCGGGAATGAGCACTTCTCGACCGAAAGAGCGAGGGATATCGGTGCCCGTTGCCTTGCGCCTTGGTGAAAGAATTCCGTACGTGACGCGCTTGGAGGGTTCGGATGATGGTAGTTGAAGGTACAGGGAATCGCAGCTTTTATTCCAAAGCAGAAAAAAGTAAAGAAAAAAGCGTACCGTCGCCACTGAACAGCGTGGGCCGAAACCACCGACCCGACCCAGACGTCCCACCCGTGTCGAAGAGAAAAAGAAAAATTAGAGCCGTTTAGGAGTGTACAAGCCGAGACCAGTATGCTCGCCAGTTACTCGTTTGTAATATCGTGCGTAATAGAGAGAAGAGCCGCGTATGATACACACAAAGTATGTTAGCGAGCCTCCCTGTGTGTGAGTGCGGTGCATGAGCGCAGGTGGGTGAGCCACTGTCGGGTCTGCTAGTGCCCGGGGTATCTGGCGCCCGCAACAATCGTTGTTTTAAGGGTAAGACGGGTTTTACGCCCAGATGCGGAGCTGCGAGAGCGAAGTTAGCCATGTAGGGAGGGGGACCAAAGAGCCCGTCGACACTCACCATCGAATCCCAAGATCCCGTGCAAAGACTCATGGCGTCGTTGCTAACTCCCAAGCAAGAAACACGGTTGTCGTGGCCTTGCAGGGTTCCGACCTTCTCGCCGCGAAGAACGTCCCACACCTGATACGGAATTAGCGCATACCGAAAGTCAACGTCCCAAAGCAATTCTGTGCTCACCTTGCACTCGAAGTCGTCGTAGCCCGCGAACAGCAGCCTGCCGGAGACGGAGAAAGCAACGGACGTGATGCCGCATACGGGCTCTCCGATCTGAAACATGTGTCAGCACTTTCCGAGCAGATCTCGTGCCCGATCCGGCACGTTCAAGCGAGGCTTCATCTTACCGTGTAGCTTTGCAGCTCGCGGTCGGCACGAATATCAAACAGACGGCAGGATGCGTCGTCGGAACCGGTACCGAAGGCATTGCCGTTGGGGAAGTACTGGATGGCGTTGATGTCCGAGTCGTGTGCTGCGAAAGTCTGGACACACTTCTGCTGGCGGATATCCCAGAGCTTGGCGAAGGCGTCGCAGGCACCGGACACGAACTGGTTGTTGTCGAGCGGGTTGATGGACAAACTCATGACATCGCCGAGGTGGTCGGCAAACTCGTGGATTTTCGAGCCCGTCTCAAGATCCCACAAAACGCAAGTCATATCTCCCGAGGAGGTAAGGATGCGACGGTCGCTGATGAACCGACAGCAACTGAGGTAACCGGAGTGGCCGGAGAGCTCACGCGCGACACGAGTAGGACCTTCCCGGGCGGACAGGTTGTAGATGGAGCAGATGTTGTCGAGACCACCGCAGGCGACGAAATTACCGCTTGGCGAGTAGGCACAGGTCATCACCCATGACGAGCGCAGCGGGATGGCGTGAACCTTATTGGTGGTGTAGGCATCCCAGATGATGAGCTTGCCATCTTGCGACGCGGAGACAAGGTGCCTGCGGTCCGTCGACCAGTGCATGGCGTAGATCTTGGCCAAATGACCCTTCAAAGTGCGCTTGGTCTTCATCGTCAGCCGGGGCAGCTGCTCAACCCGCTGGCGGGCAACATCGCGGACTGCAGCAGAGGTTAGCATGCGAGGCTCGGCTGGGCCATTGGCGCGGCGCGGACGCGGGCGAGGGTGGGCACGTACGGGTGGTGTCCGCGAGCTCGTCCTTCTTCCGCTTTATCCGGTCCTTGAGAGCCTCCGCATCGCGCCGTGCGATCTGGATCTTCTGCTGAATGCTCTCAGCATTCAGGTCGGCCATTGCGACGTGTGGGTGCTGGTGTGTGGAGGGAGGTCAGGAGGGAGGCGGCGTCGGCTGCGACGAGGCAAGAAGATCCAGGGGCGGTTGCGACGGGCGGGCGGGCTTGCGATGCGGGCGGAGCGAGTGAATGAGCGACTGGAGGTATGTGGTCCGCCAACCCGTTCGAGGAGCGCGATGCAAGTGCGGGCGTGCCCTGGGGGTTGACGAGATTCGAGCTGTGGGTAAGCAAGGAAGGTTGGAGTTGAATCGAAGGGAGAGCGGCCGGCTGGAGGGTGCAGGTCGAGCGTCCGCTGCTTACCCTTCCTAGAAGACGCTAGGTCGCGCCCCCTAATTATTAACTACGCGAGAGTCGACGCTGCCGCTCTCGCGCGCTCACTTTATTCAGAACAACAGGACACCGCTGCACACAGCACCCGCGCAGCGCGGCAACGGCGTGCAACCGCTGCGGTGCTCGCGCCATGCAGCATCCGCAGGCCTTGAGGGGTGCCGGAGCGTGCAGCAGCTTCGCAGAGCTGCAGTGTCGGCCTCGAGAGCAATGGCGCTAGCGCAGCCAGAGTGGGCCCGGCCACCGCGTTCAGAAGCAGCCCACTCGCTGATTTTCTCTCACCCGGCTGTCGATCCCTTCGCGGCACCGCGTCCGCATTCCCACCTCCGTCGAACCTCGCCGCCAAAGCCAATCGCGCCCTGCTGCGAGAGCGTCCCCTCACCACCGCCCCAGATGATGGACCAGGCTACTGCCCGCCGGCTCGCCAAGGCCCTACCCAAGGTCGAGGTACGCAACGGGGCCGAGAGCCCAGCCGCAACCCGCCTAGCGGCCCAGCGGAATCGTCAACCGCCCCGGCTCCCTCGGGCTGACTGTTCGCCGCCAGCTCCATGCGCACCTAAGCGGAAGCATCGATCGTGACTGTCTGCACGAGATTTGGGCGCGGCGGAAGCAGGCAGACGACTGCTTCGACCTGCAGGACCCGCTGGACGCCATCCCGCCCGGCAAAGTCGACTACGACCTCAACACGTGAGCCGCCTTTTCCTCTTTGCTGCATCCAGCCCGTCGCGGGGTCAAATGAGCTTCTGCATATGAGTGCGCTGAGCTCCCACACCTGTCCTCGCTTGGTAAGCCCGTCACACGGCCCCAGCAGGCTCCGGCGATGAGCTTCTATGCGTGCACACCAAGAATAGTCGCTTCTGTGAGACCCTGCGCACGAAGACATGGGCACATCTGGGCTCGCTGTCGGCCTCAGAAGCGAGCGAGGCTACATCGCGCCACTCGCACGGCCGGATGAGTGCCTTCGGTCCTTTTTCACAGGCCTGATCGTTCCTCTCCTCCGGGCGAACCTCCAAGTGTCTCTATCTTGCAACACAACCTCTTCGCTGGCCCTTGCGTTTGCTTTTCTGTGTCAAGTTGGAGGTCACTGCTAGTAGAGGGGTTGCCGTGGCTGACTGGTTCGGAATGTAGCTTTTTCCCGTTGTTCTCGTCGTACATCTACAAGCTGTGCAGTGACATTGAAAGTATCAAGTACGCTGGAATACGTCCTCCCTAATGGAAGCAGATGCTCACGAGCCAGGTACTCCACACTTTCGGTGCTCGAGTCATTCCGTCGAGATAACGTCATACACCTAGAACTCAGGACGACGCCACGCGCCATCCCAAATCAAGGAATTACGAAGAAGCAATACGTAGAGACGATACTGGCCTGCATCGAAGAGCACAATGCCCGCCCCTCCAACCCGATGCGTACAGGGCTTATCCTATCCGTAGACCGCCGGAACTCCGTAGTCGAGGCTGAGGAAGTTGTCAGTCTGGCATTGTCGCTCCAGCCGAGAGGCGTCGTTGGGATTGACCTGTGCGGCGACCCCGTTAAAGGCGATGTACGCATCTTCTCCGAGTCGTTTGCCAGAGCCAAGGCCGCAGGGTTGAAAATTACCGTCCATTTCGCCGAGGCCGCTGCCTCCTCAACTGACACTGAGCTGTGGACGTTGTTAAGCTGGCAGCCCGATCGAATTGGACATGTCATCCATGTGAAAGAAGAAATCCGCAAGGCGATCATTGAACAAAAGATTGGAGTTGAACTATGCATCAGCTGCAACGTCCATGCCAAAATGATTACCGGAAGTTTTCAGGACCACCACTTTGGGTGGTGGAGAGATTCCGGCGTTGGGGTCGCACTCTCAGTAAGCAATCAGCCACAGTGCAACGCGTTCGTGGAAGATGAATTGACTCTTGTGCTGTAGACAGACGACGTCGGCGTCTTCTGTAGCCCCATATCCGAGGAATATTACCTGGCTATCACGCATTTCAACTTGAGCAGAGAAGATGTCAAAAAGCTATGTGAAGGTGTGGTGGATATCATCTTTGCAGATGACGAAGAGAAATCCCGACTAAGGAAATTGTACGCGGCTTGGGACGGGTGGAATTGAGCGTTTGGTGCAATCACTACCACGGGTCATGTAGAATTCAAGAGAATTGCCGCATTTTGAATCGAAGATGGCTCCAAAAAACCAAAACACCACAACACCTATGTCATGATCCGACATTCTCTGTAAAAGTGGATAATGAACGACCATACCTGTTCTTCTCTAGAGCACTGCAGAATGATTAGGCTTTGCCTTAAAAAAAAAAGAAGCAAAATGAGAAGAGTTAACTGCCGGCCACAGTAAGTAACCCATGCATCTGAAGTACAGTATAACCTAAATTCTTAGTCTAAGTATAATCATAAGCTTTCAGCTAACACAGAAAGATGGTTTCCATGACGTGGTTGCTCCAGGCTTTGTGCGATGCAGCATGGAGCCATTCATTACTCAAAAGTAACAGCAGAGCCAATGATTCACCCCAAATAATAAAATGTCTCTGTGAATATATTCATGTCGGTCTTAAGTACCTGCACGAAGCTGCATGTCCTAGAAGGGTTTTGCAAGATGCCTTGCAGATGAAACCGAAAACTAGTTACTTTGGCAGATTCGCGTGATCACATGCGCACGTGTGTTCAAGTTCGGCGCCACGGATGACGAACTTTCGCCCCGCCGCTCGTGCTGCCTACCTCGCAATTCCTACGTGCGCGCACAAAGTTTCAGCACAGTATCACTAGCAAGCAGCAGACCGTGGTCGCGCGTCGAGTTCCATACTCTGCTGTCAATCAGTCCGTCTCGCCACCGGGCGGATGCTTCCCAGATGGCGCGGACGAAGAAATCTGCGCGCCGCCAGCCGCGACAAACACGACTGAACTTCACCCCCGTTCCATCATCATCGCCTGCTGCCGGGCAGTTGTCGCCTCACTTGCGCGACCGCGCCGCTGCGGTCGATTACTCTGGGTCCCCGAGCCCCGCGAAGCGGCGCAAGGTAGCGCAGAACGATAGCGTTGGAGGTAGGCATGCATTCTAGTATCCTATTGAAGGCCGGAGAATAGCGGAGATCTTGTGAACGTGCCCAGTATTAAATGCTGGCTATCATACCTGGCAGGGCTGTTCAGCGGTCATTCCTCAACTTCCGCTGCGCGGCTAGGTCGCACACGCGCTCTGCCTTGCATCCACGAGGCGGCCGTGCCTGCGCTTTCGTAGTCGCCCACTGTTCTTATTCCAAGATCATTCTGCGAAAGCTTGTTTCCCGCACCCCTTTCACTCTACACATTTCAAGCTGACCGAACCTGATGCTCAATGATAGGAACCTCACAAGCCACCATGACCCCAAAAGTCAAGCAAGAGCCAGAACCTGAAAGAGACAGCAGCAGCGACAGTGACAGTGATCCCCTTCCAAGGTCACAGCGGCGCAGCAACACGTTCCTCACCAGCGGTAGAGCCAAATCGCAAAAGAAGATCAAGTTTTCCCAGCCAGACAATCCAGCACCGGCTGTGAAGGAAGAAGACAACGGCTCTCAGGATAATGTTCCAGAGAGTGATAGCTCGTCTGAAGATATTCCTGTCCGCAAGCGCACTCAGCCTACCATCCCAAAGGCCATAACTCCGAAAAGGTCCAAAAAGAAGAGAAAAGCTTCACCAGACAGTGATCAAGGTTCTCCGCCGGCAAGTAAACGTCAAACGAGAGCAAGCAAGCGGCGCCGAAAGACCCGACAGGCCGCTGCAAGCACATCCGAGGACTCTGAGGATCTGGAGATTGTGGGTGGGCCTGCAAAGGTCGGACCTCACGATCTTGACATTGGTGAACCCGAATCCAGTGGTGACGATGCTCTTGCATCCTCTCCAGGATCACTTCCAAGGAAAAGAAAGGCCAAACAGTCCTCCAAAGTTTTCAGTGACGATGAAGAGAGCGATGATATTCCTGTTTCAACCAGGAAGAGGAGAGCTCCCCCAGCTTCTGACAGCGAAGATGAACCAGTGACTCAAAGATCCCGCAGACGATCACCCGCTGCCGCCCAGCAGGAGCAGGAGGACCTTGCAGAAGACCTTGAGTTTCTTGGTTCGTCCCCTCGCAAGTTGGATGTCCCGCGTCGGCCGAGAAACGTACCACCGGTGATGAACGCTCGTCAAAAGGCCCTGGAAGCGCTCAAGAGACGACGTCTTGGACAAGAACCGTCCCCCGAGGTCGAGGAAGGACCCCAGCAGAGACGCCGGCGTGCTCTCTACGATACAGAATCAGAGTCAGAATCCGAACCTGATCAAGATGACGAAGATGAAACGGATGAAGATGAGGACGAGCTATCTGATAGGCCTCATGCCAGGGTCCACCAAGCGACAACAATGGACATGTTCCAGGAAGATGACGAGGACGGAGACTTTGTGGTTGAGGACGAGGACGAAACTATCGGCGTTCCTGACGAAGATGCTACTATCCCTCTCGCATTCACCAGCATTAGTCGTGCTAAGGGCAAGGACCTATTCAAATACGCAGTAGAATGGATGGTTCAGAAGAAGCTGAACCCCGGCTTTGCGAAGGATGACGAGATCTACAAGTTAACATTCAGAAAACTGGATGATGAGGTAAAGGGGTTGGCAGGGTCAAAATTCACGTCTTCGGCCTGGACACGAGACTTCACCAGGGCTCTGCACGCCAGACCACGAATGGATTCCGTCGAAATCAGCGGTGCGTCAAGGATGCTGCTCGAAAATCATTGTCAAGCATGCAACCGCCGAACCCATCCTGCCACATGGGATATCATGTTGACGGGGAAAGCTTACAAGAGCGACACCCTTTCCGATGTGGAAGACAACGACTCTTCTGAGTCGGAAGATAGCGATTCGGATGATGAGGACCGTCGTTCCGTTGATGCCAATGGACACTCGCTCCCGCCGGAGTCTACCGTCTTCCACGTTGGCGTACACTGCAAAACCAATGCTGAAACAGCCCATACGCTGACGCATTGGCGCTGGCATTTGTATGACTGGGTCAAAGACCACCTGAAGGCGCAGGGCCACCTTGATCCTGAAAAGATCGTGGAGCGCGACGGATGGAAAACGAAGAAGAAAATGAAATATGCGAACAAGGTCGTCGATGAGATGAAGGAGAATGGCGAGATTAAGAAATTGTGGCATGACTTCAAAGCCACCATCGACGCCGCCAGAGAAGCCAAGGTGAGTTCGCGAGAGTTTCCATCAATTGGAACAATTTCTAACTGTGTCTTAGCAAGCTGGCTGGAGTCGGTTTTCTAGATGAGCCAGAGGTTTGACTGCGGCTTCTGGGCCCCATGCACGTCGCCGGGTTGATCACTCCCAACTATTCATAGTTCCTCCATTTTAATGCTGTAGAATTGGATTTTTGAGGATTGGGAGACACGGAGAGCTTTAGGAGAAGGTTGCGGTCTGCACAAATAATTGGTGCTTAACGTTGAGTGGGCGACTTCTTTTCATCCTCTCTTCCTGCATGGAGTTGGCGGGAGCTTTCCTAGATTTTCTTTGAACAAAGGTGTCTACCCTGTCGTCATACCCTCGGGCTTGTGAAACCCGACTACTTGCTACTTAGCTCGCTCATATCATCAGTCACCATCATGCTTCTTCTCAGGGTGTCGAGAAAAAATAAATGAGGAATACCCCTTCTCTCTCATTTTCTATCATTAACGCCATTGTTTCCAGGCCAGCTGGTGCTTTGATAGTCAGCAACTGACATGATGCCGGTTGCCCAGTAGGTGCCCCTTTCGCCCTTTTTCTGACATTCTTCCGCACAGCATTTGAGGCACCGTCTCTATCTTGTCTTGGATGCTTTCGGTCCCAATCATCATTTCGTGAGTCGTGTTGCACCATGGTGTGGCTCGCCATCACCTTGCCGCCACTTCCCACCTTCCTCAAGTCTCGCATGGTTCCATGATGCGCTTCTTCATCGGGGCAAGCCGCTACCGGCACTTCCCCCTGCCGCTGCACCCTCGCCGGTGCCGCTGCCCCTGGTGCGGACAGCTAAGCTAACACGGACAGGCTCGGTGGGACCACGGGCCATGAGCTCCTCGAGACCGAGATCGCGCCAGGCAGGTTGGCGTTGCTTCTGGGTGGCGCGCTGGATGCCGAAGGCGGCGTGCTGGTCAGGCACCACGTCATCTTCGTCCTCCGGGTTGATGGGCTGGTGCTGCGGTGGCACGTAGATCTCCTCAGGCAGTAGCGGTGTGCGTGTGAACTCCTCGAACAGATCGGCGAAGCGTGGCTGCGGGAGGTGCAGGTAGGTGCGGGAAGAGTCTCGGGACTTGGATGGCGTTAGCGGCGAGGTTTACGGTGGAAATGCGAGTGGCTGGGAAATTGGTGCTGAGGGCCTGGAGTAGTCGTATTGGGGGCCTACCATGATTGATTGGCTTGAGGGTTGGGCACGAAAAGTAGTCCGTTGCCAGGATGTGCCGTGGTCAAAACGAGTAGGTTGGAGAGCTTGGATTTATGCTCGGAAGGGAAGGCAAGGGTTAGACGTGCCGCCTACGGAAGGCTGGACGCCAGACGGAGTTTCGCGGACGTTTGGTTCTCTCGCGGTTTTCGAGGTAGGCCCTGATGCGGATTCTGATGGCCCATGCTGGTTGTAGCTGGATTGTTAGAGCTATCCAGAGGTAGGCGCGAATCAAAGCGGTCTTGAGAGTCATGGTGGGCAAGCATGTGACTGTAGGTGAAGAGCAGACAAACACTTGAAAAGCAAGTACGGAAGGGGGCGGAAGGGGATGGCTAGTGTTCTTATTTGAGGAGATTCTCACAGCCACGTCGTTTGCAACTAGGGTTGTGGAGCAGCACCCAAAGAATGGAGGCTCAGCAGTACGCGCAATTGCGGTGCTGACTAGAGGAGGTAACGAGAGATCTTAACGTACCAAGCCGGGTTACCCACGGAAGCGGCGCGTGTCCTGGCAGCGTGCACGATGAGGTGCACGGAAAAGTCGGAATGACAGTGCCGGGATCCGATCAGCAGGCCACAGATGGTCTTGTGGTTTTAGCTTGCGGTTTCAAGCCTTTAGGAAGAGCGGTGTTTCGTTGGATGTTTACCGCACTCGAATTAGCGCTCAGCGGGGCGCAGCGCCGTGCGACGGCGCCAAACGGTCTCAGCTTCAAACTGCGCGAGCGGCCTCTTCAGTCGCCCGGACAGCGCAGGCGCGGCTCTTCGCCCACCGCAGCCGCCCACACCAGCGCTTGGGCGCCAAGCCTCGGGCCGACCTCGCTTAGGAATTCTCGCACTGTGGATAGCGCAAATCGACCCAAACGCGACACGCAGAAACGACGACCTCCGAGACGACCACGACGGTAACCCTGCCCCTCCGGACGAGCTTCATTCAACGAGTGCGTGTTGCTGCCCGTCGTGCGCTTGCGCTGCTGCACTCATTCTAACGTGGATTCCGCTGCAGACACCTCCGTCCCACGACACCAACTCGCAACCATGGCCCACGAGACCGTCTACTTCTCCCGTCCCCGTACCTACGGCAAGGGCTCCCGCGGCTGGTACGTTTGAACCTGGCATAAGAGGGCGTCAATGGAAGGGACCAAGGCTGCTTTATATGCTCAAGCCGGAGCAGGGGAAGGGGAGCACCTTGATGGAAGCGATCAAGACACCATGGTGGAGGCCCGTTGAATCATTCGCTGACGGATCCTTCTTCTAGCCGCGTCTGCACCCACAAGGCCGGTCTGATCCGCAAGTACGGCCTCAACATCTGCCGTCAGTGCTTCCGTGAGAAGTCCACCGACATTGGCTTCGTCAAGGTACGAATATTTCCCGTCCCCTGTCGAACAAGGCCCCACGCCGATCGGAAGCAATGCGACATCATGCGTTGGGGCGTACATTCTGCGAATCACGGCCAAGGAACCAGCATTTGTGAGGACGGATGGCTGACTTCTGGCACAGCACCGGTAAATTCGTTACTGGAAAGGAGAGTTGAGCTGTCTGGGGGGCTATTTTTGGGAACCAGTCATGAGCGGTCATGGGCTATAAAAGCGTACGCGAGTGACGCGAAAATGGAGTTTCCTTCATTCTATGGGCCTTGCTTCACGACCTGCGATGAAATTTCGCATTTCTCCGTGAGCTGGATTCACTGCGTTAGGAATTCAGTTCTTCGTCTCGATCCTCCTTCCACTGGCAATGAACCCAATGCAGCATCTTTGACGACCTCACCTGGGCAGAAGTTTGGCTGCGCTCTTTGAAATTCATTCCGCAATTCATGACGCATACAAAGAGATATACCATCGGGGAAAGCACGGGGACCGTATTCGCCCAAGGAATAAGCACAAACTTATCGAAGCTCATGACCATGCTAGTGCTGGAACGAGAAGACGCTTTATGAATGAATCACTCGCTTCAGAGCCCCGAGTATTTTTTTTTTTTCTTTTTTGTTGGTTGCGGGCACCACCAACAAAACTACACGCTAGACAACTAACATTTCTCAGTACTTATAAGTATTGCCGCCACAGGTTGTTGATCCACTTACCGCAAAAGCTCAATACACAGATAGCGAACTTCAGTCCACTTGAACCTGATCTGATCGAGCAGTCACGTTACATGCACGGAATTCGACAGTCAAGGGCACGGGTAGTCGCAAATCGCACAGCCATCCACAAGCGCCGCAGCCACGACTCAAGTATGAACCGGAACATGCTATCAGCGATGCGCTTCTAACTTAGTACCGTGTTTCCTGCCTTCTGCAATGCTACAGAGTCCTCTCACTGAGCCCGGTCTGCTCTGAAGCAACGGATTGCCGATTGCTTCAACTCTCTACGTTCATCACGTGTACTGAATTCTAGACTTCCCCCGTGCACGACTATGGCTCGAGTAGGTTCGAATGACCTCGTCCGCCGGGGCGCGAACGACTTAGTCTACTCAGGTTGGCCCTTTGCGAATTTCACAAGTCCATCTCTCTCAACTGCCGGGCCAACACCAGCCTGTGCAAGCTCGTCGGTCTCAATCGCAGTTACTCTAGGTGGTCATAACGGCACGGCCAGCGATGTATCATCCACTCACCCATCACTTTGCCCAGGCATATTCGTGACAAATCCACCAACTTTTTCAACACCACACACACTTTCAGCTTCAGAGCCGCCCGATGCCAGTGCTATAGGCATCACCACCGCTACTTCTACCATGCCTATACTTCCACTTTCAGGGCCGCAGACTACCAACACTTCGACCACGACGCTGTTCATAACTACTACACGAACGCGTTCACTTTCAAGGCCGCCGACTACCAGCACTATGATGTCGATCGTGACTGCTGCACCAGCACTTTCACTTTCGGAGCCGTCGATTGCCAACACTACGACGGTTTCCATCACTATTACACAAATACTCTCACTTCCAGTGCCGCCGACCACTGACACTACGACGCTGTCCGTGACTACTACACGGACGCTTTCACTCTCTAGGCTTCCAACCATTGATGCGACTACGATATTCAGGACCATCACTGATTCACGAGCCCTCCCACCTTCACAACCGCTCAACACCAACACTAGGAGACGCACAACAGTGACCATCACGGAATTCCCGTCTCCAGCCACCACATACATAACCACGACACTCTTTCCAGAACCCTCTACAATTACGATCACAAGCTTCGTAGCCCAGACTCTATCGACAATAGCGGCATCTCCTCCGGTAGTTGGGCCGAATGATGCTCCCCATGCCTACGGCAACGGTGGCGACGATAACGCTTCCAGCTTCTTGGAGATCACAAGCGGACAAGATACTAGCATGACCATCCCTAGTACGAGTCTTCCCAGATCCTTCTACATTACTGCCGGCCTCCCTTCGTCCTCGTTGCCGGGCAGCCCGACCACCCGATACACCCCATCCTTCCACTCCATCACGACTAGTACGGCTCAACCTACGGCCCCGGCTCCCGCCGACGACGAAAGCACAGCCCGCGAACGGGACAAGCGTATCATGACAATTGTGGGCCCGATAGGCGGTGTTGTTGTCTGCATCGTGATACTGGTCACTTTGAGGCTCTTTTGGAAGTACATGAAGAACGTCAAGAAGGCTAAGAAAGAGGGCTCAGTGGCAAGTCACAGAAGGTCTTCGAGGACGGCTCCGACGATGAGCGGTGGGGTCGGACGGGCAAGCGGTTCGGAAGGCAGTGAAAGGGGGAGGGCAAGGGGCGTGGAGGCGTGAATATGCTGGCGTGGCTGGTGCTGAAAAAAAAAAGGCGTTCGGGGTTTGGTACTTGATTCCGACTATGACTTGACTTCTAGATTGCTCTACTTTCGAATCTCAAACAGACAATGCTAATTTCATTCAGCTTTAGCTTGCAGATAATTAAAGCTGACACTGTACGTGAACGTAGGTTTGAACGTGCAGGCTTGGATCTTGGAAGAGGAGCGAGTGCCCTGCATGTCATTGCAGGTGTAGTGCAGAATCACAAGCATTGCATCGACATGTGTAGGGCTATGATGCCTGCAGCACATCGGGCCAGAAGCGACAAGTGGGGCGCGAGGGCGTGGAGATTTTTCGCGAAGCAAGCCCTGCGGGGTAGCCGTCTAATTATCCACCATTAACAAGCGGAATCTGAATCGCGCACTCCTTTATCTACGTCTAACTTTTTCTTCTGCCATGGGGTCCGCAGATCGAATCGACTCCCGCATACACGCACCTTTAGCTTTCAACCCCCAGTCGTCAGGTCAGCCGTGATGAGTAAGGAGACGCAGGATGATGTAACCAATGGGAACGAGGGGCAGCAGCATGCACCCCAACCTACAACAACCACCACCACCGCCCGACCTCCGCTCTCCTCAATCGCGCCCGCCCTCGTGCTGGGCGGGGCAGGCTTCAGCAACCAGCTGCACCCGAACCCAGCCTCGCTGCCGACGCGGCACATAGTGCAGCGGGCGCTGGACGTGGGCTTCCGCGCCATCGACACGTCGCCCTACTATGGCCCCTCGGAAGTCCTGCTTGGCGACGCGCTCGCGCAGCCGGAGCTGGTGGCGGCGCACCCGCGCGACAGCTTCCTGCTCATGACCAAGTGCGGGCGCATCGCCGCGGACCACTTCGACTACTCGCCCGCCTGGATCCGGCAGTCGGTGGCGCGCAGCCTGGAGCGCCTGCACACCACCTACCTCGACGTCGTCTTCACGCACGACGTCGAGTTCGTCTCCGTGGCCGAGGCCGTCGCCGCCGTCGGCGCCCTGTTTGCGCTGCGCGACGAGGGCAAGCTGCGCTACGTGGGCATCTCGGGCTACCCGCTGCCGCGCCTGGTCGAGGTCGCGCGCGCCGTGCGCGAGCGCTATGGTTGCGGTGTCGACGCCGTGCAGGTCTGGGGCCAGCTGACGCTGCAGAACACGGTGCTGCTGGACGATGGCGGCCTGGCTGCGCTTCGCGACGCCGGCGTCGACTGCGTCTTCGCGTCCAGCCCGCTCGCCATCGGCTTGCTGAGGAGGAAGGGCGTGCCTGTCGGCGAGCTGGGCGACTTCCACCCCGCGCCCCCGCCGCTGCGCGAGGCTGCCGCGCGTGCGTCCGACTATGTCGAAGAGAGGCACACCAAGCTGGCCGAGCTGGCGTTGAAGTATGCGGTCGCGCGGGGTTTGGCTGCCGGAGAGGAAACAGGCTTGAAGTTGAGCACCATTCTGGGTGGAGGCACGACACACGAGATTGAGGACAATTGGGAGGTCGGAAGCACCATCACTAAGAGGTACGAGGCAAGGAGAAAAGCAGCAGCGAAGGAAGGCAATGGCGATGGAAGACGGGAGCAATTGAGCGGCTTGCTCACTGAGGAAGAGCTTGAAATGGTAAAGGGGACGAGGGAAATATTTGGGCAGTGGCTGAACCACAGTCTCGGTGGTTGATTAGAAAAGAAAAGTAAATATGTGTCTTCAACAATGTAAGTAAACGATTAGTGCGAGGTTCTCTCTAGCTACCGGGCTTTGCGATGGATGCACTCCTTGGCTCTGCGAAGGCGTATAGGATCAGCTTTCATGGACCTCCAGCTTGAGGCCTAATGGCCGCTCATCCCGTCCAAGCAAGAATCAATGACGACAGTTGGGATTCATGAAGGCGAGGCCGATGGCGAGGCCGAAAGTGGCTTTGTATAGCGCGTTGATGCAGCATGCAAGGATTTATCACCGCTTAAGTCCGCTGCTGAACTACCACTTGTTTGGACAGGATGCTTGACATATTGCTTGTTTTGAGCGTAGCGCATCCTTCCCGGAGTTATCCTTGCATAACGGACTTAGGCGTGTTGGTACGCTAATGGTCCATATATACAGAGCACTGGCAACACCCAAGTCCGTCAAACCTCAATCCATCAGAACTCTAATACTCCGACTCTCTACAACTTCGATCATCATTCCAGTACTCTCCAAAATGGCCATCTTTCTCACTGGAGGGGTTGGCAAGACGTCAAGCCGTGTCGCCTCGCGGCTCCAGGATGCGAAGATCCCTTTCGTCCTTGGCTCTCGCAGGGGTGCCTCTGCGGCTCCGGCTGGCATGAATGCCGTCAAATTTGACTGGTTGGATGATTCGACATATAAGAATGCCTTCGAGCATAAGTTCCCCAATGGAGAGGCCATCAGAGCCATCTACCTGGTTGCGCCAGACGTCGAGGATGTTGCCCCGGTCATGAACGCATACATTGACTACTGCGTCAAGGAGCAAGGTGTCAAGAGATTTGTCTTGATGGCTGGAAGCTCAGCCGAGCCTGGTGGGTGGCATACCGGAAAAGTGTGGCAGCACTTGCTCGACATTGGCGTTGAATACGCTGTTCTGCGTCCGTCCTGGTTCATGGGTATGTGGTCCTTGTTTCTTCTTTGCATGGAAGGGCAAAAAAAAAAAAAAAACTGTCTGTAGCCCCGGCTGTTGCTGATGCATTTGAGCAGAGAACATGTCCGAGGGCTGGTCGCAGGCGTCCGTTAAAAGCGGGATGCTCGTCACTGCTTGCGGAGACGGAAAGATTCCCTTTATCAGTGCTGAGGACATCGCCGCTGTTGTCTTCCACACGCTCACGGACGAGAAACCACACAACACCTCCTATCGACTACTGGGGCCTGAGCTGCTGACACATGACGATGTATGTCCTCCTTTTCGACCTTGTCCTAAATGCTCGTGCTAACTACAGTGGCATTTGCAGATCGCGAAGAAGCTGAGCAAGTTGCTCGGACGTGAGATCGCCAATTTGAAGCTCACTGGTGAAGAGAGGAGGAAGGGGCTGAAGGAACACGGAATGGCTGAGCACTTCGCTGATTTCGTCACGGAACTTGAACTAATGACATCGAGGGGGGAAGAAGAATTTGAGGGGAACGATGTGGAGAAGGTCACTGGCCGGCCTCCTCAAAGCTTTGACGAATTTGCACGAAGGAACAGAGCAGCATGGGTGTGATCTAGCTGAAGATGCCTATCAGTAGCTTTTAACGCCTTGCATATTGTCGAATTCTTTTTGTCAGTGTATGATGTTAAAACTCACTCTCTCTGCAACGAAACGGGGCAAAGTAAACGCTCTTCTATGCCAACTATTTAAAAGGAAGAGCAATCATATTCACAGAATCGTGTCCATGTTTCTATAGCTAATCACTCAAGTTCCGCTTAGAACGGTGGTCGTGTTGTGAAAATCATCCAACCAGTTCGTTCCATTTAGAATTTATGTATAAACCTTCACAAACAGCAGATCGAATTTAGAGTTAATCTCGCACTGTGCCCACCTTCGCGTGGACGTCCATAAATATCAATATCAGTCCACGTCAACGTCTTTCCTAATCTTTTCCTATCCCTAGTATGTTGCATGCGGAGAAGGCAAGCTCTACAGACCGCAAAATCTTCCGCAAACAACAGGGGTTTGCTCGAGGAGGGCACCCCACTACCGAACGCAGATCAAAAAAGGTTCCCCGCATCTTCTTCCACCGCTCACCACCACCACCACCACCACCAAGAAAAAGGAAAGACCCAACCAACCAACACCTGAAGAGGCAAAAAGCAAAGCACCCTCACCAGGGGCAAAAGAAATTGTCCCTACGCAGAATCGAACTGCGGACCTTCGGATCGCTACCTCTTAGAGGAAGTCACACTGTTGTAGTATGAGACCGACGTCATAACCGACTAGACCACAGAGACTGGATGAAAGCCTGATGGCTTCCTCTGTGTTGTGGATGGCTGAGACACCCTAATCATGAGAATCAGTTTCGCTGTCAAAAATAATATTGCTATATCATTTTTCAACGTCGTGGCTGATGGGATGGTATTGGTAGGTAGATTGAAAATTTTCGGCGGCGGTTACGGGCCAGGGCCGAGACCGAGCCATTTCGGGCCGAGGCGCTCTTTAAGACGGCACGAGTGGAATGCGAGACCCGGAAATACGCAAAGAATGACAAGCAGGCAGGGTGTGCTATCTAAAGCATCACTACAAAAGTTGGAGAAGAGAATGGGAAAGGAGATCAGGCTGGTTATTAAGGGGGAGATGCATTTAGGGTCAAGCTGCCCCAAATGGCATAGCGTAAGAATGGTTGCATCTAGCCATGCATATTGCGTGACTCTCTCAAGGACTTCGTGGTATCATATCAAGACTTTGATTTTAGTTTCCAACCTGGGTTGATGCTCAAGAGTAGTATATATATGCTCTCAGAAACCCAACCCCCCCTCAGAAGCCGGTTTTCCGCTTATATAGCGCCAGTCAAATGCAGTCAGATCCACCAACGCCTCGCAATGCCAACCTTCTGGCCCGATGGTACGCTTCAGGCCTGTTTGCCGCCCAACTCATAAAAATAGTATGCTTTTAGCGCCACCATAAGTGGCTCCGATCATCCCACAATCTCGTCCCAGTCAGGTGTGACCACGAACTTGCCGCAGACCTGACCGACGCTCATGGCCTCACCACCATCTCTGCCGATTCTCTGTTCCTCGGGGATGATCTTCGTGATGATAATGTCCTGGAGGAATGAAGCGTCCATTCCCATACAAAGCTCCAAGCTGGTGCCACCCCAATCCAACGTTGTGCGTCCGCTTTTGTGAACGCGCAATTTGCCGACCGCACCAGGCGCGAGTTGAGCAGGGTGTTCGGGGCTCACAGTGTCGATGGCTGCAGCGTCATCCTCAGGCTTGGCGGGACCGTTCGAGCTGACCTCGGGCGTCGCAAGGTCGATCGGGTTGCTACGGGAGGTGGCTTCGGGGGACTGGGGTTCATTCTTGACCGTGTTGTCGACCATGAGGCTGGGTAGGACAGGAGGAAGTTGGAAGAGGTAGGCGCGATCCTGTTTCTTGTCGACGGTTTGGTCCTGCTTCGGAGCCTGGCCGTCTGCCATGGTAGTATCACCCTCGGCGTCGGGTGTCGTAACTGAAGGCAGAACGATTTCACCAAGTTCGTCTGCGAGGACCTTCATGCTTTGTTCGTGGCGCTCTTGCTCTTGCTTGTCTTCTTCGCTGACAAGTGCTGCGCGCACGTCCCGGAATCGTGGCTTCCTGCGCTGCTTGATCTTTGGTTTTGTCTTCCTCGAAAGTTCTGGGGAGGAAGGTGCATCCTTGGCGGCCTGCTCCGGAATATTTGACGGCACGACGGTTGGCCCTTCGTTTGGCTCGTCCTTGATTGTCACGACACCTTCTTCATCTTCATATCCCCAAGCCCCCTTCCAGCGACCTTGAGCTCCGGTGACCTCGACTTCTTTCGCCTTGCCCTTGCCCTTCCGAGGTGATGCCGCATCCGGTTCGGTCTTGATTTCGGGGTCTCCCGGCGCCTCAGCCGTGATTTTGCGCGGCGCGTTCTCGTGTTCTCTGCGGCGAATGCGGATCGGAGCGAGTCCAGGAGTATTGAACCTAGTCGTGCTGCGCCTTGATTGCGAAGGGCCCCCTGTCATCTCAACGTCGCCATCTTCGTCATCGCTGACGAGGTTGATAGTTTCAATGTTATCGACGTCCTGGCGGGGTCCTAGTATTTCAACCTCGGGATCAGATGAGATGTAGCCCTCTTCGTCCTCGTCTTCAGCCTTGACTCCATCCTGTTCGCCCTCGGACCTGATTATCGTGCGTTCGCGCTTGACTCCGCCCTGGTGAGAGGCCCCGAAAGTCTTTCCGCGATGGATCATGCGCGAGCGGTTCTCTGTCACACATGATTTAGACCAGAAGACATAGCTAAAAGCAGCTGACGGGAGTTTTACCATTGACAGTTCCAGAAGCAAAGACACCACCCATGTCTTGCTTCAAGGCTCCCTCAAAGCCCCTTTGGCCCATGTATCCTCCGCGGCCACCACGCCCACCGCGGTCTCCCCTTCCACGACCTCTGCCACGGTCTCCCCTGCCACGGTTAGCCTCGTTATTGAGCTCTTGGAGCTTTTCCCTCCTCTTTTTGTTAGCCTCGGCCTCAATCGCCTCGCGCTCTTCTTTGTTTCTACGACCTTTGAAGGTGGGCATGCGCGCGACTGCCTTTTTTCCGCCACGCGCCGCGCCGGTCGATGGGGCCGGTGAGCCGGCAGGGGTTTGTGAGCCACGGACTGAGGATATGCGGGCGTCTTCAGGGCGCGATGCGCCAGCGCTGGCATCAGCTGCGACATTGGGCTCGGTGGTGGTGGTAATGTCGGCGTCGGTCATGGAAACATCGGCGGTGCTGGAGGCTGTCGCGGCGCTCGCATTAGGCGCAGGGTCATCTTTCGGGACGAACAGAGAGTCTTCCTCGGGGGCAATAGATTCTTTCGCTGGAGGCGCAGTGTCTTGGGGCTGTTGCTGGGTGGTTGCAGCTTGCGCGCCGCCACGACCGCCGCGGCCGCGGGTGCTCGTACCCCGCGCACGCCGGGCGCCACGTCCTCTGGTGGATCCCTCGGCCTTTGGTGGCATGCTGGCGCTCGATATTGGAGTGGGCTCAAGCGGAATGGAGGATGACGAAGTTCAAGTGAGCTCCAGCTGCCTTCGGACTTTTTTCAGACCGAGTCAGGCAGAAGTCGGCGACTGCTTTTAGCGGTTTGGTGGGCTCCACGCCAGCCAGGTTAATGACTCTGATCCCCCGCTTGGGTGGGTGACCACTGAATTCACCTGCGTTACCAAGAAAGCTTGTCACCGAAATGTGAGCGTCGTTTTCGAAAGTGATATTCGACTGCGGGCTGGTCTGCACCTCGCCGGCACGGTGGTTTTGAGCACTTATGAAAGCTCATCCAACTGCGTGCAAGAATGACGAATAGATGTACTTGCACCACCAAAGCTTCCAACGGCCAAATCCAGCCATTGACCCTTCTTCTCGTGCCTCGTACCAAACCAATCGACAACCAGAGCCATCGCCGCTTCACGCGCGGCATGCCCGGTTGCAGCATGGCAGACTCGTCTTAGGCGCTCGCCTTGGTTGTCATATTCGTCTAAAATTGAATGTTCGAGCGCTTCAATCAAAGGCAAAGGTCTTGCCTCTGAGCACGACTCCACCCAACAGTTTCCCCGCAGCATATCCAGCATACGCCCCACAGACGATGGTGACGGGCCATTTCTGCCATTCTCGGTCCCTAATAGGTAGGACAGTTAGCATACAACCACCCGGCGCAAACAGTGTGATGGCACTCACCAGTCTAGCGGAATCGGCACAGCACCAGCCCAAGCACCGAAAAGAGTGCCAATTGCAGCGCCAAACACTTCGTCCACCGGAACCATCAGCGCAACCAGCTCCCTCCACTTGGCTCCATCGACTCCGAACGCGTAGATAGTGGGAACAGCAGCGAGATATGCGATGTGGGCAGCGCAGAGGACGGTGTGGCCGAGGTGCGTCGTCAAAGGTGCCCCGAAGAGGATAAGGATCACGGAAACAAGCGGCACGCCGGCGATGGTGGAAAGGATGAGAGAGAGAACGGCCGTCTACAAGAAGGTCAGCAAGGTCGAGAGAGATAGAGAGAAGGTCTGGGAGCACCCACAGAGACTTTGCTTCCAACGCCTGCTTCCGCCTTGCCGCTAGCACCCTTCCTCCGAGCACCGCCAGAAGACTTGGAGGTAGCAGAGCCAGCAGCCGGCAGGCAAAGGATGGCGTAGACAAGCTGCAGGACGCTCAATGGGATGAGGGCATTGAACAGCGAAGGAACCGGATCGGCAACGACGCCATTGAATTGCACGGCGAAGATCGAGATAACGAGAATGGGGTGGATGTGCGTGTAGATGCGGGCAATGTCCGTATTCAGGGTCTCGATGGGCTTGGACGACGAAGCGGGCGGCGAAGGGAAGGCGACCGAAGTGGCCTTGGCGGCCGAGCCGGCCGGCTCCTCGAAGCGCGTGAAGATTGTCTGGGGTTGTTGCGACATGTCGATTTACCGGCTGGGGTTGTGAGAAGCTCGGGAGGTGTTGGCCTCTACTGGAAATTAGGCCGGAGCTTTCTCGGCTGCTGTTCAGCTCGCGGCTACCGCCAGTGTCAATCAATATAGTAAACATCACGGGAGCATAATCGCAAATCCATGCCGATTCTCTGATATTACTATCGTGCCCCTTTTTTTTTTAAAAAAAAAAAGAAATTTTCAAGCTTGCAATCTCGCCACCAGCCTAATGTAGCCTCCCCTCTATCTCACTCAGCTGCTGTCCGAAGGCACCAGGTTCCTCAGAGATAGATCGTAGACAACATCCTCGACCTCCTTGACCTATTGACAACTATTTAGCACCATCGCAGTCATGTTCTCGACAGAAATCCATACCTTGTACTTGATGGCATCGCTGCGCCTTCTCAGAGAGTCGTTCTTGAGGTTGAGAATCTGGAAACCGGCGTGGACGTCCTTGATGAATTGGGAAATCTGCATCGGGCGCTTGTAGTCTCCGAGCGTGACCGAGTTGCGCGCGAGGCGGGCCTGAGCCGTGTCAGTGTGTGGAGGTTATATCACTATCATTGACGCACCAGTTCTTCAATCAAGGAGATCAGGGCCTGCAGGTACTCTTCGATGGTAATGTGGAACGCATCTTTGTCCTTGAGATTGACGGGTACTGCAAACGAATCAGTCGAGCATACTTTCGTAGCACGGAGAAGCAGTAGCAAACCGTTCATGATGCCTCCAACTTCCTCAATCGTCAACAAACGGCCAGGCTTGGCATCGCTACCCTCGGGCACAAAGCCTCCCAGGTAGCCACAGTACAGAATCGTGAAGATCTGAGCTTTGTTAGTATATCACTCGCTCTGACAGGAATATAAAGCTGGTCTGGGGGAAGCGATGCGGGAATCTTCCCCTCGGTCTGGGTCTCAAGTATTGTTGCAGTACTTACAGTGTCCTGAACCTGGCGAGACCAAATGCCATTGAACTTGTAGTACGGATGCTTGCTGGCAGCCTCGGCGAGCTTCTGGACAGCCTCGATCTCCAGGCGGATGGCGCTCTCGGCGGCGGTGACAACAGCAGGCACTTAGAATTGGTCAGTAGATGTAGTTTCGCCGGGGGGTTGTTTTTCATACGCTCAGCAGAGGATGTCGAGTGAGCGCGGGCGAGAACCGACTGCGCGGAGCGGCCTGCGAGGAATTAGCACATGCGACAAATAGGCAGGTTGAATTTGACGTGCCGTGCTTCTCCAGGGTCTGGATGATATCGCGGAGCTCCTAGTAGGCGTGGTCAGCGTGGGGTGGCACGGCGGATATGAGGTGCGTCAGGCCAGGCTCACCTCGCGCACGTTGGAGTCTTGATCGACGCGCTCCTGAAGCTGCTCGAAGATGGCCGGATCGACCATTCCCTGTCTCTCGGCCATTGTTGCAGCGGATGGTTCTCGTGGCGGAGGGTTGGTGTTGCAGTCAGAGTTTGCCTGCGGCGGATGAAGTTGGCTCCGTTTTCAAACGCGGCGTACGGCAGGAGCGTTGCATCACTCGCTGCATTTCACTGATGGGCATTTCACAGTTCACTTGAGCAATCATATTTTACAAAATGGCAGTACGCGCGACCTTTCTAATTACGCTGTTGTTGTGGTCGCGATGAAGCCGCACGGCCCAACGCCACAGCGAAACTCCAAAAACGCACACACGCAAACAAAGCGGCGCGCTCAGTCACTTCTCGCGCAAGGTGCTTTTGCAAGTCTCATCCTTTGTGAACTGTCGTGTTCCAGTCCACAACTAATCAAGCGCCCGGCAGCCAGTGCCAAAATCTGCTGGTTGGGAAGGGCACCGCAAGGCAGCTGTGAAAATTTGCGCTCACAGCCTCCAGTCCAACTCCGCACACCAATCTCCAAGCACTGGACTCCTTGATCCATCTTCCTCAAGTGCCTGCGCATGGCAAGCATCTCAACGAAAATGTAGTGTTCGCGTCAGCCCGAGACAGTGCGATACGGGCGACACTGTGGGCGGCGACATGAGCAAGCTCAGCGGCCGTCGCCCGAGTTCCAAAAACAAGATTAATCACGAATGTCTCCGTAGAGACGTTTCAGAGATTAAACTGAAAAGAACAGATACTACACTTGATCTAAGCCAAAAGGCAAAGAGAGCTAAAGAGAAAAGGAAGAGAACAGGTTGGGGACTGGGAGACGGCTGCTATTTGTACTCTCAGGAACTGGCTGCTTACTCTAGCAGCGCTAAGTCGCGCTGGATGATCTGTGCTGAAAGCGTTCCACTGGGTGTTTCCTCGGCCACTGGTTTCCGTGAATGATTGGCTCGTGAGATTATCGCAAAAACTCCGAGAATTTTCCGGTGGAAGGCAGGAACAAGTGGTGGGGCCTGTGCGATGACGGCATGCCTACGGGCCGAGTGAGGACGTCTAAACGGCAGCAGCAGTCGTCTATTTCGCTTGATATTGCAACAGCGATTGATGGGGTGTTGAAGCGTCTGCCTGGACATAGATGCACGGTTTGCCTGTGGGCAACATGTGCGTCGGTTGCTTCAGCTTGTTACAACCAAGTGAACAGCCTCTCCAGTAGCACATAATCAGGCTCTAAATAGACGCTAAGCCGCCTCATATTCGCTGAGGCTCGTCACATCAGCAAACCTGAGGCTTGCGCAGACTGCGGGTGCCTGCGCTGGTGACGTCGAGTGCCGCCGCTCACTTAATCTGACTGAATCTGACCGCTCTTCTGATATGATGAGATGATGGAGATAGTCGAAGCGGAGGAAGTCGCAGCCCAACCGGATTGGAAGCCCCGCCATTTGCGAACGCGCATCCCGCGGCACCACCTGCTAGCGCATGGTCGCGACTTCTGTTTGGCGCCCGCCTCCCAAGGTGCCACGCGACGCGATTCAAGCCGCTTGCTCTCAGCGCCTAGTCTCGTCAAATCGCATCCCAGCAGCCGAGTTGGGCAGCGGCCCCGAAGACCAGGCATCCCGAACATGCCCACTCTCCTGCCAGTCAGGCGGGGCGGAGCACATCCCCCACGGCCAACGTGAGCTTCGCCCCGTGTGCGACGCGGACAACAGTGGCTTCGATGAAGCTTTATCACACTGCTTCCGCTCGCCATCCCGCCACCTTCCGCCGCCATGAGTAGCCATCGTCCGTAGTCCAGCGTGACACTACTCCCCACGGAACGTCATGTCTTTCAAACTCCCACAACTCCAAACCGTGACTCAGTGCGCCTCCCTCGTCACTGCCACCCGAGCAATATGGGAGCTTTCGCGCATGGTCCGCCAGAAGAAGCGCGAAGTGGACCAGACGAAGGAAGTTGAGGATCTGCTGGATGAAATCGAGGAATTCGTCCACGAGGGCGTCTTGACCAAGCGAGAGTGGAAGGCCTTCTGCTTCAACGTGGAAGAGGCCCTTTCCAAGAAAGAATGCACCCCACGCGAGGCACAAGCAAAGGTCCTGGATTTTCTGGAGGCCCTGCATTCCATTGCCCAGGAGTTCAAGGAGGAGGACGACGCCTACCTGTCCCAGCCAGAAGATGGCGCCAATGTTCCGCGCCGCCGCATCGAAGAGAAGGGCCATCAACGCCGGGACTCTGCCATCAATACCAGCAGAGAATCTCACTCGCGCACTCGCACCGCCGCGTATCCGCCTTCGCCTCACTCGCCCGATTTGCGTCCGCGCAGAGCATCTGCACCGTCGGATCATCACCACTACCATGCACACTCACCCGGCGGTCAAGTGGATACAGGACCCGTCACTCCAGGAGATCCCAGCCGGAGTATCCCTCGTATGCCAGTCGCACTGCCTAGTCAATTTCAGAATAGCCAGCAGTATAGGCCTCCAAGACACGTAAGCCATCCCACCCACATCCGTCCTTGCCAGCGAAGCTTGCTCATTGTCTATTCCTAGTCCTTCGCCTCTCCATCCACTACCCCCGGTGCCAGCGGCACTTTCTCGCCGGGAGGTAGTGTAGGCGTAGTCTCCCCGGGCCATATGCTGCCTAATCAGCCGACATATTACCCTAATGCTCCGCCTTCCCTCTTCACCCCAGGCGCTACCTCTCCATTCGCAACCGGTGCTGGTGCTGCAGCGTCTCGTCCATATGCGAATCGTGGACCAGCAAGCCCAATTGGACCCGCGTCACCCACGTTCAACGTAAATGACACCGCCTCACCACCGCATCCTAACTACTCAGGCCCGCTTCCCGTTCCGCCTTCCCGATTTAGTCAACAGAGCTGGTGCTCGTCTCCGACGCAGGCCCCAGGAGGCCCGGCATCTCCAGCGTCGACCATTCCCGCCCAAAACACCTGGAACAACACTACAACTTTCCCCTTCCCGAGTTTTCCTGAGAGCCAAAGCCGAAACCAGAGCAATGACAATAGCACCCGTCCTAGCGCTGCCCCCACCCCTTCTCGCTCTCATTCCAGCTCAGCCCGTAAAGAATCAACGGCTCCAGCCAGAGATTACCCTCCTGAGAAGTCTCCCTCAAGTTCAACATCTTCGCCCGTCATGCCGCCATCGCCCAACGATTCAACGAGCGCCCACGTGAGCGGCTGGGATAGCCAGCAAGATAGCCCTCGTGGCTTCATGAGCCCGACCCAAGAAGCTCAGGCACAGCGTGCAGCGGCTGCGAAGCTGCGCGATTACGAGCGCCGGCAGCGTCAGGCTCAAGCCCTTTCAGAGGAGATAGGCGTTCCCGACTTTGAAATCCCGCCACCGCCGAATGCGCCCCGCCGTCAGCAGCGCAAGCCGCAGGTCAATTGGGCCAGCGGCATCGAGGATGACTGGAAGGTTAACGATGCTGAACCGATGACCACGCCCACGGACGCGGTCTCGGAGGCGGGAACGTACATGAATCCTACTGGTGATAAGAACAAGAGACGACGTAGGAGGCAATGAACCGGGCCAAGGTAGCGCTTGTATGTTGTGGGGGTAAATTGCAAATAAAGGAAGACAAGAAATGCCTTCGAGGAACGGACGTCCAAACCGGTCTTGATAACGGTCGATTCACTTTACTCAACCTCACGCAAGCAAAAATAAGCGAACTAAGTATTCTAAGTCATTTCCCAGCATTTGTTCATTCGTTTCATCGGCGATACCAGACATAAGTATGTCTTTTATTAGTCATGGTCTCATTTTATTCTGCGTTCACTGGTCTACCACATTAGTTAATACCCACCACATTTCTTGCAGCTTGCTTGACTCCCTTCTACTCATTGGCTTTGTCTCCCTAAGCATCCTTATACTTTCGGGACGTTACGCCGAACTTCGTCGTTAGATACCCTTTCCTCTTCACAATTTGATGACAGAATTCAGGAAGAATTGATAGAGGATGGCACAATACAATGGGAAAGGAACCTTTGGAGGAACAAAGAAATAAAAATGCAGCTATATTGATGAATTGAGGGCAGAATGAATCCGAGTAGTTTTAGGCCTTCAAAGGGCGAGTTCTGTGAAGAGGATGCCAATGTGCCTTCACATATGCTGACTTAGTGCGGAGCGATGAACTTCAAATTTCACACCTTCGTGCGTACTAATTAAATGTGCTGTCATCACACTATCGAGCTCCCAAGCGCAACGAACCTATTAAGGTACAAACGTCGACTCTCATAAATCTTACACAACGGCTTCAGTCGGTTCCAGGCAAGGTTAACCCTTCAGGCTCCGGTCTTAACGCCTCGAGCCCCTGCTCCGACTCCTGCTCCTCTCTCTCCTTCGATCCCTATCCCTCTCCCTGCTCCTGTTCCGATCATCCCTTGAGTTCCCTCCTCCTGTCCTGCCACCGCCCGGAATGTATCGGTCAATGTCACCACGGCTCCTGTAGTCTCGATCCCTGTCCCTATCCCTATCACGATCGCGGTCACGATCTCTATCTCTGAAGTCCCGGTCCCGATCCCGATCCCTATCTCTGTCCCTTCTCGAGTTTCCACTCCCCGGTACATACCTGTCTGTCTCGGGCGGGCTCCTGCTCCTCGACCTACCACCCCTGTAGCCGCTCCTCCGTGGCGCTGGACTCCGACTTCCGCCGCGGTAGCGCCCGCCGGACGGGCTCCGCGAGTGGTTGCGGTAGCTGCTACGCCGGTCGTACCGGTCGCCCCGGTCGCGGTCGCGAGCATCGTAGTAGCGGCTGGAGCGACGGCGGTCGTCATCGTAGCGGGACGAACGGGCGACGCTTGGGGAGCGCGAATGGTAACGGCTGCGGCGCGAGGTAGTGACACGGCTACGTGAGCGCGAGCGAGCGCCCCGGTGAGAATCTTTGTCTCTGGAGCGAGAGCGGCCGCCGCGGCGTGACTCGCGGTCGTGGTCACGTTCGGCACGGGAGGAGCGGATAGATCCCGCAACGGAAGGGGCGCGGGCAGATCGAGCATCTTCCTTAGTGGACTCTTCTTTCTTGAGACTAGGGGGTTCTTCCTTTTTCAAGCTCGTGTCCTCGGGCTTCGGCGTAGTTGGAGAGGAAATGGGCGCTTTTTCTTTGGAATCCAGTCTCGCCAGGCGCTGAGCTGCAGGGTCGCGTGGTACGATGGACTTAGGGACCAATGACTTGCGGCTGGGCGGCTCTAAGGAACTGGAGCGCTCCAATTCGGGGCGTTGGCGGGATTTCTCCAGCGCTTTGCTCTCTTCGAGAAGTAGGCTGAGGGCCTCTTCATCGGAGATCTTGACCTCTTCAGCAGTCTTCTCAACCTTCTCGGCATCCTCAGCCGGCTTGCTGCGCTCAGGAGAAGAATGATGTGCCTCCGGACTGGGGGATCGTCGCTTTTCCTTACTCCGTTCTCTGTGCTTGTCCCTACTCCTGCTCTTATCCTTGTATCTGTCCTTACTTCTGTCTCTACTCCGGGCCCTGTATCTGCCTCTACTCGTGTCTCTGCTTGTCGACCTGCGGCGTCTGTCTCGGTCTCGGTCCCTGTCATAGCGGCGGGAGCGTTCACGATCATATTCCTCCTCCTCGCGACGCCGTCTTTCACGCCTCTCGTCCCGTTCACGCTCCCATTGTCTTTCCCTCTCCCTGCGATCTTCGCGGGCGCGTTCATACTCGCGCTGACGCTCGGCCTCTCTTTCTTCACGCAGTCTGCGGCGAGCTTCCTCGCGCTCTTGGCGCTCCTTCTCCCTCTGCTCCTCCTCTTCACGCTTGCGGCGGCGCTCCTCCTCCGCCTTCTTCTTTTCCTCGCGCTCCCTCTGCTCCTCCATCTCCAGGCGGAGATCGCGGGCCTTCTGTCGCACTTCACGGCGCTGCTCAGCTTCCCTCAAGTAATCCTCCTCTGATTTACTGCCGCGGATAAGCTCTTCCTTTGCAGCCTCGTCCCCAATGTCGGCACGGCGGATCTCGCGCATGCGGGCCTCGGCGCCGGCTTGCTCCTCGAGGACGGAGTGGAGGATGTCGCGCACACGCGTCTCAGCGGCGCGGTAGATTTCGCTACGCTCAGCGGCGCCTTCCAGGAGGGGAGCGGCTATACGACGGTCTTTGGAAAGGAGGGTGGGGTTGCGGGTGGTCTCGCTCTCGCCGAGCTCCTCCAGCGACTGGATGAGGGTGAGCTTTGCATCCTGTCGGCGTTGATGTGGTGATTAGCAGAAGCACGGCGAAGATAAAAAGGCTCGGCGCCTCACACTCTGCTCGAATTTGTTGAATGCATCCTTGCGCAGAGAGTCGAACTCGCCCTTCTTCTTGAAGGTGTGCAGGATGGCCTCGATGGCAGCGCGTTTATTCTGGGTAAGCGGCAGGTCGGAGGTCTTGAGCTTTTTACGGGCGGTGACCGGGTCGGGCAGCGCATCGCCCTCATGCTCGAGCGAGCGCTTGCGGCGGTCGACCTGGGCCATGGTGTGGTGTTGCGACGTTTCGCGAGGGGACGTGAAGAATGTCGCGGTCGAGGCGCCGATGGCGGATGGACGAATGGCAGCGGAGCTGGACCTGCTCACGCATGCCAAGACGGTCGGCTGCGGCAGCAACGAGGGCCGGCCGCGACAACGCGAGATCCATAGCATTGCTTCCACCTGCAATACCACCACCCCCACACGCCCAATCCCTGCCGAGCAGCTAGCCCGCTGCCGTCCATCTCCTTGCACGCTCGCAGCTCGAATCGCCCGTCACACAATGGTCTCCAAGGTTCTCTTCTGGAGCGGCTTCGGTACGCCTGCCCGGCCTCCTCGTCCTCCGCACCACCGCTGGCTGTTCCCGCGTGAGCCGGCATTGGCTGACCTGTCGTCGCTTCCGCAGGTGTCGCTGTCCGGCTATGGCAGCTGGGCATGGAGATGCGCCCGTTCTTCAACAAGGGCTCGCTCTGGGCCTACCCTCTGTACGCAACCATCGGAGGCAGCTTCGGCTACTGGCTGCAGGGCGTCGAGTCCCGCCAGTATAAGCTCCTCGCCGACCGGAAAGATGCCCTGCTCGAGAAGCGGGCCCGCGTCGCCGAGCAGGAGAAGGCCGCCGCGTAAGACTGGGGCGCGCAAACGGGAAATTCGGGGAGGAATCGCGAGAAAACGAAAAATCAAAAGGGCGCAAAGGCCAAGGCGGAGGAACATTCAGACAGACACATGGAGAAACAGAGAATGGGAGCTATCATATCTGGAGGGCTCAAGCGCCTACATATTTGACGCATGCGATGCCGGGGCCGAACCACCCCACGGCGTACAAAGCTCAAAATACACATTTTACTCAATGTCAAGCGTGCACTCGTGATACATCCTACTACTCGGGACAGTGCATGGCGATGACGTTGAATTCAGACCAATGAGCCAGCGTTGCGCGCTGTGACTCCCTTTTCGGACAAAGTGCCAGCCAGCGGCCGAACTGCGCCACCACCTGCTCTGACCTTCCCTCGCGTCAGCTACCTTCAGCCATGCAAAGTGTCCTGATTCTTTCGTAAACGTGTTCTGCTCCCGGTCTCGTGAAGCTCTCGCTTATCTTCGTGCTGCTGCCACTCGGCCCAGCTCGCACGTCTTCTGCACTTTCGTTTCGGCCACCATGGCTCTTCCCATCCTTGGAGATTCGATCAAACCCAAGGGGATCGTTGTCTTTTCCGGCGGCAGCGCCGCAAACAACTTGGTTGACGTGTTCAAGACAGTCGCCGAGCGGAAACAATGCTCCTTAAGCTACGTCATTCCCATTAGCGATAACGGTGGTAGCACATCGGAGCTCATCCGCGTCTTTGGGGGCCCAGGTGAGCATTTATCATCTCTACTAACGCTATTCGCTAACAACATCTAGGTATTGGTGATTTGCGGAGTGCGTTCAAAACCCCACGACCGAAGCGTGTCCCGTTTCCCTGACCGCCTCGCAGGTCGTCTCGTCCGTCTCATTCCTGAGAACGGCGACCCAGAAAGAGCCGCGATCAAGGCTTTCTTCAACCATCGCCTGTGCTTGGATGCCGATGGAGCAAGGCATGAGTGGCTTGATATAGTCGAGGCACGCCACGACCTGTGGAAAAACATCTCTTCGGAAAAGAAGGAACTGATTCGGTCTTTCTTGAACTTGCTAAATTTAGAGATCGTGAAGAGGGTTAGGCCAACCTCCACTTTCAATTTTTCTTCTGCCAGCATTGGAAACCTCTTTCTCACTGGGTACTCAAACGTTCCACCTCTTCATTCCAACGAGCTCCTTCTGACTTCGTGCAGTGCCCGCCTCTTCTCCGGCAGCCTTGAATCAGCAATTTACCTTCTCAGCAGCATTTGTGGAGTGCCGTCCAATACCGCGGTCCTCCCGGCCATCAACACCAACTTCTCGCACCACATTAGCGCCGGCCTCGCCAACGGCACCACCATAACTGGCCAGAATGCCATCTCCCACCCCTCAGAACCCACCGCTCTTCCGGACATGAACTCCCAGAATCCAGAAGACACTGAGGACCATGATTTTGTCGAAGACGCCAACCTCCCCGGCTCTCTTCCCATGCTCCGGAAGCCAAACATCATCTTCAGCAAAGCCGAAGAAGAAGACCTCCCCGCTCGCATCGACCGCATCTGGTACATCAACCCGTACGGACAAGAGATCCGGCCGCCAGCCAACCCGAAGGTTACCTCGGCCATCGCCAACGACAGTCAGGCCGTCGTCTACAGCATCGGCTCGCTGTACACCTCCATCATCCCATCGCTAATCCTACGGGGAGTTGGCGCTGCCATAGCTGCGAATCCGGCCGTGCGGCACAAGATTTTGATCTTGAACAGCACCGTGGACCGTGAGACGGGGCCGTCGTCCCAGCCCTTCTCGGCCTTGGATTTTGTAGCTGCCATCGCGAAGGCGGGCGCCGAGAGTAGGACTCGCGGCGGGGCAGATGCCATCACACCCCTGGAGTACAGGAAATACGTGACCCATGTGATTCATCTCGAGGGTGCGGGCACACCTGCTGTCAATAGAGCCGAGTTGGCAACATTGGGCATCGAGACGGTGCGGCTGTACGGAAGAAGAAGTGGGGGCAGTGGTGGGCAAGGAGAAGGGTTCCTTAGGTACGATGAGAATGCGCTCACTCAGGCACTGGAGGTGGTGATCGGCGGTGGGAAGGACCTGAGAGGTGATAGGAGCAGGCGGAATACATTAGACAATTAGATTATGCGGGATCTACCGCCCTCACTCCCCGTAGCAGTAGATTAATGGCGTCGGATAATAGTACACGAAAGAGCTCTGATACTCATACAGTGTATCGTCCCCATGGAAATTCATACCATCCAGTCCACTGGACGCCTTCTCCACCATCTTCCAAACCAGAGCGAGACAACCAGGGCTTCTACGAGATCCAAACCCATCACGGCTGTAAAAAATCCATAAGCCATACTGTATGGTGCGCCGATATATTTGAATAGAGCGTGGAGGATGAGCAGTGCGTACTTCAAGCCGAGAGATGACACGATAACGGCGCCAGCATTCTCTCCCGACTTCGTCCACCGCCACTGCACGTGCTCCGCCGGAGGAACGCAGGCCGCACACCACAAAATCCATAAAACCGACTCGCTGGCCCAGTATATGGATATGCAGAAAGTCTGTATGACACTAACGTCTGCGGGCTGGTTCACTGTATCAGCCGGAGGACTGTCTTAATATCTCTATTTCCACTTACATTTCCCCAAGTGAGGTAGATCCCGTAAAGGCCAATCCCAGTGCCCATGGCAGAAATGCATATGGATGCATCGTGGACGTTGTCCGTTAAGCTTCGCCTAACAGTAGCCATAGGCTTCGGACTCGACGCGTTCCCGAGGAGTGGGTGATTTCGGCGGGCCAGGTCGTTAGAGAGAAGCTTTTTGAGAGCCTTTGTCGCCACCCTGTGTGTGTATTGTTGGCTGAGAAGAAAGAAGCGTTTATACAAGATAAAACGAATATCTGTTCTTCAATAAGTGGGGGGTTGCAGTTTTGACCAGTGTGAGCGGTCCCAAGGGTGATGTGGCTTCGATATTTGATTTCTGCCTGGTAATCGAAAATGAAACTTGTCTCTGTGCGTTATACCATTCAACTGGAGTGAAATACATACACACGCGGTTACTCTCGAAGTATCTTAGGAAAGCCCATCTTCATTAACGAGCAACATGCTGCTAGTATAATGTTAGCGTAGAAGGTTAAATGTGGTCACTGGAGTGCCTGTAATGATCAATCGACAAAGAAGGAGTAGGAGACATTCGTCTCCCGGCCGCTAGAAACTGTAAAGGTGCGCCGCTCAATGTTACCCGCCGGAATGCAAAAGTATGACGCCGCACTGCAGCTTAGTGCATGCACAAGGCCTTATATCCTGACATTACCTAATGCTAACGGTCGTGCTTGCCTTATCGTCCAGGACAACCTACGAGAGACTTTGGTATCGGATTGGAGAAGGAACTCTGGGTAGATCTAGTAGGGTGAATGTTGAATTGATTATACAAATGACGCAGCAGGCCTCTGCATTTCTTTCATGTCTGAAGAAAGAGCATTGCAAAAACACTGGGAAGCACCTCTATTGGATGTTGGCGCTGAGTATTTAGTCTGGGTATTTGTATACACAATCCGTCAAGACACCTTTCCCTCCGTTTTGCCGCTAACGCCTGTTGACTCCTAATCCAGTGAGCCCTAAAAATAAGCCTGACAATTTCCCCGCTCCGCCGTAGCAGATAGCTAGCAATGGACCTTTGTGGGCTTGGGTAATTGACCACGGCCATCAATCGTTGATTGTTGTGCCATGAAGATTGTAGATCCTTTGGAAACTGGGCTGTGCCCCTGATCCTACCTTTCCAAGCTCCGGCTCCGCCGTAGTGCCTGTTTCTTTGATACAGCAATCGAATGCATTGCTCGAGTGCTGCTTCGCTACGGCGTCGTCGAACGGATCCCCTCCTTCGGACTTCAATTCCTCCAGATTCCCCCATAGGATGAAAAGCTTGTTTTTAAGCTGGTTCAATGTTCTTTTATCCTTGCGTAGACTAAGACAATAAAGTCAGCGCATTACCCCTATATATCAAATCAAGGATGCTTCTGCTTACTCTGCGGCATCAAGACGAAGGAGGCATTCCGCAGCCTTGTCAAATACTAGGAGCGGTATCCTGACAGGGTTCTTGGTTCCAGGAGGTTGCTTTGCATCTTCTACCAACAGGCAGAAGTGCCATTCCCAGTGCTGAGTACCAGCTGAGAGTGCTGTGTAAGTCGTTGAGCTTTGTGTTTGACCTTCTTCACGGATGTCATTGAACTCGGGATCATCCAGGGATCTGGAGAAGTCCTCTAGCTTCTCCGGCCAGAAGTCGACGACGCGAACCCGAGCTCTGTAGATTGCGTTGATGAAGGGCAGATCACAGCTCACTCCGTTTGGTGTCTTATACAGACGTCGTTCGTTGTTTTCAATATCAGCCAGCCGAACTATTGGGTCTTGTGGCCTTTCGCATTTGACTACTCCAAGTTAGTGACAGATTGATAGAGCTCATTGAGAGAACCTACCATGAGAGTTGGGCCCAAGGTGGTCTGCCTCGTTTGCTGGGCTCTCTGATTGTGCCGCTGTTTGTTTCCCTTTTTGTTCCATTGCCTTTTTCTTCTTGTTTTTCTCTTTGCGTGATTGCTTGCCCTGGCCTTGTTGCTCTCGATTTTTCATTGCCGTGAGATAGGCCTGCTTCCGCTCCTTCAATGCACGGACCCGAGGGTCCCACGTCTTGACCATAGTGACATATACGCGTCCTGGATGGTGTCTGTCCCCATGTAACGCGCCCTCAATCTTTTTACCATGGTCATCCATCTTGATGTGGACATTTTGCAGTTGAATAAAATCCCCTTCCTTTACCTTGTGCAAGGAATCAACATGGTTGTCCCAGAACTTCACCTGCAGAGTCATCTGGCCAAATGGTCCTGCCCACTCCCTCTTATGCAATTCGTCAGTGAAACCATAAGGATCACCGTCTCTGCCTACGCTAGTACCTCGGTCTTCGTGGGGATATTTGTACCGATAAAGGAGGGTATTTTCCGTGTAGTCCGTAACGTACATCTCAAAGGTCGGTGGGTACGACTTGACCACTTCGACGACTAAATCGAAGAATTGACTTGGGCCAATGTCTTTGATAAGCCTGAACTTCGTAGACGATTGTCTAGGCGTTGCGGATACGACGGCGGTCGGCTCTGTGGCCAAGTTCGAGCATAGGGCATGTCTAAGAGAGATGGCCCATAATTGCTGTTCTGAGGTTGGCGCTTTGGCGGTTTGCGGGTAGCGCAAATAGTTGAGCATCTGCCCTGAGGCATAGGAGTCATTGAAATGGGGGTCGGGCATGACATTCGGGGGGAATATTATGCATTCGCTTTGATACGACGATAGCAAGAGGTGCTTGTTCGAGAAGATGATGACCTGGAAAGGTTAGTGGACACAAGGCTGGTAGAGTTGTGCTGGGGTGCGGACCTTGAAGCCTCGCAGAATGACCGTGTCGCCAACGTTCTCTATCTGTGGGGCCTGAGGCATATAATGTTTGATGAACCATTTTACTCGTATACTGCGGCCCTCATGAAGCTTGGTTGCGACGGACTTGTCCTGTAGCTGGATAGCGAATTGCATGTCCATGAGATGGTTAGCGGGTGCATCTACGAGGGCAAATGAACGCCTACCACTGCCGTTGGAATCCTTCATTGGCAGGATTTCGCTAACTACGCCGATAACATTGACGGTCTTTTGAGTTGGCTGTTCCAGTGCCTGCTCGATTGTGAGGAAGCTGTCCGGCTGTCTCACCGGCGCTCCCAGCGGCATTGCGGGCGCAAACTCGACGCGTCGCGCGTCGTGACGGTGAGAGCAGAGGGAATGGAAAAGCCGTTGGGTGGTGGATGCTCAGGGTCGCGACAAAATGGGGAAGGTCACGGAAAGCGAGTAGGACATTGCCCGCCCTACCACGGCTGCGGCGTCACAGGCGAGCAGTGGATGGGCAACCATTGGCCGGAGCCTGGTGATCGGCTGGCGGGGCACACGGCGCTGTTGCTGGCGCGGCGGTTGGAGCTGCAGCAGGCCGCGCAACAAGAATCTAGGCGCGTGCGCGGGAGGTAAGAACGGATGCAGGCTCCGCGCTCCCAACGCATGCACTTCGGCGGCGCGTGCAGGGCGGGCGTAGGTTGGCGCTCGCGTGTCGTCATGTCGTGAGCCAATGTGCCAAGACCGGCGCTGACTCATCTGCGCTAGTCGAAAACAGAGCCCAATCCTCGCAGGGCTGTTGCCCGCATTATTTTCCGCCCGCTCGACCTGAACCTCCAAACACCCCACGAGCTTCTTGCCTCACCTTGCACCTGCGCTGCCTGCAGCGATCCTCGTCCCCTCAACCACCCCTCTAACACTCGCGCCCGCATCGTCCGCCGCCGCGAAGCCCCGCCACCATGGCCGATCGCTACATTCCCGAGCATCGTCGCACGACGTTCAAGGCGAAGAACACCTTCAAGCCCGATGAGCTGCGCCGTCGCCGCGAGGAGCAGCAGGTCGAGATCCGCAAGCAGAAGAGGGAGGAGAACCTTGCAAAGCGCCGTGGCATCGCCCCCCGCGAAGGCGGCGGTCCCGGTGCTGCGCTGGGCGCCGCTCCGGACAGCGATGATGAGGGTGGAAACATCGAGAGCCAGGTACGCCACCCCGCGCAGTCGTTCACGCAACCCACCCACGCGAGCAACAGCCCGTTGTCGTGGTGGCGCCGCCGCTTGCATGCCTCTTCCGCCTTGCGCTCAGGCTTTTATTGCCGCTGTTTCCCCGCCTGATAGTTGCCGGGCGAACTGGCCACCCCTTATCCTTATCCACCAGCACGAGCCACAACGAGGACCATGATTGTCTCTCTGAAAGCGTCAATGCTCAAATTTTTGGACCTCTCTGCTGACATGTTGCGTAGCTCAACGAGGAGCTCCCCCAGATGGTCAAGGGCGTCTTCTCCGAACAGATAGACGAGCAGATCCAGGCCACCACCAAGTTCCGAAAGCTCTTGTCCAAGGAGCGCAACCCTCCCATTGAGCGTGTCATCGAGACTGGTGTCGTGAGCAGATTCGTCGAGTTCCTGCGCTCTCCCCACACTCTCGTTCAGTTCGAGGCCGCATGGGCCCTCACCAACATCGCCTCGGGTTCTGCCCAGCAGACCCAGGTCGTCATCGAGGCTGGCGCCGTTCCTATCTTCGTCGAACTCCTTAGCAGCCACGAGCCTGATGTCAGGGAACAGGCTGTTTGGGCCCTGGGTAACATTGCCGGTGACAGCCCCGCGTGCCGCGACTTTGTCCTGCAGGCTGGCGCTCTCAAGCCGCTTCTCAACCTGCTCGGCGACAGCCGCAAGTTGAGCATGCTCCGCAACGCTACCTGGACTCTGAGCAACTTCTGCCGTGGCAAGACCCCGCAGCCTGACTGGCAGACCGTGAGTAGACCCCGGGGATTTTATGCCTTCGGCAAACGCTGAAACTTTACCTCATAGATTGCCCCCGCCCTTCCCGTTCTCGCAAAGCTTGTTTATTCGCTGGATGACGAGGTCCTAATCGATGCTTGCTGGGCGATTTCCTACCTTTCCGACGGCTCAAACGACAAGATCCAGGCCGTCATCGAGGCCGGCATCCCGCGCCGCCTGGTTGAGCTTCTGATGCACGCTTCGACCTCGGTCCAGACCCCTGCTCTGCGCTCTGTCGGTAACATCGTCACTGGTGATGACGTTCAGACTCAGGTCATCATCAACTGCGGCGCTCTGCCCGCGCTTCTCTCTCTGTTGAGCTCCACCAAGGATGGCATTCGCAAGGAGGCTTGCTGGACCATTTCCAACATTACCGCTGGCAACTCGACCCAGATCCAGGCCGTCGTTGATGCTAACATCATCCCCCCGCTCATCCACCTTCTTTCGAACGGAGACTTCAAGACCCGTAAGGAGGCCTGCTGGGCCATCTCCAACGCAACCTCGGGTGGTCTCCAGAAGCCTGACCAGATCCGCTACCTCGTATCGCAGGGCTGCATCCGCCCTCTGTGCGACTTGCTGGCCTGCCCCGACAACAAGATCATTCAGGTGGCTCTGGACGGTCTGGAGAACATCCTCAAGGTTGGCGAGATGGACAAGGAGGCCACGGAGGGCGGCGAGCCGATCAACCGCTATGCGCTGTTCATCGAAGAGTGCGGTGGCATGGAGAAGATCCACGACTGCCAGAACAACGCGAACGAGGAGATCTACATGAAGGCCTACAACATCATTGAGAAGTACTTCTCGGATGAGGAAGACGCGGCTGGCGATATGAACGAGCTGGCTCCTCAGCAGGGCCAGGACGGCACGTTCGGCTTTGGCGCTCAGCCTCAGCAGCAGAACTTCAACTTCGCCAACGGCGGGGACTCGATGGACATGTGAGGTGGCAGCCAAGCCAAATCCGGCGCAGACCTGTTGACAGGATGCGGCGGATGATTGCAGCATTCTAGCGGTGGCTCCCATCGTCCATCCTGGTGCGTAGTCTCGTCCGATTTGTTGTTGGAGCTATACATACCGACAGAGGACGGGGCAACGCTGCTCTTGCCCCAGCGTCGGACCGGGGTATCGAGCACGTGTGCCGATTCTGGACGGACTTGAGGACTGCCTTGCTTTTCCGTAGCAACATCGACGGCCAAAATCCCTTTCAGCCCCCAACAAAACACACCAATACCACCTTTCCGCCCCCCGTCTCCGCGAGTCGTGCCCCCTTCGTCATGACCGATCACGAGCCCCCAAAGATTCACCATCATGTATTCTCCCTTTTGCAGTGGCCAGCTGCCACTGACATCATCATATCCCCGGCGTTCTCATCCGATTCTCGAGTTCTGGTTGTGTCTTCTATGCGGGAAGGGTATTCTTCGTCCTGGCGGTTGTTGATAGACACCCCGTAGGAATTGATTCCGAGGTCTGTTGAAACGGACGCGATGCTGATCAGTGTGTGACTTTATACTTGTGTGGGGCAGTAGCGCGCCATAGCGGCCGCTCCGATCCCAAAATAGGCCTGAGCGACTACTGTCGTCAGGAGTTGGCGTAACGTCGCGCAGAGGCAGCAGGGAAGATTTGCGGCGTTAGCACATGCAGTCAGGCCCGTCCGTAAAGTGAGCAGCGTCACTGCCCGACCGATGAGGCCTGAGTCATTGCAGTGATGTACTGTTATCATCCGAGCGGTCCGGTCGTCCGCGTGGTCATCAGCCCCGTAGGAGCTTGCAAGGTGTAGAGTTGAAACGGCCAAGGGCAGCTCCTTGCAGAGCTGAGCGAGTTTCCGGGGCGATGTCATGGAAGACGGGATTCGCCTGAGGTGGCGGGGCACTGTTGCGGGCAGATCGTTGCACGGATGGCTTGCAGCGGGCGAAAACCGGTTTACATTGGCTCGATCGGGTCTAAATCTCACAGCACTAACACGCAGGTGCCGGGCTGGCGCAGGCTTTGGGGAAGTGCTGCGGTCGGCAGTGGCGGTTGCTGCGGTAACGCTCCCGGCCGGCGCGCGGCTCGTAAACACTAGCTTCAACACCAGGGCGATCCCGCGTCTAAAGAAGCGCTACGTACCCACCTCCTCGCCTCTGCGCACTTTGCCTCGCCACCTCTTCGCTCTCTGAGATCACCGCCGAAGCTCGCTCGAGAGCGCTTGAGGCCTTGCGATCCCCCGCCGCACTGCCGCGCCCACGATCATTACCACTGCCGCAGGCCACCACTCAGAGCAGCTCGCCTATCTGCACGCCCGTCGCTCGGAACGCATTCCGACTGCCCTCCTGCAGTGTTGCATGACACGTAGTCGTCCAGCTGCGTTTTCGCACGCAAGCCTGCACGGCCATGGACACTAGCTACCTGTCGCAGCAGGTAACCACCATTATCGGCCAGCTTCACGGCCTCTTCGACGAGATTGGTGTTCCCAACCATGAGCGCGATGCCCGCGAAGAAGAGGTGCGCTTGCCGTTGCATAACTACTTTTTCGCGTGCTGACCTAGCCTGCAGCTTTTCTCAGCGCTGTCTGCGACGCTGAACAACCAGCTGAAGCTGGTGAACGCGTACGTTGGGCACACGAGCATCTTCAGACGTCGCAGGACTGACTTTGTGACAGGGAAAAAGATGAGAAGGTTGAGGAGGCGCACCGCCTGATTAAAACCATCAAGCAGCTGGAGGGTTCGTTGGAAGGGAGATGCGCTCGCGACAGCTACAATCCTGAGGACGAGAGCCTTCAAATCACATATCCTCTGAGTCACTGCATCCAAGCGCTGAAGGAAAAGCAAAGAGCTGTCGGCAGACAGCACCGTGAGCGCTTTGAACAGGTCAAAAGCAAGTTGCAATTCTCTAGCCGTTCGCCCGGCCCGTGTACTAACGGCGATCAGAACTTGCGCAAGCCCTCGAATCATACGCCTCGCATCTTGAGCCCTCCTTCGTCCAAGTCAAACTCCCTCCGACATCGCCGAATGCAAAGATCCCCCCAACCTTCGACGTCTCACCGTCGTATATAGATTTGCTCGATGAGGAATTTTCGCGCGTTTACGAAGAGTACACCCGCCGAGTAGCGTGGGTACAGTCAACAGCAGACGAAATCATCATGCTGTGGGCGGAGCTAGGGACTCCTCAGGCACAGACCGATCCTGCAATCCTGGAGTTTGCGAGAGAGGCGCCTGAACAATTAGGTTTGCATCAGGATGACCTGGACCGCTTGGGTGCTAGGAAGGACAGGCTCGTCGAAGAAAAGGCGCAAAGGGAAAGGCGTCTGAGGGATCTTCGCAACAACATTGAAAACCTCTGGGATCGTTTGGGGGTTGAGGAAGCCGATCGCAAAGCATTCCTGGCCGGCAATCGTGGTTGCGGCATGAGGACCATCAACGAGTACGAAGACGAGCTTGCCAGACTCAACGAGCTGAAGCGCCAGAATCTGCACCTGTTTGTAGAGGATGCCCGTGACAAATTACAGCAGCTCTGGGACAGTCTGTACTTCTCCGAAGAGGAAATGCTGGATTTCACGCCCGCCTTCTCAGGTGATTATCTCCGATCCACCCTTAATGCAAGTAGCTGACATTCTGCAGACGTTTACAGCGATGCTCTCCTATCTGCCCACGAGGCTGAGATTGATCGACTGGAGGCTCTGAAAGAGCAACGCGCCCCTATACTTGCCTTGCTGGACAAGCACAAGTCTCTCTTACATGATCGAGACGAGCTCGCCGCATCCGCACAGGATGCATCTCGTCTGATGGGACGCGGTCAGAAGGGCGAGCGGCGGGATCCTGGAAAGCTCCTGAGAGAGGAGAAAATGAGGAAGCGAATCGCAAAAGAGCTTCCCAAGATCGAAGCTGAGCTTAGGAAAGTTCTTGAGGCATACGAGGATGAATACGGAAGGCCATTCATGGTCCAAGGCGAAAGATACCTCGACGAGCTTGACGCTTCTGCCTCTGCAAGAACTCTGCCGCCTCGCTCGAAGACTCCATCCGCAGGCCCGGCTACACAAAGACCTACTCTGCACAAACAAAGCAAGTCGACATCATCGTTGGCCAGTGAAGGTACGATATCCCGCTCGAACAGCGTTCGTGGCGGATCGCAGGCTCCTCCTTCTCGGACCAAAACACCGGTCTCGACCAACTTTAACCAAAGTACTGCCAGCTTCAGGAGCAATGCCGATTACAGTATTGGCAGCATTTCCAGAGGACATAACCCGCTGTCCGCATCAGTGTCGTCCAACGGTAGTGTCAGGGGTGGGAGTCCTACCAAGATTCCAGGCCGCGCTCCGCTACGGAACTTGCGGAATAGCAACGACTCCACCGGCGACCGTCGCTATCAGCCCGGAAGGGACGATTTAACCATCCGTGGGAACTCTACAATACGCGGCAACATGGCACCACCGCGTGCCCCGCCGCCCAAGATGAAGGACCTCTTCACTCCTCCCCCGGACACCAACAGCTACGATCGCGAGACTTCCTCTGATCGTGGCAGCATTGTCCGCTCCGTTGCCCCGGAGGACCCCTATGATGACCGCTCGTTCATGTCTTTCGTCCGACCTGAATCTGGTCGCGGTAATTATCCACCAATGGCACCCCCCTCTGCTCGGTCGGAAAGCCGCCAAACGTCCAACACCTCGTCCACTGTGCACACTGCCCACTCGGGATCCGAGAATTGGGAGACATACAGCGATGTCTCCGAGCCTGAGCCTGATGCCAGCGAGGCATATTACGCCAAGCTGCGTGCCAATCACATGAAGCGCTATACCCCCGAGCTTAACAGCACGCACCGCAGATCGAGACCAGCGGGAAGCATTCGTGGGGTTGGTCCGACTCAAATGATGATCGAGCGTGAGGACGACCGCATGATGAGTGCTGAAGGCAGCGAAGCTGGCTGGACGGACGACAATGAGACCTACTGAGTTCCAGCTACTTGTGCATGAGTGGGTCTTGGCCAGGATGGATAAGCCCAGTGCCCCTTTACCTTATGCTCTCAAACAGCCAGCCCGACCCTCCAGCTAGTATTGCAACATTCTATCAGACATGCTGACCGATAGAAGCAAGCTTCAGTGGCATAGACTGATGATTTCCGGATCAACTGGCTGCTCTAGCTTCTTTTCTATTTTGTTACTCTTTTTCTTCTTTTTTTCTGCTTATATGGATACCCTGCACAGGCTACACACCGTCTACAGCAGGGAGGTCCAGCGAATTCTCGGGCACACATAGTCCCGCCAACTCGCAATCCTCCTGACGGGGTCAAGGTGCGTTCATTTATACCTGACCGAGGTATCAATCCAACCTTGCTGTGGATGGTGGGTAGTTGGTCGCCCACATGCTGTCTGGACAGCATTTTTTTTCTCTCTTCTCTACCTCGGTCTGTATACCACGAGAAACGGTTGGAAATGATTTCCCAGGTTTTTTTTTTTCCTGCTGATGCTTAATCCACTTTTTCTGTTTGTTGCTTTCATTGAGTCAACTACAGCTGAGAAAGACGGCGAGACTACCTTTAATCGGGGATCGAGACAAACGAGTAAAGGGTTTGAATGGCGGATATGGGAGTGATGTATGAATGATGACTCTTCTTCCTTTACGGCCATTCACGTCGGAGATGGGGAGGGAAAAAGTCGTGTTTTCTGGCGCTATCCTCACAGGCTTCCTTCCTCTCCCGGCCATGTCGAAATGGATTTGCTTTTTTTTTTCTATGCTTTTCTCTTATTTTTTTTCCTGCACATCTTCCTCTTGTCTTCGAGTCTGCTATTTCTTCGATTACTCTGTGCATGTGCTGTTTCCATTTGTTCTACGTGCTTTCTTGTCCTTTTATTCTGCTTGAGGCTGGAATCGATACGGCGTGAGGAGACACATCGTATCAAACCAGCAAGCAAACCACATGGACATGTATGATTTCGTTTGTCAATCAAGAAACCAGGCATGAAGCTCAAAATTACCTCCACAGCATCCAGTGGCAGGTTTGGAAATCTGTGAATGCAATGTTTCCCCCCTTCCCGCAATCATTAAATTCGCCAACGAATTCTCATCTGTCACAGCTAATCTACGCGCGGCCGGCCGTGCGTCATACATCGTAGGTCAGCTAGAGGTGTGATCCATAGTCCTTCAGCAAGTAAAGGTTTGGCAGCCTGCCTAGTGATCTGGCTAGTGAATGAGGGGGAGCTTCTCTTGCAATGCGGTACTGTTCTCTAATTCCTTGTATAAACGAGCTTTGCAATTGATTGATACTGCGGAAGCTCTGTCGTGGCCGTGCCCGTCATGCTCCTAGAGTGCTTCTCCTCGCCGTCGGCGCCAGCTCAAAAAGCGATTACACGTCTTTTCTTACCGGTCCGTGCTTAAAAATTGGGCTAGTAGTAGTTGTATCTGGTCGGCTCCACCCAGCTGGCCCACCGTATATGCAGGGTCTCTCGCTTCTTATTTTTCCCTCATGTTGAGACGAGGGGTAGAGCGATGCGGTGGAATGCACACATTAAGAGTTGCGGTGCATGTTTTGGCCTTTTTTCACCAAAGGTTGCTAGGTCATACCACTGCCCCCTGAAAATTGCAGTTGGCTTGGGGGCGGAAAACAAAGGGTGAGTGAAGGCCAGCCGTTGGCCTTGGTACGTTTTGGTAATGGGCGCTGTGGGGCTGAAAAGCTTGGGGCATCGGTGTGAGAGGATCTGCAGCTAGGTGCCGAGAAGATTTGGTTGATGAGATCCGGCGTTTGGGCGTGCTGCCTTTTTCATTGTGAGCGTGCATGCTACGGTCGCGTGTCCACCTTCTTAGCTCAGAGGCGATGTTGATGCTTCACGTGAGGCTAGCGCGTGAGGGAGGCTAAGACACGGGGAACTCTCTGCGTGAGCTGCCCTGAACGCAGATGATCAGATCGCGCGTACGGACTCTTCCATGGTCGTTATAACCATGCCAATAACAAACAAGATCAGCGTGCCTATATTGCGAACATGAGGCGGGACGAGCGCGGGAACTGCTCGGGATTTGGCGCCAGTGGTAGCGGAAAGGCTGTGCTCGGAAAGGAGGTGCCCGGTGCATTGCATTCGCTCCATGCCGAACCGACCCGTGGTTGATATGCTACCACTCCCGACTTTCCGAGCACACTACGCACCAGTACTGAAACATGCTAAGGGGGTTGTGGCTCGGTACAAGCACTTGCACGGTCTGAATGCGTTCGCGTTACGGGAGGCGCTATGCTTTGGCCCCGTAGGATTACCTGCGGCAGCAGCCGCTTATTGGAGTGTTCGGGAGCACGTACTCGTGGACGGATCGGCGCAAATAGCGTCATGAGCTGCTCAGGGCGTGGTGGTCCGGCAGCGGGTTATCACACCAAGCGAGCTAATGGAATCAAGATAAGGCCGGTGGTGTTGGGCCAAGCTGCAGGCTGCCGTCATCCCGCGATTGATTCCAAGCAGGCTGCTCAGTCACCGCCGCACGCGACGATAATTGCAAGTCAGGCAAGCAGTAGAAGCCAGCCACGCAAGCAGCAGAAGACCAAGCAGCCCCACCACTAGCAGATTCTGCCACCGTTTCATGCCGAGTTCGCAGCAGCACGTGAGGGGCTGGTGGAGGCGCGCTTATCTCCTAAGGAGAGCGGTGGGCGATGAGGCCTGTGTTGAGAGGCGGCCTGCAACCCCGGATCTGCATCCACGACTGCTGGTTGCAGCGTAGCGCGGCGTCTGTGTGCGCTGGAGCCGGCAGGTGACGCGCAGGAGAGTGGGCGCGCTCAGCGGCTTTTGCGGCGCTGGATGCTTGGCTTCCGGGGCTGGCTCGCGAAGGGGCGATATGAATGCAGCCGTCCCAAAGAGAGTGATGGGTACGAAAGCTTGATCCCATCGTGGGGAGTGTGGGGTTGCATCCGAGGTGTTGGTGGTTGGGCGCAGAGATAAGGGCAGTTGCTCTGACAGGCCGGAGCCCGGCGCATCACGAGACCGCGGAAATACGTCAGAAAGGCAACTGCGGCTTGGCAGGCACAGGCGGAAAAGAGTAATAAGGCGCGCAGCCGACTGCTGTGTCGGCCGCGGCGCTTAGGTACAGACCCTTATTAGAGCAGTCGGAATGAAAGCCGTGGCTGGAGCTTCTTTTTAGGTGGGCTCCCTGCTCGCGTGCCATCTGCGCTAGCCATGGCAGGACCATGCAACGATCGCCGGACCCTGGGCCGCGCCAGCAGCAAAGGGAAGGCGTGGGCGACGTAGTAGTGAGTAATTCCGCCGATACGGCTGGCTGCGCCGCTCTGTTCCTTGCAGCCCTGCGGTTGGCCAGCTGCCACCACCCACCGGCGCGCAGTCAGCAGTCCTTATCTCGAACTTCCCCGTAATCAAGTATCCCGCGCATGCGACCCTTCCCGCGTGCTGCGCGCTGTGTTGTCATCGCTCCAGCTGGAGGCCCGAGTGTCCTTTGTTCATCTCCCAAAACTCCCCGTCAGCCTCATGGTCGCCATCTCCCCATCCGCCCTGTTTCCATTACGAGACTGCTCGGCAAGTGGCAGTAGCTTCGGAGCCTAGCCCGGGCCAACGTCACCATCATCTTCTCCACCGCGCCGCCCGAGGCCGGGAGCCTAAGCGTATTACTACCACTGCTCGCTCGCAGCCATGATGGTTCCGCGCTCCTACCGATATACCTCCTACCACCCTCCCCCCGACCGCAGCATGGGTTCCGTCAGGATGTCGCGATCACGCTCACCCGCCCAGCCCGACCTCAGAAAAGAATCACCACGACCCTCTGGTCCCCAGCAGCTCTCCGCAAAACCCGCCGTCTCGCCGCCCGCCCACTCGAAGCCCATGGTCATTCCGGCTCGCACCCAGCCCCAACAAGCTCCGCCGAGAGCACCTCACAGCTCGCGCAAGCCCCGATCGGCATCCGAGCACCAACACAACGCAGTTCCGCCCGCTGTCGCAGCGCTGCTCTCCGTGACATCGATTCCTAGACCACGACGTACCTCTTCGCCGCGCCGTCGCCTTCAATATGCCGACCGCCGCATCTCCATCGACGAGCTGATTGAGGAATGGAGAGCCGAGGACAAGGAGATTTCGCCGGGAAGCTATGGATCACCGCTAGACATTTTGCTGGAGCGCGTCGAGGATTGTGACACTGACGATAGCTTGAGCATTGAGGATGGAAGCCAGAAGGAACGCGACTTTGTCTCTCCTCGCTCTGTCTCAAGCGAGTCCATCCCGTCCGTGCCCGATCTCGACGAAGATCGGTCAGTTCTCTCCTGGAGCAGTCCTTCTACCCCGAGGTCACCGTCGTTGGCAAGAAGAGCAGGCGAGAGGAGGGAGAGGAGGGTTGTATCTTCACCACCGAAAGAGGCTATTCTTGACCACCCGCTACTACACTACGGCTTCGTTGAAAATGAAGAGGATGTACCGCCACCCCCGGCCCCTGAGGTCAAGATTGAGCGCCAGGCCCCAGCATCAAGGTTGAAATCGGCCTTCACCTCAAACCTTACTGCCTCTATCCAGGCCCTCAAATCGGCCGCCAAGTCCTTTTCCAACTTTACAGCTCCGAGCGTTCCGCCGGATGATTTGCTAACTCGCTCTCTGCTGTCTCCCCGGTTTGCGAGCGAAATGCGGCCTAAGAACTTCCAGGGTACCCCGGATCCAGCTCTCCGTCGCTACCTCAACCCGAGCACTTCGAACAGGCCGCTTTCTGCTACTGAACTCTCACAGCAGCTTCACGAAGCCCTTCTGCACGGCCAACCTGTAGACGACCCTGGCGATGGACCCATGATTCAGATGCAAACATACGAACGCCGCTCGCGCAGCCAATCTCGCGGCAAGCGCCGTACCACGGACCCCGCGTCGGAAGCCGGTCGTGCCATGAGCCCACAGCCAGCCGTGCGCCAGAGAGAACCCCGCGAGAATAGCGACTTCCTACGTGTCATTGTGCTGGAGATGAACATGCGCCGCGAAGGCAAGCTTGATGCGCGCGCTATGGGCAAAGCCAGGATCTGGCTTCCCCCTCGCAAGATCAGCACACGTAGCGAAGAGGAGGATGCAGTGGATGGAGTTCCGGTGCGATGGGTGGGTGTGCTGGCAGGCGCGTATTGAGCGGCTTCCAGGAGCCTCCAGCAAACAGTCATACTTGCATCAGGAGGCGCAGGGGATGCGGCTGGGGAAGGGTCGACATGCGACGTTCACCAAATCCCCGTCCCAGCATTACGTTGGATCTGCAGCGCCGCAGGAGACCCAAAGACGCAGCTTCCGAAAAGCGCACTCGCTCCGAAGCCCATACCTCACCGGTTCCAAAAATCTCTGCAGCGCCAGCCCTTGCTGCAGATAGCGGCACGAAACGGATAGCCTCGAGTGCAATTCCATTTTCCAGCATCCCCGAATATCGACTATCGCCATCGAATTCTCCCGTCGCCCCTGCCGGAAATAATCACGGTTTTCGCTTCGACCCGAACGGTTCCGCCAAGGCGAAAAAGCAATAGAGGCAAGACCCTGCGTCGATATTGTTCCCAAGGACCACATCCATCCTTGTGCGCGACCCATGGCAGCCGATCACATGAGCGTTGCCCTGCAGAGCGCAACAGACAATTTTTTTCTCTGCACACCGCTTCGGCCTTCAACGTTGCGCATGCCGACGCACCCTGCGATCTTCCTCGAAGGCCGGTTCCACTACCTTCGGGCCGCCCGGCCTTACTCTTATTTCGGGAGGCAAAATCCCTTGCCGGCTAAACGTCCCCCAACAATCTACGTACGCGATCTCAGCGTGCCTGCCTCCAGTACCCTTGCCGGCAGAATGGTGCTAGCTGTATGAGGCAAGTGAGTGGAAACGACTGGAACGAGCAAAAAAGAGCACTGGCGTGGTTTGGGCGGGGCGTGGCTTGCGTGGGCGCGGGTTGCATCGGGTGCTCCAGAAAAATTCGTTGTGTTTCCGCCATGTGGGGGCTGCACGAGCAGCGTGGGATGGGAAGGAAAAATCGAAATTGGTTTTTCCTTTGCTGCCCGAAGCTCGAGCGAAGCGCCTGGCGATGGACCTTCCACTTCTCTGCTGGCTCCGTTAGCCCGCCCACTCGACCTGCCTCTTGCTTGTTGGCGTCTGCTCTGCCTCTTTTTGCAACCTAACATTGCGCACCTTGGCGGCATGACTATCGTCTTACCAAGCCGGCAAAGGGCTCGTCCACCGGGTGGAGCTCGCGAATGTCTCGCAACCTGCACGTGCCTTTACGTCGACAATCTTCCTGCTCACCTGTCTGCAGACCACGTGCTTCCCGGCTCTCGCCTGCCCTGGCTCCTCAGGACATCTCGGGACTGATTGTAACGTCATGAAAATTTCCAGGTCTGCCAACATCCTTCGCGACTTTCGTCAGGCAACCTGTCGGCTTGTCACCCTAGCTGCCGACGATGACGGGATCAAAGCCGGCTTTCATCACCAGGACCGTCATTTCTCCATCTTCGTCACTGCGTTCATTGTCATTGTCATCACCATTAGCGAGCATTGCACAGCATAAGCACTCCCGGCAGTTCACCGGACCGTCATGATTGGCATTCGCGTTTTCGACCATCATCATCGTCGTCATCATCATCATCATCATCATTCATTGTTGATATCTTTGTGTCTTTTTTGCAGGTCGTGTACAAATGGCCGGCCTACCAACCAAGCAGGCAGGACCTCGCACAGCAGAGGTTGTCTCATCTTAAGTGGTTTGCATGCATTGTTTCATTTATATCTCATTTCTAGCGCTTTGGTAAACTTGTAAGCTTTTTGGCGTTTTGTGGTATCTGGGATCATGGGCATATGGGCATATGGGTATTGGGTTTCAAGGCATTGGGGTTTGGGTTTGGGTCTGGGCATGCATATTCTTAAGCCCTTTTGCAAGATTCAGGTGGGCGGATGCGAAAGATACCTTAGATAAGTTTTGTTGGTTGTTTACGTGGACATGAAAGAGAGAATGAACTGCTTACTGCAATCCCATTAGAGAACATTTGACTCGCGACTGTCCTTGATATTCAGCGATGATACAACGAAATGCGTTTTGACATCCAGTGAGCATGACGCAAATTGAGCATCCGTTAACCACTTGATGAATCGAGAATTACTAACTTGGTCTAGACACAATTGTTTACTGGACGTCGCACTCTTTAGGTGCGATACTCGTTCACATACATCCTCGTAAGACCTTGTTTGCTCGCGACCATAGCCCTTTGATGGAGCAAAGGTTTCAATGTACGCGGACCCGCATTAAGCCAGTGATCGTCGGTGGGGGGATGTACATGATAGGCCGGCCACGACACATGCCACCTCAATGATAAGCTGGCGAGTGTCGGTAGGTATATCTGTTGTGGTGCTAGCGCGCAAAGGCGTGTGTTAGAGGCAACAGGAGGTCAGAGCAAATGCGCTGAGAAATTCACAGGCCATGATGAACATCTGCAGCGGGGTATCCCTGACCGCTGCAGCGTACCTCGCCGGTACGAAGAGGCTGCGGGGACGGAAGCTGTGGGTTTGCCGTGCATGAAGAGTACGCCAGATTCCATTTGCCAGAGTCCTAAGGGTGAGATGATGCTGCCTGAACGGACATGTCTGCGAGATAGAGGCACATATACAAGGGCGCACCATCTGGCTTCTCTAACACGGGGTTCGCCGTCTGGAACAGATAGCTGATGGCCAGGGGGTCGTCCAGTTCTTTCCTTTTCTGCTATGAAGCTCCCGACTCTACTTCGTTCTTCCACAAACATACTTTATTATTCGGCCCCTGAAGTCTCCTAGCGTGTCATATGATACGCGTGGGGGTGCTTCGAGCCAACTAGGTCTCCAGAACTCCGAGTTCTGAGCCTAGCGGCCCCTACGTCCGGGTGCTTGGGACAGCACACCTTTGTGAACCTTCTGCCTCCGTAACTCCTCGCTTACCCACTTAGTCTGCCCTCTTCTTCCCGCGCATGACGCGGCGCCTTTGGGCCATCATGTGCGAGTAAAGGATGTACGAGCCTAGTACGGGTCAGTGCACTGATTCAGATACGGAATGAAGACATGCATACCAGGTACGTAAATGGCCAACACAGCCCACAAGCCGTAGGCGATAAGGGGATTCAGTTCGGCGGCCGGGCCGGTTGCCTTGTATACCAGCCAGCACTCGCAGGAAATGCCGAGCGGGTAGAGCACGTAGAAAGTATTGTACCGCAGCCAGCTCAGCACGGCCGGAACCTTGCCGCTGCCCAGCAGGAAGACGAAGTAGCTGTAGCGGATGACCTCGGTGACGGACCAGGCAAGCAGCATGCCGGCGAAGGCGGGCGAGTGCGCGGTTGATTGGGGGAACGGATAGGCAATGCCCCACACCAGGAGGAGGCGGGAGGCCACCTGCATGAGGGTGGTGAGGAGAGGCGCGCGGACGATGCCTGGAGAAAGAACGCCGTGGTCAGCATATCTGCACGCAATCTCCTCTCCAAGTGCCATCTTCTCGTCCCTCTGCTCGCCCGTACACCTATTATCCTGGACTCCAATTTCTCCCATGTCCTCCTCCACAACTCTCCCCACACTCCATACACCTGCGTGTTCGCTAGTCCAACTCGCTTTCCCTTACCCTAATCCGCCTTATCCTTGACTCATAGCCGCTTCCATATAGTAGAAAAAAGACTCACCAAAAGCAGCGTGTCCCACCTCGGCCAGCGCCAGCGTCTGCACCCAGCGCACGAAGTCGTCAACGCCACCGAAGACGTTGGTCAAGCCGACCAGCGGCACAAGTAGCACGACCCGGCCTAACACGGCTGTCCATAGCAGCGCTGATGCTGCATTGTACGAGAGGAGATAGGTCTGCGCGACGGTACTGGTGCCTGCCTTGGGCTTCGTTGTCGGGGCGGTGGAGGACATGGTCGGCTCGGACGAACGAGTAATGGGCGGGGTGGTTTCGGCGCCAAGGCCGATTGGATTGTTTGTAGTGGTGAGGGAGAGCGAGGCAGTGTGGGCGATGCTCGTTGCGCGACCAGAGGGGAGCTAGGTAGGGTAGCTTGGAAGGATAGCTGGGCGAAGCAATTGCAATGCGCAATGATCAAACGGCGTGGTCAAACAGCTGATGCGAGGCTGCTGCAGGCCACCGCTAGTTGGTACGTGCCGTCGTCTTTCAACAAAAATGTTTTTGGGCGGTGATGGTTGGGGAGAGAAGACAGTAGCTTCCAGCCGAGGCAAGTCGGCGTTAGGAGGTACGAGTCGCCGACACCATCAACTCGTCTCCTCCACCGCCACAAACAATGGTCTTCGTTTCGAGTTGCTACTGTGCTCGTCCATGTCTTGTTGGTGCCACAAGCAACTCACTGTGTTTCAGAAAGCTGTACTGCATTGCTGCTCTCGGTTCAAGACGTCAGGCGACTTGCGCCTCTCGAGAAAAAAGCAGCTGTCTGCCGCCATATGCAGGAAAGGGTGCAGCAGACCAAGGCGACCTGGAATATCCTATGTCGGAAAGCAGATGATCCGCCCATGATCCATAAAAAAAGAGACCTGTCACAATCATTCCCGTTCCAATGATGCCCCTTGACCCCCATGCCCATCCAGTCCTCTCATCTACCATTTGACGCACATCAACGCCAGTGAAAAAAAAAAGAAAAAGAAAAAAAAACTCCTGATGCTCACCCAGTGCTCGCTTTTTCGCCGCTGTGAATGAAAACAGAAAGACAAGATGCAGAAGGTAAGGTGGGTTCCCAAAGGACTGGGCCGGTTTCACAAGAACAACTGGACCATGGCTGTTCGTGCCGTGCACTTCTTGCCGCAATCCTTTACCACGCACTTCTGGAAAGGGTTTGGTAGGCGGCTACTCGAGCCAGCAGGCTCTTTGCCTTTGCGTTTTGATGCATGTCGATTCCTTGCGCACTCGCCGCAATATACCTTTGCATAGTTCGCATTAAAACGGATTCTATTGAAGTCCTTGGGCCGAGTCGGCCACTGTGCTGCTAGGGGTGTACTTACATGGCCGCATGCCCTGATAACCCACACTTGCCTCTTCTCGTCTCCTTCCGCGCCTGCGCACAGCTCTGCGTCACAATTGGGACAGGCCAGAGCATCGCCCTCCTCCGGCGAACGCGTGAATCCGGACGGGGCTTTGGGGGGAGCTTCGTATGTCGGCGTGGTCTCGCGCTCAAGGCCGAGGTCGAAGGCGGCAGCGCCGTAGTTCATGACGCCTGGTCCGAGGAAGCCCGTATGAGCATTGTTAAGCTCGAGGAGGCCATCTGGATCACGTCCAATTAGCCGTTGAATGTACGGCGCCCTCTGCGACGTCCGCGGGCGCGTGTCACGTTGATCTCGCCGCTCCCTCAGCCGTTGGTGCTGGTGCTGCTGGACAGACGTGCGCTCACCGAGTATGTGCATGAGCCGCCGGTGCACCGGGCTGTTCCTTCGACTGCGCGTCCTAAAACCCCCATCGCCAGGAGGTGCCCTGTTCACGCCGTGTCTGGCTCCAAAGTCGGCAAAAAACATCTCGAACTCAAAGTCGTCTTCCACATCGGTGAGGTCGACAGCCGTCGCCGGTGCTCGTCTTCGGCCGGGAATCGTGCGCGACGAGACGAACTCAACCTCCGGGCTCGAGGGCGCGGCATTCTGTGCTGGCGGGGGCGGTGGCGGATGAGCAGGCGTATCGTCGGAGAGGTCGATGATCTCTCGAGCAAAGCGCGGCGGGCGCGAGGCTCGGGCTGATTGAACCGGCGGAGCGATTGGCGTTGCGGACGAGTCGGCCAGAGCGGCATCGTCTTCGGAGGTGAGGTCTATGACGTCCGCGGGCGGGCGATGGCTCGAAGCGGCGGGCGTGGACATGGCAGGCCGTCTGAAGTCAAACCCGTCGCCGGCAAAGCGGTGGCGGAGAGGAGGAAGGTGCAGGCCGGAGGTTTGCGGGTGTTGAGGGGCGTGCGGCGGAGTGGTGGAGCTGGCGGAGGGCGGAGAGTTGGCGCGGCGATGGAAGGGCGCTGGACGGCGAAGGGAGGCTTGGTCGGAGCTCTCGCGGTGGCCGCGTTGCATTTCGTCGTGCGATCTCTGTGCAGGCAGGGCCGTCAGTTTTTGTCGGGTCGTCAGCGGCAGCCGCTCCTGCGCAATCTGGGCGGCAGACGGCACGCTGGAATCGGCTCGTACCTTGGGGATACGATGATGCGGCCAGCCGTTGGGCGGGTTCGTGCTATCCATGCTCAGGTCCTGGAGAGTGCGCTGCTGGCAGAGATGTGCTGAGAAGGCGGGCCGGGGTTGTGGGTGTTGCAGGTCGTGGGCAGGCGGCTCCAGCAGCGCCAATGCGGCCGACGGTGTTTGGTGGCGGATTAATGAGGTGTTGTGATTTGAAGGCCCTTGCCAGCGGACTCGGCGGCTCGACTCGACCTTGCAACCCCATGCACGAATGGCGCGCTTGGTGCTTGCTGGTTCTGTGCAGCAAGCAACGGCAGTTTGCGATTTTGTGCGGGCGCTGCGAGCGGTCGAGAGTCTCACCTGGCCATGTCGCCGGCCGGGGAAGCTGCGTCCTTCCTGCGCCGAAGCGACGACACCAGCAAGGGAGCGACGATGGATTCCGCTGCGTTTTTGTCCCGTACCACACGCAGAAGGGGCCTGTCACCCCGGCCTGAACTCTCAATGGACCCTTGGGCTGCATCACTGGACCGCCGGTACATGAATCGCCAAAAACCGCCCTGATGTCATTCCAGTCTCTGATCGCTTTCTTGCGATTGCCCAGATAATCTACGCATGACGCCTATCCTAGATACCCCCACGCCGGCTCCTTCAAGCTGAGCCCAGCTCCACCAGTCCTCCCTCGGCCGTCAGCGCCACGAGCGACTGCGCCGAGGCTCCCCACACCACCGCCGCCGCCGGGATCGCTTTCCTGAACGGCTCCGACCACTGCTTGCCCGCCTTTGCGTAGTGCTGCACAGCAACGCTGCCCGCGCCTGCCGCAGCAAGGAACTGGCCCGTGTAATCCCACTGCACGCTTTCCACCGTGCTGCCAATGTCCAGCGTCTTGATGCTCGCTGCCTTCCGCAGATCCCAGATCTGGACTGTCGTCTGGCCCTGCACTGCAGCCGCCAGCCAAGTGCCATTCTCGGAGAAGGCAATTGTTTGCAGAGGTCCGCCTGCATCGAACGTCGCCATGCTCTCACCATTCTTGACGTCGAACACCTTGATCTGGCCATCCCGACCGCCTGCAGCAAACAGGTGGCCATCAGGATGAAATCCCCCGCAAAGCAGTTCTGAAACACCATCAGTAAGCAAGAATGAAAACAAAACTATGGTTGCATAGTACATACCGGCATCGGTGAAGACCTGCGTGAGCTGCTTGTTGCTGCTCAAGTCGTAAAGGATGTAGCTCTTATCCACACCGGTCGAAGCAAGGATGTCGCCGCATGGATGGATCGAAAGCGATGTTGCCGCTCCTGCATGGGAGCCAATCTGAGCCACCTCCGCACCGTTCTCAAACACCTTGACTGCGCCCGTCGATGTGGCAATAACTGGCTTGTCATTGTACCAGGCACCCGCTGTGACGCTTCCGCCGGCCTTCAGTGCCTGAACCACCTGCTTTTGCGAAAGAGAGAAAACGCTGGCACTGCCGTCCTTTCCTCCAGTAAGCGCGAGGTCGCCGCTCTTGTCGAGAGCGAGCGCCTTGCCGCCGGGATATAGGGACTCCGTCTCGTGCGTGGTGTCAAACGATTGGACCGTCTCCGGCGTAGCCCAGCCCTCGGGAATAGGGCGCTTTCTCCGCGTTGCGGACAGCCTGGAAAGAATTAGTTTGCTAAATCAGCGCGAGGAGATTCCGCGGGCGACCTACTGCTGATGTGTCTCATCAATCTTCGCCACGACCGCATCAGGGAGACTAGCGCTATCCACCTGCATGGCATCTCCGCCACCAGCACTCACGCTGATGCGGGAGAGCGCGTTGCGAGCCTCGTCTCTCTCGCGCGTTAGCCGCGCGATGACCCTCACGGCAGCATCGTGTTGGTAGAGGGCCGTGCTGAGCTCCTGCCGAGTTTGCGCAAGCTGTTGCTTCAGCTGGTATGTCTCGAGGGCAACGGCATCCCATTCGTTCTGAAAGGCAGCGAGGAGCGAGGGAATCGAAGTAAGAGTTGGCGGACGCGGGCGGACGACGCGCTGGGTTTTGAGCTCGACCAGATCATCTACAGTGAGCTCCTCGCCATTGACGGGGTCGGTGCCATGCTCAGCAATGTATGCGTCAATCAGGCGCTTCTCAAAGACGTTTCCTGCGTGCGTGTGAGCTTCGGCGCGCGTCAACAAAGCTTGGAAATCTACGGACCGCTTTTCTTGGACGCGACGGGGACCTGCGGCGCTTCACCAGAGACTGCAAGAGGGTCAGCAGAGGCGATTGGAACACGGTGCGGGTGTGTCTTACTTGCGCACAACATGTTGGCGGGGGTGGCTCGGTATGGAGGGCAGCTGCGTGGAGCTGCCTGAAGCGGAGCGCGAACGAACAGGAACTTCTTGGATGCAAACACGCCAAGACTTCACACACTGCCCGTCAAACACGCTAACGTCATGAAGATCTGCGGCTTGATGACGGGATCTTCTCCGGCCTCAACCTCACCTCGTCAATCCTTCGCCACACCTAAAAATTCTGCTAAAATTCAAGAGCCAACGTCAACCTCTAGGCCCACGTGGCGATGCTGCATCGTGTACACAGTCGACCTCCGAGCTACAGCCGAACAGTAACCTTAAGCCACCGTGCCGCATGCGGCGAGAGTAGCCGCGGCAGGGTAGTGAAAATCGGCTAGCAATCGACGCATTTCGCCGTGTGGGCTTTCAAAATTCTCACAGAATCCCCACAGTGGGTCTCAGAGGGCAATGCTTTTCCATGTTTTGCGAAAGGTATTACAGCTCTCCGTAGTTTAAAAAAAATAATAATCAGATGCAGACATGAGTTTCAAAAGATAAATATACAGAAGCATCCGGATGAAAATCCCAACTACTAATTAAACTAGAGTTCGACCCAGACGTACCAGATGGATGGTAAAAGGTTAAATTCTTTTGCAATTCACAATACTATTCTCCGTGAGTTTAGTTTGCAGAGTATCGTGGCAATGAATAGGTGTAGAGGTGGTAGTGATACATGTACGACGAGTTGGCTGCTCATAATGAGATCTCAGTTAACTCCTGCGCATACAATACGTAGATATTTATACCAAACCGCCTAGACCTATACTTCTCCCATCCACAAGACAAAGCGATGATGGGTTGAGAATGAAGGCATAGTGTGTCACAGTGAAAATCTTTCGGCTCATTACCAGAATGAAGTTGAGATCAAAGTTGAGATTAGATTATATTTCAAACAGATCCGCATGCTTCTCTTGAAGCCGCTATTTGGGTATTGGTATGATGCTGTCCATGATTCAAGACGCCAATCCATGTCCTCTTGTTGAATTCCCAGGGGCTTGGTCCAAGCCACCCAAACAATGCTTTTTTTGGTCCACATTAACTCCCATGAAATCAATTAATCAAGACTTTGCTGCCAATTCGTGGCATGCATGGGTATATCCTCCGCATCCACCCTGAGTTCTTCCAATGTTTTAAAAAAAGACAAAGAAAATTCGTGACCGCATCTCGGAAGTGTTGAACGATAGGCGGGGTATTTTTTTAAGAGTGGTTTAGCGAAAGGCGTTCGATCTCTTCCAGATCGCGAACAGTCAACTCCTCGTTATACACGGGAGGTGAGGCTGGGATTTCATCGTATAGAGGTGGCTGCTCTTCGTCCCACGAGATTCCAAGGCCTGCTCTCTCGGTGAGGACGAGGTTGAATTGGGTTCTCAGTACACGGGCGGCACCAGTAGGCGTAACCTGAGTAGGCTTGTTGTCAGGAGCCCACTCCTCGGCAACGACCATCTCGACGACAAGGTTGTGCTTGACCTCCAGGCCGTTCTCAGCCTGAACGTCGCAAGCGGGCTTCATGAGCGGGTTGACCATGGCCTGGAACTCGACTTCAATGGTGTCGTTCTGAATATCGGTCTTCCAGCCGTGCTTGACGTCGTCCGAGCCAATGACACGGGTGTCTTCGTGGATGATACCCTTGCCTTCACCACCGACCTTGGAAACGTGCTTGGGGCAAGCAGGCGAGACAAACTTGGTGTGCTCCTCGATGCGCCAGTTGAGCTTGCGGAGCTTCCAGCGGGTGGTGGACTTGTCCCTCTTCTCCTCGACCAGGCCAGACATGCGCATCTCCACGTTGAAGTCTCCAATGGGGTGGACAACGTTGGGCAGAGTGACGGAAGCAGTCAGGTTGGTGGGAGGGAAGATGCGGACGGAGTGCTTGTCGTTGGCGGGCAGAATGGCGCGCTTGATGATGATGCTGCGGCCAAAAGTAATGACCTCGCCGGAGGAGGTGGTGGCCTCGGCAGCAAGGTGGTAGTCGAGGACGACGAGGGGGTTGTTGGTCGAGGCGGGGAGGTGGCCAGGGACCAGGTAGCTGAAGGGGAACTGGTGCTCGCCCTTGTTCAGGATCAGCTGACCTTGGTTGAAGGTCCACTGCTTCAGCTCGGTGGTTTGCGAGGTGCAGTCGGCGCACTGCTTGACAACGGGCTCCTTGGTGGTGCTGGTGGCCAGCAGCTTCATCTCGAACTTCTCGATGGTGATCTCGGGCTCGGTGACATCGACGAGGAGCTGGCCGGAGAAGATGGCGCCGGTGGAGTTCTGCGGGCTGTTGTACAGGACGATCGGAGGAGACTCGACGAGCAGGTTCATCTTGGCGGGCTTTGCGGTGTCCAGCTTGGTGGCGCTCTTCCGCTCAGACTTGTGGCGGCCACCGAGGCTGTGGCGCTTGAAGGCATCCATGTTAGCGCGGCTGGGCGAGGTTGCACGCTTGATGACCTTGGCCAGGATCTTGGAGTCGTGGTGGTCGAGCTCGTAGGGCGGCGGGGAGCTGGAGTCGGTCCTCCGCGGGATGGGGAAGTGCAAAAGGCCTGGCATGATGGCGGGGGAGGTTGCGAGTGCGGTGGTTCGACTGGAGGATGGTTCGCCCGAAAGCGGAAGGCGGAGGCGGACGATCTGGGGTAAGCGCTCAAGATAGCGTCTTGTGCTGGATCAACAGTCGCAAGCGTAGAGTGGGCAAAAACATAGTCCTCAGGAATCAGGATAGATATCTCAAGCTCGCAGTGGGGTGCGGCTCCGCGGGGCTTATGTACTGCAGCAGCGCGTGGCACAGAAAAATGCTAGGCGTTTCGAGCTTTGGCAGCAGAATTCTCATGACCGGCCGCGCCATGATGACGATGAGCCGAGCAAACGTGCTGCCCCTGCGCGAGGGCCGAATGCCGGCGCTAATTTGCTCCTATTCTCGCAGCCCTGTGCGCTTCCCGCGCTGCTTCCCGCACCGCCCCCGGCTACGCTGCCCGCCAGCGATGACTCCGCGCCATCGCACCATCTGCCGGCGCCCTCCCGCCATTGCTGGTGTTGCACCCCGCTGCAGAGACGCACCCCGCAGCCACAGCTCTCGGCGCCAGCTGGTGCCACGACGCCGCCGACGGCCGCGCCCCCTTTCTCCTCGGACGCTTGCGCCGCCGCTCGTGTGCGCAGCACGAGAAATGGCGCACCAATGTCGTTTTTCAGCCGCGACGGGCACCGAGGTTCGGGGGGCCAGGCACAGTGCGTTTCTCTGACTAACGGACGCACTGACTGGGCTAGCCAGCCGGCGCTTCTAGAAAAAAAATTCCTCGCCGCGGTGCGCCGCAGCCAAGTTCGCGCACACTTCGCATCAGATCCGTCCCCACCAACACAAGGCGCGCGAGCCGATTGATCGAGCACATGCAACATTTTCATACTCGATCGCCGCCCATGCTGCCGCCAGAGCGACTCACCGGTTCTGCCTGGCCGCCGCCGGCTCGCCCGATGTCGCTCCCGCCAGCACAAGGTGCTAACGATCTGCCGAAGCGATTGCTGGATACGGTTGACTGCGGCTCAAGTTGGATCTGGCCTTGTGATCTGTGGAGCACCCAGCCTGCGCTCCAGGCGCTCACCCGACACCAGTTGTGAGCTGACACCTTCATGATTCCCTCATGATGGCCCGGCCGCCCTGCAGCCGCTCCAATTGGAGCTGTTCCCGTGCCTGCGCGCGCATTCACGACGCAAACGTCGGTGAAGGCTGCGAACTTCATCACGTCGGCCTCCTGGCGCCCCAATTGCAATTCCCTCGCAACCCGTGAGCAATGTCGCGTCAATGCCCTAAGGCTGAGAATAGCAACACCCTGATCAACCACCTCTCCTTGCGGCGCCCCCTCTCGCGCCTTTTCATTTCGTCCCCCTCCTGCAGTGGCCCCCGCGGCATTGCGGCTCGTTCGTGATGAGATCATCAATGGGGACTCAAACAAATGCCGCGACACGTCAACGTGGATGCCAGTCGAGGTCACCGCGTGTCCTGGTTTCACGATGCCTCCTGACCCTCTCGCAACGCCTCAACCCCAGAGCGGTTGTCGTCGGCCTTCACGACCAGTCTAGCCCGTGGTCCCCTCCACAGAATCCACACAGTCCACTCGTCTAGCGCTTCCGCAAGACGTGCGCAGGTTGCATCTGTATCCACCTGCACCGCCGTGGGTGGACACGAAGGCCCAGAGCCAGTTTGACGCCGGTACCTGACGATCGCGATCTTCCGCACCACGGCGCCGCCCGCCGCGCCCTTTGCATGTCGACCGTCTCATTTTTTGCACTGCATCCAGCAAGGTGCACGTAGGGGACTCATTTTTCCTGCCTCTAGAGCCGCGGTGCCACAGGGGCCGACGCCCAATCCGCTACCGAGCTTGCGTGCCCATTAGGTAATGGGAACCACCACACGTGGCCGACGCGACTGGCTGCATGCTTCCTGTCTCGCTCTCACGTGTGGCAACGCCCGCTGCCTACTCGACGGGCAACGGAAGTCGTTGGTTTTGGCTCTGCAGTTGCGCGGGGGTCGAGCGGAGATGCGGGATGTTGATGTGGGTGCAGTGCATGGAGCCATCTTTCCTCTTTTCTTGCCGTGAGGATTTCGCCAGGAAAGCCACTTCCGAGTCATTTTCGGCCTGGCCGGTGGGCTGACCGGAGCTCGCAATGGGCCCGGTGGAAGTCGACAGCGATGGGCCGCTCCTTGCGCAGCATGGTGTCAGAACACGACATTCTCACCATCGCTGTGCTCATCCATGGGCTGCCGGTTTCTTATGCCCGTCGTTGAACCCTATTCAAACTCCTAGGAACCCACAACTCCGTACATCCTGGAACAACCCAACCCGTGACAACCTTGCCCCTCTTCCCGCATGTCACAGAGCCCGGCATATCCACCGGTGAAGACGTCGATCCTGGAAACTTAGCTGACGCTCAGGTGCAATCGAATGACACTAAACTCTATGTTCGTGGAGAATCACCCAGAGTCGATGACGTTGGGGATGTTCCGGATGCTGAACAATGGTTACGCTAAAAAATCGTTGGCTCTTCTCTGAAGGTACCGAGAGGTATCGCAGCGGAAGGCTAGTGAATTTGCTTTTTTCGCTCATACTATGGGTAGTTGAAGTGATCATCCGGATGTAAATGTGGAGTGCATTCTCGTCCGGATGACAGCTTCCAGTGCCCACATTTGCTAAGACATAGTTAACCCTCATCCTATAGCTACTATTCTTCGCGCTAGCTTTCGGCTCTGTACGGGCAGCTGGACATCTTCACACGGCCTCACTCACCAGTGAGTAGCATCGAGAGATTTGATCATCCCTATAACGGCGGGCAAGTACCTATAAGACCATTTAACATTCATAAGTCATGCGTTCAAAACACTACGATCCTGCTCATCGACGGCGAATTGGAACGGCTGGTGACAAAAGAACTAGGCTTTCATGAAACTCTAGCGTTGGTAAGTTAGCCTTCGACTTACATGGGCAGTCGAATCCAATGTATGGATGCGTTTAAATACTCTTAAACTCATATTTACGTACGGGTAATTGCTTCAGCTGCTCACGTGAAAATCTAGAGCGCTCTTCGTGAGGCACAGAGAACTCAAATCTTCTACTACCACTGCGATTGTGAATCTCCGCTGAGACCTCTGGCTCGGTTGCGTTGGCCCCGCTTGGAATTGCCACTGTTGTTATAACCTGCGTGAGTAGGATTGGAACTATTTTGCGAGTCAGATCTCGATATCGTAGTCTTTTGTAACCAGCTGGAGCCCTGCTTTTCCCGCTTCCATCATGCCCCGCAATTCTGACTTGAACGAGGTCAGAATAGAGCTTGTAGGTCACATGATAGGCAATATTTCGCTTGGTCTCAGTCAAATGACCTGACAGAGGTCACGAGAGCTCATTGAGAGAGCTCAGAGTATACAGGGGTGGCATTCCATCAGAAGGCTAGGATTAATCTGTTTTTCGCTCATGTCATGAGTAGTTGAAGCTATCGTCCGGACGTGTTTGTTATAATTTTTAATTCGACATTTACGTCCGGACGATAGCTTCAACTGCCCATATAAGTCGAATAATTCCGCACAGATATATATCAAAGGGCAAAACAGAACAAAGCAAGGTCTTAAAAGCATCATCCAATACCGGTGAGAATTGTCATAGTTACTCCATTATTAATAAAGCCAAAAAAAGAAAAGAAAAAGCGGAAATTTGACGAAGATCTCTAACGAACGGTAGATGTCGCTTAGTAGAGTTTGGAATTGTAGAAACTATGAAGCTGAACATCTCTAGAAACAATCAATAGAAACGGCATTCCAATATTTAGAGCACTGGTCGTTCTCATTACAGACCCCCTGACACGGTCCTCCTCGTCCCAGGCCTTCGTCTTCCCCATGAGCTCCTCCACGTAGTGGAACTCTTCCAAGTAGATGCACTTCGGATTGACATCTTGTCGTCTTCATCACCATCCGCACCCGTATTCTTCCTCGACACCGTGGGCCTCCGTCTCCTCATCGTCGCTCTTGTCGAGTTGGTCCTCACTGACAGGCGGTCACTACCATTGTCTGCATTGATTGTAGTGATGCCCGTCGCGGCACCCGAGCGCAGATGCATGAACAACGGCGTTCTCAAGAAGGCTGGCTCGGGCACGCTTCTGCTCCGGAAGTCTGCCGCACAGGGCAAGCCTACAGCTATCTGCGGCTCTGCGATCGGTGCAGTGGCACGTTGCTTGTCGATATGGTACTCGATGAGGGCGATGAATTGCTGCTCTTGAATGCCGTTGTCGTCATCCTCGAAGAAGAACAGCGGGCTGGGGTTCAGGGTCTCGCGGTTAGTGGCAGTTGAGCCCACAGAAAACACGTTGCCCAAGTCAAGTGTCGTAGCAGGGAGGCCACGAGCACGACGGTAGTGAGCAAGCGCATCCTGATAGGCGTTGGCAGAGGCGTGGTTGGCTTGGTTCTTGGCGCCCATGACAGCGTTGCTGCTGGAGAGCATGATGAAGAAGTCGAGATCCTTGGGAAGATACTCGTGCAGATTCCACGATCCGCGGACCTTGGGCGCTAGTGCAGCCTTGTAGTCTTCGAGAGACATCGACTCGAATGGAGAGTCCTGTAGTAGTTGGTTTAGCCACATTTTCTGGCAGGTGAAGATGGAAGAGGAACTTACCTTGATCTGCGTAGCTCCCTGAATGACGCCGGCAATCTTGGGCATTCCAGATTCCTCGCAGGACCGCAACGCAGCCAGCAGCGCGCCATCGTCACTCACATCACACGCGAAGACTTCGCAGCGAATTCCCATTCTCTTGAGATCCTCGACGAGCTCCTGTGCACCGTCGCTCGAAGCCCCGGACCTCGACAAGAAAATGAGGTTCTGTGCACCTTGAAGTGCCATCGATTTGGCGACGCTTCTGCACAAGCCACCAAAACCACCGCTTAGAATGTACGAGGCGTCTTCTCTGAGCTTGGTGGGTGTTCGCGCCTTGGGGACGACGTTGACCACATCATCCTCGTTTGCTGTGAGGACGACCTTCCCAACGTGGCCTCCTTGTTGAAGAAGGCTGAAGGCCTCTTCGATCTGCGAGTAGTTGTACACAGTGGTTGGCGTTGCCGCTTTGACCTCACCTTGTTGCCAGAGCTCAATGACATGGGTCAGCACACGAGCGGTTGTCTTGGGATCCAGCTTGACAAGGGTGTGCAGATCGGCTGCCGCGAAGGTGGCAGATCGGCGGAACGGCTCCATATTTAAGTTGGCGTTGGCAAAGACATCACGATTCCCGATCTCGACGAAGCGGCCGAACGGTGCAATGCAATCCCAGGACCTCCGAAGTGCCTCCCCAGAGAGGCTGTTGAGAATAACGTCAACCCCGCGGCCGTGGGTTAACCGCTCAATTCCCTTGGCGAAGGACAAGTCTCGGGAGGAAAGAATTTGATCCTTGGGGATGCCATACACGTTGATCAGCAAATCTCGCTTCTCTTCCGAAGACACCGTCGCAAATATGTCGGCCCCTTGCGACTTTGCGATCTGAATTGCAGCTTGGCCGACTCCGCCAGCCGCAGCGTGGATAAGGCAAGTTTCTCCCTTTTTCAAGCGGCCCACTTCCACGAGGGCGTAGTATGCCAACGAAAAGGCAACAGGCAGTGCAGCTGCAACGTCGAAATCCATGCCTTCGGGAATCTTGATCGCGGCGTCTCTCGGCGTTCTGGAGTATGTCTGGAAGGTGCCGCATTCGGCTGAGAGGACGATTACTCGATCGCCGAGCTCAACGTCGGTGACATGGGACCCGACGCGCGTTACGAATCCAGCTCCCTCGGTGCCCAGCACATCTGTCGGGATCTCGTCCTTGGCTGCAAGGACGTCTCTGTAGTTGAGACCAGTGGCTTTGATCTCCACCTCGATATAGTTCTCAGGGAGGGGGTTTGCGAACTCCGGATCGTCGACGAAACGCAAAGAGTCGAATTGGCCCGGCGTAGCAATGCCTGATCGTTGCGTTAGTAATGTGTACAGCAAATAGGTGGATTCTGAATGGAAAAACATACTGAGCTTGAGGGCCCGTGACTTGTCTGCGTTAAAAGGCTGAGGCTGGGGAACGGGCTTGGCGCAGCTGGTGCTGATGAAGTCGTTCGCATACGACGCCTCAACCAAACGGCTGGTGCGGACCAAGTTCCCGCGAATCAGGTACTCAGCATTCTTATCACGCCCCTCAACCATGTGCCGCCTGTATATTCTCCTAATGTGGCGAGCCATTTCGCTCTCGTTCTTCTCCGAGTCCTCGAAAGCAACGGTAGTAAGGTCGCATGACCCGTCCTGCTCCCTTTCCCACCGCAGCGTGCGCAACAGACCAGTAGACAAGCCGACCTTCGGATTCTCAACAGGGTCCATGGTTGCCCAGATTACTCCATTTGCCGTCGTCAGGAGTTTCTGCATGGCCGTCCACTCCTCGGACTCGATGTCTCCTGCAAGAAGAGCGTTGCCCAGCTCGACCGTCACAACACAGCAGGCGTCCTTGAGGCTATGTTCTTCCAGCGACACCAACGAGCGGACCTTCAAGTCAAGCTTACCAGCATACATGGTCATGAGCTGAGCAGCCAAATTATCCGCAACTAGTTGCTCTCGGAGAGCGGGCCTGCCAGACGTCACAACGAACGTCCTCCTGATATCGATATCCGGTTGCGGCCTCTCCTCCTCCTGTGTTGTGGCCACGATTATACTCTGGACGTGGAGATCGGGATTCAAGGTATCTGGCAGACGGAGTACGGATCTCTCGAAACCGTGCTCCCGCAGGGCTGCAACCCATCCTTTTTCGGTAAGCAACGGTCCCCATTGGCGACTCGGCTCCGTGCTCCGCCACCAATCCGGGAGAAGACCGAAGGAGAGCGGTCCTGGGAGAAAATCTGGCTGAGTGAATTCTTGGATGATGAGCTTGCCACCCGGCTTCAAAAGGCGATAGATGTTTTCCAGGGCCAGGGACAGGTCCGACGTTGCGTGGAGGATATTAGCCGCGAGGACAACGTCATACGTCCCTTCAACTTCCTCAAAGCCCTGGCCAGTGAGATCTTTTTCGATATCCAAGGCCTTGAACTCCAGCACCTCTCTCCATTTGGTGAACTTAACTTGGGCTCTCTCAAACGAGCCGGATGAGATATCGGTGAACGTGTACTTGCGGAGGCGGGTCGAACGCTTGCCTCGTAAGCCATTTGGACAAAGCGTTTCCAAGATGGACGCAGTCGCTCCACCTGTGCCTGCACCTATTTCGCAGACCCGTAGGTCCCTGGTCTTATGACTGTACAGGTCCAGATAAGCGCTGAGCAACGCGTGGACTTTATCCGTGCCGACCATATGACTGTAGTATTCCTCCAAAAGAGAGTCCATGAACATGAGATGAAGCGCATCTTGATCGGCATTTAGGGTTGGGATGATGTGGCTGCCCATGCGCACCGTCAATTTGCCTTCCGGCCCGGAGTCCTCAATGTTTTTGAGAAAGGCATCTCTTCGCGTCTTGTCCTTTCTTAGTTCTTCCCACTCCTCTGTTTGATGTCCCATGCGCTCCTTCTCATAGTTTCGTGCTTGCATGCGGAGCCAGTCCAAATATTTCTGCTTGTAAGGAGCCAGTTCCTTGGGTCGATTACTCTCGTCATCGAAATGCTCGACCGCTTCCAGGATGTAGATGGCGGCAGCCAGTTGGAGGTCCTGAATCCGCTTCAAATTCGTCGGATCGTCATCCTCCAAAGCCTTCAGGGACTCCCTGAAGCAGTTCTGCACCTCTTCTCCCAACAAGTCGATGTCTGGCTTCCAGCTGACGTTGAAGCAAAGTTGTCGCTGGCCAGCCTCTCTAAGTGCAAATTCTTGCAGAGGACCTATTTCGAGACCTCTGATGATGACTCTGGCATGGCGGCTCTTCTCATCCCACATTGTGATCTGATCAGCACTAAACTTGTTGTGCGAAGATGACCTTGCCGAAGCTTGGCAAGTAAAGACGTGGCCAGGCTCGGTTTCGGTGTAGGCAGAGATCCAAAGGCTTTTGAGGGATATCGGAACGGATGGTTCCTTCAGGGTGTTTGCGCCAACAGCGCCCTGCAAAGCGAACGGAATCATATGTATCAGGCTGTCCAAGGTCGCAGGCTGTATGGTATGAGGCTGGACGTAGCTACATGGCATACAGCTAGCAACGTCCGGAACGCGGAGAGTGGCGATGGCTTGACCGACGGGCCCCTCGAGATCCCCGCACTTGACGTCTGAAAGGTTCTGGAACAGTGGTCCAAACTCAAGGCCAACTCGCTCGAGTTCGGCGTATTGCCGGCGGAGGTCTCTCTTGCTGTGACAGGCAACTTCACACTGATCAAGCACTTCTCGGAAGTGCTTCTTGTGCTCAGCAACTTCACGGCCAGCGTCGACAGGGCCAGCCATGAACGCGAGTTCAACCGCGACGGAGCCTCGACAACATTCAAGCCAGGTGTTCTGCTTGTAGCCGAAAACAGCGAAATCCCAGGACATATCAACCCCCGAGGCAGATTTCCGCATTGAGAGCATCACCTCCGTTTCTTGATCCTCATCAAGTAGGAGGGCGTGGGAGATGATGACGTTTCGCAAGTCGAACCCGGCGATTTCCCCCCTGCCTGAGACGAGTTGCTTGACTCCTTCGATGGCCATAGCAAGGAAGGTCTCACCCGGAAGTACATGATGTCCAGTAATCTTGTAGTCCTTGAGCCAGGGCAGTTCCGATAGTCGGATGGAATTCCTCCATTGTGGCTCATTAACGTTCCAGTCCGGCACTGGGGCCCCTAGAATATCGTGCCGAGGCCATTCTCGGAAACGCCACTGTTTACTCCGTCGGCTCTCCCACCAAAACTCTTGAGTGCGATCGAAAGGATAAGGTGGGAGATCTACTAAGAGCTCGGGATCTTCGTCACCGTGGTTGATCCTCTGGAGGTCCACTGGATAACCGTCTGCAAACAGTGTGGCAACTGTGGATAACAGGGTGGCTGCAGCATGCTTCTTCTTGAGCAAGACTGCCTGATATCCGATTTTTTCAAAAGCGGGCTCGTCAGCTACAGCATCCTCCAGTGCGGTTCCGAACGTCGAATTAGGCCCCTATTCGGTCAGTTAGCTGACTTGTGGGGTGCAATGACAATGTTACTCACAATTTCTACGAGCTTCGACGACGCCGAATCATCGTTCACCAAAGCCGAGCATAAGCTCTGCAAAGCGTCATCAAACTTCGACGTTGCCTGCAAGGCATCAATCCAGTAGTCCGCTCGGCTCATTTCCGCGGGTTCAATTCTCTGGCCAGAGATAGATGAGAAGATCTGGACATCTTTGCCACCGGCCGGACTTCCCACTGCAAGGTCGCCAACCAAGGAGCGATATCTGCTACTGTTCGCATCGCTCGCAGAAGCCCATAGTGCAGCAAGCATACTACCCTTAGTCGATGGCGGTCTTGACGCAATCATTCCACGATAGTAGGAAATCTTCCACGCGCTCCGCTGGTCCAAGGCACCCGCACAATAGGCAGCTGCAGGTTCTCCGGTAGAATGGCCAAGGACGTAGGTAGGAGTGATGCCCCACGATGACAAGAGGTCGACCAGAGCAATCTGGATTACAGTGCACAGTGTTTGTGCAATATAAGGCTCGTCGATTCTGCTCTCCTCCTCGCTCTTCAGGAGTTCATCGAACACGCTCCAGGGGCAACGCAACGATGCGATGAAATCACTTGCCAGCTCGATAGACTCTTTGAATACAGGATATGCGAGAAGTTCTCTTGCCATGGCATACCACTGTGCCCCTGAGCCGGTAAACAGGAAGCCGACATTGGGAGGGTTCACGAGACGAGCTGCTCCTGAGGGGTCCGAAATAGCCTCGTTCAATTCCTCGACAGACTCGGCGGCAACCGCGAAGCTCCATGGAAAGCGAGTGCGTCTCTCGGCAAGAGTGTAGGCCAGGTCGCGTAGATATGCATGCCGGTTTCCAGCCGATAGGGACGTTAGATGGTCTGAGTAGGTTGAAAGATATCTTTTGATGCCGTCCTGGTCTTTGGCTGACCAGGTGAAAATCCTATATTTGGGGCGGTCTTCCAAGGCCCCACTTGTTGACGTCCTGCGGCTTTCGGAGATTTCTGTCCGATGGAGTCCACGGAGCTGATGCTCCCGAAGGTAGTTGTACGCATCATCGAGCACCACATGCGCGTTCGTACCACCAAATCCGAAAGCATTCACGGAAGCCCTTCTAACGCCTTCCACAGGCCAGGGTGTTGGTGCGAGAGGGAACTTGATGTTCCACTCCTCAGTGTTGATTCGGGGGTGTGCTTTCTCGAAATTGATGTTTTGAGGAATAATGCCCTTCTCCAGAGCTAGGACGACTTTGATGATTGAGGCAATTCCGGAGGCGCCTTCAAGATGGCCATGGTTTGCTTTTGCGGCTCCAACAAATAGTGGGTCTGACCGGTCCTTCCAGACGCTAGCGATCGCTCCTGCTTCTTCCGCATCAGCAGTAGGGTTGCCGACAGCATGAGCCTCTACGAAAGCGGTTGTGTTGAGATCCAGATTAGCAGAAGCATGGACCTGCTTAATCAATTCCTCTTGAGCCTTCTGACTGGATAGTGTTAATCTTTCGCTGCGGCCAACTTGATTTACACCGGTCCCACGGATAACAGCACGGATAGTATCGCCGTCGCGAACGGCTGCTTGAAGAGGCTTCAGAATGAGTGTACCAACACCTTCACCGCGAGAGAGTCCGTTTGCACGAGAGTCGAATGGGAAGCACTTGCCGTCCGGCGAGAGAAAGCCACTGAAGAGTTAGAGCACGTGTCAATAAAGGCAAGTACAGAGGGGTATCACAGCCGAAGGCTAGTGTGAACATATCATGGGTAGATGAAGCTATCGTCCGGACGTAAATGTCGAATTAAAAAGTATACATTCGCGTCCGGACGATAGCTTCAACTACCCATGATATGTTGTTTTTCCAAGGAAGAAAAGGCTGAGAATGTACTTACCTCCGATCCATGGCGTACATTGACTCTGGAGATTCAATGACATTGACGCCGCAAACGACAGACTAAATTGTCAGCATGATGGTAGAAGAGAGATGGGAGTGGAGCACAGACCATTGTTGACTGGCCTTGACGCAAGTCGGCGCAAGCCGTGTGCAAAGCCACCAAGCTGCTGCTGCATGCCGTGTCAAGGGTCATGCTGCACCCTTTAAAATCGTAGAACCAGCTCACTCGGTTGGCGATGATAGCATTTGAGGTTCCCGTGTGCTTGTGTTCCAAAGCAAGGTCGGGGTCCATGGCAAGAATAGCACGAGTATCATCGTTGGTAGCGGCTGCAAAGACGCTTGTTTTGGAGCCTCTCACGCGGTCCAGGGCGAAGCCGGCATTCTCGATGGCCTCGTAAACACTTTCCAGGACAATGCGTTGCTGGAGATCCATGGAAAGCAGCTCGGAACGGGCAATGTCGAAGAAGGCAGCGTCGAATTTGGCGCCATCCTGGGCGGTGTCGAGGAAGTGGCCGCCGTTGGCAGAGGTGCTGCCTCCTCTTGCTGGAGATGGGTGGTAATGGCCATCATGGGACCACTTGCTCCGGGGAACGGTGGAAAAGGCGGAGCGGCCGGCGACTAGCAGGTCCCAGAGGTTCTCGGGGCTCGAGGCATCGCCGGGGCCACGGAAAGCAAGGCCAATGATGGCAACGTCGTCAGGGCGAGCATTTTCAGCATCAGAGACGGCCATGGCGGTGTTGATCGAAGCAAAGAGCCGGGTTGCTCGAGGAATAGGTCCTAAGGGCGGTGAGAGGCTCACGTACCACTTTTTATATGTGGAGCGCCATGCCGAATTCCAGCAGGAGGCCAGCGCAGCACTTTCGCCGGTACGAAGCCATAGGTTTCATGACCGGTCAAAAACTCCGGGGAAATCCGTGATGGGCAGAGAGTTGCTGTCGTACCTTGCATGACGAGCGGTAAATCTTCACAGTGATTGACGATCAGCCAGCTCATCAACTCAAGATCTGCGCACATCCGCACACACGGCTGAAGTCGAGAGTCAGGTTCTAGACACCACATTGAGATTTCATTCATTGCTGTATGTATAGGCCTTTGCCGTCACTCCCGCGTCCAGCGTGGCGTCGTTGGCGCTGGAAAAGGAGCTGGGCAGCCAAGGCTCTGCAGGATCGACAAGAAAGCAGCCATAAGCCGGAGTCAGGCTGCCGAAGGAGTGGATTCGCAGCGTATTCTCTGTCGCAGCCCAGAAGGGTTTCATGCGCGCGAATTGGTCGCCGAGACGGGTCGGCAGAATTGACTCGAGCTGAGACAGGACATGTGGGGTTTGTTGACTGTTGTGGGCCAGAGAGTTTCTGCAACCCGCCCGCTTTCGCCCTAGCGCCTGCGCCCGCGCCACCGGCCACCATTTACTTCTTCTACAGTTTGGCCCGCCTGCCCTCCGCATTCCATCGCTTCCACAAAGCTTTGCGTCTCTCGTGCCCTGCCATGAAGGCGTCGAACCACGCCTGCTCGAATTTCGGCAACTGTCTACCCTTGCCTTCCACCCCGGGTCCGGCAAGAGCACGCACTGTCTCGAAGTAGGCTTCGAACTCTGGGAATACGAGCGTGAATCCCCCTCCGTCTCCCCTTGCCGCGATCCGATCGGCCTCCCATCGTTGCTGCTCTTCAAGAGGCGGTAGTCTTGCCCGTCCAGCGAGAATTCTGGCCGCCAACACGGCCTGCCATTCGAAAATCTTGAATGTTAACCCTGCTCCAACCTGTAGACTATTTATTAGTCACAACACCGGCCTCGGAATGGGCGAACCTACAGCGCCGACAAACAGCAGTGTCGGGTCCTTCTGATAAACAACATGTTGATACAGCCCAGGTATGCGGTTGTTACGCACCTCCACCCCGGGGAGGAATGGCAGCGACCACGAGTATCCGGTGCCGAAGATGATGTGGTCAACGTCATCGACGCGGCCGCCATCTTCGAAATGGACAGTCCGAGAGGTATCGATGTGTGAGATTGACCGCTGCTCCTTGATCTCTGGATGCTTGAATGCAACGTCGCCAAAGTAAACGTTGGCTTTGTGCCCCAAGACCACTGCATGCACTGGCGACTGAGCCACTCCCGCAAGATCTACCGCAATATCCGCCGCAGATACCGAAGCCCCCACCACGACAACACGCTGGGACCTGTTAGCACCTGCCCGCGCTTCGGAGAGATCAACAGACCTTCCCGCGAAATGCTTCGCGTCCTCGGTACATCTTCGAATGGAGGATGCTGCCCGGCCGTTGCAGCTCGAGATCCTCAAGCCCTTCGATGTAAGGAATGTAAGGCACACTGTAGTGCCCGCTTGCAACCACAACTGCGTCGAAATACTCTTTCCACCAATAGTCACTTTCCGCGCCTTCTTTTCTGAGGATGATCTTCCACTGGTCTCCTTCCTTCTCGATCCTTTCGACGGTCGTGTTGTACTCGACGTAATCCTGATATCCATTCCTTTGGATAAGATCACTGATGTACTTTTGCATTACTGTCCAGTGCCTGAACGGAGTGTCTGGCCCGTGTGCCGCAATCGACCATTCCGAGCGAACCTCAGGGATTGGTTCTTGAGAAAAGGACATGGGCAGTGCTGCAACATTGGTCTCCAGGTAAGGGTAAATTGAGGACTCAGCAAAACGCTGGCGCCCGGATTTTGGTGTCCGTGCTGGAAGCGTGGGTGGTAGATCCAGCGGGGGGTCAGCGTTGCGTCTTGCAAGAGCTCTGAAATTCTGAAGATTTGGTGGGCGCGTATTGTCGGCAATCCTACTGCGGTTACTTATCCATTGCCGTACTCGCTCGGAATTTTGAAAAACTCACCAGCATCCTCCAGGCCCCTCGCGACGTTCGAACACTCTGATCAGATCAAATGACTTTTCTTGGGCCAGAGCATCGACCGCAATCGCTCCGGCGGGGCCAGCGCCCACTACAGCAACTCTCTTCACGCGTGCCATGTTGTTTGTGGAAGATCGAGCTAGGCTGGCAAAGCAATTTATCTACCCTAATGGCGGTGGGGCCGCTAGATAAGATAGCCAATCGCCGTCCACATCTCTTGGAGAGAATTGCGCGACGCAGACGAAGCATTGCGCTATCGGGCCAAGCCAACACCTACTACCACTTGCGGCATGTTCGGCATCGCACTCTCTTATCAAGGTTTGTACTCACTTTCCCCGCTCTCGACATGTCATTTTTGCACTCAGCTCGAACCCTCGGGTTGCACGTCTTGGCAAAATGGAAGATCAGAAGAGCGCACAAAATGTGTATGAGAACGAGCCACCGGACAGCCTGGATCCAACCGAAGCCCTTCGTGCACGGCACAAGTAAGTACTAGCTCAAGATCGAATGTACTCAGCCTCACATTTCCAGAATTGATTCTTCCGTTCTCCCTCTTCTCTTCCTTGGACTACTCGTTTTCCAGTTGGATCGCATGAACCTGGCAAGCGCACTCACCGGAGGGTTCGCCAAAGACGTCGCAATCAGCCAAAACACGGTGAATCTGGGTAACCAGCTCATGTTTCTCGGGATTGTCGTATTGGAGATTCCGTCGAATCTCATACTGCAGCGAGTGAGTCAAACGCTCTCTGAGAAGACGTCAGACTGATCTTGCAGGTTGGCCCACGGAAGTGGATTTCAGGACAGGTCTTCGTCTTCGGCCTCATCGCTTCGCTGCAGGTCTTTGTCAAGGAGCGAAAAGGGTTCCTTGTCTCCAGAAGCTTCCTGGGATTGGCCGAGGCGGGCTACATCCCAGGTGCAATATACACCCTCTCAACTTGGTATACAAAGCGCGAGCTAGCCAAACGGGTTGCAGCCCTCTTCTTTGGCATGTTTGGAGGGAACGCGATCAGCCCATTACTGGCCTCTGGTATCCTGAAACTCGATGGCCAAAAAGGGCTATCGGGTTGGCAATGGCTATTTCTGAGTAAGTGTCATTATTCCATGGCCGTGGCATACTAATAGAAAAGCAGTTGAAGGTGTTTTCACCATGTTCGTCTCGATCATGCTACTTTTCCTGCTTCCAGGAAGCCCGGACAGCCCGAAGCCACTACTTAGCCCTGGCATAGTGCGCTTTTCGGCAAGCGATCAAGCGGCCCTTCAGCGTCGGCTTGAGCTTGACAATTCTGAAAACCGACATGGCGCTCAGGGAATGCGCATCCCACTCCGAACTGTTTGGAAGACCATCTGCCACTACCGCCGTTGGCCGCACTTCATCTCTACATGCGCAGTGTTCTCAACATGGAGTCCTTTGACCACGTATACTCCCTCTATCATCATGTTAGTCTCGCCTCGCCTGGTGCCATTCTCGATGCTGACAAGACCAAGGTCGCTAGGGTTCTCCAGAATCGCTGCAAATGCTCTTGCTGCAGTCGGTGCTTCCTTGGCACTGGTCGTGGTGTTCTTCTTTGCATGGATTAGCGACAAGACCAACAAACGAGGGCTTTCAGTCATTGCTGCGCAAGCTTGTTATCTTATCACTCTCATTGTCACTCACTCAGCACATCCCCACGTTGGAAAGTGGAGCCGTTGGGGGTTGTGGACTGCCGTCAATGCGTTTGCCGTCGGTTACCATCCCGTTCATAATAGCTGGGTGCAGCTGAACTGTCGAGAGCCGGGAGAAAGGAGTGTCAGCATCGCGTAAGTGCTATTCACAAGCGCGAAAACATTTACTGATCAATTCAGCATGTGGGTAATGTCAGCAATCAGCGGCCTGATGGCAGGTACGCAATATTTTCGGGGTGACGATGTACCATTGTAAGTAAAACCATGTTAATTCTCAATTTCCTGCTGACACAGACAGTTACAACAACGGGCTGCGTACTATGATAATTCTGGTCTCCGGAGGTATGGTTTTTGCGATTCTTCAAGAGGTGATATACGTAGTTTATAATAGACGGGCTGCTAGAACCCATGGCGTCAATATAGATAAGGCCTGGCGCTATGTATTATAGATCAGCAAGCTGTCGCTCCATATTGAGTTGCAGAATATTTGAGCCCCTTGGGCTGGACGCAGAATGCTATTGCGCTCTCCTTAAGTGGATAATCGAAGAAATTAACGGCGAGCTTTCAAAATAAACAGTTACATCCTAATTTGGCAAGACGATTGTTCAAGGGCCAGAATCGGGCATCGAATCACGAATAGCTCCACTATAATGGGCTTGGCGGAATCTATTTTTCGATATCTCGACCGTGACTAAAGTCTACCGAGCCAATAAGATATGAAAAGGTTAAAAGTCCTTCTCTAATTCTGCTCATCCTCTATCTCGCATAGACTTACTTCTCGGATAGTACGTTGGTCTGCATTGTAACATGACTTGCGGCTCCCCTGCATCTTACATATGCCGGAGCCAAGAAGTGAACCCGCCATGTGCATTTCTCACCAAAATTTCGGGCGCAAGTTCGCTGAGTAAGAGCTGAGGGAACTCATGATCAAATCAACAAAGTTTTCAGCGCGCCGTAAGACTACGTAGAGAAGCGAAATGCACAGAAGTACTAGGTTTACCATTGAAGCTAAAAAGCCTATATTTTCTGAGAGTATAGAGAAAAGCTGCTGTCAGGTGCACACCCCCCGCTGTTACTTCGGGGGCTTCGGCACAAGGCCAGAGGCCCTATATCGGCTATCGGTAATCGGCAAACGAGGAGTGATTCCGATTGCGGCATCGCAAGAAATGAACCTTCAACGTTGAAAGACTTCGATTGCACGACACGTACATCTAAGCTCAAACCACCATGACCGCCCGCTGTAGCGTATCACTGCTCCATGCTCCCGGAGTTAGCGGACATATTCCCGACTCTCCAGATAAATAAATGTACATCAAAATGTCGCCCCCATCGCCCCTATCCAATTCATCTTTCCACAACCACAGCACACGATGGCTTCGGAATCCAAGCACCAAGTGATCATTGTCGGCGGCGGCATCACAGGGCTCACCTTGGCCCTGATGCTCCAGCACCTCAAAATCGACTACGTCCTCCTCGAAGCGTACAAAAGCGTGACGCCCAACGTTGGCGCCAGCATCGGCCTCTACGCAAACGGTCTCCGGGTCCTCGACCAACTCGGAGTCTACCAGGATGTGTGCAAAATTGCACAGTCTGCCAAACTTCACTTCGTCCGCGATGGTGAAACCGGGAAGAGGCTGACGAAGATGCCCTGTGGACCTATGCTGGAGGCAAGACATGGTTATGCACCTATGTTCATGGAGCGCTATGGACTTCTATGTGTGCTCTACAACCACATTCTTGAGAAAGAGAGGATCAATACCAACAAGAAAGTCCAAAAGATCGAGAATTTTGAAGACAGGGTTCTGGTACACGCCGAAGATGGGACGACGTTTGAAGGCCAGATCGTCGTCGGCGCCGACGGCGTTCACAGTTCCGTGAGGAAGGAGATGTGGAGGAACGCAGAAGAGCAAGACCCAGGATCCATTCCAAAGGAGGACAGGCAGAGTGTGTATTGTCGACCCCCGCCTCTGCTATATCAAACTTACAGATGTCCAGATATCAAATGCGAATACGCCTGCGTCTTCGGTCTCGCCAAGCCAACACCGGGGATTGCTCCTGGTGACGTGATCGCGGCTGCTAAGCCTCATTCGACAGCGGGCTGCATGGGCGGCAGGAACCATGAGATTTTCCTCTTTTGGTTCTGGAAACTGCCGCCATCCATGCACTCCTGCCCGGTCGACAACATCCCACGCTTCACCAAGGACGACGAACGCAAGGAGCTTGAGCGCGGAGGAGATGTCATCGTGGCAGACAATGGCCTGCGCCTGCGAGACGTAGCAAGGAACCTCGAGCGGAGTGCTGTGACGGCACTGCCGCACTACGTCATGAGGAGGTGGCATTTCGGGCGTATCGTCATCATCGGCGATGCCAGCCACAAGTTCAACCCGCTTGTCGGCCAGGGCGGCAACAGCTGCATCGAGTCGTGCGCCGGGCTCGTCAACGAGTTGACCGCCGCCCTGTCGAGGTCTTCTGGCGTGGCCGCGCCTGCCTGGCCTCTCGACGCTTTGAGCAGTGCTTTTGCTGCGATAGAGTCTCAGAGGGTTCCCAGGCTTGTCGACATGGTTGAACGCTGCCAGCAGGCTCAATACGCAGCTGCCTGGGATACATGGGGAATCAAGCTGCTCGCCAAGTACATCATTCCATTGCAATCAGACGCCAAGGCAACCGATTTTTACAGCTCCTTCATCACGGGTGGGATGAGACTGAAAACACTTGGTCTGCCTCAGGTCGAGCACGAATGGTCATACGACGACGAAAAGGAGGGCAGCACTGCGGCTGTGAACAATTCAATGGTCGTGGCTGGAGCATCCTTTGCTCTTTTTGCTGCTATCCTTGCAGCACGCGCAGTACGGAATGGCAGCGTAAGCGTTTGAAGCATTTTCAAGTACGTTGTCTTCCCCTGTGTCGTAAGGGGGGTAGGAGCTTTTTTTTTTTTTTTTTTTTTAGATAATTTGGGAATATTGGGTCATATTGGCGCGGAGTTATGTTTGTTTCTATAGAAAGTCTTTTATCTACCGCATTCCACTATTGCACATTGTCCCAATCTAGAAAGTCATTCGAAAAGTGATGGCAGACTGAAGCATGGCATACTGAAGACCGCCTAATAGCACTCCTGAACGGAGTCATCCTCATAGAGGTAGTCCTTGGCAAATCTGATTGAATCAATGTACCAGGTCTTTCCGCCGTCCGAGGTGGTAGGGCCGTCCGAGGCAGCGTTGAACAGGGAGAAAGTGTTACCGTAGTTCTCATCGGCGTCACTGAGATGCACAGTGATGTTGGACCAGCCTGCATGTTTTTATTAGAGATTCGCTTCATCGGGTGTCTGCGAGAGACTTACTGTATGCCTTGAGAGTTCCGCAAGAGTGGTCAACGCATTCGTTGAAACCGTAGAAGACAGCAGGCTCCATGCCGGCACCTGGAAAACGTTAATTTCATTCTTGGGGATTTTTAATACTGAATGCCGTACTGTCTGATTTAGAGGAGACCAGATTGCCTGAAATCCAAACCTTTTGGTCAATTTTGGTGGTCTCAGAGTTGACAGAAACTATAATCAAGTCAGTATCAACAAAGCCATGTGTAAGCCTGCGCAGGAACGGACTTTCGAAGTCAAGTTGGGAGCCAGTAGGAATGACCTGATAGGTTTGGGTTTCCTGACCCGCTACTTAATCATCAACATGAAGTATTCAGGGAGAGGGTTGCCGAAGAGCCTCACAAGGAGTATAGGTGCTTGCCGCAACGCACCAATGCTCATTATCCGTATCACAACCCCTATTATCCATAAGCGCGTGTCTAATGTTGCGATTACATTCACCTACGTGAGACTCTGGTCGGGCGCCCAGTTTACCAGAGGTTGAACAAGGTTCATATCCACAAGATCTCTGTAGGTAGGGTCGTCTTGAACACCAACCCACAACGAAAGCTCCCCTTGAGGAAGTTCGGTGTGGTAGTTGCAAGGAGTATCAGGGGGAACCACAGAGTAGGTAGCCTTCGTAATGTAGGCATTACTGGTGGGACCTGAGTAAAAAGTACTGCCGTACTTACGTCCATTGCTCCACGGCTCCGCAGTGGCACCCAGCGCCAGGGAGAGAGAAGCAAGGGAAAGTGAAGAGCGCATGATGAATGAATGATAGGGGTGCTCACAAACGAGTGCTTGTTGGTCGACGAGCTTTTCCAAGCACGCGGCGGAAGCAATAAGTACAGGAGGGTTCTGCATCCGATGGCTAGTGCGACGTTGCTTTTTCATGAAAAATCTGAAACCTAGCCTACCATACCACCAAAAGCAGGATGAATAACCTGTTTAGGCCTCTTGAAGCACCTGATTTCAGAAACAAACAGACCATTGATTTGGTATCCTTTCAGTCGATTTAAACCGTCACCATGCTACTACGTTCTAAGACAACACAAGGAAGAGCCTAGCCGCGGCCCTTTTCAATAATTATGCTACGCTACATGCTGTTTCCCAACAACGCCAAATCACCGCTCTCATCATAACCGGTCGTTATCGCTTAACGCCCATCCAAGACATCGCCTTACCAAAACATTCGCTGATCATCCAATCGTTAGTTTCTCCGCAACAAGCGCTTCCATTCAGGACAGTCCCTCAGTTGACCACAACATCTGTCAGCGGACTTCTTGGCCCGAAACGAGAGAAGTCGTCATTGACCTTCCGCCTGAACAGGCCAAGGTCTTTCAGGAAGTCATCCGCATGAGACTGCAACTCTGCAGCGAGCAAGTCTTGCGGATCCTCCTCTTCGACAAGCTTCTTGCCCGCGTTGGGCTCGTTCTCTTTGTCATCATGTCCGGCTTCAACATCCTCCCCATCTTCCTCATCTTCTTCGTCTTCTTCCAGTCCGCCGTACAGGTCCAGGCCTTGGATAGGCGGCAGCACAATGGGATTCTTCAGCTCGCCTAACGCAAGGGTCAGATGACGACGCAAAGCTTCCGACTCGGCACGCAGCGTCTGGTTGAGAGGACGGAGTTCCTCAACTTCTGCGGTCAAAGCCTTGATCTTGGCTTCGGACACCTGGCGCGTCTCTTCCATGAGACGCTGCATGACTTCCACCCGGCGCTGGTAATCCTCAAGCTCTGCCGCCTCAGCCTGCTGGCGACGAATGGTAGAGGCATTGACGGACGTCTGCAATTGGCGAATCTGCTCGGCCATAGCAGCGATTTGAGCATCACGCTGGGCGGACGACATAGAGTCTTGATTGACCGTGGCGCGGGTGCGGATGCGCTTGGCCTGGTCGGCGTAGCGGAGCGTGGACAGCGTCTCGTCGTAGTCGGCAGGGGCAACGCAAGCTACCATGGCAGTCTTACTGTTACCGCCGAGAGAATCCTTCAACAGCCAGGTGAGGACGCTGTCACGGTAGGGAACCAGTTCGCGCTTCTTGCCATGGCCACTGCGGGGGCGCCCGTCGGAAGTGGAACCGCTCCCACCGTTCTGGGCCAGAGCTGCAATGACACGGCCAAGAGTGGTCAGAGACTTGTTGATCTTACCACCTTCAACCAGGCGCTGTCCTGTTGCCTCGGTGCTCTTGGCACGCTCGGATCCAGCGAGGTCAACAAGGCGCATGCGAGCCGAGCGCTCGATCGTCTCATCGGTGAGCAGAGAGTGTTGCATCTGCTTGAGATTGATGGTGAAGACTGCATGGGAACGTGAAGAAGTATCGTTCATTTTGGTGGCAGCTGTCGTGCGATTCTGAAGTGCATCAGACCATGCCACGGGGGGAAAGTGGTATCAAAGAACTCACATGATCACCAATCTTCATGAGACGCTCGACGTCTGCATAGCTCCGTACAGGAGCGTCGGCCAGGCCCTGGACGTAGACACCATCCGTTTGCGATTCACGAATCTTGAGATAAATGGGTGGGTTAGTGCGCTGGGCCAGCAGGTCTCGGACATGCTCATTGTAGACTTCGAAATAGGACACGTGAACGCTGTAGGTGGTGTTGGGGCTGGGCTCGTTGTTGATGCGATCGAAGAGAGCCTCGCAAGTACGCGGGATGAGACCGGGCTGCTCAGGGGTACCCATCATAGTGTAACTCTTGCCGGAGCCGGTCTGGCCGTAGGCGAAGATGCAGGTGTGGTAGCCATCGAAGTTGTGGTCGAGAAACTCCTCGCCGAACGAGCGATAGACGTCTTCCTGATGGGCATAGTGTCGATCCGACTCGTTGTGTGACCAGAAAGACTTGTCGAAGATAAACGACTTCTCCTCGTAGACCTTGCGACTGGCGGCGCGTGAATTCGCAGGGTCATTGGCTTCGGCGGGCGGCAGGAGGGTGGTCTTTTGGGTGCTAGGGTCCATGCGAATGAGGCATTCGGCGCCGCGCTCAATCTCTGCCCAGCGTCAGAGGCGCGGGTGGGCGTGGTGGCACAGGAGGACTCACCTCTGCGCACGAAGGCGCGACAGCGCACAACGACCTTGACGTTGCCGGCGTCGTCCATTTGGGCTTGCGGGTTGGGCTGCGGCTCGAATGCGCGGAGCGAGGGAGTGGAGGCGGTGGACTCGTAGTCGTAGTTGTAGTTGCGGTAGGCGTGGGAATCCATGGCGGTTTCTAGCAGAGCGCAGCACGTTGCAAGCACGTCGCGCCGGCGGATGTCGAGGAAGGCGTACATGCGCGCGCAGTGTTTGCCTTTTGCCGGATTGCGCCTAGCCGGAGGGATGACGTAAGATCGCCGACCGGGGGAGGCGCCTGCAGCGCGTTGTCAAGGACTGCCAGCGCAACCGTGCGAACGTTGAGTGGGTCGGATCGCTGCGAGTACGCGCTGGAGATGCAGTCGCCGGCGGGTGGATGCACGACGCGTTTTGTTGACAGACGCGGCGCTTGCTTTCCCGCAGCGTGCCCTGACAACCGCGTTCCAGCAAGAGCCCGACGCCTAGCGCAACGGCCTCACCACTCACGAGGGACCGCAAAAAATTATCCAGAAGCAAGCATTTCTCAGAAGTCTAAATTTTCCGTAGACGAACTTCCATGGACAGATCTCCTCTGGCCAACACCTGCTTTTTTTGTTACATGACAGATGAATTGTCCCAGCCGATGATTGTCTGCGTAGGTGGTGTGGCATGAGCGTGAATACGTTCCTGAGAATTGAGGCCTGAGGCATCAAGCGCACGGGCCGCCTCCCCGCTGTGCCGCTCTGCAAAATCCGCAGCCGCCGACGCCTCACGCCTGCGCCTCACATCGCAAAAAGGAAAAGAAAATCCTGGCCGCCTTACGACGTGCCTTGTTTGCTGGCTCTTCGCCGTTCATCCGCTGCGCCGCCCCTCGCCAGCGATTCCTCAGGATGGCCTCTTCATCCGCTGAGGGTTTGGCCCGCCTCTTTTTGGCCCGCCTCCCGCCAGGTGAACAGCCTGCTGCAGTGGACGCCGTCATCACCGACCTGTACGAGCGCACAACAGCGCGCCATATCGATTTCCCGTCCGCAATTTTGTCTGCCGAACTGTCTGCTGAGCTGTTGAAAAAGTGTCCTGAGGTGAGACGATCCTGCGAGAGGTGAAAGTGAGCAAAAGGCACCCTTCTCGCCCCCTGCTTTGCTGCGCTGACTGTTGCTAGACGAGCGAGAAAAATGCATCAGCCGCTCGGTTAGGCCGTGTGTTGATGGAGATTATCAACAACACTGCATGCGATGACATTCCTTCTGACCTTGTCCAACTTTGTATTCGCCACTCATCGCTGGCCGGCCATGTCTTTACCGAGGCCACCCTTTTCCTTGCCCAGACCTCTGCTCGGCTTAGGAATGAAAGCGCCCTCGCTGCCCCATCGTCAGCCATCAGCTGGACCACTCCCGTGATCTCGCCGGAGCCCGCTAACAGCAATGACCAAGACGGCCGCACTGTCCTTTATCTGACCTTTCTTAAGCTTTTCTTCTGGTCCGATGCTGCTTGCACCGTTTCTGTAGATCTCCTCCAAGCTCTGCTTGTTCTTCTAGGCGCCCGTTCTGAAAAGCTGGCACACGCAAGCAGAGATTGCCTTGCCGCTGCTTTTCACAGTCTTCATACTGGCAAAGCCGTTCTCGACGAGACCTATAAAGCCGTCTCAGGAGTGTTCGGCCCTATAAGCATCCCCGTCGGAGAATTCATATGGAGCCGAATCACCGACCTGCTCTCTACCCCGGCTGAGCTGGGCTACTGGCCTTCTGCGTTCCATATCTGGTTCCGATGGTTTGCACTCAAGGGAGATCTCGGCCCTTCACGTTCGATCTTGACGCAGCATCAGTACTGGGACTTCTTGCAACTAGGCTTGCGGGAAGGTTTCTCCGAGCAGCGAAAGTTCTGCTTGCATATCCTGACAGCATCTGTTCGTCTGGCCATGGCTGAAGGTGAGGATCTTCATCCGTATGTCGCAGGTGCTACACAACCCGGCTTCGAGACCGACTTCACCAGGTATTGTACGCTCTTTGAGACCATCATCCTTGGAAGGTATCTCAATCAAGTCGAGGAATGCATGCCGGATCTACAGAACTTGGCTTGGAAATCAAACATACATCCTACATGGATCATCACCCTCCTGCGAGCTTCTCTCCGCTCCGGAGTTCAGGACGGCATTCGCAAGCTCATCGGCACCAGGCTTTTGCACGGCCTCATCCCAGTGCCGAATTCGGCTTCTGATGCCTACCAGGGACTTCTTGCATCAGCTTTTCTGCCTTGGGCCACGCAAGGCTTCCTTTTCACGGCGAGTCTCCGACGTCACGGCCAGCACGTTCGCTGTGAACACGGCGAGAGTCTAAATTCTTTCATCTCTCAACTTCTCAACAACTGCGCAGATGACGAGTCCCGGCAAACTTTTGCAAGGGCCATTCTCTCCTTCATCCATGAGAGGGGCCAGTACTTCTTCCAGCATGCACTTCCCTACTGTTTACAGGGAATCATCGATGGGTTTGCGCGAGAAGGTGGGGTCAGGACCAAGCTGGCAGTCGAAGACATTCCCTTACTTGTTAAAGTGGCAACCCGTTCTGGTCTTCCCGAGGTTGCGCGCGATTTCTCCACTGCTGCAGCATCGGTCCTTATCGAAGAGGCCGCTTCGGACCATCCGGAGCTTTTGGATACAACGCCTGGCTATCAGCTTTTGAAACAACGCTGGCATGATGTTCGCAGTCAGAATGATGCTGAGACTGGACCCGCTCTCGATATTGGCAGGCTCAGCTTGGATGCCGAAAACAAGGCATCCCTCAAGTCATTCGTGCAGACACTACGCGACAGTAAATACCGTTGCCTACAGGGTGACGGACTTCTCGCTGCTTGTCGCCACTTGGTCCAAGTAGTCCGTCAAAAGAGCGACTTGGATTCCGAAGACTTGCATACCTCGCTAGAAGCGATATGGGACGAAATGGAAACACAAGAATACCCAAGACCTTCTCTCATGCTGCTTCCGGAGATTTTCTACCACCCGAACTGCCTTCGTGCAGCGTCGGAAGAAACACGGTCCCTCTTGGCCCGGGCATTGCCCGACTTTCACACCTTCGCTGAGGGAAGAATCTATGTCTTACCACCGCTGGTCAAGGCACTTCGAAGAGCTTACTTCCATGTTCCAGAGATGGCCAGCTTCTTACCGATGGAGGAATTTATTGTCCGCTTCGCTGATCACCCACCAACGGCAAAGCTGGAATTCTTGATGGAGGCCGCCGTGGCCGAGAAACTGGCTGAAATAGTCCCGCACCGTACATACACCTCATACTACGGCCCAGGGGAGTCTCAGGGATATGCTGCTATGTTCGATCTACTCAACAGGATTCCCATATCCGACAACGCGTTTGCCAGGCGAATTCTCGATCAAGTCCTGAAGCCCTGGGTAAACCAGAAGATGCCGATACCTATGGTCAGCAAGTGGAAAGCCACAACGCAGGTGCAAACAATGTTGCTACTGTCTCAGAACTGCTTGGCTGCCGCGCCAAAGGAGGAGGTTGCACTATACCTGCGAAAGTTCACAAAGATCCTCTCGATGGAACCGCTGCCTCGGTATCGTTTCCTTTGGGAGTGGATGATTGCTCGGATCTACGTACGTGAACCTGAACAACGCAAAGAGCTGCTAGAAGTTCTCGGAAGCGATGATCATACGAATCCGAAACACTTGGCTTCGGTAATGAAAATAGCGGTAATGGTAGCCCGCCTCCCAGACTCGGACGAGGAGTTTGCGCACAAGCTCATGACATTCCTGATCCCGCTATCGGCAAGCCCGAAGATTGTCATCCGGCACGAAGCTCAATGGTCGTTCCCGCCTCTTTGGGACCATGCGGAAGCCTCTGGGTGGACGAGGGTGACGAGCAACCCTGCCTTTTCAGCTCTGAATACTCACATCAGGTCCCTCGACAAGTACTCAACACCTCCGCCACAACGGACGCTTGAATGGCTGGACCCGATCAAGGACCACAGCCTGGTTCTTCTGTTCGGCGGGAGATACCTTGATTTCGATCCGGCGGAGGCTCGGCTCGTCTCGGCTGATGATTTCAAGGCTGTATGGGCGGAGGATGAGCAAGGAGATGACTTTCCACCTCCGCAGATGCCCCTAGGAGAGGAAAAGGCGGGGAAGGGGGCTGGTAACTCGGTAGGCGAAGCGAAGGACTGGGTTTCAGCAGCGATTGGGGCGGACGAGACTGTCGGCTTTCTGCAGACCAAGGGTATGGCATGGCAGGAGGCCCTGCTCGCCTCGCCGGCGGCGTCATCGACGCGGCCCAGCACGCCTTTGGTTCTTGTCGGATCTTTGATCGACAATGCCTATAACCTTGGCGGGCTTTCGAGAGCGGCAGAGATCTTCGGATGCGCTGCGATGTACATGCGGACTCTGGATACGCTGAAGCACAAGGACTTTACCTCGGTGTCGGTTTCTTCACACTCGCACCTCCCGATTCATGCCCTGCCGCCAGCCGAACTTCCCGAGTTTCTGCGGGCACTGAAGGTAGACGGATACAAGGTGGTAGGTGTAGAGCAAACGGACCGAAGCCTTGTGCTAGGTGCTCCAGGCAGTGATCTGCCGGAGAAGTGTGTGCTGGTGATGGGGAGCGAAAGAGAGGGCATTCCCGGAACAGTGCTGGCAGAATGCGATATTTGCGTTGAGATCCGACAGGTCGGCGTGACCAGGAGTCTGAACGTGCAGACGGCAGCGGCGATTGTGTTGTACGAGTATCAGCGGCAGCATTACGGGAGATAGCTTGGTAGTCTAGGACTTGAAAATTTGGAGATTCTCGCTGTGACATGCCGTTCCATGGCCGCGGAGCAATTCCGTAGGGCTGCGGGGCGCGCTTCCTCTTTGGGAAATGGAATCCCGCAGCGGGGGCGACAACGAAAAGGCATGCATCTGCAGACCAGGCAACCTGGAGCTTGCTATCAGAGAGTTTTGCGAGCTGTAGCTGAGCAAAGGGACATAGGCACATGCGCATGGGGGATGAGAGTGAGCGAGGTCGGCTAGCATGACTCGCATGCGTTGCCCCGGGCCTCGGCTTATCGGAGCTCTATCCATGTGCGAACTGCGTCACGCCCAGCATCTAACTTTTAATATCTTCAATCTTGCGCCTGCTCTCCTCCACCGAGCTGGAACCCCACGACATCGGGAACCCACGACTTCGGATACCGCTGCCAGCTCCGCGCCATGAGCTCTTCAGAGGGCGGTCCGCCGTCCGCCCTGCGCCGCCAGCAGCTGCGCGCACTGCTCGCCAGCTCCTTGCGTTCGACCGACACCAACCTGCTGCGGCTGTCGAAGCTCCTATCGTACCCTGCCGGCGTCGACAGCACCCTATGCACCATCAACTACACTCTCACATTTGTGCGCACTGGCCTGCAGAAGCACCTGGAGGCCAAGCTGCGCGCGCTCGCGCTGGGCATTGCCGAGAAGGCGTCGGACGCCCTCCTGCCTGGCGACACTCTGATCGCCTCGCTCCCGCCCACGCCCGCAATAGTGCGCCTCACGCGCACCACCGATGCCACCAAGAAGCTCGAGGAGCTGATCTCCGACTTCCGCATCTTTGTCCGCATGTGGGGCCTGCTCGACCTGTACATCTGGGGCCGCGGCACCTACCTCTCCCCTCCTGAAGACAGCGTCGTCAGGGCCATCACCTGGACTCAGGTCGTCGTGAATGTGCTGTACCAATTCCTGGAGAACGGCGCGTACCTTGCCAGCAAGGGCATCCTGAACACGGACGGCTGGACGGGCGAAGCGGGCGCAAAGAGGCAGACGTGGTGGTGGTTGTGGAGCTCGCGCTTCTGGGCTGCACACGTCGGTCTTGATCTGTTCAGGCTGGGCTACGTGTGGCACCAGGAATCCAAGCAGGCCCGGGCCGAGGGTGAAGAGAAGGAAGAGAAGCTGGAGAGGAGGAAGAAGTACCAGCGGTGGTGGAGGGACCTCATCAGCAACGCGGCCTATGCGCCGCTGACGGTGCACTGGAGCCTGGAAGAGGGATGTGTGAGCGACGGATGGGTGGGCTTGTGCGGGATGGTGGCCGGCGGGGTGGGACTCCGCGACAAGTGGCGCCAGACAGCGGCTTGAAGAGTTGGAGCAAAGCCGGAGCAGACGAGCCGATGGCGTTGCGGGCCGTGATACCTGGCGGGAGCCGGCCCAGCATCGGCCCCGACGACGCTCACTCCGGTCTGCCCGCCGGCAGGTGGCCTGAGAGCTCTACGCGAGCCGCGCTGCCTCCCTTTCGACGTGCTCCAGCCCGCCACGCGCCCCGGGCTCAGCGAGCGGCTCCTTTTTGACTGTAGAAAATAGACTTGTTTCGTCGTCTCCGCTCTTTCTGGGCTGCCCCGGCATACGAAACAGTCGTGTTTCGATGCATGAACGCCAAGCCGTTTCATCAATCTTCGGCAAAGCGCGACGCCCGACCCGCCTGCGCGCAAGAACATCCACCAGCCGCCGCATCCAGGCAATCTACGTCCCCACGACCTCCCCTTTCCTATTGATGGAGAAACATCCGCAATCAAGTTGCCGCGCGGTCCAGTCCATACCCATGTCGCCACCCCGATGGCAGCCTCGCTTGGCAGACAAACACCGTGCGGTCCGTTGAAACTAGACCCACGCAGCACATTTTCACTATGACATATATACCTGCCGCCCGCCTGGTGAATTAAGACCAGCATCCCACTGCTAGACAGTCACTTCGCTCGCACCAACTTTCTTTTCATTCGTTCCCGGCCTGGTGCCTCTTGCAGCTTCACCCCAACCCTATAAACGCCATGTCTTTCAAGTCTCTTGCTGTTATTGCCGCTGGTGCGGCCACCGCCAACGCCCACGGTGTCATCCTGGACATCGTGTCTGGCGGCAAGACCTACGGTGGCTGGGACGCCAGCTACGTCTACTACAACCCCGTCCCCGAGGTTGCTGCCTGGCAGTCTGGTGGCTTCGGCCACGGCCCCATCGTCGGCACCCAGTACTCGACCGCTTCCATCAACTGCCACGACGACGCTATTGCCGCTCCCATCTACATGGAGGCCGCCGCCGGTGACGAGATCGCCATCTCCTGGGGTACCCCTGGCAACCCCCCCAGCGCCTGGGTAAGCATTTATTTCCGAGTCGATCATAATTGTGGCTAAGCTAACCGAACCATGAAGCCCACGAGCCACCACGGCCCCATCATTACCTACATGGCTCCTTGCGGTGGTGCTGATGCTACTGGCGACTGCACCTCCCTGAACGTCACCGACCTCGCTTGGACCAAGGTCTACCAGAAGGGTCTCATCACCGGCGGTGATGTTGACAGCCAGGTCTGGGCCACCGACGAGCTCATCTCGAACAACAAGACCATGGTCACCATCCCCTCCTCGCTCGCCCCGGGCAACTACGTCCTCCGCAACGAGATCATCGCCCTTCACGCCGGCGGTGAGGTCAACGGCCCCCAGAACTACCCCCAGTGCTACAACGTCAAGATCACCGGCTCTGGCTCCGGAAAGCTTACCGACGGCGTCAAGGGCACCGAGCTCTACACCCCCGAGGACACCGTCTTCAACATCTACGCCAACATTGACAGCTACCCCTTCCCCGGCCCCGAGCTCTGGAGCGGCGCTTCCTCTACCTCCAACGCCACCAAGCGCTCTTTCCGTACCTTCAAGGCATGAGCATTGATGAGATGATGCGAGAAAAGACAAAACAAACACCAACATATTCTTTGTAGATACTTGCGCGTTCTATTTCACTTAAATACTTACCGTCTGCTGTCAATAGACTGCAGCGTCTACTTCGTCACAAATATATCTTGGTAGCTTGCGAAGTCCAAAAGTCCACATTACGTGCTTCATGTGTTTTGACTGCCACAGCATGTGCAATCGTGTTGATCGTATCTCCAATTCATCGCTGCAGTACAGAGGGGTATTACGTCTGAAGGCTAGCGTCGTTTTGTTTTTAGCTCATGTCATGGGCGATTGAAGCTGTCGTCCGGACGAGAATGTCGATTTGAAAATTCCACATACATGTTTAGATGATGGCTTCAATTACATATATGTTGTCTTACTTTTTATTTCTTTTTTAAAAACAAAAGAAAAGAAAAGAGCTAAGGCATGGCTACTCTAGATTCAAGGATCCTGCTATTCTTCGTTCGGCTGTAACACCCTCTGCATTGGCAATAAGAAAGTAAGAAAAAGTCCGTGAAGATCCAACTCTTTTGCCAGCCGCTGTGGCGCTCACCCTCGAATGTCCAGGTGCGATGATCTTGCACAAATTCAATTTGCAAGGACCAGACGTGTCCAAAGGACGCGTTTTGGATTTATGAGTTGGTGCGGAGACACTTACCCCAACCAACACAAGCACGGGAGGGAGGATGCACAGAGCGAAATCCAGAGCGAAGAATGCTTGCTGAGCCTCTTGAATATGGAGTAATGCTTCATCAATGTTCTTTACGAAAAAAAAAAAAACATATATGAGTAGTTCAAGCGATTAACCGGACACGAATGTATAATTTTTAATTCGACAGTTACGTCTGGACGATAGCTTCAAGTACCCATGACATAAACAAACAACAAATCTACGCTAGCCTCCAGCTGAGACACCCCTCTACAGCATCCTCGCAACCAAGCCCCTGTTGAGCTCGGTGGCTCGGGTGAGTAGGTGCACATCTCCCACCTCCCCTTTGTCTTTTCTCCGGGATCGAAATGTTCTTGTCACTCGCACGAACTTCCCAGATCCCATTGGGGGTGGCAAATCACATCATCCGTATAAGCGCAGCAATCCTCGTTAGCCGCCCGCCATATGAAGAGCTGCATATTGGGCGAGGGGCCGGGCCGACGCAAAGCTTAGCCGCTCGCTTGCAGTGTGTTGAGATTGCTGCCGTCGATTCTGTTTCTCGGCGCAGCGACAAGACTCTTCTGCAGGCGTGTGGGTGTCTGCGTGGAAAGAAGCTTTGTGTTTGAAGATCTATGTCGTGATCGAGATGTCGTTGCAGCGAGCGGCTGTTCCGTTTACCGAATTATCGGTAAGTGGTTGTAGATTCAAAACTGCGTGTGAAACGTCGTCGTCTCCTGACGGCAGACTTGGAACAGATAATTCCGTACAAATAGACACACATGGATATTCTATTACTTTAATCCACCAGTTGTAGCATTAAAGAGCTCAATATGCTATTATGCGCTTGTGTGAGGTCAACGCAGCTACGAAGATTCACCACAAGCCATCAACCACTTAGGAAGAGATCAGATGACGACGTTCAGGGCTCTACGCCACTTGGGCATGGCAGCAACCCTCGCGCGTTCGGCCATGACAGGATCCCAGTCAACTTCACGACGGCCGCTGTCGACGTCGATCTGGGACAGCTTCAGCCATCCAGTCTTTTTCCAGAAGTATCCACAGATCCAGAAGAAAATGACGACAAAAAGGGCAAGATAAGACTTGAAGAAGCCCTCGGCATCGTTGACGCCTCCCCCGAGAGGCCAGACGGCAGTGTAAAACTGAAAAGACGATTGTTAGCAGCAGAATAGGAGTTTGCAAGATGGAAGGGTAGGCTCACCTGCGCAATGAGGACCAGGATGATGAGAATGAAGCCAAGCCACGAGCCGTACACACCACCAACAGCTTGGAAGGGGATCTCGTCGACGCTATGGCCATGGTAGGCCCAGGCAGCGCGGAAGCGGATGTGAGCGAGACATATGCTGCCCCACGTGAATAGCGCAGCTAGACCGGACAGGGCAACCAGCCAGTCGAAGACGATTTGGCCATCCTCATCGAGATTGATGTAGGCCAATAGCGCGCAGACTATGATGGCGATGGTCGACCAAAGAGGACGGCCGGCCTTGTCGACGTAGGTGAAGATCTTAGGGGCATAGCCTTGCTCAGCAAGGGCGGTCAAAGTACGCGATCCGCCGTAAACGCCGGACAAGCCGATGGAGATGACAGAAATGAGAATGACGACATTGATGAAACTGTCAAATCCAGTCAAACCGGCGTCGTTGGCAGCGATGACGAAAGGAGACGCGGCAACATCAATGAAAGGGTTGGCGCCGAGAAGCCTTTCGTCGTTGTAAGGAACTAGAAGTCCGACAAAAAGCAGCGACAGGATGTAAAAGCTGCAACGACAGTCAGCATAAGAGACCAGCGTGGAGGCGGGATGCCTTACAGAGTGATACGCCAAAAGACTTGCTTGACGGCTCCTGGAAGCTGCTTGGCAGGGTTTTCGGACTCGGCGGCGGCAAGGCCAACCAACTCAGTTCCAGAGAAGGAAAAGGCGGCCGTGACGAAGACGGAGCACACGCCCTTGAAGCCATTCGCGAACGCGCCCGGCTCGTACCAGAGTCGGGCACCCCAGTACTCACTGTAGTTTCCATTGGACGGCCCCCCACCCAGTACGCAGATGAGGCCGATGATAAGGAAGATGATGATAGTAGACAGCTTAAGTAACGAGGACCAGAACTCTTCCTCGGCATAGCCCAGGACGCCAAAGATGTTGATGAAAATGATGGCCACGAGGAAGACAGTGATCCAGACACCGACGTTGATGTCGACGCCCCAATAGCCTACGGTCATGCCGGCGACAACAAGTTCTAGAGGGAGGACGATAGCCCATTGGAAGACATAATTCCAGCCCATGGCAAACCCCCATGACGGATCGATGAAGCGGGTAGAATAGGTGTAGAAGCCGCCACTGACTGGATACATGATGGCGAGTTCTCCGAGAGCGTAGACGACGTTGAAGATCATGACACTTTGAGCGGGTTAGCTGGAAGCTTGTTGGTGCGGAGGGTCGAAGTACCCAATGATGCCAAAGTCAATAAGCACAGCAGCAGGGCCGCCGCGGTTGAGGGCACTTCCGGAGCCGACGAAAAGGCCAGCTCCAATAGAACCGCCGATGGCGATCATGTGGAGGTGGCGGGTTTTCAAGGACTGGTTGAGCTGGTTGTGCACATCTGCCTTGGTGCGGCGCTGGAAGGACTTGGGGGTGAAGCCCATCCTGGTCCAAATGCCCAGTTGTTCCTCATGGACCTCAGAGTAGCCGCCCTGTGGCTCCGAGTAGACCGGAGGCACATCATCGCTGCCGCTGGTCTTGACACCGCCCTTCTCCACAGCGTCGGCCTTGTCAGCCTTGTCAGCCATGGCGGCGTTGGACTTGAAGTGAAAGAGATGTACGAGGGGATTGGAGGGAGGCGGGAAGGCGTGAGGAAAAATGCGAAAGGGAAGGGATTCTTCTTAAGCTGCACAGCAGCGATAAGGCAGGCTTGGCCTGGGAGGCACGGCATGACTGCCATTGCTGGGTGGAAGATCAATACGAGTGTCTGGGGAACGCTTGGCGGAGCCGCGGGGCGGGCACTGGATCTTGGGGGCCTCTTGGGGGGCGCCATAGGAAGCCGACCTTCCAGAAGGATTCTAGGCTGCCAATGCACAGTAAACAGTGCCAAGAACGGATTGGGGGGCGGAAGAAGCATCGATAAGCGCAGTACGGCGGAAACTGCAGTAGGCAGAGGCTTGGCAGACAGCGGAAGGATGGACGAGAGATAAGGAGCGTTGGTGCCTCGAGACAAGCTCAGCTCCACCGGCCTCGCGAAGCAGATAGTGAATGAATCTCAAGCGAGAGCAGACGAGCGCCAAGTCGTTCCGGGGGTGGTATTGGAGGGGTCGTGTCTTGGCAGCAGGCGGGGAGACTACTGGAAGCGATGCCCTGCATCCTTCGTGCTACCCTGTATCAACCCACACTGGCGAGAGACGTGAAGGATTCCGGGCTTTCGCAACGGTAGCTGCAATGGCACACGTGGCGCCGTGTCACCTCGGCTGCGAGCGCAAAGCGGTGCGACAGCCTGGATGCAACGCCCGGCTGCGGTGGCGAGAGCGAGCGCGAGGGTCAGGGTGACGGTGAAGATGAAGGTGAGAGTGAAGGTGGAGGTGCAAGTAAGGAAACGACTCGAGCCCCACAAAGAAGCAGGAGCGCTAGCTAGGTGTTCAGGGTCCAAAAGCGAACAACTACATCCAGGAAACGGATTCAACCCCCCACGTGATCGGAGTACTGCATTCTTAAGCATGAAAGACTTCACTTGTTTTGTCACCGGCGATGCCGATGGGAGGTGCACGGCGGTCGCTTACGGCACTGCGGCCACAATTCCGCGGCCATCTCTCAGCAACAGGAGACATTGTCTGTTTTCCTTTATTTTCGTAGCAAGCCGCACTCTGCAGCTTCGCATTCGACAGGAACAGCCGCCATGGAGCAGAGGCTGACGCGGGTGCTCACCTTCCTATTCGAGGAATCGGTGGCTAAGCAACACCACAACCACAACCACGACATCCGCGCCTATCTCCGCCACGCCGACACTTGGCACCAGCTACAGACCTTCCGCGCCTTGCTGTGCCAGCGCCCAGCCGCCCCGCCCCTGCCGCCCCAGCTTCTAGAAGACATCGACTGCATCCTCAACCATCAGCTCCGCCGCCGCATCCTTGTACCTGCCTCTTCGATCCCGCCGCTCTGCCGGGTTCCCTCGGATGGCCCCTCCGCCGTCAACATCTCTCTCTGGAGAGGCGACATCACTGCACTCGACCAAGTCACCGCCATCGTAAATGCTGCAAACTCGGCCCTCCTCGGCTGCTTCCAGCCCTCTCATCGCTGCATCGACAATGTAATTCACTCGGCTGCCGGCCCGCGCCTTCGTACCGAGTGCAACCGGCTTATGGCGCACCAAGGCCGCCCCGAGCCTGTTGGATCAGCCAAGGTCACGCCAGCATACTGCGCCGCCGCCAAATTTGTCTTGCACACCGTCGGGCCCCAGCTGCCCCCGGGCGAGCTTCCCACCGACCACGACAAACAGCTACTGGCGAGCTGCTACAAGTCTTGCCTCGACGAGGCTGAAGACCTCCCCCCTCTTCCAGACGGCCGTCTTGTTGTAGCTTTTCCTTGCATCTCCACCGGTCTCTTCTGCTTCCCCGGCCGACTTGCCGCCCAGATTGCTGTCGATGCTGTAATTAGCTGGTGCAAAAGTCATCCAGACACACCTGTAACACATATCATTTTTGACGTCTTCCTCGAAAAAGACGAGGACTACTATCGTAAAATTCTCGGAGACGCTATTGCCGCAGGTACAGTAACCAGCTTCGTCGACGAAGTGCCAGCCAGTCTGCCCACCGTCCCTTCCATCACCGAGACTGCACGCAGCTGGTTGTTCCAAGCAGATTATCTCTTGATAACCGCCGGTGCCGGCCTGAGCGCTGCTGCTGGTCTCGATTTTACCTCGCAGTCGCTCTTCCAAAAGCACTTTCCAGCATTCCGCCGCCTTGGCTTGCACCGCCTCTACGACACCTTCGGCTTCGACGAGTGGCCTTCAAAAATGCACAAATGGGCTTTCTACTTCACTCAGCTGCAGCTGACGCGCACATGGCCCGCCTCACCGCTCTACGCATCCCTGCTCGATCTCGCCACCACCCATTTCGCCGACCGTTTCTTTGTGCGCACCTCCAACGCCGATGGCTTCTTTCCCGCCAACGGCTTCCCGGAAGAGCGCTTTTCCTCGCCTCAGGGTGCCTTCAGGTACCTGCAATGCCTTCGAAACTGCCGCCCGGATGCATATTTCCGCTCAAAGCCGTACCTCGATGCCGCCCTGCCTCTTATAGACCCTCACGCTCAAGTCCTGACCGACGAGACTAAGATTCCCGTCTGTGAATACTGCGGCGGCGAGGTTTTCCTCTGCGTTCGTGCAGGTGATTGGTTCAACGAGCGCCCTTTTCAGAGGGGAGAGGAGCAATACCAAGATTTCTTGGACGAGGTGGAACGTGAAGGGAAGACGCTAGCCATTCTCGAGTTGGGTGTAGGCATGAACACGCCCGGTGTATTGAGATGGCCAAATGAAGAATTGGTTCGCTGGGGCGAGGGGAAGGTTAAACTGATAAGGGGTGGTGAGCAGGCCTCCGGTCTTGTCGACTTCGACCTAGAAGCTGAAGGCAATGCCATCGGTATCGACGGGAAAATCGACGATATTCTAGTCGCTCTTCTTAGAAAAACTTAGAAGCCATGTAAAGTAAAAGCACGTAACCTAGAGGCAAGATAAATAAAACGGAAAAATGTTAGTCACTTCAACCTTACGAATTTGTTCGATTGGAACGACTTGCTACTAGGAAAGATTTCTGGCATCTATAATTAGAAATCCTAGGCCGGCGGCATATAAACACCACCGGGGATCATGGCATTGTAGCGGGTGTTTGGTGTTCTGCGTTGATGATTCTCCTAGTGCCCTTCGCCAGCGCTGGCGCTACATCAGCAAATTCCCCACCTCTCGGCAGTGGCTGGAAGCCGCTGTTAGTGTTAAATATAGACACATCGGCAAAACGGCAAGTTGGACTGCAACCGGCATATCCGGCGCCACCGGCGCCACTAGCGCCACCAGCACCGTTAGTATAGAGGGGTGCTGCAGCCGATGGCTAGCGCGAAGAATAGCAGGGCTCTGGAGTATAGCGTAACTATGCCCCAGCTCTGCCTTAGAAAAGATGACATATGTGGGTAGCTGAAGCTATCGTCCGGACGTGTATGTAGAGTTAAAAATTCGACATTCTCGTCCGGACGATAGCTTCAGCTACCCATGACATGAGCAAAAAAAAAAAAAAAAACAAATCCACGCTAGCCATCGGCTGCGAGAGGGTACTGTACTGTCAGTAAAGTCCGTGAGTACATTCTTTCACGTGTAAAGGCACGAGGGCATGAAGACATGAACGAACGAATAAGCAAAGCAAACTTGCAGCTCGAGGAGCTTATACGTGAGGCCACTTTAAGAAACGGGCAGATGGCCGCTCCGCTAAGGGAGTTGGCGTCGTCTGGAAGAACCTCACTGCCAAGGGCACTGGCTCTACAGCAACATTTGATCTTGAAAAGACATGTATTGATGGTTCATACTTGATCTTGAGCTACTTCCTTTGTAAAGCTACTCCTCGTTCGCAGTGACAGTCTTGGCCAACATGTCCTTCTTGATAGCCTCGATAGCAGGACTTGGGTTCTGCATGACTTCACCCTGTTCACCACGCGCCTTCTTCTCCTTCTTGCTCAATCCTCCTCTCCTGTCTCTTCCGGGGGTAGGGCGGAGGTTCTCCCTGTTGATGTTAAAGCGCCGGTTGGCCAGGAACTGCTGCTGGATCGCGGTGCGAGTCTCGACCAAGTCATGGCCATAGTGGTAGTTGGAGTTGTCACAATCGAACGATTGCTTGACGATACTGTGGCAAGAGCGTAGAGCGCGAATAAGACCGTCGTGAACGAACGTCTTAGTGCATCGGACAGGACGAGCAGTACCAGGTGCATCGCCACCCAGCTGCTTCATCCTATCGACGTGGTCGTGGAAAAAATCCGAACAAATGTGCAGCTTAGGGCAACCGTGCTTCTTGCATTTGCCAGCCTTTCCTCGTATGGAGAACGGGCAGACGAGGCCGAGAAGGTACTCGTACTCTTTAACCGAAAATGAACATGTATGGGTAGTTGGAGCTATCGTCCGGACAAGAATGTCGAATTAATAATTATACATTCACGTCCGGACGATAGCTTCAACTACCCATGGTGTGAGCGAAAGATAAATTCACGCTACCCGTTGGCTATAATACCCCGGAAAAAAGGGCAGATATGGGTGATCGGAGTCGGATTCGGATTCAATTGTTTATCCGGAATGCCGCTGCTTACTATGTAAGGCATGCCCAAGTGTCCGAGCTGGCGGTTCGATGGCTAACACGTGCGCTGACACATCAGAAACAATCAGCGTTACTCTGCCAGTGCTGATGATCGCCTGACATAGTCACGCTTACAGAGTGGTGTTGCAGCTGAAGGCTGATGTGACCTTGTTTTATTGCTCGCGCAATGGGCAGTTGAAGCTACCGTCCGGGCGTGGATGTTGAATTAATAATTGTACATCCACGTCCGGACGCTAGCTTCAACTGCCCATGAAATGTCGTTCACAGTGGGAAATTTTACAAGGCTTAATTCGTACAGTCATCAACATTATCTCACCGACTACTATCCAAGTTCAGCCGCAGTTTTCCCTCGGCCGATGGCTATTAAGGACCCGGATGAACGGCGATAGGCGGGCATACCGAGACCCCACCAACCCGCATGGGTCGCATACTACCTCCTGCCACCCGCCAGTTGCCCAATCATCCTTTCAATCTCATGGACGGCGCTGCCTGTGGCCGTGGCCTTCAGTTCGGCCAAGCTGTTCATGTCTTTCGCCTTGAGCGCCTCCTCGCCCGCCCGCACGACTAGGCCGCACTTGACCCACATTTCTATGCGGTCACCGACCGGTAGGTTGGTGCACTTCGGGATGAATAATGCCGCGGTTCGCGTGTTTCCGGCTGAAAGGATCTCGTTGAAGAAGGGCTACACGGGTGGGCGTCAGCACTAAGATTGCGCGAGAGGGTACGGAGATAGGCGGCGGAATGAAGACTCACCTCCCAGCCAATGGGGCTCTTCCGGGTTTTGCTAATCTCCTCCAACTCATTCCAGTCCCTCTTGGCCACAAGTCCACGTAGCCTGAGCCACCAGTATGTCTTTTCTGGCATCTTGAATTCGGACTGCACTTTCTGTGCCCGTTTCATGTGACCCGCACGCACGAGGCGGAACACCGTCTCGTTGGTGGAGAGACCCACAAACCCTGTTACTGCCAGGTCCTTCTCGAACGTCTCTTGCATCTTCAGCAGGCGTTGTGCTTCATCGATGGCCTTTACGTTGAAGCTGTGTTCACGTGAATCTTGAAGCAGCTTGCTGGCAAGCTTAAGCTTATCAGTGCAAAGGCTTGTGCTGGGTTGTTCAAGCGCCTCGGCGATGAGGAGATTAGAGCCGTCAAGGCGGCGATCGTCTTGGTAGTAGAGGTCCTTTAGCAGCTCCCTGTCTTGCTCGAGCGCGGAAGACTCCACCAGTGCGGTGGCAACCGGCCGGCTGGTGACAGTTCTGAAGAAGCTTGCCAAAGTGAGCTGTTTCTTCAGATGCAAAAGGACATGGAACACGAGATCGGTGTCTCCGCTCTCTATTGCCTTGTCCAACGCTATCGTGTCTTCCTTCATGTCAAGCAAGAGGGGGACTTGTTTTCCAGCCCGTGGCTCAAAGTTCAACAACTCGGTTGCAAGGCGTACACGGCCTTCATCATACGCTGCCCTTGCAATCTCCTCGAAAGACACACCTTGCTTACCTTCAAGCTTCTGTACAATCATGCGGCAGATGCTCTCCTCGTCATCGTTAGAGATGCGGACTTTCTGGCTGGCCCAATGTACGTAGATGCGATCCGTCGGGAGGCGGAGGTAATCGGAAATCTTGAGAGCGAGCTGGTATTCGTGGCGGTTGATCAGTCGCTCGACTAGTTTTTCGGGCGTCAATCGCATGTACTGGTCGTAGGAAAGAGGCAGGCCAATCTCGTAGAAGCGGACCGCGTTGAGCACGCGAAGCGTCTCACACATGTCGACAAAGTCGTCACTGTTGTAAAGGTCAAGAACCGACTTGCCGAACGATGCTGCTTTGAGCAGTTGTTTTTGCCAATGGATGCTGTATTCATGTCCTGCAGCCTTCACGCAAGTATCAACTGCTTCGGCAAGATTCGGGCGGATCATCTGGATCAGGTCGTCTGCCTTTGGCGATTTCTTTTCCAGGTGATCGACCGCATCTAGCAGCACGGCGGCCGGAGACGTAGAGCCCAGGCGGAAGGTCTCCTCGCTCATGTCGGGGACACGTTGGATGAATTCACAAACGTCATTCGTGAGCACTCGGATGCCGTCAACGTCGGGCAGAAGATGAACGAAGCTGTCGTAGAAGAATTTGGTGGCAGAGCCGTTGGGCCCGACGAGATGGATCTCGTCTTCCCAAGCCAGGACAACGGAGCTGTTACCGCACCACTGCATGTCCTTGGGCACAGTCCTCGCTCTAGAGTCATACTCGCTGAGCTTGTTCTGGAAATCGCTGCTGACGACCCAGACCTTGCTGTCCTCGGTGTACAGGGCAACGAATTTGCCATTGGGCGAGACACTTGTGTACCTGAAGGGGCCGCGCTGCAGCATGCGGTCCTCGCAGTCAGTGGCGTCGACGAGATAAATGGTCTCGCCAATTGCTAGAAGCACCTCGACGGAGCGCGAGAGAGTCTCGGTGGGGGGAATCAAGGCCCAAGACTCGACGGGGTCCTCGGGAGCAAGGGCCAGCAGCTTGGGACGCGGCTCATCGTAGCGGGTGACGGAGACGAGGCGATTGTTGTTGAGCAGAGCCACGAAGCCAGAGCCCCAGAAGCGGCAAGCCTTCACGCCCACCTCGTCGGCACCGTGGCCGAGGGTGAAGGGCACGAAGTCGCCGTGCAGGTGCTGGTAGCAGCGTACAGTGCCATCCTCGGTCACGACGAGCAGCTTCTCGTCCAACGACCAGCCAAGGCCCTTGACGGAGCCCTTGTCCCAGGTGATGCGGCGGATGAGCTTGCCGGCGCAGCTGTAGATGTCGATGGAAGTCTTGGCCTGCTGCGAGGCACGGAAGGTCTGGAGCTTCTCTTCGTCGCGATATATGGCTGGGCGGAGTCAGCACGGGCAAGGGTGCGGGCAGGCAGCGGGAGCATACCTACAGCGCCAGAGTAGGGTGCGGCGACGACGTGGAAGTTCTCGAGCTCCAGATCCTGGTCAAAGACGTCGGTGTAGAGCTGCAGCTTGCGGTAGAAGCGGTCGCCGACGCGCTCCCAGTCGGCAGTGGGCTTGGGCATGGCGAAGACGCGGGGCGTTGTGGCGGGCGGGCAGCTGGCGTTGCGATAAAGTTGGGGGACGCGCCTGAGGCCCGGGCGCCGGTGGATCGACAATCTGCATCACGAAAGAAAGAGCCGCCGACACTGGCCCACCGCCAGCCCGCTCGTCATCCCGCGACTGCTTATTCCACGGAGCTGACGCCGCCACAACCTGCGCGCGCTGCCATGTGCCCCGTTGCCCAGCATGCATGCTGCTGACGCTGCATCCCCGCCTTGCCGATCCGTACGGACCAGGAATCTGCTTCCAGATGATTCATTTGCCCTCTGCACTCCGCGGATGCAGCCGCTGCACGCTCGCGTGGTGTCGGTGACTTTCGCGCGGCACTGAACCAATGAGGCGCCCGGGGAATATGGTGGTGGGTGCATCATCTGCATGGTCAATAGGTGCAATGCTACGCGACCCGCCCCTGTACTCCGGTCCGCATCTCCTAATACGCCTATTCCCGGACGATTGCTCCCGCTTGTTGTGTTGCAAAATTTGCGAAGACGCGGGCACGCAGCCCGTGCGCCGGACGATGGGCGGCGGGGCAGATTAGAAATCGGGGAGCGTGTGCTATCTCCACGATGACCTCACTGCCCCTTCAGGACCATTTAGGCTCACCGCTAGCCAATTGCGCCTAGAGCACTGCAGGCGGGCATCGTCGGCGTTAGCTTATGCCCGTTGCACCCTTTACGCTTTTACCATCCTGACACCGCCATCTCCTCCCTCCTGCCCTGGCGGTGTCCCAAGAGAGGCAAGCTCACCTGGTGACCTACTTAAATCAGGAGCCACCTACAGCTCTCGTTACTCTCCAGCATACCCCCAGCCTCACTCAACACCATGTGGGCTACCTCAATTTCCGAAGACCGGCATCCGCCTGACAACCCATGGCACAATTCGCCACCGGACAGGCGCGACGAGGCTGCAACCAATTCGCACAACCATGACATCACTGCTGGCGCCGCGTCCAGCTCTGGTGCCAGCGTTGAGGGGACCTGGGGTGAGCAAGACACTGGCATTCGAGACCAACGTCATGCCATCCACGAATATGAAACTCTACGCCGCGATCTCTCAGCCTTGGCCCAGACTCGCTCTAGAACCTCGCAGAAGTCCACGCCGCGCTCGAGGCCAGCCGACAGCGAGTCCTTGTTCCGTGCCATCAGCGGTTTGCCCGTTGATGCCCCGCCGTCCAGCAAGTCTGAGCTTGCAGACACCGATGGAGAAGCTCTGGAACCTCAGGAGACCAAGGAAACCACCGGCGACACCCACCTCGACTCCTCGTCAGAGGAAGACTTCCAGCTTGAGGAGTTCATGCGTGAAGGCCACTTTGAGAAACGGGCAGATGGCCGCTCCACTAAGAGAGTTGGCGTCGTCTGGAAGAACCTCACCGTCCAAGGCACTGGCTCTACAGCAACATTTGTCAAGACCTTCCCGGATGCTGTTATGGGAACCTTTGGGCCGGATCTCTACCGCATCGTAAGCCGTTTCGTTCCAGCTCTTCGTCTTAACAAGCATGCGAAGACCCGCGACCTCATCCACGACTTTCATGGAGTCGTACGCAACGGCGAAATGATGCTTGTGCTTGGTCGCCCGGGCTCTGGCTGCTCCACCTTCCTAAAGGCGATTTCAAACAAGCGGGACGATTACGCCGCCGTTTTCGGCGAGGTCAACTACGGCGGCATCAGCGCAGAGAAGCAAAGGAAACAATTTCGGGGCGAGGTCACCTACAACCCGGAGGACGACAAACACTTCGCCTCTTTGACCGTTTGGCAAACCCTGAAGTTTTCTCTCATGAACAAAACCAAAAAGCGAGAGAGGGGCGAGATTCCCATCATCGTGGAAGCTCTCCTCAGGATGTTCGGAATAAGCCACACAAAACACACTCTCGTCGGTGACGAGTTTGTCCGCGGTGTTTCTGGAGGAGAGAGGAAGCGTGTCTCTATCGCAGAGACCTTAGCGGCAAAGTCGGCAGTCGTCACTTGGGACAACTCCACTCGCGGCCTGGACAGTTCTACCGCGTTGGACTACGCCAAGTCTCTCCGGATTATGACCGATGTCAGCGATCGGACGACATTTGTCACGCTTTATCAGGCAGGAGAACAGATCTACGAGCTCATGGATAAGGTGCTTGTCATCGACTCCGGAAGGTGCATCTACAACGGCCCCGCAAAGGATGCAAAACAGTACTTCATCGACCTTGGGTATTTCTGCCCTGAGCGACAGACCACTCCTGACTTCCTCACCGCAGTCACCGATCCCAACGAGCGCCGGTTCCGAGACGGCTTCAAGGACAAGGCACCGAGAACTCCCGAGGAATTGGAGAGGGCTTACAGATCATCCAATGTGTACCAAGGAGTTCTGCGCGACATCCAAGAATACGAGCGCGAATTGGAGCACAATGATTACGCCGACGCCAGAGAGTTTGAAACAACCACGCGAGAACAAAAGAGCAAGACAGTTATGAAGGACTCGAGCTACACCGTCAGCTTCATTCGCCAGGTTTCTGCTTGCACAATGCGAGAATTCTGGTTAATCTTTGGCGACCGGCAGACCCTGATCACGAAGGCCTTCATCATCATCAGCAACGCACTCATCGTCGGCAGCCTTTTCTATGGACAACCTCTCAGCACTGAGGGTGCGTTCAGTAGAGGTGGTGCTCTCTTCTTCTCTATCCTCTTCCTGGGTTGGCTCCAGCTTAGCGAACTGATGAAGGCGGTTAGTGGACGCCTTGTTGTCGCTCGCCACAAGGAGTACGCCTTCTATCGTCCTTCTGCAGTCAGTATTGCACGAGTGGTGACCGACTTTCCCATGATTCTAGTGCAAGTCATAGTATTTGCCGTAATCATGTACTTCATGACAAACCTGGATATCGAGGCTGGCAAGTTTTTCATTTACATGCTGTTTATCTACACAACAACCATATGCATCACCGCACTTTACCGCATGTTTGCTGCACTGTCACCATCGATTGACGATGCAGTGCGCTTTAGTGGCATTGCCTTGAATTTGCTCGTCATCTTTACCGGCTACGTCATCGTCAAGCCCCAGTTGACAAGCAATTACATCTGGTTTGGTTGGTTATACTACGTCAACCCAATCTCGTATTCCTTCGAGGCGGTCCTATCAAACGAGTTCTCCGGTAGGACAATGGACTGTGCTCCTGAACAACTGGTTCCGCAGGGGCCGGGCGTTGATCCTGCGTATCAGGGCTGCGCAATCTCTGGCGCGTCGCCTAACTCTAGGGTTGTCCAAGGCTCCGACTATATTGGTGTTACATACACGTACACCAGATCTCACCTCTGGCGCAATTTTGGAGTCGTGATCGCCTTCACGGTTCTTTATATCCTTATCACTGCAGCCGCAACGGAACTCTTCAGCTTTGCGCAAAGCGGAGGCGGCGCCCTGGTTTTCAAGAGGAGCAAGCGGGCAAAACAGGCATTGAAGGAACAGGCAAAGCCCGACGATGAGGAGAAGGCTGCTGGCTCGATGGGGGTTTCCACAAGCAACGAGGACGCAGAGTTGGCCATGGCGAAGACAAAGTCGAAGGCGGAGGAAGCCCTCGAGTCAATCAACAACAGCGACAGCATTTTCACTTGGAAAAACGTTTCCTACACAGTCCCCTATCTCGGCGGAGAGAAGAAGCTCCTGAACGATGTCTCTGGGTTTGCTAAACCTGGTGTCATGGTCGCCCTAATGGGTGCCTCAGGCGCAGGAAAAACAACCCTTCTCAACACCCTTGCCCAGCGGCAAAAGGTCGGTGTCATCACTGGTGACATGCTCGTGGATGGGAGACCACTTGACCTCGACTTCCAGCGCGGTACCGGTTTCTGCGAGCAGATGGATATCCACGATCAGACGGCTACAATAAGGGAAGCGCTAGAGTTTTCCGCGATCCTGCGCCAGGACAGAGAGATTCCCCGCCAGGAGAAAATCGACTATGTCGATAAAATCATTGACTTACTCGAGCTTGGAAACTTGCAGGACGCCATCATCAGCTCCCTCGGCGTGGAACAGAGAAAACGATTGACGATTGGTGTTGAGCTTGCTGCTAAGCCTTCACTTCTCTTGTTCCTTGACGAGCCTACCAGTGGACTCGACAGCAACTCGGCCTACTCCATCGTGAGATTTTTGAAAAAGCTATCGCAGGCTGGACAATCAATCACTGCAACTATCCATCAGCCATCCAGTATTCTGATTCAGCAGTTCGACATGATCCTCGCTCTGAACCCTGGCGGCAACACCTTCTACTTCGGTCCTGTGGGTGAAAACGGCAAAGACGTCATTGACTACTTTGCAGAGCGTGGTGTCCACTGCCCACCACAGAAGAATGTCGCTGAATTCATTCTCGAGACGGCAGCCAAGGGTGGCAGGAAGGCCGATGGCACGAAGATCGACTGGAATAAAGAGTGGAAGGAGTCCGAGCATAATAAGCGGCTCCTGGAAGAGATTGATCGCATCAACAGCCAGAGGAAGGAAGACAGGGTGCCCCGTCAAGCAGGCCAAGTGCGAGAGTTCGCTGCTCCAGTCTGGCTTCAGACAACCATGCTCACCAAACGTCTATTCATCCAGTTTTGGAGAGACCCCAGCTATCTCTACGGCAAATTGTTCGTGTCTGTCATCATCGGTATATTTAACGGCTTCACCTTTTGGCAACTTGGAAACTCAGCGCAGGACATGCAAAACCGCATGTTTACAGCTTTCCTAATCATCGTCTTTCCCCCAGCTATCGTCAACTCCGTCGTGCCCAAGTTTTTTCAAAACATGGCACTGTGGCAGGCGCGTGAGCACCCTTCACGCACATACAATTGGGTAGCCTTCACTACTAGTCAGGTCGTTGGTGAAGTACCGCCAGCGATTATCGGCGCCGTCGTCTATTTCTTACTTTGGTTCTTCCCCTCAGGACTCCCCACGGACTCTTCCACGGCTGGTTATGTATTTCTCATGACTCTTTTGTTCTTCTTTTTCCAAGCTAGCTGGGGCCAGTGGATCACCGCCTTCGCGCCATCCTTTACGGTCATTGCGAACGTGCTGCCATTCTTCTTCGTCATGTTCTCTCTCTTCAACGGCGTCGTTCGACCGTACTCGATGCTTCCCGCCTTCTGGAGATATTGGATGTAAGTGTTCCACGGGCACAGACCGGCCCGCCCTTTGTAACATTCTCCTCCTTACAAGGGGGCTTCGTTACCTCCCTCAAACCCCTCCAACGCAAAACAGACCGCTGACGATGATTCAACAGGTACTACGTCAACCCCTCTACCTGGTGGATTGGCGGAGTTTTGGCTGCGACGCTGAAAAACCAGCCAGTGCAATGCACCACCGAGGAGACCGCGCGCTTCGATCCGCCTCCCAACCAAACCTGCGGCTCCTATGCCGGAGCCTTTGCCGATGCCTCGCCCGGCTACCTGCTCAATTCTGAAGCTACGAGCGCGTGCGCGTACTGCCCTTTCACGACCGGCGATGACTACCTCTCAACGCTCAACATCAGCGCCGACGACAAGTGGCGCGACTTCGGCATCTTCCTAGTATTTGTGGTGACTAACTGGGCGCTCGTGTACTTCTTCGTGTACTCGGTGCGCGTCAGGGGCTGGAAATTTGGCTTCGGGCTGCTCTTTGGTGGCTTGAGTAAGGTGATGAAGAAGGTGACGGGGCTGTTCTCAAGGAAGAGTGGTAGAGATGGTGACGAGCAGTAAATCAGCCCAAGGAAAGAAAAAGGTGAAACTGATGTGCTGCGAAACAGCAGGGCAGAGGGAAGAAAAACCCATGGAGTGGGAAAAGGACAGTCAGACGCGGAATTAGGCATCATTGAATTGGACAGATGCCGCTAAATGGGTTCGGCGTTTTTTGAGAAGCGTTTTATCCAATTCGATACAGTAATGAAAGGGCGTCCTGGAATTGACATAGATTGGGCAAGAGATATCCAACATGGCTTAGAGAACTCTAGATACTTCACAACAATTTCTGGAGTTACGGATAATAAAATCGGCAAACAGCCCACTGGACAAGCTTGCCATGAGGTTAGCAATTGTTTGCTCTGTTTGCTTGGTTTGCTCCTTGTTGCTACCAAGCCATTGCTCTTTCCGGATTAGGTTTAGCTTAACTCTCTTGGCACACCACCACTCGCAGCCGAAGGTAGCGTGAATTTGTTTTTTTGCTCATGTCATGGGTGGTTGAAGCTATCGTCCGGACGAGAATGTGGAATTAAAAATTATACATACACGTCCGGACAGTAGCTTCAACTACTTACGCGTTGCTTTTTTTATAAAACAAAAAAAAACAAGGAACAAGAAAAGAAAGGGCTGAGGCATACCGCCTAGGACCCTACTATTCTTCACACTAGCCTTCGGCTGTAGTACCCCTATGTCCAGATATTTGAACAGCATCATCACATCTTAGTACTCATGCATTGACTCCGCTGCTAATTCATGCAGCTTCATTTGCCTGTTGCAAACCATGCTAATGGCAATTTCTTGTGGATATCTCATCCTGGATATCTCATCATCTAATTGTACACTGTGCACTAGCTCCCCGGTCAATGATCTTGTGATACCCAGACCAAAATTGTTCCATCCCTAGTTCAGCTCGGCGGCCAGCAGAAGAGAAAAATCCCAGGAAAGAAACGCAGGATCGAAGGAAACGATTAGAAATCTTAAGGTGCTCATGCACCATGCTAGAGCCAGAGTAAAGAATGCCCCATGGCCGATAGGGAGAACTCTGTGGAAAAAAAAACCTGTGCCGAAAAGGAAAGCTTGTAGTGATACACCGAACCATGCCTCGTTGCTGATGATATAACCGCGAGTGCCGAAAACTCTGTTGCGCCATGACCGCTTAATAGAAAACCAGAGTACCCTCACCAACGCCATTTAAGCCTGAGTAATGAGTGTCTGAGGTAGAGGACCGGGCGTGGACTGCCGGGCTGACTCTTCAGCCAGACTGACGCCACCATCATCATCGACAATACTGCTGTTGGAACTGGAAGAGCACGTAGGCGCAGGCGTGGGAATGCCTTCGCGCATTATGGTGCTAGGAGCCACGGCCGAAATCGAGGTGTTGCGCGGGGAAAAGAAGGATCCTGGAAGACTGAGACCGGAATCCTGCATATTCTTGAAGGACTTTGTGGAACGAGCGACTGGAAGGGTGACTGCAGAACCATCAGAAGAGGAGTCGCGACGTTTGCCGAAGACGTGTTTGACTGCGAGCGAGACGCTGTTGCGAACGCTTCGGCGGAAGGAAAAGTCGTTGAAGTGCATACTTTCGTACATGCCCAGGTCGTTCACTGGCTCGACTTTGTAGAAGGCTCTGGCTTGGGCAGACTCGCGGCTGCGGAACTCATGGGCGGAGTCGGTGGTCCTCCAGGTGCGGATACTGTCTGCGGGATCGCTGTCTGCAGGCTCGATGTCCTCGGGCTCGCTGTTCTCTGAGTCGGTAGGAATTGAACTTTCAACCAAGGGGGGAGGGGATTTCATGCCTATATTGCGCATGACTTGGACATCGCGGACAGGCAGGGCAGAAATGTCAGCCAGCCGCAGAGGCTTCACTTCTCCATTGAACACGGCATCGAAGGACTCGAAGGCACGGCCCTGGACATATTGGTGAGTGGTGGATTGCTCGCAGCTCTGGGAGGACTCGCTTACCCTAAAGTCACCGCGGCAAGACTGACAGCACTTGTACCTGCACCTAGGGTGGACGGTTCTCGCGTGCTTGGCGCGCTCCTTGGCCACGGTGGTGGCACTGGCAGACGAGAGCTGGGTGCGGATTTCTTGGCGCACCAAGTTAGCAATCAAAGTGGGTATGTCCACAACTTCCGACTGCTCGACATTACCTTGGGCGACCTTGTCGGGGCTCTGGCTGTTGATGGTATCCAGCACCTTCTGCTTCTGGGAAATGAGGCGTTCGATCTGCTCAGGCGTGTAGAGGCCATTTTCAGCCTGGTCGATGACGGACTGATGGAATTGGAGCGCCTTCATCACGCCAATGCGGTCGGAGGGATCGCATGCATCAACAGCGGACTGGCGGCCCTTGACGGCAGTCCACGGGTCGTCGCCCTCGTCATAGGTGCATTGCCAGACCCAGCCCAAGGGAGACTTGCGGTTGCAGTTCTGGCAAGTTGCGCCGTAGGCGCGGGTCATGTTGACGTGAGTGCATTGCGGCGTGTAGGGAGCGCGCGGCGGCCTAGGAAACTGCGACACGTCCGGAGTCTTTTTGGGCATCTGGTGGCGCAGTCAGTAAATTGCTCTCGAGTGAGGTCGCGTGATACGCACCTCCTGCGCTGGCGGCGGCTCGGGGTCAGGGTTGGGCGAGTCAACGCCCGGAGGCGGGTTGTTGTGGATGGCAGGCATGGCGGTGCGAGCAATTGGGCTCAGAAGATCTGGGGCGGCGTGGTGTTGAAGCGCGGCAGCAGATGATGGCAGAAGAAACGGTTGTGTGTGGGAGAGTGTGTCGCAGAGTCAAACAATGGGCTTGTCCATTCTGGAGCTTGCAAAGGAATGGCAGCGAGCGGGTGGCGGAGGAGAGGGAGGGAGTGGGCTGGTGTTGTGAGGGAGGGATCTTGTGAGCTTGTCTGATGTTTATGATAGGCAGGAGCGACGTGTGGCCAGCGCAGTTGAATGCGCGACAACAGCAGCAGCCGCTCTCACCGACTAGTTGAGTCCGCAGGGGTGTCGGAGGAAATGAAGTGAGGTAGCAAAGCAATTCTTTTTGTCTTATCCAATTCCGCATCTCTTATCGCAATTCGGCATTCCAGTCCCGCGAGCATTGACAGCACCGCAACCACGACCCCAACGCGCCGGCGCCCCTCGCTCGCATCGGCCGTCGCCGGCTGCGCAAACAGCGTCGCCCGACCTCGCGACGCCAGCCGGTCCGTTCGGCGCCTCTTCGCCAGCCGTTTGTCGCCTGCCAGGTCTCACGAGAGCGCGCCGATCATCAGCCGTGCGGGAGAGCAGACAGGAGCAGTGTGTTTGGAGCGCACTCGGCGCGGCGGGCGGATACCATCGGGCAGAGCTTCGAGGTGGCCGTTGGTGCAGGGAGATGAGGAGTGAAGTTTATAGGCGATGAGTGGTTTGTTGGCCTTCCCCGCATTGGCGCCATTCGATTTGCCGTCGCATCGCGCCAAATCCCGAAGGCTGGGGCGCCTGCCTGCCTCGGCCGCCGCCGACAACAGCTGCTCGCCCGGACAACAACAACACTCCAGTCCTCCTCCACCGCGCCGCCCCAGCTCTCCCGCCTGCCGTCGCTTCTCCACTCTCGCCCCTGGCCGCCCATTCCTGCGCCCGCTGCACCCGCCATGTCGGTCAAGTTCGAGAAGGAGTCCGTCAGGACCACTACGGGCACCTCCGCGCCCATCCCGAAGGGCGGCAAGCACGACGATCTGGTCCACGACGTCGGCGAGGCTCTGACCCGCGGCGGCGGCGCCAATGGCTATCTCCAGGTGCGCTGAGCCTCTCGCACCTCACTCACTGCAATCGCCGCTGATGTTTACCCTTGCAGGCCTATCTCAAGCAGCTCCAGAGCAACCCGCTGCGCACCAAGATGCTCACCTCGGGCACCCTGTCCGGCCTGCAGGAGTTCCTTGCCTCGTGGATCGCTCATGACCGCAACAAGGACGGCGGCTACTTCACCTCGCGCGTCCCCAAGATGGCCATCTACGGCGCCTTCATCAGCGCCCCTCTCGGCCATGTGCTCATTCACATTCTTCAGAAGCTGTTCCAGGGACGGACGAGCTTGAAGGCCAAGATCTTGCAGATTTTGGTCAGCAATCTGGTCGTGCGTTTCCCCGTTGGACCCTGCGCCGTTACTGCGCGCTCATCTCGCTGATCATTCCATCCTTAGGTTTCGCCCATCCAAAACGCCGTCTACCTGACCTCCATGGCCGTCATTGCTGGTGCGCGCACCTTCCACCAGGTGCGCGCCACCGTCAAGGCTGGTTTCATGCCCGTCATGAAGGTTAGCTGGATCACTTCGCCTATCGCGCTTGCTTTCGCCCAGAAATTCCTGCCCCAGGAGACCTGGGTGCCTTTCTTCAACATCATTGGCTTCATTATCGGAACCTACGTGAACGCCCACACCAAGAAGAAGAGGCTCGCTGCGCTCAGGAGAAAGCACTACGGCGACAGCCGCAGCACCGTTGGCGACCGCGACGAATACGGCAGGCCCCGATACTAAACGGCCGCAGACCACTGTTCAGCGCACATTTTACCAGCAAGGCGTCTCTAATGGCCAAAATAGAAGTATTTCAGGTCTTGCGCTCCGGTTCCGTTGCCTCCGAGGTGGGCGAAGTCGGCGGTTGGCAGCCGCTCGGTAAAGACCGGGGGTGGTGGACTTCCGCCAATTGACCAATCGCACGTGTTCGGCATCCCATCTTTGATATGACATGGCGGATGAAGCTGTAAATTTTCATGACTTTCCTACTTATCCCTCCTTGGCTGGAGGTACCTCATTTATGAGCAGTCTAAATGATATATCCCCACTGCGTTTCTCTTTTCGTTGGACTCAGAAGACCTACGCTTGCTGCACTCTTTTCGTCTCTCCATAACTAATACCGGCGTTACTTGTCGCACGGCTGTCTGGTCATTCCAATTGGAGCGTCACTCCGTTCTCCGGTGATTCGTTTCTGCATAACTTGTTTTACAGAGAGGTGCAACATGACTTCATTCCCAGATCATCATGATCAAGTTCAGCTTGGTTTGGGGTTTGTAAACTCCCAGACTCTGCTCCCACGTGGCTTACCGTATCTGTCTATAGGTGCTGGCTATCGGACGTTTGTCCTTACAATCGAAATGCTACGAAGCTGGCAAGCCATCTTGGTTGACTGCAAAGTTTGATAAGAGCTCGAAGTCACACGAGTTTGTGCACAAACGGAAGTGTGGTAACATGTCTAAACTATCAGGCAACGCACCCGGATACTCTGTCAAAAGAGGTAAGTCTACATTCAAAACGTAGACCAAGGCACCCTAACAGAGGGAGTGTACAAATACTTGCCAGCTGCTGCATCAGTGTGCCCAGCGGCTCATGATTTCCAAGCACTACGATACCTCGCAATACTATGGAGTCGAATTCTTTCCTCAACTCCTTTTGGGACGAGTCTGAATCTTCTCTCGTATCGTCAACATCAACCTCATCCGATGGAGGCTACGGAGTTGCATCAGGCTTCCGATACCGGAGTGCAGCCAAAGCGAAACGACGTCCGCTATCACCCTCAGCAATCTCAACGCCGTCAGCGGGATCTACAACTGCCAAAAATCACCGTCTGGACTCCAACTCCAACCTCAACCCGAAACCTGGCACATGGAACAGCGACTACGCTGTGGCGCACCTGCTTGATCATCTTCGCACCTTTTCAGCACCCGTGTCCACTCCGAAGCCAATCGCCATCACCTCATCCTCTTCCACTCTTTCTCCTGGAGAAGCAATCACTAACGCCCGCACCTACCCCGTCTCAGCTCATGCATGGCGTTCATACCCATCGCTAATATTCAGCTCGCTCAGTGTCTCTGTCTTCAATGGCCTATTAGACGAACATGTTGTGGAACTAGCCTGGAAGAGCTTGGATAGGCAGGTCAGCGGGAGAACCGTGATCATTGGAGGACCAGAGAAGAGGAGCGAACAAAATGATGGAGCTGCAGAAAATGAAAAAATGGGGGGTGAGGAAGCCAAGGTGAAGATTGAGCTGAACGCTGTGGCACTGCAAGGTGCGAACAGGGACGAAATTGTAGGGACGCTGTTGCATCACATGATCCATGCGTACTTGCTCGTTGTTTGTGAGGGTGTTGGAACATGCCCACGCTATGGAAACGCTGGGTGTGGAGGAGGGGATTTAGAAGGAGAAAGGGTGGGTGATGGTGGCAACGACGATGACCGTCTTGCCCACGGCAATGCTTTCGCCGCTATCTTGTGGGAGATACGGGCCCAGGCCGCGAAGCATGAAGCAGACGACGATAGGCCTCTACCCATCGGCTTCGGTCACAGGCTCCCAAGCGCTGTCTGCATAGACGGCCGATCTCACAAATCCGTCCGGAATTCTCGCAGCATCAAGCACGCCAACAAGACCATCGCGAGCTCCGAGCAGAGCCAAACCCCCTCCAGCTCCAGAAGCAGCGGCACTGACGGCACTGGCTTTCCCTCTCCCAACTGCCGTTCCCTCAAGAGCACTCACTGCCCTATCTCCGTGCCCATCATTACCCTGGACTCCGCCTCCAGCTGGTACACGACTGAGTGCGCGCCCCTCCTTGCCGCGCCTGCCTGCATGCGCCGTAGCAACTTCTACGCCTACTCGTCCGGCGGCAACCTTCTTCCCATCCCTTACAATACAATGGGTCTCCAGGCGTCCGCATACGTTACCTTCATATACGATAGCGACAAGCCCATTGGCGTGCTCCGCGCCGTCATCCAGCGGTTCGCGAGTCTGCGACTGGATGTGTTTGCAGACGGCAGGCGCTGGGTTGAACTGCCACGCACGGGGGTGGAGAAAGGGGAATTGAACGCTTTGATGGCATTTCTAAAGAGCAAAACGTATCTTCCGGTGCTGAGATCGCGGAAAGCAGCAAGAGAAGGACCAGGAAAGTGTGAAGGAACAGAGGGCGGTTCGTGCCTGAAAGCACCTGTGATAAAAATCGAGGACAGGGCTCGCCGCCGCCACCGCCGTCGCAAAGGTCAAGGTGCCCGAACGGATGCTCGCGGCATCGACAGCGAGAGCAGCGACGATGAAGAAGACGGCGGCGATGATCAGGAGGAGCATGAAGCGTGTGCCCACCTCCGCGATATCCGCGTCTATCGCCTCGCCAGCGCCATCGGCTTCTCAGAGCTTGCGTCTTACGCGATCAGACGCTTGTACACCCGTCACGCCTTGTCCTCAGACGAGGACCCAATCACGCTGCTCGAAGCCATATATTTCTCCGACGATGGCGGCGAGGTGCAGCCGTCGCAGCAATTGCGCACTTGGTCCCGAGCTTTCCTATCCCGCCGTGAGGACGGGTCGAGCATGGTTTCGAATGTAGACAAGTTACAGGCGCACCATCGATGGAGAAGGCGGTGGAACGCGCTTCTAGCTAGGGGTGGCCAGCAGGGACGATCACTACTTGAGGACGTAAGAGCGGCCTGCATGAAAGATGCGGCGGGAAGACAACAGTGGTGGGGACGACAGCGGCAGCCTCAAGGCATGCGATATGTGGGCTGTCATCGGGAAGGGAGGTCTTGGTACGGACACGATCTAGCGGCTAAGAGCTCAGACAGTTCATCCGCATCAACCGAGAGTTCTGATGGAAACAATTCTGCAGATGCGAGGGGAAGGTGGCAAGAAAATCGGTTCAGCTACACCACGAAGCAAGAACAAGGGTTCACTCCACCATCACCTCCAATTCGATATGATGGATATGCCCCGCATTTTCCAGGCTGGTGGAGTGGCCATCATTATCTTTATCCCTCTCCATATCCATACCCTTTCTCATTGTCGCCATCGCCTGCTCCCCTCTTCCAGTACTATGCGGCTACTCAGCCATGTGAGTCGTCATGTCAGCAGGCGCAGGCGCAATCCCAATCAACACGCAAAGACAGCGCGCCTCAGACCGGCGACGCGGCCTCACTTGTGGCTGCCGCGGCTGACATGCCAGCCACAATGTCTTCACTGTCGACTGAAGATGCCACAAAGAGGACCTGCGCAGCTGCCAAGGGAAACAAGGAGAATGAGCGTCAAGGCGAATCTTCGCAGAATACTACTAGTTATGGGACTCGCAGACGCAAAGCACAGGCAAAGTGCAACACAGCATGTGAAAGAACGCCCCCGCGGAGGCGGCGGCACTCAGCTGTGACGCAAACATTGTGGTGAGACGAAAAGGTAAAAAAAAAAAAGTCTGAGAAAATCCCCTAGATGGAGCACCAATGTGGAGACGAAAACCCAAAGTCAAGCCTGGTAGATTGGTGAACTTTTGACGAAAGCAATAGGTGGTACTCGCGATGGTTATCCTGGGGAGCCTTGTACTGGGAGAACCCGGTAGAAACGGTAAAGGTTCGCTATTGCCGGAGGACAGCCCTAAATGTTGTACCTGGAGTCCTTCCCATGCTTCTTGAATAGTGCCACTCCTTTGATTTTTCGAGCTTGTGTGTGGGGCGCTGAGACCTACCTGGGTAGCACGGCTGGGGCATGTGTCATTTTCTTTTTTGTTTCCTTCCGCGCAGGCACAAACAAACCCGCATGAGGCCTGTATCACAGATTCGCAATAAGCACCGAGCAAAGCCCTTAAGAGTGGAGTGATCATGGACACATGGGCGTGCTGTTCGAGTTATTGCTTTTGTTCGCTTCAACTTAACTGCATGCAAAACGATTAGCGTGCGGGAAAGTTCAAAAGCATCAATCCTGCAGAAAGTGGAGCTAGGAACCTGACTTGCGTTGATAAGCGCTGTCGAGTGGACGTCCTGCGATGCAAAGGTGACATACATGAACGCCACATTCTCCGGTTTATTCTTGTGACACGAGCGGCATGTGGGTAGCGGGAAACGATGAGCCGAGCGCACACCGTCCGTAAGCCCTATCCCACACTCTCTCACTCATGCTGGCGCGTTCCGATACGACAGCCGGTACGTCGAATCCGGAGATGCCGTCAGATCAACTGAGGCGTGGGTTTCACAACCCGAGAATCCATGCCTGAGGCGCGCCAGTGAATGTGTCCAGTAAACAGTGTGCTACCATGAGCATATTCTTCTAAATTGTGGATGGTTTTGGGGTCTTAGCGCTCGGAAAGAGTCTAGGACATGCTGTGGTCACGGAACGCGAAAATATTGCTGTTCATCCCTCGCCTTGTGTACTTCGGTAGGTTCCGGCAAGGAACGGTTATGTAGGAACGAGGCCGATGGGTGTTGATCGCCACTCTCCTTCCCATTTTCGCCAGCCACCTAGACGTGGCTGAACCTTTGCGTCAGCGAATGGGTGCCCCGGGGAATCCGCACTGTTGCTAAAAATGTCAACGACTGGCTCGCTTCGACGAGGAAACGCGGGAAAGGAGGTTGGGTGCCCGTACATGGCATCGCGCATCTCTTCATCTGATTGGGACTCAGGCACGGCTTCGTTTTTACCAGGGGGCTCGCTTGACATCCCCTCACTCTCGGATTGAGCTTCGGGGAGGCTAGCCTCGAGAATCGGTAGCCACTCGTCCTGGAAGTCATCGTCTCCTTCCAAAAGCAACTCCTTCGCGAGCTTCTTCGACCAGTAGCTCGGCTGGGTCATGCACGCGGTCATGGTGGTCGCCCACAAACGCTGGCGCACGTCGTATGAGCAAGACGATGACCACGCCTCGCTAGTCAAGACATGGAGGATCCAGTTGTACATGGCCGCCTTGAATGCATCGGACTTGACATCAGCCTTGGATGGCTGAAGCATGTACCGGAACATGTGCTCGACTAAAGTCTCAACATATTGCAAGTCGGAGTTCAGCCGACACAGCAGACTGTCCCAGATTAGGTGCGCACCGTCCAGGGAGTCGCCAACCCTGTCGTTGGTGGTCAGCTTCGCAGGCTGGGGACATGCAGAGAAGCCGCGCGGTACCCACCTGGCATCTGAAGGCACAATCATCCGACCAGCAAGGAGAAGCGAGATTACCTCATCACGGAGCAGTCCTGGTCTCTTCGCGGCCCCTAGTGCAACAATCTGCTCGATGGCTCTTCCACTCGAGCGGGCCTCTACGCCCGATTTCGGGCCGTCTCTTTTGATTTCCTCTCGCCTCCCACTGACGAAGCTTCTGAGGATGCGGTGCAGGCTGGCGCGAGTCTCAGGGCCCGCGACCTGGTCCCGGTTCTCCGGCGGCGGCGCCGGCAGAGAAGCATCGAGCTTTGCCCAGTAATGGTGCCACAGCCACTGCAGCGCCTGCTCGGTGGCCATTTGCAGCCTGCGCAGCGAGGGCAGGTCCTCGTGCGTGGCCTCATGGCGCAACTCGACGAAGCTGCTGGGCATGTCCAGCTCCGCGGCCATGTCGTACATGGACATCTTCTTGAAGCTGTTCTGCACCGTGTCGCAGAAGCCGGTGACGAACCTACACGACAGGCTGCATCAGACGAGGCTTGGTCGAAAAGGGAAACATGTCCACGGGCGAGTCAAAGGGGGGGCGGGCTCCAAGAAGGAGTGTCAAGCGCGTACCGGTTGAAGGCGGCGCAGTAGGCATTGCGGATGGCCAGCACCGAGGCGCGTTGGGGATCGTCGTGGAGCGTGGCATCGACAAGCTGGGCGGTCGAGTCAAGAGCATGCGGCAACGGCGCTCGTCTCTTCCACGCGGAGATCTGCCTTGGGGGTGAGCACGGCGCCGTCATCATGCAGCGGGGGCCAAGCAGGGGCCGCGCACCAGGAAGACGGCGTTCTGGCGCTCCTCGGGGCCGGCATGGTACAGGCGGGCGCGGAGGGCGAGCAGCTCGGCGTGATGGCGCCAGGGGGTGATTTGGAAGCGCGGCATGGCGGCTGCGAGGGGGATTGTCGAGCGCGCGCGCACAAGGCGGCAGGAGCGATGTGACCAATTTTGCGTGGTTCGGGTTCAAGCTCAAGACAGGCGTTGGCGGCTCGCTGGCGGGCCGGGCGGTCGTCAGGCGGGTGTGCTGTGCTGAATTAAAGAAGGCGCTAACGATTAGTCCGGCCGCGCAGCTCGCCTTCCAGACGCAGATTGCACTCGCTGGAGGATGCCGCGGCGCACGCCCACCCCTCCCTGTCCATGCTGCCCGCCCCGCCACAATGGATGCTGTTTCGCGTTGTACGATTTTTCCTGCGCAGGCACACGACCGCGCCGCCACCCCTGTCCGCCCGGCCCCCGCCATACGCAGCCCGCCTTTTTCCAGAGTCAGATGCAAATCCGACCGGCTGGAGACATCAGCCAAGCCTCAAGCCGCGGGCGTTGCACATGGCCAAAGCCGTCCCGCTGCCGCAACCAGACCCACCCTCGCAGCAAACTATCATTTATTTTTTTTTTGGCTCGCTCTGAGCCCTGCCCTGCATGACCTACCCCTACCGATCGAAAGCGTTCGCCGCTCCACCCCGTGCCGCAGAAAACATTCCCGAGCCGTGCGTGACACGAGCGCCCACGTCAATCCCAGACACCGCTGCCCGCGCCGTTGCTTTTTGGCTATCGTATTGTAATTTTGATTTTTCGCTATCTACCAAAGTGCACATGGTGCCGCTGGTGGGGTATCTCTAAATGCCGTCCAAGCCGCCAAGGGTTCCTGGAGGCGAGCGCGCGGACGAAAGTCCCGAAAACGCGGCTCTGAAACCAGCGGATACACAAAACGCCAATCGCTATGCTATGCTATGATATGTAGTCATCATTCCCGTGCCCTAATACTGAGCTTGCAGCCAGCCGTATCCCAGCCCAGCAACCGGTGCCGTGGGGCGCTTCAGCTGCTGGTACCACCATTCATTCGTGTACGTTTCTTCGTCCTCAAGCAGGAAGCTCTGGCCAGAGAGATCTGCTGCCGGCATTACTTGCGCTGCTGCCTGCAGCGTCCAGCATTGCCTGTCATCCGCCTCTTCGACCGCCTTGGGCGGCTCTGGCGCCTCCTCGACGCTCTCCTCATCCGAGCTGTCGTCGTCGTCGTCCTCGGCATCGTCGTCTTCAGTCTCTGGGGGAGGCTGCCACGTCTCCTCGAGCTTGAGCCCTTTGCCCAGCCCTGACGTCAGCATCGACTCGTAGCTGGGTGGGTCGTAGAGGCCCATGCCCACGAGCACGTTGCCGGACTCCTTGGGCGACTCGTCTTCCATACAGTCGGCGTCGGCTTCCTGGTCTTCTGACTGGGTCTGGGGGTGAGAGGTGGGAGCGTCGGTAGACATCCAGTCTTGCTGGGATGCGACAGAGGCCATCTCCGGAAATGATGTAATTTGAGCAGAGGGCTCATGGTAGTCCGGGAAGGGGGAGGTGTCCATCGAGGTGTCGTTGTCGAGAGTTGCAAGGGGAAAGGCCTCTCGTTTGCGTTGTGCCAAGGCCGAGAGGTAGGCCAGTGCGGAGGTTGAGGCGTAGCCGGAAGCGGGACTAGGGTATGCTGACGTCCCATCCGGGAAACCGTAGCCAGCATCGAGGTCATTGGCTGGACTCGAGTTGAAGTAGTTGGAGGAGGACGGGTGCCAGCTAACGGGACGGTTCGATGACGAGAATCCGCTCGTAGTGCTGCTGTCTTGCATCTCCTCGTCGCCCGAGCCGAACATCATGTTCCAGCGGTCCTCCAGCGTGACATAGCGCTTCCCGGCCGAGGTGGTCTTCCGTCTCTCGAGGCCGGTGGGACTGCTGTGGATGCTGCGCGGCTTCTCGATGCGAGAAGAGCGCTTGGAGCTCCGGTAGGAGGAGAGGGGAGAGGTGGAGGTGGTGGAGAGTGGCGATGTGGTGTCCATGCTTGGTGTGTTTGTGTTGGTAGGGTGGTGTGTCCAAAAGGCCTTCGTAGGAGCAGGCAGGCCATGGATATAATTATATGGGATTGATGCCAACATACGTGTTCGCCGGGACAAGGGGCTGAGGCAGCTAAAAGGATCGTTAGGTCGGGAGCCCGCTCAGACAGACGAGTATTACTCCATGTGTCAAGGTTCGGTGGGTAGTATACGGCGGCTCGTGGGCTGTACTAGGGTCATGTACCCTCGGTGGAACTCCCGGTTCACAGCTGGGGCCAGGCCTGCGCAGGTCGCCCGTTCTTAGCGGAAATCCCATTTACGGGGATGGCAGCAGACGTGCGCATCGTCAAACCGACTAGCTGGGCGCAGGTAGCCGGTGTGGCACGGGCTGGGGGCTTGGACAGGGCAAGCTGATCTTTAATCATGATCGTGGATGCAGCCGACGAAAAACTAACGACAGCCGAATCAGAGGGCCAGCCGGGGAACAGTGCTAAAGCGGGCAAGCGACGGAGGCGGCTTGATTGCGCGGGTATGTATCATGGCGCAACGGAGCTCCTTGCCGCACGCGCTGGTTGGAACCTGGACGCTAGGCAGGAGGCGCGAAAACACCACCCGCGCTGCGGGTAGGGATGTGCGACGGAAATGGGTAGGGTGACGAGAGAGCCGACGGCTGCACGCCGCGCAGTCAGCTACCGACCTACCGCATTCGACGCATGACGATGGGGGCCGTGGCTGGAGGGAGCGGTCAATCGCGGCGCGGTGGCACTAGGCTTGGACGATGTTCGAGCAAGGACGATCGCGCATGAGGCTCGGCAGGCCGAACGGCCTGCCCGCGCGCCCACGCTTTAGCCGCGCTGGTGCTGCGAAAGCGAGCGCCGTGATGTGGAGGGCCAGGGCCGGGGGCGCGAGCCAATGGCGCGCGCGCGATGAGCCCTAAAGATCTGTCCGGCGGCCGGCAGGGCGCCAAGGGGTCTTTGGCTGCTGGGTCTCGCGGCGCGCGGTATTGGTGGTGGTGGTGGAGTTGGCTGGGACGCCGGCTAGGATCCGGGGCTACGACGCTAGCAGTAAGCGTTGCCATTGGACCTATGATAATTCTGGAAGCCTGCGCGACAGGGATGTTGCCTGCGCGCCAGGCTTCTGCACCGGGCCTTAAACCGAGCGCGGTCCTCGTCGGGCTGGTGGTGCAGGATCGCATCCTTGGCTTGGGGTTGCAACGGCCGTGCCACACGCTCGACGGAGATTGAGACGGCCCTTGCCGGCGCTCAGCCGCTGCGTGCGAGCCCACGGCTGCTCGGCTGCACGGCGGCCCAGGCGCCTTCGTCGCTGCGAGTGGAGTCTGAAACGGCGAAAATGCTGATTGATTGAAAGCCGCACGTCAGACGGATCAGCCGCCGTCATGTCACTCCGCCGAGCGGTGAGGGGCGACGCTGCGGAGAGCCTCGCCGGGCGCAAGTCCGCGCTCGCCGGATCAGGCGGCGTGCATCAGCATCAGCGCGCAGCGGGAGCCCAGGTACGGCGTTTCACTGGCACGTCGAGATGACTGCTGGAGACGGCCGATGCCGCCGAGCGCAGCGCGGTGCCGTCCCACGGGGTGGCTTGCTGATGACTCTCGTACATACATATGTACTCCTGGTGGACGTGAGCCGTCGAAGCGCCGAAAGGGCTTCCCCTGGCGCGCACCCGGCCGTCGATCGGCCTGTGCAGCAACAAGCTGCATGGACGTGCGATCTGGGGCTCCACTGGAAGGCTGCTCGCTTGGCTTGCTCCTGTGTGCGCTGGCTGACAGGCTGACGCAAGGCGCCCGACCCGCCGCGTCCAGCACATTCCACCGTAGCGTGGTACGAGAGGCTAGGGAAGACGCTTGTTCTGGGGCTCGCGCGACCCATGCCCGCACCGCACTGGCAGGGTTTCCTGAGCGTGCCGCGACCATTGAGATCTGCAGGGTCGGCGGCCACAACTCACTCAAAACCCAGGGCTCAGCGCGGCCACGGCGGACGTCTGACTCTGCCTGATGTATGCCATCTCCGTCGCCGCGACGATCCAGCGTCATGGCATGGCCCAAGTGGGACAGCCGGCGGCGGTTTCAGTGAAACGCTGCTGCGCTCCACCTCAGGAGGCGCGAGGCCGCCCTCGACGACAGGCCGGCAGGCACGCACGCACGCACACGCCCGGCGGGCGGCAGGCGGCGAGGCAGCTCCTGCGCAGCGCGAGCGGTTGCACCGCAGATGGGCAGGGAAGATGACGTACCGGCGGCGGCCACGGCGGCATATGACCGAACGGCAAGCAACGTGGCTGTGAGCGCGATGAAGCTCGCCGCGCCCGCCCCAATAGGCAATCCGCCCGAAAGTCTCCGCGCGCTTCCGTGCTGCTGCTGCGCAGAAGATGGATCGCTTTGGCGGTGCACTGGGGGCGGCCTGTGCCTCCCTTCCGCGGCACATCCCGGACGAGGCCCACGCCAGGAGCCACGACAGGCTTTAAGCCTCAATGCGGAAGTCGCAGGTCCAGACCTCGCCCAAGGGAGCAGCCCCGTCCCATGGCTAGCGTCATGTAAGAGGCGGCCACCGGCGCGAGTCATTCACCGAAGAAAGAAGTCGCTTCCTCCTGTGGCTCCAAACAGGGCTCCTCTTCTTCAACAAGTGCCATGCCATGCCTGCCATGCTGCTGCCCACGCGCGCCCGTTGATCCTCATCTTCCGCCTCGAACCTTCGACTTGCCGGCGCTCGACTCTCCTCCGCCTCTGACTGGCCGTGCCCCCGGACGCCGCCATTCGTTCGCTCCCTGCGGCACGAAGCGCGTCGCAAGGCCGGAGCCGTGGCTGCGCCGGCCACCAATAACCCACCCTCGCCCACGCACGTCGCCGCAACTCGCTGCCTGCCGGGCGTGCGGTCATTTGGTTAAGCATCGCAGCAGCAGCGTACGCGTACACCGGCACACGCGAGACCGCGAGCAACAGCCGCTGAGCAGCACGCGAATCCCAGATCCTTCGCCTGCCGATACGGTCGCCCTGCCCGGAGCACATCCTTTGTGGAGATTTTTTTTTTTAACACCCGGCGACGTCGTGTGCGTGCCGGTGACAGCATGGCGAGGGACGCCCCGACTGGTGTGCGCCGTACCCACTCGAGACGTTGCATGATGGCCAGACACACGGCTCGCATCCCGCAGAAGCGCTGATCTTCCAGCGTGCGACGGCTGCAAGAAATTTCCGCCGCTCAAGCCGCCGCCGCCGAATTGCGGGCGGAGCAGTCGCACGCAGACTTTAGAGCGCTGGTTGTGTCACGCACGGCTGACGCTCACTGGAAATATTGGTGCGGGTCCGCCATCGCTCGTCTCGTATGGGCTCGCATCAGGCGCTGCGTGCGGCCGAGAAGGACAGCGACCGTGCAAGTCGTTCCTTTTTGCCCGGCGGCGCCGGCGACTTGCAGCCATGCCACGGCGTGATTGGGCGAGGGCCAAGAGGACGATTCGCCGAAGTTAGCACTGCGACACGGCCGGCGCGACTTGAAGCTGCTGTCGGGCCTCTGCTCGCACACCAGCTGCGGAGGGGTCGAATGTTGCAAGACTAAAACGAGCCAACGTCGTATCTGCTGGCGACCGACGAGAGCGTCATTGATCTGACAGGGCGCAGCAGCCGCCAACGGGCACCGAACACAAACGGCCAGGCATACAACACAATATCAGCTGCGTTCGACATTGACAACCGGGCACAGCCGAGGTTTTGCCCCTTGATGGAACATAGCAAACCCCCAGGAGGGCAAGGGGGTGGCCGGCCGATCGCACACAGTAGTGGTGAAGCCACGCGGCACAGCGCAACGGAGACTCGGTCATGCTGCACCACGCCTTGTCTACTGCGGGCGGGCGGCGGTCGACCTCGCCCTCTCATCTTACACGTCGTGGGACGGCCGGTGTTCCGAAGCGCAATGCAGGCTGGGGCCCAGGATGTGTAAGTACACAGGAGAGGAGAGGGGCTGCCCGTCCTAGCGCGCGTACGCGGAGGCGCTGACAACCGTGGGCGTCCTCCGTACCGTCCGCAGGATTTGAGACGGGCCACCGCCAATCGCGCACCAGCCGGCTGCCTGTCGGCTGTTCGTTTAGTTCTTTTTCGGGCCTGACTCATCGTACGGCGCTTTACCTCGCAGCCAGCCAAGCTTCACCGCCACTGGCCGCCTGCGGCCCCGTGTGCCCGCCTGCCACCCATGGGACGAAAACGCTCGACATGCAGTGTGCAGGTGAAGATGGCTGCTCGGCGCCCACTCGCCGAGGGCCTCTCCTCGCGCCCGCGCCCGTCACGCGGCCCTGCGAGCCATCCCGGTCGAGATAGACGCACACACTCGTCGGGTCGAGCAGAGATCATCATGCTGCCGTCCCTCGCCTACCCCGCCCACAGCTGAGCACTAACGAGTGCAGCCCTCTCGCATTCCCGGCTATTTACCCAACACGCCGCCGGTTTCTCTTCGTCACCATCTTCTCAGCACTCCTCGCGATCCAGCTCCGAGATGCACGACAAGTCTGGCCCGCTGCTGTCGCCGGTGGCAAGACGGCCCGCACTTGCTCCTGTGCCCATTTGTCCGGATGCGTGCACCAGATGATCGCCCTGCTAGGCTGCGCCTCAGCCGCACATGCAATGTTAGTCCGTCTGAGTGCTGCCTGCGCTTCACGTCATGGCTTTGCTGCACCCGAAGGTGCAGCTGCTCGCACTAACTTGCAGCTCATCACATCCACCACGCTACTGGCCGTGCGCGAGGTGTTGAACAAAGCATCACGCCTTTCCTATCTGGGACTGCAATTCTGAACTTCCAGCATTGTGCTACATCCCCTCAGACGACCTACACCACCGCCCTGTGGTCGACGTGTCGCCTGCTCACTGAGCGGCTCAACAAAGCGCCCTAGCTGGCCTCACCACTGTTGTATCTACTAACACATCTCCGATCGTTCAACAACCCAGAGCAAACATCCCTGTCCACACGGGATCCTGTACCACGGTAATGCAGCGTTTCTCTGCTGCCTTGTGCTGCGGACCGCCCTCCAGATGAAGTCTGGCATGGGTGTCACAAGGGCCCTCGCAGGCTCGTCAGGAGCAAGTACCTGTAGCTCGTCCGGATCGTACATGGCCCACATAAGGATTCGCTTGGTCCTCCGGATCCGTACCTGTCTCCATGGTAAGCCCCTGCCTCGCTAGGGGTTCTGCTTCTGTTATGCTATGTTTAAGTTTGGGTGCTCGCCCACTCATCACGCGCAGCCGGCAACCATGCGGAAGCGAGTGCATTCGTCCTTTTTTCCTTCTACCTTGAGCCGTGCTGGCCCGGCCTGACCTCCTTTGGAATCTTAACAACCGAGGGAAATGAAAGCATATCTCTTGCGTATGAATGTGTCGCACGCGTCACGAGATGCACTATCCATCCGGGTCCCGCATCACTCCTGTCTCTAGCTGTTACAATACCCTTGACGCTAAGTAATTCCGTGAAGGGGGGATTTGCTCCTGCTTTACCACCATTTCAGCTCAGTAACAGTAAGGTAACGGATTATTTGCAAAAGAATTTGGGGATTGACAAGGCCATTACAAGTTATACAAGCCCGCACTATGGATAGAAGCGACCCAGCCATATCGAACCCCGCAAGCAGCTACTTTGGACCAGCATGGATATCAGAGTTCTTTAAGTGTCCTCTTTTGTCTACTCATATTCTTTGGCTCAGGATTCCAGTTTCCTATCAACTTTGATTCTTTCAGAGCTCGGCTAGTCTGGTGTCAAAAGGTTTTGTGAGGCAATACGGAACGTCTGTACCTCCACACCAACACGGCAACTAGACTATGGATTAACCTTTTTTATTCTTCTTCTTGAAACCAGGTGGATCAACACGATCCCGTTCTTACCCAATTGAGTAATTTACTGTTCGTCCGGCTTCCGAAAAACCATTCACAAAACACCCCCGAACCACTAGCGCAATGTTCGATGAATCAGCTAGACTTCATATCTTCGACTATTATCGTAGATGACACACTCCTTTCGTTAAATGTTCAAAACGACGTAGAGAAAAAAGTGGTAACCTTGCGTAGGGGGCATAGAGAGAAGATGGAGAGGAACTTATTATTATGGAACCGCGGTGCCCAGGAAAGCGCGGTGGGTGCTGGGAGTTCATAGAACACATTATTACGTATGGTCTCTTAAGGTACTCTACTAGTGATGACTAATTTGCAAGCCCTACGCCTTCTAAAGGCCCCTCATTATCTACCACCGTCGTTCCAGCTACGGGCTCCACAACGGCTGTCGCCCACTTGAAGACTAACGCCCGTCTCATCACTTCATTACTGAGCACCAGGGCAGATCTCTTCTACCCTCTACCTACCTCTGTGAGCTCGGTATCCACAAATTGACGGGTTTCTGGTACAATATTCCCAAGCGAGTCCTCTTCGCCCGTCTTACCATCTGCTTCTTCGTTTTCTAAAACCATCAATGACACTCTTCTCGTTTCCGATCAATAACACCAATTCTCCTTTCCTGTAACTATACACAGAGAAATGACGATTTACATTGGACTTCCAGGCTCTTGTCCTATCTTAAGCAGATGCGTCCCCTCAAATTTCCAGGATGCGTGCAGTGCCGCACACTCGTTGTGATAAGCTCTTATGGCTTCTTCTATTTGCTGCTAATTACTTAAACCCCTTCCCCTGCTTCACCCCCCATGGTTGATATTGTTGGCCCTTTCTTTTTCTACAAGTGGCAGGAAGGATCGTGCCTTCTTACCGTATATGCAAGCTCGGCACAACTTCACGATTCAGTCTCTTACTCACCACACCTTGAGCCACGAAAAGACCAGCCTGCCGAGCATGGCGTGGCTGACGAACCTTGTTTTTACTTGTCATGCGGGTCGGTGACCGGCAACGCGGCCCAAAGACCGGATTAGACAAGTGCGATAAGGTGGTTCGGTGTCAGCCTTGGGTCGGTGCGGGATCGTGACTTCGAGGGGTGGGTAGGACAGGGGAAAGGGCGAGAAACGAAGCGAAGGATCTGCGAAGTTGGGCTGAGAAATGCACGGTGCGCTGCGGTTTGATGAGGAGGGGCGGCGTCGTCAAATTTCGTGGCGTGGGTGAGTGAGCGAGTCGGCGGCTCATACGTGTTTTCGCTTCCCTGGTTGTTTACATGGATACTGCGGCCGAGCTATATGTGCACTCCCGGTCTTGGCTGTTGGGCCCTTTCACCGGTGAGTCACCGTGCTAGTGAAGAGAGTTTATCAATGCAACGCATTGCATTATTCTGGCTGTTAAGATCCAAAAGTCCCTGCCGCCGAGGTTTCATCCTGGAATGTACGTGGATGTACCTGGAACGACGACTCGGACCGCGCTGCACGTACACATATGCGCTGTAGTTCTGCAATAACGCGCGTCAATTGCATTTTATCTAGATATGGATTGCGTCATGCTGCATCGAGGTTCCTGACTGTATCGAGCTTTGCCCATTTGCTTCCTATCAGTGCGTAGGATGCTAGAGCGCTCTACAGCGAACGATTTCACCGGCCAGAAGCTCGTTTTCAAATCGGCACCATCTACTTAGTCATTTCGCATGCTGGTCTAAACCGTACTTCTTGCTCGGAATGCCGCTCAATAGACACCTACCTACGTCATAACGCTAAAATCAACCACCAAAGCGTGCTGAGTTAATAAGGATCATGTTCATCTAAGACACGTAAAGAAATTTCAGAGCCATCTCCCGCTTCCAGGGCATGGCGGGTAACAAGTCAATGAGATTTCCCCAGTCCTTTTCATTGGAAATTTTAGCATCCTATTCATATGGGCAGTTAATACTGTCCGGATGTATTTATATAGCTTCATTGTTTACATCCGCATTAAGCTATTTGTTTGAACTGCCAATAAACGAAGAGTGTAACGTCATTCGTGTAACAAAGAAGGCTTATATCTTCTGCCACCCGCTATGCGAGTAGCTGAGATTCAAGATTCGCATAGTTGCTAAATCCTGCATCCACATACAAGTGGGATTCAACTGTTCTCATAGGAGCGAAAAGTACAAGATCCTTCGCAGGAAACGTCCAAGAAAGAGGGAAAGCGTCCATCACTCAAATTTAATAGCCTGTGTCGACCACATTTTCAAATGAGGTATACAACCCGTATTTAAAGCTGGTATGAATTTTGAGTTGAGGGCGGGATTCTTTTTCTCCCTTCTTCCATACAATATAGTACAATGGTGCAGGCGACTGCACAACCACAAATCTACACTACAAGGACGTTCAGGTCCTGCGTGAACATGGAGCCCTCGATGAAATGGCTCGGATCCGATCAGAAGCAAGCGTTTACCTTCAAGCTGGAGCTTCCACATTGCATCCTCTTGCTCCTGAGGAAATACATGTCTGCGCTCATTGTCGGCTGCGGTGCCAAAATGCCCTGCTATCTCTAACAGGCAAATCTCAGAACTGCTAATGTCCCACCGAAGCGTTTGATTGCAGGCAGACTTAATTGCAGAGAAGCGCACGAGAAACCAAACCTCTAGGCGAACGGCGACCAGAGTTCTGCGCGATCTTGACCGTAACCAGGTCAGTGATCCGGCAGTCGAGCCTGTCCTTGTGTTCTTGCTTTTCCTTTCGCCTCGATAGACCTACTTTGGAGGTAACTAGAGTTTTTTCTGACTAAAAGCCCAATATGCTTTCCATGGTAGCTTCCAGTCAGTGGTCCTCAGCTTGGGGTTGAAGACGTCAAAGTCCATTTTCTGCAACTTCTCCAGCCAAAGTCCAGTTGCAACGGCGGGCATCAGGGCGCCAAATCCTTTTTCGACATCCTGTAGCTGCGCTTGAGTACCTGCGCTCAGTTGTTGAGGGCTGTACCGGTGCTCTTCTTCATGGGCATGCTCGAAGTCATGGTCAACCTCGCTGCCGGCACGCAAGCCGCTCAGCATTGATCGTGCAGTGATGAGGTGGTCGTTCGCTCGCGTGGCTACAGCAAAAACAGCATCACGAAGACCATCCGCATCCGCCCCATACCGCAAAACTTCTTCTTCCTTGACGCCCGCTTCAGCCATTATGTCCAACGGTAGCAGCACGGCGCCTTGTCGACCGCCAGGCAAGGCGCCTCCAAATGCTGCCTGGTTCGAGTGGTGATTCGGCGGCGGAGGAAATGCGATTAATGGAAGCCCGCGTAGAACAGTGGCAATACCGGTCGCCTTGCCAATGTGCGAGGCAAGGTGATCGGCCGTGATAGAGGCAAGAGGAAGCGCCTGAAGGGTCAGATACAGCAGAGTCGAGTATGTGTTTTCCGCGTACGACTCGAGAGCTGCGAGAGTGGCGAAAGGAGGATTTCCGAGCGCCTTTTCACGCTCAGAGACGATGCGCAAAAACCATGACTTCCCAAGACGGGCGCGGCCTTGAGTGCGAGCGTCTAGAGCTTCGGCAGCGTGCGCAAGCAACACAGCGACAGGCTCTTTAGGCGGGGACCCTTGTAAAGCACGAGTCACGGCATCGCGCCAGAACTGCATGCGCATGCGGCCAACGGTGGTGTTTGAGGTCTGGTCGGCAATGCGGGCGACATCGACGTTGAAAGCGCGGATGGCAAGGTAAGCATCGCGAGCGTGGGGAGGGATAAAGGTCTGCAGGGTGAAGGACGGCGAGTCGTAGTGGCTGGTTGCAGGCACGCGGTCAGCGTCCAATTGACGGATGAGAGCAGGTGGGAGGGCAGCTACCGCAAAAGATTGGCGCAGTATGCGCGGGCTTTGTCCAATTCAGCATGTGAAGCTGCTGAGGCGGCATATGTCCTGCGGCAGCTCCGGCAGAGCGTAGAGCGCGCAGGGCGCCATCCTGTCCGGCAGGAAGAGCGGAGGAGCGTCATAAGAGGAGGAGCGAAGCGTGCAGGGCGCGGAAGAGAAGAGTAGCGACGTGGTGGAGCTGTAATGGCTTTTGCGCGACGGCGATTGGACTGCGCGACTATGACGTGTGGGCCGTGCATTAATAAGTCGGCGGCGCGTGAAGGCGCGTCGACTCGCTCGCCCGAACGCCGCGCGCTCCGCCTCTGCTCGACCATCGCCCAAAACGACGCGTCCTTCGGCGAAGCATGAGCTTTGGAGATCTCGACGAGCGCCCGGCCAAGAAGCGCCGTTTCTTCGTCGAGGATGAGCCCGTCCAGGAGCCCTCATCGCCGGACGACGTGCTCCCCGCTTCTGCTGAGCAAGACAACATCCAGAATGCAAGCACCCCAGGCTTCGACGCCGACCTATTCGCGTCGTTTGTGGGAGAAAGCGTCCCGGAAGATACCCTGAAGAGACTGCAAGAAGCTAGCGGCAATGACATCCAGCGCGGTAGGCACAAACACCCAGCCCTCGCTCCATGGTGCTGATTGTGATTCCCGCGCAGCTATCAACATGTATTTCGATGGTTCATGGAACGCTGCGCCCACCGCCGTGCCTCCTCGCCTCAGTGGCACCCTGGATTCCTTCGCTCAACCGAAAGACTCGCCTCCGCAGGTGAATTCTACAATAGATGATCCCGCTTCTGCTGTGCCTCAGCGACCTCGAGCAAGCACAACCATGCCAGACAAGCGATATATTGGTGCGTTTGGTGTCACCGGCTGGGCAACCAGAAGCGGAACCGGCCTGATCAAGTTCGGCGAGAAAGTGAACATCGAGCGTGCAAGGACTCAGCCGACAACGAAGCTTGGGCGCAGTGGCAAGAAAATACCAAACAAACGACAGGATATTGTTGTGCGTTTTACGAATGCGCGTGGCGAAGAAGTTGGTCGCTTGGAGAATGAGTCTGCCGCCTGGGTCTCCTCCTTGATCGACCAGAGAGTGTGTACCTTCGAAGGCTCATGCGTATATACCCCCGACAGGATACGCACCAACGATACCATCTACCTTCAGCTTCGAGCCTATTTGTTGAGAACTGTTTTTGATGCGGCCGCCTTCGTGAGGCCCGCCGACACGAATCGTGAATCTGCATTCTTTGAGGCCAAGGAAACCCAAGAGGAACGCAACCTACGCCTGCGCCAAGTGGCGATGGTGAAGCTGTTCGACGAAATCAACCTTCACCCCACCCGTGTGAACGCCCAAGCCGACAAGCATAAGCGCCAGGGATTGCTCAAGGCTGCCGAGATTGCGGAGAAGAACGAACAGCAGGGAGGTTCCAATCCAAAGTCTCAAAAATCATCCGGCAACGAACCTGGGACGCCGCCATCAGATGAGACCGAAGAAGGCGAGGAACTTGAGCAGGACCAGCTGGATTCTCTTTACAAGAAGGCGCAGTCTTTTGACTTCAATACGCCTGAAGCAGAACCTGCAAGCACTTTTGCTATGGACCTTCGGAAGTATCAAAAGCAGGCACTACACTGGATGATAAGCAAAGAGAAGGATAAGAAGTCCGATCGCAGAGAAATGTCGATGCACCCACTCTGGGAGGAGTACGCTTGGCCAACCAAGGACGTGGATGACAGTCCACTGCCTGAAGTCGCGGGTCAACCGGCGTTCTACGTGAACCCTTATTCTGGAGAGCTGTCTTTGGACTTTCCTGTGCAAGAGCAAAACTGCTTGGGTGGGATTCTGGCGGATGAGATGGGCTTGGGCAAGACTATTGAGATGCTCAGTCTGATCCATTCTCACACGGCCGACCTTTCTTCCCCATCCGACGGCGTCTTAGCAACAGTAAACGATCTTGCGCGCTTGCCCACTCGTTCATCATCAGTTGGAAGAGCTCCTCTGACTACGCTTGTGGTAGCACCCATGTCACTGCTCGCTCAATGGCAAAGTGAGGCCGAGAAAGCCTCCAAACCGGGGACTCTCAAGACCATGGTGTACTATGGCTCTGAGAAGACTGCTAATCTCCAGAAGCTTTGCTGCGAGGCAAATGCGGCAAATGCTCCAAACGTCATAATCACCTCGTATGGCGTCGTCCTCTCTGAATTCAACCAGGTCGCAGCCATGGACGGCAATCGTGGCTCCCACGGCGGTCTTTTCTCCGTGGAGTATTTCCGCATCATCCTCGACGAGGCTCATTTTATCAAAAACAGACAATCCAAGACTGCAAAGGCCTGTTACGAGCTTTCTGCCCAACACCGCTGGGTTTTGACTGGTACACCCATCGTCAACCGTCTTGAAGATCTCTTCTCTCTCGTGCACTTCCTGAGAGTAGAGCCCTGGTCAAATTTCTCGTTCTGGAAGACCTTTATCACTGTTCCGTTTGAATCAGGAGACTTCATCCGGGCTCTCGACGTTGTTCAAACAGTGCTCGAACCTCTTGTCATGCGCCGTACGAAGGAGATGAAGACTCCGGATGGTGAAGCACTGGTGCCGCTTCCGCCGCGAAAGATTGAGGTTGAATCAATTGAGCTTTCGAAGGCTGAGAAGGACGTCTACGACTGGATTTATACCAGAGCGAAACGGACGTTTGCTGCTAATGTTGAGGCTGGAACACTCATGAAATCTTACACCACTATCTTTGCCCAGATCTTACGTCTTCGGCAGAGTTGCTGCCATCCTCTACTAACCCGCAGCAAAGATATTGTTGCCGAAGAAGAAGATGCTGCTAACGCCGAGGACCTCTCGAAGGGTCTGGCTGACGACATGGACCTTGATACCTTGATCCAACAATTCGAAGCTGAAGACGAGAACGGGGAGCAGGACGCCAACCGGTTCGGTGCGCACGTCTTGAAACAGATTCAAGCAGAGCAGCACTCTGAATGTCCCATCTGCTCCGAGGAGCCGATGGAGGAGCAAGCCGTGACGGGTTGCTGGCATTCTGCCTGCAAACAGTGCTTGCTTGACTTCATTGAGCACCAACGTGACAAAGGAGAGATTCCGCGCTGTTTCACCTGTCGAGAACCCATCAACTCACGCGATGTGTTTGTTGTCGTGCGTCACGATAGCTATGATGAGGATGAAGCGCTCTATTCCTCACCCGGAAACTCTGGCAATCACACCCCGCGCATTTCCCTCAGACGGGTCAAATGCGCCGCCTCCGCCAAGATTGAAAATCTCCTCTTCCATCTCAAGAAGGTCCGCCGCGAGGAACCTGCCACCAAGTCGGTGGTTTTCTCGCAGTTCACTAGCTTCCTCGACCTCATCGAGCCCGCCCTCACCCGCGATAATATCCCCTTCGTCCGCTTCGACGGCAGCATGTCGCAGAAGGCACGTGCGGCCGTGCTTCAGGACTTCACCAGCCGAGCAAAAGGCGTGGTTTTGCTACTGTCGCTGCGCGCCGGCGGTGTAGGGCTGAATCTCACGGCGGCGAAGCGCGTCTACATGATGGACCCTTGGTGGAGCTTCGCGGTCGAGGCGCAGGCCATCGATCGCGTCCACAGAATGGGCCAGGAGAGCGAGGTGCTGGTAAAGCGGTTTGTGGTCCGGGGCAGTATCGAGGAGAAGATGCTGAAGATTCAGGAAAGGAAAAAGTTCATCGCCAGTAGCTTGGGCATGATGAGCGATGAAGAGAAGAAGGTGCAGAGGATTGAAGATATCAGAGAGTTGTTGAGTTGAAGTGCCAGGATCTGGGTGGTCGGTTCCAAAGGGTTGTGTCATATTGCTGCTGTACAGGCTAGGGATCTGGGGTATATTCTATTGGACAGTTGTTTCAAGCTGTTGCTGACTGGGCGGCTTTTTATGGAAGCATTTCTTGCACCAACGGACAGGGCTGTAGGCAGATTTTTATCGGAGTAAAATCACTGCTTGTTTTGATCACTTGAGCACATTAGCATGACGAAAAGCTTAGTTCGAATAAAGATATTCTAGATCTACAGTCCCCTCTTGCAGCCGACGGCTAGCGTGGATTTGTTTTTTGCTCATGTCATGGGTAGTTGAAGCTATGGTCCGGACGAGAATGTCGAATTTTTAATTCTACATACGCCTCTGGACGATAGCTTCAGCTACCCACATATGTTATTTTTCTAAGGCAGAGCTGGGGCATAGTCACACTATGTTCTAAAGCCCTGCTATTCTTCGCGCTAGCCATTGGCTGCGAGAGGGGGCTGTATCAAGACGCCGACAGCAGTACAGTTGGTAGAGGTTCTAAGATCAGACCATGGGGCGAGATGTAATTAGCTGAAAATAGCCCCCGTGAGGTTGACCCTTAAAGGAAAGCAGTCGGCTTGAGTGGGGCACGCTCGCTCGTCTGCAACGATGCTTTGAAGGCATAAAAGCACGGCCTCTTGTTGACATCTCGAGTCCAAGTTAAAAAAAAAAGCACCTCCATGATTCTGGACACAATATATTAAATCATGGTCTAAAGAAAGCGCCTGCCCTTCTAGCACCTTCTACACTCCTGACAAAGACGAGAACATGAGCGAGGTCGGCGCATCCGTTGTAGAGTCGACTATTAAGCTCTTCACTTTTTGTCGCTGTCTACAGAAGAAGTGGGAGACGATCTCAAGCTCATGGCTATGTGGCATTGCAGTGTTGGGTCCCATTGTGAATGTTCTCACGAACTGACCTTGGTACAGTGGCGCAGGCTCATCGGACTCGATGCGTCGTTAATATGAATTTCCAGCTGCGAGACTGAGGAAAGCAAAGCGAGCTCGGATTGGTGGGCATGAGGTGGAGCGACAAGGCGCGGCAAAACGTCGGAACGATCGAAAAGTTGCTCGAAATTTTTGGAGCGCCCGCACTGAAGCTTCTCACGACTGCGACGGCAGCTCCACAACACCACCACCACTTCTCACCCGCCAGCCTCCACGACCCTTCCCTTTCCTTCTCACTCGCTCTCAGTCGGAAAGTCAGTCGCTGCACAATGGCCAAGGACAAGGTTAAGGACAAGAAGGAGAAGAAGGAGAAGCGCTCCGAGTCCGACGGCATCAAGAAGAGCAAGAAGGACAAGAAGGAGAAGAAGTCTGAGCACATCACTGAGGCTCTCCTCGCTAGCGTGAGCGATGCCAGCTCTGGCGCCGATGTCAAGACCACCGTCGCTATCAGGACTGTCGCCGACGAGAGCGATGATGAGACTGCCCGCCCGGCCGTCGTTTCCGCCAACCTGGTTCCCTTCGCCGTGCCGCTGGCCGACGACAAGACGACCAAGAAGCTCTTCAAGACTGTGAAGAAGGGTACGTTGCCGCTCTACCTTTTGCGCAGGAAATCAGCGCACATATCCTGCCATAGAAGCTTGCAGCTAACCAGCCCTCGCACACAGCCGCCAAGCACAAGACGCTCAAGCGCGGCGTTAAGGAAGTCGTCAAGGCCGTGCGCAAGTCGCCGACGAACATGCCCGCCTCGTCGCTGATCGAGGACCCGTCCGCCATCGTCGTCATTGCCGCCGATATCAGCCCCATGGACGTCATCTCGCACATCCCCGTCCTGTGTGAGGAGCACAACATCCCCTACATCTTCGTCAGCTCGCGCGCCGAGCTCGGCGCCGCCGGCAACACCAAGCGCCCCACCTCGGTCGTGATGATCTGCAAGGACCGCGGCACCAAGAAGGGCGCCGCCGACGAGAAGCCCGAGGATGAGGCCGAGTACAAGGAGTCGTACGACGGCGTCGCCAAGGCCGTGCTCAAGGCCTCGAAGGGCGTGAGGCGTTGAAACGAGGAAAGTAGCGCATTTGTGTGAGGGTTTTCCTTGCGGATTACTGGTGGGGTTGGAGATGCTGAGAGAGCAGCGTTGTTACTTGTGTGCCGCTTTGTTGGCCATGAGGTGTCGGATGGAGAAGGAAAGATGATCTCCCTGCTGCTCACAATAAATCACGGGAATGATACGGCGCATGCGGCGTTGGACGGTCGGATACGGCTTCTTTTGTGTACAGTTGCTCCTCGGGCTTCGACAATCAGCGAACGAAAAAAAAAGTTGGTGGCGAGTTAACTCTGTCAATGAGATGGGAGGAATGGCTGTCCGACCGAAACATAGCAGCTGCCATACATGGTGGCTCATACTAAATCAAGAGAAGTTCGATTCATATTCTTGGCGCGTTCACAACCTCGAATATTTCTTTTTGAGCCGTGCGAACTAAATTTTCTAACCGAGCACGATCAATCGTTTTCAATTAGACCTGTTGTCACGAGTAAGTTGGCCATCTAGTTGAGATTGCCTGCTCACGAATTGTTGGATTACTGAAGAAAGCAGAATTGATCGGAAGAAATCTTGATTTCTTTGCGGCTCATCTAAAACATTATCCTTTTCTATAGGAGCTCGCTTCATGGAACCCCGGATCCATGATTCCAAATCCCAGTCATCTAACGCCTTTTTTCCATGCTTCCAATATTAAAAAATAACCAGTACGCCAAAATCCTTGGTATCTTGCGTCGAAGAAAAATCCGCAGTCTTGCTCTAAAAAAGCGCTCAAAAGCTCACATCCGGTGTCCTCTTCCTCTACACACTTTCTCTAGTGGAAGACCCAAAGAGGCAAGCCACCGGGGCCTCTGGCGGCTCTCCTGCCATCCTCGCCCTCCATTTCGACGTAGGCGGGGGTGGAGCTGCCGCTCCTCATCTCCTCCTCGGTCTCGATGGGGCTCTCCATGACCAGCTCCAGCCAGTGGGCGAAGCCGGGCTCGATGCTGCCGGTGATCTTGGCCTTGCCGACGCCGCGGACGTCCTCGAAGAGACGCAGGACGCTGTAGTCACAAGCCTCGAACTGGGCCTGCCAGCAGTCGACCTCGAGCGAATCGCAGCCGGAGAAGGCGGCGGCGACGTCCTGGGCGGTGAAGAAGGGGTCGGTGTCCAGGCGGATGCTGACGCGCCAGTTGCGGATCTGCGACGAGACCGAGTTGCGCAGGACGGGCTTGGCGGGCTCGATGAGGAAGGGCATCTTGGTGAGGAGGGTGCCGTGGGCGGAGAAGGTGTTGCGGGCGTACAGGATGGGCGTCGCCTCGTCGTGGATCTGCTTGCAGGTGCTGAGGATGGCCGGGTGGATGTCGGCCTTGGGCAGGTTGCGGCACGCCGACGAGTGGTAGCTGGCGGCGCGGCGTTGTTGCTGCGTCAGATCCGGCGGCGTGAGGAGCATCTCGTATATTTCATTGCGGAGCTCGCCCGGCAGGCGGAGGAAGGGCGAGGTCTGCGTCTTCTGCTCCGGCATTGGCGTGGGTTGCGGCTGCGGTGGTGGTGATGCGCCGCGGAGGGTCATGGTGGCGGGTTGTTGGTTGAATGTGGTTGTTGTCGTCGTAGCCATGGTTGTTGATTGTGTTGGTGGTTCTCCGATGGTGGTTTGTGTGGAGGTTGGTGGTGATTGCTCGTCAATTGATATGCTGTTTGCTGATGATGGACGAATGTAGCAGTGTTTGGCGGGCGTATATATGTAGTATGCTGCTAAGGCGGCCGATAATAGGAGCACAAGCATGGGCACCGGGCCGCCTCGCATGTATCTCGCACGGCCATGGCGTGTTCGCGTGTTTCTGGCTTATCGCGTGAGTGGTTTTCGCAAAAGTTGGAAATCGGGATGTGCGACGCAGGTGTGCGTAAGGTGTACGAGAACGGGAGTAATCGGGAGGGCTGCTGTCGTCGGGGGCGCCTCGGGGCCGCGGGAAAGTAAGGTGATCCTCAGCGTGCACGGGCCGCCGTCACCTGTATCTCTGACGCCCAGCCAATCGCCTGCCGCTCGCCGGCCAGGGTTCTGTCACGAATGTAGGTGGTGGAGTGATGCTGCCTCATTCGATCGCCCCATCCCTTGCAACCAGCAGAGCCCCCTTCTCAGCCTTCCACCGCCGAGCCTTCCCGACTTTCGCCCACCTCTAGTGCCCGTTCTTCGGCCCGCTTCCAGGCCATGTACCACGTCGATCGTCCCTGGCTTCGCCGCCCTGTGCCACGATCCTCTGCTGACCGGCACTTGCAACGTCCCGAAAAAGATTTGTTCTGGCCGCGCCACGTCTGAGTCCAGTCCAACACGAGCTGTCGAGATGACTCTGCACATCCTCACCGACAGAACCTGTCTGAGCTTGTGCCTTTGTACTCCAACCACAGCCCGCGGAACGACTGCCGGAACCTGGCTTTGCATGCCTACCTACGGCTCACAGGTATCACTTTGGCCAGTGATTCGCTAAATCACCGCTGTCAACGCGTCAGTCCCACAGCGCCAGGGATATGCTGTCTGCTTCACTTTGAACGTCCTGCTGAGGTATTTTTTGGTTTTCCTTTTCTTTTTCTTCTTTTACCTTGCTGCATCGGAGTCCACGAACGACGTCTCCGGAAGCGAGATAACAGGTTCCGCGAGACATGACAGGGTCGCCCATGCTCAGTCAGACCACATAGAGCATGTGTTTGTGCATGATAGTAACACACTTCCAACTGCTGGTGACTCAGCGGCGACAACGGCGCCGAGGGTTTGTGGAGAGCCAAGGCCGTCCGGGAGATCGCCGCGTCCTTATCGGGTTAAACGAGCGGATGATGAAGATCCAGGAATGCCCCTTTGAGCGGATGCTTTCGCCGGTTGATTTTCGTCTCTTTTGGGGACCGAGCGCCACTTCCACGATCGTGCTCCTCCCGGCGATCGGCATCTATCGGGTGTATATGACGATACTCACAGGCCCGGGCCTGTGAGTTGGTCGAATCCTGCTAATCTCCTGTTCATCCAGCTATTTTCACAAAAATTTTGGCTCCGTCGAATTGGTGGCTCTGACTCCTACTACACTGTTAACTGACTCACACTAAGCCTTTCGCAGCCCATCAGGAGGGCCTTGTTACAAAATAACTCAAGGTGATATTTGCAGAGGCTCCGACGGTGGCCTCAGCATCCAGGCGGTCGAAAAGTCCCGGAACAACCAAATTTGAAAATGGTTCCCATGGTCAGTAGCTACGTCAAGGCATAAACTTACTATGAGCCGTCATCGGGTGTCCGGATCTGAGTCTTTTTTTTGTCTCTCCGAGAAGCAAGTATCCACAGGCTCCTGGGCTCTTCGGGTTTTGGCGACTTGCTTGGGCACCAGACTATTGTCTCGCCAGGGGAAAGGGTGCGATCAACACGACGTGTCATGTCGGGCATGACAGAGTTTGCGCACATGCTCGTTATCGAGGCCCGAGGTTTCGTACAACATCGGCGGTCTAGCCAAAGGTGAGATGACGGGCTGTTGACGTGTTGTTCCAGGAACTTCTCCGAGGCATCCGGTTTTGTGACTGTTCTAGTACCACAGCTAAGTTGGATAACGGGCCGAGAGTCCTGGGACATGGTATTGGGATAATTGGCGCGATAGATCCACGACAAGCGGCATGCAGATGGAACCTTGGAAGTTCTAGTTGGCTAGGGTGGATAATGCGGGCCGTTCGGATTGTGATGGTTCGATAGGAGCTGCTAGGCTGGTGTCGAAGCGTTGGTTGGACGTCATTACGATAGCGGCTGATGCGATCGCGCAAGTGCTTCTATTGACGGTCGGGTCTTTCATGTGAAATTAGTTTGACTCAAGCCCATTCACTACCTTTCCTAGCAGGTGTGTGAGTTTCTCGGGTCTAGCACAACCCTGAAGGAGCAGTCTGTAGCATGGTCTGTTCGACTGCAAGCATGAAGGGTTGCCAGAGCGAGGGAACAAAACTGCGAGGAAAAAGGAACAGAGCAGGGGGATAGCCGGAGCTAAGCGGCGGTCATCTGGAGGATTAAGTATTCCCCTGATAAAATGGACCATTGTCCTCTCATGATCTGGTGAGATTCGTCTGTGCAGGCTATTTGGAGCCTTGGGCCCGCTTCTCGTGGTCCGGTTCTTGCCGGTTGTCACGCTGTTGGGAGATGCACATTAACCGGCAGCATGCCGAGACGGCATTGCATACGGCAATCCTCATTCGGCAGCGCCGGCACTCGAGCACCACAGCGAATGAGATCTCTAGATTTTCGGATGTATTTGAAAACCGAGAAATGGGCGAATGAGAGTTGCGGAAAGCCACTGCAAAAGTGGCGAAAAAGGTTGAGGGGCTGGCACGGCTTTCTTTCGGAGTGTGATCGTCCATACCATCTAGTCCAAGGGATCAGACGCATGTCAGCAGGAGCGTCAGCCTCAAGTGGAGTGAGCAGTCCCCAAAAAGGGAGTGAGAAAGAACAGGAAATGGTGATAGGATGATGCTGAGCAATTGAACATGACTACATTCAGTAGGTTGCTGCAAGCCGTTCCAGCAAGTGATCCTTGGCCGTCAGCACCGTGGCCCTCTCACCCGCACCCTCCTTCCCACCCTTCTCCTTCACCACGTCGCTCGGCACCGGGACCAGTTTCGCATCGTCCACGGGGTGGCAGAAGTACGCGATGCTATACCTATCGTCTCCCACTCCACCTGCATCCTCCCGCGGAAACACAACCCGGTGCACCGTGCTCTTCAGGAGCCCGTCGGTCCAGTAACTCAGCAGGTCCCCGATGTTCACGAGCACGGGCGGCTGCGCCTCGTCGCCTGTTGGGTTGACGGGAACGGGTGCCCACGCTCCCTCGGGCGTCAGGATCTCAAGCCCAGGCTGGCCCCGCGGCTGCTGGAAGAGTAGCGTGACGCTGCCGTAGTCGGAGTGGGCGCCGGCGCGGATGTCGGTGCTGTCAATGGGCGGCAGCGCCGGGTAGTACAGCAGGCGGAGGATTGAGCCGGACGGGCCCGCGGATCTGTCGTGCCGTGTCGCAAACCAGGATTCGCCGCCTTCAGAAGCTGGAATGCGGAGAGCGAGGCCGAAGAGGCGGAGCAAGTGGTTGCAGAGGGCATGGCACCGGGCCTGAAAGTCACCAAGCTGAGATTCATGTGGCGCTAGGGGCGCGGGCAGTGGCTGCGGGGCCTGGTTGGAGGGCGTGTATTCACCAATGTTGAAGGCCCTGACAAGGATTTAAGAGTCAACTCGGGAGGCATCTAGAGGAAGAGAGACAAACTCCTTGAAGTCACCGCGCTGTAAATCGTTAGGTAAGACTCAAAAGTGGGATGGCGGAGAAACACAAGTCAAGCCAAAGTCGATCGCCAGCAGATTAAATCCCACAAGAATAGACATCTGATTCTGCTGGTGGAAGTAGGTACCTTTTGACTCTTGGGGTCTAGGGTCTCGGTGTGCATGCCCACCCAGCCTTGGTTCTTGCCCTTTTGATAAGAGCATTCAGCTTTCACTTCGTAGGGCGATTTGAAAAAAGTACGAGACTTGAGATGTCAGAGAGCGCCCGAACGGGAATGCACATTCTGGAATACCAATTCGAAGACCGCTCGGACGTGCTCAGGTGGTAGGATGTTGCGGTAGTTGCTGACAAAGATGAAGCCATGAGTGGAAGCAGCCTCGAGCAGTTTCTTGGCCGCCTCAGTCGTGGGTGACGCGACGTCGATTACGGGAATGACCGTGGCGGAACTGGTGGCGGCTGGCATCTTGGGGGTGGGGTGGATGCAAGCAGTGAGGTACGGGCGTGGTGTTGAGGCGGCGTAGGGCTGAGGGTGCAGGGACCGCGTTTGAGCGGGCAGGCGGTCGCTAGCGCGTTGCTGTTGCGGGCGTCGCCTCCGCGGTGCGACACCACTGACCACGCAGCTTGCGCCCAGCTCCTCGACAACCACCACAAGCAGCTGCCTCCAGGCGCCGCCTTCCACCCCCACCTCTGCTCCAACCTTCCCGTCGCCCTCGGCGGAGTGCGTCCCTCCTGCGCATCCTCTCCTTCAAATCGCCCTGTCTTTAATTGCCAGTTGCCCTTTCCTCATCCCCGACGGCCTAGCCTCGCACCATGATCTCTACCCAGGACGACTGGGCCGCCAACCTGGCCGAGCACTCCAAGCTTGAGGAGCTCTCTGGCTGTTCTGTCGCTATCGATGCCGCCGACCACCTTAATCGTCTACTCAACGACCCTCAATGGAAGGAGCCGCTGCTCCCCGCCCTGGGCGGTCTGCCGTTTTCTATGAAGCGCCTGGTGCTCGACGACCTGCAGCGCTGGAAGAACCACAACATCACACCGTTCTTCGTCTTCAACGGTCTGGACTTTGGCAAGCGCGATAAATCCTTCCGCACCTCAGACGAAGCCTCGCGCGTCACCGCCGAAGCTTGGGAGCTCTACAACCAGAGTGAGGCCGAACGCGCTGTGTCCACGTTTGGGGAGGCTCGTACGTCATCTCATCCCCGATCGTAAGAGAGTCGCTCTGACGTGCACAGCTTCGACCAGGACCGATGACTACCTGCGCAACTTCCAGTTTCTCTTGAACGAGGCCGGCGCCGAGTTCATTGTCGCACCTTACACCGCGTGGGCCCAGGTAGGTGCACCAATTGGCAGGGAAAGGAACCTTAGCTGATCAACTTGCAGCTCGCATACCTCGAGAAGAACGCCAAGCATCAATGGCAAGCCATCGCTGGTCCGTCCGAGCTGCTTTTCTTCGACATCGAGAGAGTGATCACAGCATGGGATTGGGAGCGCGGCGAGTTCACGTGGATGGGGAGGCGGCAGTGCATGAGCGATTTGGGCAACCTGGGCCCCGACCAATTCGTCGATGCATGCCTGTTGGCAGGCTCTGAGCTGCTGCCTCCTCTGCCCATGCTCGAAACTCGCAGGAACAAGCCTAAGATCAGGAGTGCTGTCGAGATGATGATGTCACTAGGTCGTACCGGCATGTCTGTCTGCCAGAACTACCAAGATGACCCTAAGCTCCGCTCCATGAACTACACCGACCGGTTCATGCGCGCCAAGATGTCCATTCAACACCACATTGTTCTCACCCTTGACGGCAAAGTCGAAGTCCTGAACAACGAACACGCCCCCAGCGATATTCACGAGTTCATGAGCCAGCGCCTTCCCGATGAGGTCTACTTCTATCTCTCCAGGGGCGCAATTGGCTCGAGGGTTTTGACTGTGCGTACGTCTGCGGAAATCATCGAGATTGCTCCGCTGGACGGTGGTGAATCCCAAGAATACCGTGAGCTCGTGCGCGACCAGCTTATTCCCCTTCGCAACACTACCATTTCCCTCCTCTCGTCGTCTCTTCACCGCTTCTACCAGCATAAGAACGTAAACCTGTACACATGGTTCGACCGCACCAATGCCAAGCCTATCACGTTGAGGGATACGTCGGACTTCCGCCCCATCCTGAGCAACTGGAACGTGAAGGCAGCGCTGATCCAGGAGAAGGTCAAGTCGTTGGAGGGAGCAGAGACAATCGGCTTTGCAATCCAGTCTCTGAAGGATGCCGACTTTGCTGCGAAGACATTGACTAAGAAGGACACTTCGAAGCTTCTGAGCGCCAGTGATGAGCTTCTTTACAACTCAGTCTGGCGATTCTTGCAGCTGCGCGAGTTTGTTGACGCTAAGCACAACCTCACGCCGTGGGGTGAGGCTCTGAACGCCGCCATCACGGCGCTCAATGGGCGCTCTGAGCTAGAGGAGTCTGTTTTCATCGCTATGGAGCTTGCCCGCCTCAACATCCTCACCTCTAAGAACATGTTCCCTTCATACGGCGGTCCGCCCATCCGCGGTTCCGAGGCGGACAAGCGCAACAATCTCCTTGTATCACGCGTCGCTTGCTTGGGCAGACTCCGCCACAAGCCCATCGGCTTCACCGGCCCACTGAGCAGGCACCTGCTGGGCTACCACTCGGTGATCTCTTCGGTGCGCAGCAGCCTTCGTGATCTCGCCGAAGTCAGCCTTACGACCCTCCTTCTCAACGGTGATGCCGAGCGTGACCGCAGCGACTACACGGATCTCGGGATCAAGCTTCCCTTTGGCATCCCCAACGACTGTGCGATGGGTATCGCGGTCAAGTCCTACCTCGATGAACTTCACATCCAGTCTGACCCGACGACCCCCGAGGCAAAGGCCGGCACCAAGACTCGTGCGGCTCGTGATTGGTTCCCTGAGAGTATTGATTTCATCGGCGATCTTGACATTGCCTTCAAGCTGTGGGACGCCGTATACGCCGGTATCAAGAAGGCAAGTGAAAGTGGTCTGGTGAGAGATGGCGCAGCTTGGGACGAGGTGAACAAGTGGCTTGGTCCTAGACGCTGAAGGGGGTCTCGATGTGCGTTACGATGGTATGATGAACAGGGGAATCAGTTGCTGAAACGAACTCGATGGGCATGTTCAAAGGGAACAAAGTGCAGGATGCGTAATACATGAAGTATCGGGGAAGATATCTCAAAGTCATCGATGTAATTGCTCGACTTTGCTCATCCGTCGAGATATGCAGAAGTAGGAGGGAGCTAACGGAGGATGAACTTGATTTGACATGGAGAGGTGGAAACAATTAGTTGCCGGAGAGAAGAAAAAACGGAAATAACCAAGGATATCAACCATGTGCTTAGGCACTTGCGGCGTATATGCTGCGACACAATTCAATGAAAACTTCAAGGCGCCATGTCCTGCAGCCATGTTTGCGATTTCCAGATTATGAAGATTCGGGATCGGATACCGGGAGGTGCCGACGTGCTATTCCGGGACCGATGCCGGGCCTGCGGCGAAGAACAACCGCGCCGTGCCCCGCGGTCAATCCGAACTGCACATCCCACCTCGCCGACTCCACACGTAAATTTCCCCACGACCACTTCGAACCGCCATTGATCCGCCCTCGCACCGCCTGCTATCGACCGCACCTCTTTTCCCTGCATACTGCAAGTTCCGTCGGACCCCACGCTCGACAATGGCTACCGAAGGCACCGAACTGGCCGCGGCGCCGGCGCCGGCGACCCAAACTTCGTCCTCCGCTACCTCAGAGCTCCCCGTGGTCAACATCGGCACGCGGCGATCAGTGCTGGCGCGGGTGCAGACGGACATTGTGGAGGCGGCGCTGAAAGAGGCGTGGCCGGGCAGGAAGTACGCGATCCACGCCATGGCGACCATGGGCGACAAGAACCAGACCACGGCGCTGCACGAGTTTGGGGCCAAGAGCCTGTGGACGCACGAGCTGGAGGCGCTGCTGGCGAAGGGAGAGCTGGACATGATTGTGCATAGCTTGAAGGGTAGGTCACACTGGTTTTGGCGCTCGAAGGCTTGCTTCTAGAGTCTTGCGCCGCCTTTTCATTTCCTAGTCTTTCATGTGAAGGCATGCAGCTGATACCAACTGCCTACAGACATGCCCACCCAGCTACCGCCCGGCATGGCCATCGGTGCCATCTTCCCACGCGAGGATCCGCGCGACGCCTTCGTCCTCAAGGCTTCGCTAGCAGCCGACCCGGCGACGGCCTCGACGCACGCGACCATCAGCTCGCTCCCCGCGGGCTCCGTCATTGGCACGTCGTCGGTGCGGCGGTCGGCGCAGCTCAAGCGGCTGTACCCGCACCTGCGCTTCGCCGACGTGCGCGGCAACGTGGGCACGCGGCTGGCCAAGCTCGACAGCACCGACCCGGACGCGGTGCAGTACACGGCGCTGATCCTGGCGGCGGCCGGGCTGAAGCGGCTGGGCCTGCAGGACCGCATCACGTCGCTGCTGAGCAAGAAGGAGGGCGGCATGCTGCACGCCGTGGGCCAAGGCGCCCTGGGCATCGAGGTGCGCTCCGACGACAAGCACGCCCTCGAGCTGCTGTCGCGCGTCGGCTGCGAGCGCACCGCCCGCGCCTGCCTCGCCGAGCGCAGCCTCATGCGCACCCTCGAGGGCGGCTGCAGCGTACCCATCGGCGTCGAGACCGAGTGGCTCGCCGACGACAAGGACGACCTGATCATGCGCGCCGTCGTCACCAGCCTGGACGGCGCCGACGCCGCCGAGGTCGAGCTGACCACCAAGATCGACTCCAGGGAGGCTGCCGACGAGTTTGGCAGAACCGTCGCCGCCGCGCTGGTCGAGAGGGGCGCCTCCGCCATCTTGGAGAAAATCAATCTGAACAGGGATATCGTGAAGGCTCAGGGTGACGCGTAGGGAGTGAGGAAGAGGTCAATGGTGGAATAGGGGACTTGGGGAAAAGAGAGTGAAGCCTCGCCGATATCTTGAAAGAACGGGGGGTTGCGCATTTGGTGCTAGTTTCTTTTATTTCTCATACATAGTTACAACTGGCACTTTGAATCTGATCATAGGTGGCGAGGAGTAGTACGCACTGGCATGGAAAGCTATCAGAATGTGGGGGAAGTTGCAGGAAGGTGATACTTCATGAGTAGAGAGGGCAAAGTGGCTGGCTCTGATGGATGACTAGGCATCGAAATACACCCTCATTCTATTCTCTTCACCTCTTCAAGCTTTCCCTTTTCAAACAATTGGACAAACAGGAATGGTCAATTCGCTAGTGAACGACGGGCCTGGGCTGATGGACGCTTTCGCTGTTATATCAACGGATACACAACATTTCACTAGTTCAAGTCTTATATCTTACCACGTCCGAATACTATCATGAGAGTTTTCCTGCTCTGACATATACATGTCCGTGTTTCCACATTCAAACGCAAGTACACGAAGATCTTATACCCAAATAAGCTTTTATGTCACTCGTCACTCCAGCAGCACACCGCTCCAAACCAATATCATGAAAGTAGCTTAGAAGGTTAAAGTATCGAGTAATAAAATGTATCCTGGTATACCGCTATCTGACATCGTTCAATCTCTTCCCTTCGCCGCTCCACCTTCAATCTTTTTTTTTTCTTTCCCCGTCAACTGCGACAATGTTACCCGCCACCCCCCTTTCCCGATGCCATCTCTTCTAATAATCATCAACCAATCATTCTTTCGAGATATCGTGTAAAAGGGGCTTGCGCATTACTTATACTGTTCCGGCCATATCGACAGGGAAAAAATAACCTAAGAGGAATCAAAAAAATTAAGCTACAAGAAGCAGAAGTTCTTTCCCACCCCCAACCCAATCATCATATCATCCCCCACCATATTTGTTTAATCAGGTTCTCTCATCATACCGCATCATTTCCCATCGGATTTTTCATCTTCATACCCATCATATCCCAGTTATTTTTTTTCTCTCCTCCTACTTCTTGAACCACCTCAGACCGCTCGAAGTCCTCTTGTGATGTCCCTTCCCACCATTTCCGCCTTCCGATGCTTCTCCCTCACCGTTCTCTGCGCCGTCTTCACCGCCCTCCTGCTGCATCGTCGGACGGGTCGGTTCGGCGAATCTGATACCGGGAGTCTTCTGCTGCTGCTGTTCCGGCTCGGATTCTTGTTCCTGCTCTTGCGCCTTGGCCGCCTCTGCCTCTGCCTCTGCCTTGGCCTTTGCTTCTGCCTCAGCCTCAGCCTCCGCCTTTGCTTCTTCTTCATCTTGCTCGGCAACAGCGGCGGCGGCAGCAGCAGCAGCGGCCTTCGCCTTCTCCCGCTCCGCCTTCTTCTCCGCTGGCATCTGTCTCCTGATGCCCTTGCCGTCCTCTTCCTCGCTCTCGCTGTCCGTCGACTCGTCGCCTCCACCGAGACCCAGCGCGCCCTCACGTCTCCTGCGTTCCGCCGCGGTCTCGCCCTCGTCAAGGTGCGTAGGCTGCGCGCGCGATTTCTCGCCAGTCTCCGTGCGGCCCAAGGCCTTGGCCACGCCTCCCCGACGGGTGGATGACGAGCCTTCGGTGCTGTTGCGGCTGAGCGGGCGAGCTGGGGCACCCGGCGATATGCCCGGTGAGCGAGACGAAGATGCGGTGGCAGCCTGACGGCGGCGGGCTTCTGCTGCCGTTTCACGGCCACCGAGGGCGTCGCGGACGTTGTGGAATGGGATGTCATCTTCCTCGCCTGAGTCGCTCGCACGGTCGGATGCTGCGGCGGCAGGCGAGGCCTTGCGGATGTGTTCGGCAGCTTCGTTCTGTTGCTGCTGCAGACGCATGTGGTCCCTCGCGTCGTTGCGGGCCTCTTCCTTGACAGGCTCAGGGACATCGCTGTTCTCGACGAACTTGGTGCGCGCCTTCGGGTCCATCTGCTGGATCTGCTGGATGAACTCGGCCTTGCTCATGCGGCGACCGCCCGCGTTGACAGTAAAGCGGATGCGCTCGTCGTCGCTTTCCTCCTCTTGCATCCTCTTCTTCTTCTTCTCATCGCGGGGGTTGGTGCTGTCACCGGTAACCTCCCCTTGGCTTGCTGCGGCCTCGGCCTCGCCGTGGGACATGCCAAGGTAGGTACCCATGCGCGCCAAACGTTGGCGGGTCTTGTCACTGACTGCGGCCTTCTCGCTTTGTTTCGCCCCCTCTGCCGGAATGTCGTACTTCTTGATGACTTCACCGTCTTCGTCCTCCACGATGATCGTGTTGCCGAACTGGTAGGCCAGGGCGGGTCCGCGCTTCTTCTTCTGTCCCTGTTCACCCTCGGCGCCAGTGTGGCGGCGGTGAAGCATGTCACGCCAGTGCTTCTTCGGATGCTCGGCGGCGTCCTTGATTTCATGGGCGGCTTTTTGGCCCTCGCCAGCGCGCTGGTTGTGTTCAGTCTGTGCGACGCCACCCTCTACGTCTTTCTCCTTCATGAGCTTGCGACCATCCTTCTTGGCCTCTCGCTTGATCTCGTCCTCAGACTTGTCTTTGATGTCTCGAACGTCCAGTACGTTGCCCTCTTCATCCTCAAAGATCATCTTGTCACCTTCCTGGTAGACTTCCTGCTCGGGAGACCTGATCTTGTCGATGTCAGGAGAGTCATCGCTGTTCAGAGCGGTCGTATCCGAATCGTCACGTGCGTTGGGGGGCGAATCGGCGGGGTCATGCTCGCGGCGTGCAGGAGTAATTGCAGACTGGCTGATAGGTCCACCTGGGCCCATGCTTCTCCTTCTTCTGGTAGGCCGCCGGCTGGATGACCGACTCTGAGCGTCGTCGTCCTTCTTCCTTCCAAGGAAATTGCGCGGTACGCTGAGGAAGCCTTCGGAGTTATAGTCGCCCTTCTCATCCCATGAAGAGTCGGTCTCAGGCTCGCCAGGTCGGCGTAGGGACATGGAGCTCTTTGAACGAGACTGAATGCGTGGCAGTCGGTCCATCCAGCTGGGTCCATCCTCGTTTGCTTGAGTGTAGGACAAGGTTAGCGTCAACGTATTGATGTGCTTGCCCAACGTGAAGACAGCAATAGAGGAGCCGTGGACGACAATGGAGCAAATGACCAGGAAACACGTGATGGGCCAGATCAACTCGATGATATCTAGATGTGGAAAATCTGGTGAAGACGGTAACTCAGCCAGAGGTGTCGTCTCTTCAGTCTCCAGCTCGGCACGTGCGAGAATGGCGACGAAGAGCGCGCCGACTCCGATAGGCCCAAAGTGACCAGCAAAAAGCGCTTCGCGGTACGTTTTGATATCTGGAATTAGGGGCTTCATGAGCATCATGATGGGGATCCGGCGGAATAGAAGGACCAGGATTGCGATAACGACGAGTCTCCAGGCGCTGAGTCCAATGATGTCCGAGTTGAACTGCTCCCAGGGTATGATGGTCCCAAAATAGACGAAGAAAGTCAAGTTGATGAGCAAATCAATGACGTTGGATACGTGGGACTCCTCTGTCTTCTCCAAAAACCAGCCATCATTACTGAAGCCAACGCCGCATGCGAAGCCTATCAGCAAGTCATCCATGCCAAGCAAACTTCCGGATCCAGCGCAAAACAGCGCAAGAACAAAGTAGAAGACCAAGAAACTCTCACGATCAATGAGATCCTTCTCGTGCGAGTATCTGATGAGGCGCCTGGCAATGTACCCGATGGTCACGCCAAACACGGCACCGAAAATGCACTCGTACAGGACGGTAAAGCAGAACCAGTGAAGAGCGACCTCATTGGGATGATGCCTGTAACGAATGATGTAAACAGCCAGGTAGATGAAAGGGAAGGCCATGCCATCGTTGCAGCCGGACTCGGCGGACAGAAGATCACGCAAATGCTTGGGCACACGCTTCGCGAACTTGCCCTTACCAACGACCGAAGAGGCCAGGACAGGATCGGTGGCGGTGACGCAGGCAGCAACGCAGAGACTGTCCAGCCAGTCGAGCCTGTGGTGCATGAAGGCCCAGATGAACAAGCTCGTTATCAGCCAGCCGAAGGTCATGACGGGGATCAGCAGGGCGGTAACGGATCTCCAGTGGCGCTCCATGTAGGCCTTGGGCAATTCGACGCCGACGGCAAAGCACTGGACGACCAGGACAATGCGGGAAAATTCCAGGGTGATCAGATCGGTGTTGCCCCATTCCAGCGGATTGATGAGGTTGGCGGCATGTGGGCCGAATATAATACCACAAATGGTGGCGACGGTGGCTTCACCTATGTACAAGCGCTCCTTGATGACGGAGGAACAGAGCATGAACAGCGAGGTGAAGCCGCCCAGGATGATGTACACCAAGTGCGGCTTGGTGATGGAAAGGTGTTCCCAGGCCATGGTGGCGGCTCTCGACTAGCGTAGCCCTGCGCTCTGAGGAACGGGTGTAGCGGTAACGACAGGCGGCCGGTGGGTGGTGTGAGAGGACAGGGCGGTTATGTGCCAACGAAAACGGAGGGCGTCGTATGGCAGACGCCTTCGCTCGGGTTGCTCGCCGTGAATTGGAAGGCCGGGGTGTGCTGCATGTAGTCGCTGGTCGCGCCCAGTCGCCGCTCCGTTCAGCCGTAGTGGGCGGTGTGGAAGGGGAAGGAAGGTATCGACGGCGGTGACGGTGGGATAGCAAATGGTAGAGCTGGCGTTGTAGGGCAGCGAATCTTCTGGAGGGCGCTAGGAGCCCCGAGCGTTGGGAAGGTCTGCAGGGCGCACGGCAGTGGTGAGCCCGGCAATCGAAGGTCGGGTTTGGTTGTCGCGCAGACGCAGGGGAGCAGTAGGAGCGGGAGGAAGCAGCGTCGCGGCGGGCGCTCAATGTTTAACTAAGATTGGGACTCAGGCCGTACTTACATGGATTTGCCGCTTCGGGTGACGCAGCAGTGGATGGAGCCCACCGCTCGGCCTTACTCGTTGCTGGGCGATGACGGAGAGGCGCCCCGCCGCCTGCTGTTCTGTGCGCGGGGTGCAGAGCCTCCTCCACGGATTAAACGGCACGCTTTTTGAACCGTGGAATGCGCCAAGCTGCCAACAGTGCGAAGCCGCGCAGCAAAGAGGGCGAAGAGGAGGCAAGCCGTCTTGGTGAGATTCGCGACCACTGCGGCGGTCCTGCCTGGCCGCGTCTCGTACTTGTATTCGCCGTGGCAGCCATGGCATCCCCATCGCAACCTCCGCGCGGATTTCTTAGCCCGGGCGTGCTCAGGCTTGGCTCTTGGCTGCAGTGCCGCCGCAGCAAATCGCATGCCTCGCCTCCCGACTGCCAGGTCCTCTGCCTTGGTCGCCCGCTGCGAAATCAACCACTTTGCTCCGAACGCCTGCTCCACCCAAGCTGACTCGGTTCGAACGCCGAGACGGCTGTTGCGGATCCATGGTGGGAGTCCCTTTGCTCGCCCTGGCTCGTGACTTGCGGCCCGCGGGGAATTGTCGACGGCGTACCGTGGTTGCCACCGCAGCAGACCGCCTCAGATAAGAAGTCGCAGGGGACATGAGCAAGCGCTTGCTGATCGCTGCACCCGCTTCCAGATGACCGCCTATCTTTTCTTGACTGCGGGATCTGAGGCGCGCCGCGCGGGGTGTGCTGGACGCCGGGCGTCCGCAAGCGAAGGCCCCAAATCCAAGGCCACAACCATGTGAGCACCGTCGCTGCTAGCCAATCACGCCATACATTCTTGGAACTATCTTCCTACTATGCGGTGTGGTCCTTATCTGCCAAGCACGCCGGCTGCCATACAAATACGTAGAAACAAAACCCAACTCCCGGCGCTCGCGCTCGCGTTTTGATGGGAAAATGACAAAGTCTAGAAGCAACCCAACAACGCCCCAGATGCAGCTGTGCAGTCGTGCAAATATAGCACACAGAACAAAACCAACGGAACTGAGCCATGCTGTGCAAGGGTCGGTCTCGGCCCCTTCTAAGCTACGCAGAACCCCGCTTGCCGTTCCGAATGGCCCCCAGTCAAATCATATCGTATCCAAAATCGTCTACTAGTCGTGAAGAAAATCGTAAATCGTGCTGTACAACATTCACTACCGGTCGAGCGGTAGCCACGTCCGCCGCTCGTCCATGCTGCGGTTGATTCGGCTGCCTGGAGTCAGCGGCACGTCCACCCGCCCCGGCGTCCGTGCGCTTTGTCCTTCACCGTCACTGTCCTCGTCGTACGCGTCTGACAGTCGTGAGAAGTAGTCAGCCAGCCCTGATGTTGGGCTGGCGATGCTCTCGTATTGCGGCGGCGGCGTCTGGAGAGGCGGTGGCGGCTCCTCGTCGTCGAACCCCGGCGGATTGAACGACGGCTGGCGCAGGAGGTGGATGGGTCGCTGCAGACGTGGGTCTGTTGGCCCACCAATGTGGGCCTGTTGCGGTCGAGCCAGTTGAGGACTAGGCACTTCAGGGACACTGTTGTGTGTGCGCGCGCTGTTGAGCGCGTTGATCGTCGGGATGAATGATGCTGGCGATCCGCGCCGAACTGGCGCCCCAGGGCACCCGCATTCCGGCATGGCTGAGATGTCCTCACCCGTCTCGGGCGACGAGTACGCAGGCAGCGCCGTGTTTGCCTGCGTGGCTCTGCAGGACAGGATGTGGAATGGTGAGTCGATGGAAATCTCAAAGTGCCGTCTTTTAGCCGGGTCGTTCTGATCAGGCCGTGACAGGCGCATGACGATCTGGGGAACACGTCAGTAACTGATCGACCTGCTCTGCTATGCAGAGTCAACATACCTTGATCCAGTGATGCACCTGGATGTTCTGATACGTCGTGTCGAAGTGCAACTTGTGCACCTTCGAGTCTTTCTCGCGCTGGTTATGGCAACTCGGCAGTTGCACATTGAACTCCATCTCAGTCGGTCCTATATTGCTTTCGCCGTCCAGGTTGCCGAGCAGATTTGTGGTATCCTGAAGAGTAATGTTGTCCATATCTCCCCGTGCCGCAGCGGTCCGCTGGTCGTATGGCACACCTCCTCCTGAAATGATCCTCATGGTGCTTCCTGGATACGTGCTGTTTGCCGGCCCGTCGGCTCGCTTTTCAAAGAGCTGCACTTTCCGCGTGGGCTCTATCCGGTGCACACGCTTGTTGTTGCAATAGTACTCGACGTTTTCGGTGACAAACACCTTGATTCGATGGCATTGCACTTTCGCCAGCGGCGTGAGTTTGAAGGCAATTGGCACTTGCGAACCCAGTGGGAAGGATTTGCCAGAAATGACAATGTCGTAGTGCAACTGGTCCTCCCAGTTACGGCTGATTGCAATAGGCTCGACTTGCTCGAGAGAGCCTTCCGAAGGTGCTCTGATGAGAACCACCTCCTTAGTCCCCACTAGGTTGGCTCTGAATGCGCCAGACCGCTCAACCACCGCTTCGAGTTCGTACTTCACGGAACCGAGATCGACATCGATGGTCTCTGGCAAGTGGCTGTCGAGCGGGAGTTCGAAATTGTAAATGTAGTCGCCGGGCTGGAAGGTTCGGTAACCTTTCTGGGCTATGGACGGTCCACCTGTGGAAGACTCTCCTTTGCCGAAACTTCTGGACTGGTTGACTTGCAACGAGAGCCGCTTTGCATCCTTCGAGCTGAGATTTGTGCTCGAGTTCATAGGCGAGCGGTCAAAATCAAAGGAAAGCTTGCCATTCTTGCCACTTAATGGCACTTGAAGGGTGCTCTCTTTCCGCTCGTGAAGTTCCACGTGATCCGCGCAAGTACCATGTTCGGCAGTTGGGAATTGAGCGTTGAAGAAGGGCCAAGTGTGGCTCATGATATGGTCCGTCTCCTCAAACTCGGTCTTCTTTGGGGGTATGCCTGCCTCATGTAAGTTTTGCAGGCCTGTCAATTGCTGCATGGAAAGGAAGTACCTTCGGGCCACTTTGTGGTGGCTTTGCCCTTGAACTTGAGCGTCACCGCCTTGATCTTGGCACTCTTCGTGATCCTCAAATGCAAGCTTCCGCGCAGCATGGCAGTGCTCCTCTCCGAATGCTCGCTGTGCTCGAACCCTTGCAAGAAGAGCACAGGCTCGGCCAATGCGATTCCGACGCTGATTCCATTGCCGGAGGCCAGGGGCTTGTCGTCTGGGATAGTCTGGGCGATGGAGGATACGACGCTCTTTCTGCTGCTGGTGGATCGGCCAGACGCCGAACGCACCGTTTCGGCAAGCACCGGTCTTGAAATCATGCCGCTTACTGGACCCCCGATGGGAGGATGGGGCATTGTGCGCAGAGTCTCACAGCTCACAGCGCGTTGGCCCTCGGCCGAAGATTGCTCGTTCTCTCCGCCGCGGACGCTGGGGGCGCGGGTGGGAGAGGGCGAGGTCTTGTCCTTGTCGCCGTGAGAGGCGATGAATGAGCGCAGGAAACGCTTTGCGTTCTCCCGTGGGCCTGCCAGTTTTTCTATGACCACTGGTCGACTTCTTCTTGACTTGCGGCGGGTGAGGGAGAAATCGGGTGGCACGCGAGCAATGTGAATGCGCTGGGGTCGGCGGCTGCGGGGGTTGAAGATGGGACCTCTGGTCTGGAGATAGTCCGAAGGCGTCGAGGTGCACACCGAGTGCCGGTTACTTTGTTGGCGCTCGTCGGGCAGGTAGCTGAGGCGACCACGTTCGGTGTGGACTCGGAGATACTCTGTCATGATGGCGATTGGCGTGAGCGTCAATCGTGCGCGAGAGCGGCGCGTGCAGGCATCCAAGAAGCAGGGACAAGGACGCGAATGGCAATGACAGCGGGTTTCAGAGAAATAAGAGGAGTGCCGGAGGGGGTAAGACGCGGGCGACGCGTGAGGGCGGGCACGACGCGGTGCGAGATGACGAGAGCGGACAAAGGAAGAGTGGGAGGACAGCGGCTGAGGGTCGGGGCTGATGAAGACTTACAGATCTGGGGAGACGATATGGGAAACGACTAACGGTGCTGCGGAGACAGGCATGCAGCATGCCGGTGTGCTCAGAGTGCCTTTTTTCGCGGGCGGTCAAGGGTTTGATGGACCGGCGTGGAATGTCATGCGCGGGCTCCACGCAAAAACGACTACTGAGACCGCTGCTCCCTGCTTAAAACGACCGGGGCGACTGGCGGCGGGAAACAGGATACTGGCGACGCAGGGTAGCGAAGCTTTCGCGGCGCCGAACGGGCAGGTCGGCGGCAGATCTCGAGTGGAGGGCGGGCGGCGTCAGTGCCAGTGCAGCGCCAGCACCATCGCAAGACGAGAGAGGGCTCTGATGGCCAATAACCCGGCAGTGCGCTCCCTAATAAGACCGATGATTCCTTCTTGCACTGCGGCCAGCCCAGAGCGGCTTAGAACGGTGACCTCACCACCCGCGACAGCAGGATCAACGAGTGCCGCGGCCGCCCTTCCGAGCCTTCCGGGTGCTGCATTCTGGTCTCGACTCTTGGATGCTCGCGCTCTGCAACCAGGCGTGCTGCGCAAGAGCCACGCTGGCTACGCTACGGCCCAAAGGCTGGAGGCTGTTGCTGCAGCAGCAGCGGCCGCCGCCCGGCGCTCTGCGCGCTGCGCGCAGCCCAGGCTATCCCGACAAGCAGCCCTCTTGAGCGGCCCACGTCACGCAGCATGATGCGACGGTGAAGTGCGGAGTGCGGCCGAGGCACCAGTCGGCCCCTGTCGCCCATGCCGCGATCTTTGGCGCGCCAGCCCTCATGGACGCTGTCGACCATCCAAAACGTGCCCGGATCTGCGCTTATTAACCCGCGTGCTCAGCATACCTCCTCAAAGCAGCTCCGGAGATCGGAAGCCCTGCTCAATCGCAGAAGGTGTCGCGACGCGTGCATGATGAAAAATTTCGACCTCCACCCCATATGACGAGCCTCGGGCCGCACGCCGCCGACTCGTGCATCGCGCTTCTCTGCGCGCTCTGACGACCGTCAGGCCCATCACGGCCCTGACCGCCACCTCTTGACGTCGTCCGTGGACCCTTTGTTCCTTTTGGGACGAAGGATGAAAAAGCGCATGGTGGTGTTGTGGGGAACCTTAGCCACCGGGACTGATCTCCTGCGTCTGACGGCATTGGCTGCGATGGCAGAAGCTTGGCAGACTGCCTCCTGGTCTGCTCTCCGCAAAAGAGGCATGCTGCGTGACAACCAATCGGGACGCTGCATTGGTAATTGTAGGCGAGCCGGTACTGCTTCTGATTGGGCGCCGAGGCCAGAGTGTGGAGGAGAGCTTTCTCACGTGCCCGCGGCGCCGACGCGTCGAGCTTCGAGTCGCGTCGCAGCCGACTCCAACCCGCCTGCAACGCCAGCGCTGAAGCTTCCCCACAATGCCGGACCAAGCAGATCAGGGTAAGCTCCTGCTATTCCTCTATGCCCCAGTCGCACTGATTGCTAATAGCTGCCAGCCCGGGCGCAGTCGCCTCTCCTGGGCGCTATCCTTTGCTGCACCTCCATTGGCCCCGACCAGAGAGTACGCCGTAACCCATCTCGCCCGCCAATCGTGCCCGTTTAAACTGAACATTACGCAGGAAGAACTCGCAAAATGGGCAACCGACATGGGCGCCGCCCACAAGTTCGATCTTACCTCTGACGTAACCCACCTCGTCGTCGGCCACATAGATACCCAGAAGTACAAGTATGTCGCCAAGGAGCGTCCAGATGTCAAGGTTGTCTTGCCTGCCTGGGTCGCAGCCGTGCGGGAGTCATGGCTAAAAGGCGGAGAAACGGACGTGGAAAAGCTGGAAGAGGAGTACCGCGTGCCCACCTTCCATGGCCTGCGCATATGCATAACGGGATTCGAGGACTGTGAGCAGCCATTTTTGCCATGGAGGTGTAGGCGCTGACCGGAGGCAGTGTCGCGACGGAAATACTTCGAAGAGACAGTCACCGCTAACGGCGCGGTATATCAAGGCGATCTAACAAAGGCTGTCACTCACCTTATTGCGAAAGAGCCTTCAGGCAAGAAGTTTGACTTCGCTCGGCAGTGGGGCGTCAAGACTGTCACGTCACAGTGGCTTACAGACAGCATTGAACGCCAAATGGCTCTCGACGAGGCATTGTACGATCCGTTTCTACCAGAAGAAATTCGCGGAAAAGGCGCGTTCAAGAAGCTACCGGCCGAGTCAACGCCACTAGGCAAGCGCTTGCGCACGTCTGTTACAGAAGATGGAGAAGGCAAGCGAAAATTGAGGCGGACTGCAAGCACCAAGTTGGGAAGTCAAAGCTCGGCTATCTGGAACGAAATTGAAACTGGGAGTTTTGGCGTGAAGCAAGAAGAATCCGTAAAGGACGGCGTGGTCAGCAGAGAGGCGGTCCCTGCTATGAACAAAGCCGACATTCACAGAAGCGCAAGTCTGGATCAATCGCATGGCGCGCACAACCAGCCCCCTCTGTTCAAGCAATGTGCAGGATGTTTCAATGGCAGAATCATATACGTGTATGGGTTTGATCGCGCCAAGGTTCGTATCCGCACCGTCAGGCAAGCTTGAGGACACCATACTCACAAGACACAGACCGGGATTCTACAGCAACATCTCCACCAGAATGGAGCTCAACTTGTTTTGACACCAGAACAACTCTGCTCACACGAGGACCCAGAGTTAGAGTCTGGCTTTTTGATCACTCCCTCAGATGTTGCTCGTGACGCGCTTGAGGACCTACCTATTGTCGCTGAGGGTCTCACGCGCGTCAACGAGTGGTGGGTGGAGAAATGTCTTCATCAGAAGAAGATCGTCGATCCTATCAAAGAAGTGATTTGCAGACCTTTCCCTCAGATTCCAATCCATGGTACGTCTTCTGCTGCTTCAATATGGCCATGTTTGACGCCCAGCAGGTTTTGAAGACTTGATCATCTCTTCAACTTCATTTACTGATTATGACCGCCTGCATGTATCGAAGGTCGTGAAACTAATGGGTTAGTCGCGTCCCGATTATCTGCGTCATGTGCACTGACCACTTCGTCAATCAGGTGCCACTTATGACGAAGTCCTGAAAGAAAGCGTGTCGGTCTTGATCTGCAACTCAGACTCGCCCATTAACCCTAAAGCCAGGTTCTGTCTGGAGCGTTCTATTCCCGTTGTATTCCCGTCCTGGCTGTGGGGTTGCATCTCCACGGGCGAGCGGCAGCCATTTGAAGCACATGCATTACATCTACCACCCGAAAGATCCAGGGAGTCGTCGCAGCAGCCACAGACGCGAAAGAGCTCTACGGCAAACACGGATGTCACTACAAAAGAAGGGTAAGCCAATTTCGGCCAAGAGTGTTCGTCTCTACGGCAGAGACGGGACTGAGAACACAATTGTCTCTCAAAGTCATCTCTAATTGTCCGTGGCGCACCCGCACACACGTCATTCATACATGAAATGCTGCTGACACAGAGCTTTACGAGAGCACAGTCGTCACAATAAACTCACACTATCGAAACCCGCGTCTCCGGATTGCCACGGCCTGGAACGACCAGCAAGCCGTTCGGAACTAGGGGCTAGGGGACCTGGAGAGCGGAAACAAGCTCGTGCGAGCAGACCCGCTTTGCCGTTGTACGAATCGGCAAGCGAGGACGAGGACGAAGGCGCCGGCGGCGCGGCTGTCCCGGATGACGATCCGGTGCCTCCCTACCCCGATGACGACACTTCGTCGCAATCAAAACACCTGCAGGAATTGTCGCAATCAGACGCGAATGCACTTCGAAAACCCTTGCCCACAGACACATCACCTGCAGATCAGCGGAAGCAGCCGCAGCTTCCCGACAATCTCTCTAGCAGCACCGCAATCACACCGCCGGCTGCTGCCGCTCCGCCCCTAACCGACGACACCCCGACTACTAACCTCAACAATACCATTGCTGCCTTACTCGCTCAAAAGAAGCAGAAGGAGTCGTTCCGCCCCGTCTCTGCCGGTTCCGACAATGCCGGTAGTGGTTTAGCCCGCAACAACCGGCAGCAACGTCGCCGGCAGCTGGGCCGCGCGCCTAGCATGACGTCCAATGGCTCTGCGCCATCCTCACTATCCGCACAGAATTCCTTCTCCACCGCCGCGAGATCTGCCGCTGCTGGGGAAGGTGAAGAGACGGCTGCTGCCCCGCCCTGGGACGAGGAACCGGCGGCCAGCCAGGCCCTCGTGTGGGGTGACTGCGAGGATGAGGCGGAGCGCGTGCAGCTGATCAGGCGACTGGGCGGAAAGGTAGTAGAGGGAGATGGTGCAGGCGGTGCCGCCGACGGCATGAGGGCAGTGGATCGGATTGGGCGGGTGGCGGATGCCGGGGAGGGAAGTGGGGCTAGGGTCATGAGGAAGAGGGCAGCTAGCGGAAGAATGTATTAGGTTTGTGGTCTTGGGGCTGAGCCTTGGGCTGAGCCTTGGGCTGAGTATTGGGGCTGAGTATTGGGAAACGGAGTTGTCGGATGGCGCATCAGGCGTCCTGGATGTTGACCTAGCTGGTCCAGCTCGACTTTCGCGTGGTGGTACTTCACTACGTTTTTGTTTTTTCGGCATTCCGACGGTTTCTGGCCTTTGTAGAGCACGAATAAGCTTGTTGGCTATTTTCAGGCAGGGAGCATGGAATACGGGTAAGTGGATCGTGATAGATATCAGGTGATAGCGTTGGGATAGGACTGAATAACGACTCATGGATGTTACGAGAGCATAAGGTATAATTTTAGGAATGCTCATACTATCTTTTATCCTTATTTAACTACACCTTAACAATCGTGTTCGTGATTTACACTTTGCTCTTTCGCCACTCCTCATATCTTCTACTCTTGCTCCTGCCCCTGAAAACGCAATCTAAGCATGACGATCGTCACGTAGGACAATACAAGGTGCGGAAGGTAGTGAGTAACGGCAGATACCGTATGCTCTCAGCAAGGCGATTGAGCCAAGGGATTGGCAATGGCTTAAGGAGAGAGGCCCTTGCTTGGGTACAAACATATCACTGTAGATATTTTTAGTGAATGGAAAATGCAAACTCTTGGTCCGCTTTAATTGCTCTTTCGACAAAAGCAACGAGCGAAAAGAAACAAAGATTATGATCTGCAAACCCCGGGAAGATACAAAAAGAAAGTGGCCACGAAAAGAAAGAACGTAAAAGCAAGCAGCAGAAGAAAACGATACTATGACGTTTGGAATGATGCCAACCGACAGGGCTTCACGCGCCCCAGCCGGAAGACTTTCTTTCTTTTTTAATGCACATGCGCCTTGAGAAACTAGCCTGCATGCGTAGCCAAGCGCCCAGCACAAACCCAGACGTGACATGTTCTTTCATTTCTCTTGATCAGTGCACGAGGAACTCAACCGCAAAGTCCATAATTTCTCTCAATAAGCTATATCGCAATCGCCAAAGGGAAGGCAAGCCTTAGTCATATTAATTCCAATCTCGCTGAAGGCTTCGCAGCCAGTTGAAATGAAAGGAGATCTCTTCTAAGAGGCATCTGAACTGAGCTTTTGGCACTTGCGCTAAATAAATTGACCCGCCCGTAGACCAAGATCAGACCAGACATAACAGAAGGGTGAAAGAAATGAACTGAACTGAACGAAAAGCAGATGTCCTTCCGAACAATCCAAGGGTAGTCTTCTAGAGCAAATGAGTAAAGCCACCCTGGGGTATCAGTGATTGAATGCAAACAATAGTCAGCGATTAAGCCAAAGAATCAATAAGCCATCCGTGCAAGTGTCCCATTTTCTGCTGTTGAAGTTCATGCCATATCCCCCATTGGGATCGTGTCGTACAGATCCCCATCAACTTTCTTTCCGTTTTCATTGGTCGTATTCTCATCACCACAAGGGCACCGTGTTCCTCGAAGCTCAACCCATGTTCTCCGTCCCATTCAAAAGCACGTCTAGTAGATCGTAGCCTCCAACATCTGGCCCATAGGCGTTGCTGTTTACGTCTGCGCCATACGAGTTCAGAAGTGGGTCGAGGGGAAGCGCCAACCAGTCGGCTCCGCCATTCCCGAAGCCGCCGTAATCGCCGTTGTCGCTACCGAACCCAGCGAACTGATTGCTGTTGCTGTTATTGTTGTTGTTGTTGCTGCCGCTACCACCTCCACTTCCGCCATTGTTATTCGAAAGTTGATTTTGCGGGTTGTAGGGCGAACCAAATGTCGGCGGCGGCATGATTGAAACATTATTCGATCCTGGATCATATGTCTCAGTGCTGATACCCCAAAGTGGGTGGCTGGGGTTTGGCGTTGCACGACCATTGGAAGCAACAGGACTGGCAGGACCACTCAGGCCGCTAGAGCTGTAGTTGGGCCACTGGGGATTGTTACCGTTGGCGCCGCTATTGTTGTATCCATGGCCCGGATGAGGGGGTGGCATCATAGGATTGTTGAAATTCTGCTGATTGGACGTAATACCGGACGCGGTAGGCAGGCTTGGGCTTTGGCTTGTGGCGCGGCTGGCCTGTAGTGAACCTCTCCCGGAGCCCGATCCTGCCATGCGCACAAAGCGGGACTTGATACGGGTGATCAGAGTGATTAGCATATCTGCGAAACGATTTCCCACATGCACATCATCGACAATGCAGTTGCGCAATGCTGAGACGGCTTCCTCCATCAGGCCAAGAGAAAGCGCAACGTCATCTTCTGTGGCGCCAAGTGCAAAGGTCTTGAGCAGGATAATGGTGACGGAGATGATGCGAAAGAATGTCCGCACAGGCGCGTGCTTCAAATAACCGCCAGGTTCCAGACCCTTGGTGACGATTTGCAGCACGTTGCGGCAGCCATCAATAACCTCTCGAATGAAGTGACGGTCATCACCGTACCACCGCACAAGCATGTGAGGAGGAATCGTACCAGTCGGCAAGGAGCCCATACCGTTCGCATCACTGGCAGCAGCCGCGGCGGCGGCATGCGTATTCGTGACGCATCTTTCAACCACGGCTTGCAGCGCCAGGGAGTTGATGTAGACTCTGCTGTACTCATACTCAATTGCCAAGACGTCGTGCATAAGTTTGGGAACTGTCTCTGATCAGCAGTACATACGACACCTGAAGAAAGCCACCACTCACTAATATTCTTATACCTGTCCAAGTGGTGGCGGAATTCTCTGAGAATAGGCTGGAACTCGGCCAAAAGCTTCTTGTACTCTTGTGTCCTGATAAGCTCTCGGGTGCGGCGGCGGTTGGAGAACATGTCCTGATTGCCTTTCTCCATAATAACGGCGATCTCCATCCAGAAGTACAAGACCATTTCCTGGCTGTTGATCCTTCTCTCCGTGTTCGGCGAACTACCAGCTTCCTCGCGGATGATCTTCCCGGTTCTTTTCAGCATCGAGAAGCGATCTTGCAAGCGGTCATCAGGGCTCTTGAGAAACGTCTTGTCTCGTTGCGAGCGTGGAAGCATCGAAGTAAGCCCGACTCGACCACTGGTTTGCGTGATGTAGATCAACAGAAGTTCGCGGAGATGGTTCTTCCGCCGATAGTAAGCCTCGACTTTCGCAGGCGGAAGGTGTTTGTTCTCTTCGTTGAAGTCGGTCTCGCTCTTGTCGTCGAAGACGCCGATTTCATAGGCCAAAGCCAGGGCATTTCCGAGCAGCATCCAGCACATCCTGTCGCTCCTCCAACAAGGTTCCAGCCAGTTGTCGATCCTCTGACCGCCTACCCCTCTGTACTGGTCGTTCACCGCCTCAGACAGACAACCGTTGGCCATGTTAGCCATCATCTCCTCATCAGGGGCCATGAGTTCGTCATCATCATCTCCTGGGGGAAAGTGTAAAGCGCGGGGGTGCCACTCGGTGAGGAGCATTAAGCTCTCAACGGTTCCTAAGGTGCGGAGACCCTTTCGAGATAGCGGGTTGACATCGCAACCTTGTTGGGCACCGGCACCACAGAATCCGCCGCCGAACTGTTCCTGGCCCCAAATCATGCGGTCTATCATGCCCTGCAGATAGCTCCATAACTTTTCGTGAATCGCGTACGGGCGGGAGCTGGAGCCGGGGCCAGTCAAGGTCATGTAGCGTGAGGATACGGTCAGGAGAGTGACAACGAGCATGGGCTCCTCGGTGAGCAGAGTGATATGGGACTCATACTTTTCGAAGTTGGGCACGACAATGGGTGTTAGCGGCGACAGATACCTGTAGAAGTAGTCCAAATATGCGATGCCTTCTCTGGCGGTGAACCAGCCTGCACGGACGAACCGGAACCGCGACCATGCCTTGATAGCCTGCTCGAAGCCGCTTTGGGTGTTTACTTCGCTCTGTACTTGGCCTTGTGCGATGGCCGGATCTATCACAGGTTCGGTGGTGGAGCGGGTGCCCGGACTAGGGTAAGGCTGAGAGCCGTTGATCCCAGGGCTGGTCAGATTCGGCTGGGAGCCGGGGGTGGTGGCGCTCAGAGAGGCGGTGCTCATGGTGCGTTGGTGCATGGTGGTGCTGTCGGATCTGTGGTGCTCGATGTCGCCGGTGCGGCCGGCAGCCTCGAAGAGCAGGTTGAGGGCGTCATGGCCACTGAAGACCTCTTTCGACTGCAGGATGGCAGTGGTCTCATTGTTTACCTGCTGCTGATCATCGTGTGAGGACTGCTGACTGGCGTTGGGACGGCGCAGGGGCTGCAGGCGGCCAACCGAACCCCCGGGCGTCAGCGGGCGTTGTATGGGCGGCTGCTGGACGAAGCTGGGGCGGCGCGGGGTCTCAGAGTCTTCGCGTAGGCGCTTGCGGCCGTTGTGGACCTCGAAGTCGGCGGGCTCTTCATCCTCAAGGCCCTCGCCGCCATCCTGGGGCTTTCGCTTGCGGCGGGTGGCGGAAAAGAAGCACTCTTTGCTTTCGCGGCGGCAGCGCACGCACGGCGGGTCGTGAGGGTTGTCAACGGGGCCCAGGTCGCAGCGCACCTTGCGGCGGCGGCAGGGGATGCAGGCCTGGTAGGTACGGGTGTGCTGGGGCTGCTGCGAGGCCGACTTCGCAGGCGGCGAGGCGCTGTCGTGCTGGGCGCTGTGCGAGGGCGTCGAGTTTGACATGGCTGCGTCGAGGTTCAGCGTCTCGGTTTGCGACGGCACAGCGCGCTGAAGCTCCAGAGAGAGGGCTGCGAAGGCGGGGTTTCGCAGCGATCGCCGGTGCCGACAGGTGGGTCGCGCGAGGGTAGAGACGGCGCATCGACAATGCCCGCCAGCCTCGCACCCACTGCCAATTGCGAGCTGTGAGAGGTGGTGAGGACGCGAATGGGCGAAATATGGGGAGGTGTTCGACGGCCGTCGTCAGCGCCGAGTCACGAGTCGCGTCTGGTGCGCCCGCCCGCCTTATGCACGCGCCGGCCAGAGGGGCAAGGCGTGGCAACGCGGAGGAATGCGCGAAGCTTACTTCTCCTCGCCCGTCAAAGAGGCAGGTGCACCTGAGCACGCCCGCTGCGACACGCCTCGACTCAACGGAAATGGCAGGATTGCTCTAGCCAGCGCGCTGCTCGCGTGCCATTGGACAATGCTGCCATCGTGATGTGCCCTCTACCAGTCTAAAGCATTCCGTGCAGTAGCCGCCGTCTCGCACGCCCACGCCCCCTCTCCGCATCCGATCATCGTGAGCCCGCCCGTGTTGTTGTCACCGAACCAAGTAAGGAGGCAAGCCACCCCGCAGCTTCCGATGATTCTGTGGGGTAATCGAAACTACTCGCTCCGCCACTGCTCGAACTCCTCCGCAAGGTGCTCCTTGAGCTTCTGCACGCTCTTGCCGAAGCTCCGCTGGCACCGCCAGCACTGGAACTCCCGGTTGAGATAGCCCCCCTCACCCGGGTGTCTTCTCGCATCGTCTTTCGCGAGTGGAAATGCATCTAGCGGGACCAGGAAAGGCGTCGAAAAGCTGTTGTAGTGCTTCCGGTGCTTCAGGCAGGCCGAGTGTCGGTCTGGGGACAGAACGTGAACATGGAGGTTGGCCATCGACGGGCCAGCGTGGATCCCCACGAGCAGATCCGCCGTCCAGTCCCGTCCTGGCGGCAGCTGCTCCTCGTCAGGCGGATTCTCCGACTCCATTGCCTCTATGCGCGCCCGTTCTTGCCTAGAGAACCGTCCGTACCTGCGGCGGAGCTCACTGCCCACCATCTTCTTCACTCTCTCTGCCTCGGTCTTGCAAGCCTCGAGGAATTGCGCATCCTCAAACGCCTCGAATGGGTGCACGAGCGTTTTTGTCTTGTCCCGGGGTAGGATCAGACAATGGATGACAGACTTTGGGAACAGGTCGTTGATGATGACAAATTCGTCATTGTAGTCGATCACGCGGTCTTTTTCGAACTGTTCAGGCTGGTCGATGTATGCTCCCAGCCCATACATGCCTGGGAATACCTTGGTGCCGACGGTCGTTGACTTGCGGCTTTCTTTTGCCACTTTCGCCGACGACTTGGCCTGCTTGCGAGACATGAGTTCTGTGACTGTCAACACTTAGCATGTGGCCTCCGTAGTATTTTAGTCTACTTACAAGCATTAGGACGCTTGTCGCCTGTGGAGCTGGAGGTGTCAGCTATCGTCTCTCCCTTCACTTCCTCGCCACTGGTGGGATGCTCGTGTTCGTTGCCAATTGCTGCCATGGCTGGAAAGGTTTGAGTAAATCTCTTCAGCGAGGTACTCGCACTAGAGCTTGTGCCTCCAAGTTTGATTGGAAAGCGGGTTTGTGCAGTGAAGGGAAATGGTGTTAGGAAACGACTTTGCGTCATGGGCCGTTAAGTGGTTGCCGGCGGGGTTTGTGCGGTGAGCGTGGCCGGGGCGCAGAAAGCGAGGCGGGAGCGGCAACGCAGGAAGGCGCGTGCGGGCCGTGAATTTCGTCGACGGGTCGCCGATCTTGAGCTTTTCCCCACGCCGTGCATCGCGATGGCTTCACCACTGCACCTCCGTCACTCCGGCCCGCCCGACACTCGCGAGGATGCCCAAGAATCCTCATCCTCCGCGCGGAGGCGGTGGCTCCAAGAAATCCGCCCCTCCCCCTTCGGGCGCTGAGGACACCAGTTACATCGTCTTCTCCAACTCGAAGGGGGATTCCAAGAAAGGCAAAAAAGCGGACAACGCTGCCAAAAATGACACCAACGATAAAGGCAAGGTGAAGACTAAGGGCGCGCCTGAGCAGCCTGAGGATGCGCCTAAGAAACCCGACGTGCGCACCATAATCGGCGGCGCGTCGTGGACCGGGAAGCTGCCTGTAAACATGCTCTCGGAGCACTGCCAGAAGCAGAAGTGGGAAAAGCCCGAGTATACAATGGTATACATCAGTCGCTACGCATGCTCATGTTCCTTGGTTTGCTAACGTTCTGCAGAACAAGGTCAAAAATGGCTTCGTCTCGCATGTAATCCTCAAGGCCACGAACCCAAAAACCCGCGAGACTACCACCCTGCCTCCCATAAGGCTCCCGACTGAGAAGCAAGATCTTGCGCTGCAACCGACCGCTCTCGAAGCCCGTCACTTCGCTGCCACCTATACCCTTTTCCGCGTCGCTTCCATGAAGAACATCCACATGATGATGCCCCCGACATACAAGGACTTGTGGAAGGGCGCATTCACGGACATGAAGAAAGAGGATGTCAAAAGTGGCAAAGGTTGGATGTACGAAGCTGACCCTTTCGTTGCCCAGAAGGAGAGGGAACAGGCTAAGGTCGAGGCTGAGAAGAAACGAGAGGAAGTTGCGAAACAGCGGGAGAAGGAGAAAAGCCAGTCCACGGGCATTGGAGCACAGTCGAGTGGTGGGAGTAACATCATGCGCGGCTGGACTCGTGTTCCGAAGCTCGACATGGGTAAGAGGATCCGCGCAGAAATCGAGCGCTTGATTCGGCGGGATGCTGTTTGGAACCCCCATAGCGTCAAGATATCACCCGCCGAACGCTCTGTCCTTATTGATGAGGTTGTCAAACTGGGTTTCCGCAAAAGCCACGTTGAAGAGGCCGCAGAAGTTTGCAAGGACCGGGAAGAAATTCTCGAATGGTTACTCATCCATGTGCCGGAAGATGATCTTCCGCCTTGGAGTCTGCCTGAGGGCTATACTGCAGGCATTAGCATGGCCAGCGGAAACTTGAAGCGGGAGGCGGCTGTCAAGCGTCTCGCGGCCACTGGTTATGCTGTGGAACTTTGCGAAGAAGCCCTTGATACATTCGATGGCGATGAAGCTAAAGCGGCTGGCTTGCTGCAAGCCCGGCTCTTGGGTGACGACGAGCTTGCAGAGCAACTGTCTGGCGCAACAATTGCTGATGAGAGTGGGTGGGACGAGGACGTTTGGGCCGAAGAACAGATCATTCTGGCTTCGATTTATGACGAAAAATATTCCACTGCTGGACCGGATCAATGCCAAATTCGACTCGAAATTGCCGATGGGACCAAAACCGAATTTTTATTAAACGCGCGCCGGCCTGCGGGACTGTATCCAAACATCCTACCCATTATCTCGATTAACGCAAAAATTCCAGCCTACATCCGGTTGAGCATCATTAGACAAGCATTGAGCCACGCGAAGGAAAACTTCCTCGGCGAGCAAATGATTTTCAACATTGTGGACTGGTTGGAGCATGAGATACCTTCCATAATCGACAATCCGGGAAGACTTACGGATGTTTCTTCTGCAATTTCCGCGGCAGATACGGGTGTTCATGCTGAAGCGATCAAACAAAAGGAGAAGAGACAGCGTCGGCCCAAACCAGTCAATTTACGACCAGGTTCTCAGGCCAGTCAACGCGCACTTGAACAGTGGCAAGCCAAACAGACTTCCCCGGAACAACAGCGCATGCTTCGCGCGAGGCAAAACCTGCCGGCTTGGAAATTGCAGCAGGATATCGTTGATGCGGTCAAAAAGTATCAAGTCGTCATTATTTCTGGAGAGACTGGATCTGGAAAGTCTACGCAGTCAGTTCAGTTCATCCTTGATGACATGATTCAACGTCAGCTTGGTGAAGCAGTCAACATTGTCTGCACGCAGCCTCGGCGAATCTCCGCGCTTGGGTTGGCGGACAGAGTCGCCGATGAGCGTTGCACTGCCGTTGGCGACGAGGTCGGCTACTCAATTCGTGGCGAGTCTAGACAGAAGCCTGGAGTCACAAAGTTGACATTTATGACTACCGGTGTTCTCCTTCGCCGGCTTCAAACGTCGGGTGGCCGCCCTGAAGATGTGGTAGCGTCCTTGGCTGACATTACTCATGTTGTAGTTGACGAAGTTCATGAGCGCAGCCTGGATACAGACTTCCTTCTCGTTCTGCTGAGGGATGTCCTGAAGAAGCGCAAGGATCTTCGGGTCATTCTTATGAGTGCTACTCTCGACGCGGATGTGTTTGCATCTTTCTTCAAGCCTGCCGTGGGCCAGGTCGGAATGGTGGAAATAGCGGGCCGCACGCACCCTGTGACGGACTACTATGTTGACGATGTCATTCGAATGTCTGGCTTTAACGGCCACACAGCAGACGAAGACTGGGAGGACGAAGAGACCCAGAAGAGCATCGGTGGCACGCTGAGGAGTATTGGCATGCGGATCAACTATGACTTGATCGCGCAAACGGTACAGTACATTGACATGGAACTGGGGTCCCAGGACGGTGCCATCCTTATCTTTCTTCCTGGAACAATGGAGATCGATAGGACGATACAGGTAAGCTGCGTGCACATATCATACTAAACATCTGTAATGCTGACAATATCTAAGGCCCTCCGCTCCATGCCAAATCTGCATGCTCTCCCGCTCCATGCGTCTCTGCTTCCAGCTGAACAGCGCCGAGTCTTCCCTCCACCACCTAAAGGCAAGAGAAAGGTGATTGCGTCTACCAATGTTGCGGAGACTTCAATTACCATCGAGGATGTCGTGGCCGTCATCGATACCGGTAGGGTCAAAGAAACAAGCTTTGACCCAGCAAACAACATGGTTAAGCTTGCAGAGACATGGGCGTCTCGTGCTGCTTGCAAGCAGCGCCGTGGTCGTGCTGGCCGTGTCCGGGCTGGAACTTGCTACAAACTCTATACGCGAAACGTCGAAAAAGACAAGATGATGGAGAGACCTGATCCCGAGATCCGACGAGTCCCTCTAGAGCAACTTTGCCTGTCCGTCAAGGCAATGGGCGTGAAAGATGTAGCTGGCTTCCTTGCGGGTGCTTTAACACCGCCTGACAGCGTCGCAGTGGAAGGTGCTCTGGAGCTCCTCGGACGAATGGGAGCCATTGATGGTGATGAAATGACTGCTTTAGGCAGACACCTTGCTGTTGTCCCTGCTGACCTTCGATGCGCAAAGCTCATGGTATATGGAGCAACATTCGGCTGCCTGGAGCCTTGCCTCGTCATTGCATCCATCCTCACTGTCCGCAGTCCTTTTGTGTCGCCTCAGGCCAAACGAGAAGAATCAAAGGCAGCCCGGTCAGCGTTTGGTAAGGGCCAAGGTGATCTCATTGCAGACTTGCGCGCCTACGAGCACTGGGCCGGCCTCAAGGAAAAAGGCATTTCGCCCCGAGACCTACGTGCTTGGTGCGAGCAGAACTTCCTCAGTACCCAAACCCTCAATGATATTACCTCTACCCGGCGGCAATACCTTTCCTCGTTGCAGGAGACGGGCTTCATTCCTCTACGATACTCATCTTACAGCGACTCTGCTGCACAGGTGGTCGCCTCGCTGAACCGTCACAGCGCCAACGATTCCCTCATTCGCGCCCTCGTCGCTGGCTCTTTCAACCCTCAGCTTGCCCGAATCGACTTTCCAGACAAGAAGTTCGCAGCATCTGTGTCTGGTGCGGTGGAGCTCGACCCTGAAGCCAAGACTATCAAGTACTTCAACCAGGAGAACGGTAGGGTTTTCGTTCACCCAAGCTCGACCTTGTTTGATGCACAAGGATTTCCTGGCGGTGCGGCCTTCATGAGTTACTTTACGAAGATGGCGACGAGCAAGGTTTTCATTAGGGATTTGACACGTAAGTCTTTGTCACAGGAGGCTCCTCAATATGTTAACACAGCTCGCTAATCAAATCATTACAGCATTCAACGCTTACTCTTTGCTGCTGTTCTCCGGACCAATTACGCTTGACACGATGGGCCGCGGTGTCGTAGTAGACGGATGGCTGCGTCTGCGCGGATGGGCCCGTATCGGTGTCTTGGTTTCGAGACTACGCATGATGCTGGACGATGCATTGGCAAGCAAGATTGACGATCCGACTACAGACTTAGCGGGTAGTGACGTTGTGGGTATTGTAAGGAAACTGGTCGAACTTGATGGGCTGGATCGGTGAGAGGAATAAGAGACCTGCTGCCTAGCAGCGACACAAAGCTTCAGAAAGCCATGAGATGACCATCTAGCGAAACAAAAAGTATTCCTTATCATTCTACTATCCCAGAAATTTAGCCCGGCGTTTGACTCGTGAAAATACAGGTGTGGCGGTGGGTTTGGTTGTTGTACTTTGGTGAAATTGCTAACTTCCTTAGTATTGTCTTTCGTATTGTTCACTATGGCGGTACGATTCCATTATCGCAAGTGCTGCCACATTCGAGCCTTCGGGCCTATCTTTGTCCTCTTTGTACAATTTTCACAGATATATTTCCCCTACAACAGTGATCTAGTATACCCTTTCCGAAGATACCAGTCATCACTTACCCAAGTCTATCCTTTACCGAACCAAAACACCCAATCCAGAACCATGAAGCTTACAACCGCCTTCCTCCCCCTCCTCGCCACCCTCACCACCGCCACCCCCACCAACAGCAGCTTGTTCGAGGAAGTTTCCCTCATCCCAGCCGACGTCGGCCCGGCTTTCACCAACGGCTCCTCGCTCCAAGTAGCGACGCCGCCAGGCCAGAAGCGCGGCAACGGCTGGGTCGGCATCTACTACTGCCGCAACAACGGCTGGCGCGCGCCCTGCGCGCACACGTGGATCAAGATCAACCAGTGCATGAACTTCCCCCGCGGCTGGGACAACAACATCAATTCGTTCGGCCCGGACCCGGGCTCGCACTACTGCATCCTGCACAGCCAGCCCGGCTGCAAGGGCGGCGAGCCCAAGTTCAGGATCAAGCACCCCGGCACGGCCAAGACGTCCGAGTACGGGATCGATCGGACGGTGAGCAGTGTGAGGTGTAACTACTAGATAGAGTGGACGAGAGGATTGGTATGTATTATTAGGACGCGTGGGGAAAATTAAAATAAAAAATAAGATAAGGTACCTTAGAAGCGTTCTGAATCTCGTTTGACAGTTGCACTTGATTGCTGCTGAATCGGGTGGAAGCCTTGAATCTGTTCATGGTCAGAAGGCTTTGGTTGGGGAACTTGCTGCACGGGTATGGCTTCCATCCAATCTCTTGAGCTATGGCAAAAGACATAATGAGAACGAGCCGATAAAAGAAGATTGACGAAGAGCTCATGGGCCCAGAATGACACAAGATTACCATATGTGCGATAGGTAGAATCCCAGGAACCACAAAGAGAGGCGAGAAACAGAAAGAAGCAGAGCTCGATATCATTCGCGCTACCTACGCAGTCAGTACCTGTCCTATTCTACATCCGTTTTTTATCTCCGAGAAAATAGACCAGCGGTATCCGCTTTGCCCGAACGACGTTGATCTGAAGTCTGATCATGTCACGTAAAGAGAGGCAGCAGCTGAATGAAACAAAGCAACATATAGGAAAAAAGCAGGTCTCCCAGCGAGTGGTAAGATCGTCGTAGTAAGAAATTAACACATCTAGAGCGCAAAGAAGATCTGCTAGATGCATGCCTGACTCACTTTAGTGATCTTACCTTCTCCATTCTACACGTTTTGAAAAAAAAAAGCAGTGCCTTTGGGAAATCACTACCACACCGACTACCTACCCAGCTAGGCACGTATACGGCCAACCGGCATTATACCTACCGCACCCTCGGATTGAGAAGAAAGGATGAAGGCAGTAAGTCCAGAAGAAAGAGAGTTAAAACTAGCTTTTCAAGAACCGTGATCCGGGCGACCAAGAGGAATCCATGCGCAGAAACTCCGCAGTCGACGGTGGGAGTGCTACTAAGACAGCCGAAGAAAAAAGAGAGCATTGAGGGCAACACACAGCGCTTGAGAGCTGGCAGCCGTATTTTCCAAGCAGGGTCGTTTCCAACGAGTTTTCTCTGGAGGACGTTTTGGCAGCAGAAAGCATTGACCGCCTCTGTATCTTGGTGTTCAGACGTAGCAATACCTTGTGACGCCTTACCCTGAATGACTGACAGAAGGCAAATGTGGCTGAGGAAGTGGGTCCGTAGAAAATGGCTTCCTCTCGACGCAATGTGCATGAGTCTTCAAGTAATGGTGCCTTACCCTTGTTGAAAAAGGGGTGTAGATCTTGGATGGAGGCGACAAAACTTCGAAGAAGAAAAAGGTAACCTTTTGTTTGCACAAACCAATAGCGTCATGAGAGGCTGAGCTGGGACGGACATGAGGCCGCGCTCAGTACCTGCGCTTGCTCCTGGAGTCTTCGTAGCTGTCGCCATCGTAGCCGCGCTTGCGGGATGAGTAGTCGTCGCGGCCATACCCACCGTCGCGATCGCGGTCGCGATACTCGCGCCTCGATCCCACTGGCTCCCGGTTGCTACCGCTGGCACCGCGGTCCCTGTCGCTGTACCTGTCGCCACCATAGCGACTGCCTCCATATCCACCACCACCACCACCACCGCCGCCGCCAGGGCCATCGCGGCCACCGTAGCCGCCAGATCTACCGCCGCCGCGAGGACCTGCTGGCGCGCCCTCTGGAGGTGCTTGACCACCCCAGCCGTTCGACTGGTAGCCGATTCCGGACCTGCCTCCGTATCCACGGTCACCGCCACCACGGTACCCACCACCTCTGTCACCTCCGCCGTAGCCGCCGCCGCCTCCACGGAAGCCGCCGCGACCGCGAAAGCCCCCACCATATCCTCCTCTGAAGCCACCTGGTCCCGAGGGAGCTCCAAAACCACCAGGACCTGAGGGGCGAGCGGGGAGTGCTTTGGTGTATCCGCGTCCACCAAGTCCTCCACCAAGGCGGCGGGGGCGCCAGCCTGAAACGGTACGGCCACGCTCGACGTCGACCAGAACTCTACGGTCCTTGATGCGGATTCCATCGGTCTCTTTGTAGGCAGCTGCATGATGAGACGACCAAGTGGCCACTGTGTCAGTCGAACAATCGCATGTTTTACCTTGAGATCTGGAGCATTGTCTGGAAGGTAAGGGGGAAAGTAACGGGGGACGATTTACCCTTCATATCTTTCTCACGCTCATAAACAATGAATGCGTAACCTCTATTCTTCTTCTTAGAAGGCGCATCTTCAGGCTTGGTCGTGTCTTGTACAATGCGAATCTACCAGTCATGTCAGCCACGGAAGCAAAGTGGGAGAAGCAATCCTACCCTCTCGATTGGACCAAAACGACCGAATTCGCGCTCCAGGTCCTTGGTTTCAGTGTCGTAGGACAACCGCGCGACAAACAGCGTCCTGAAGGGGTCGCCTCGCACGTTGGGGTCGTCGGCAGGCTTGACTGTTGGGGATCATTTAGCCCACATTCCAAACACTGATCACAGGTGAGACAAACAGTTGGCGACACCCTCAGTGAGAGTCTTCTCGATCTTCTCAGCCTTTTCTCGCTTCAGTCGATCCTTGCGCTGCAACCAGCTCTCGGTAGGCACGTAATCGTCCTCGTAGTCCTTGAGCGCCTGCAAGTAGCTGCCGACGCCATCAATCTGCATCGTCTTGCGTGCTTCGGGCGCATGGTCGGACGGCGGCAGGTAGCGCAGTGCCGGGCGCGGCGCGAAGAGCGCGAGCAGGTTTGGGGGTAGCTTGTCCGTCATTGTGGGCGCGATCGGTATGTACTGGCGACTGGGTTCACAGGTAGGAAGTCCCCTCGATCGTCGATGATGCGCAGGACCCCGAGACGGGTTGTGCGGGCGATGGATGTGGTCGAGGTGCGCGTTGGATGGCGCGACAGGCAGACGAGAGAACAGGACGCGCGAGCTTCAAGGGCGGTGGCTGCCGGCAGAAAGTCGCCGCTGCGCCCGAAAACACCACGAGCAGCATCACGCCGTGCAGCACCCAACCGCCCCACGCCGCCCACCATGCCTCTCGCTGCTCTGAAGACTGTGGCCAAGAGCCAGGTATGTCTGCCTCACGGGTAGCGTTGCCGGAGCTGGACGCACGCGTCCGTTCGTTCTTCAATGCTCCGGCCCTTTTCTGGAAGATAATTCTGGATCGCGTAGCTAACCTCACTTTACCCACAGAACGGTGTCGGCGCTTTCATTCGGCAATGCAAGCGCCTTGACTTCCACTACTGCGACTGGTCCGGTTCATCAAAGGGCATGAAGTCGTTCCTTGAGCACACACTCCCCGCTTTCGCCAAGAGGAACCCGTCCATCGAGATCACCGTGTCGCCGCGCCCCCGCAAGGAGCCAGTCATCAAGGGCTACTACATCAACGGCCGTACCAAGGCTATCTGTGTCCGCAAGCTTGAGAAGGAGCAGATCCTCCAAAAGGCCAATCTGCTGCGCGACGCCTCCGGCGAGCGGAACCGCCGCACCATCAACAAGCCCGTTAAGAGTTTGAACGAGAGCGTCAGGGGCATCTGGAGTCCCTTTCATGGCGCGAAGTACCAAATATGATGGGCTTACAAGAATGACCGAGCTGTTGAGAATGGCGATGGAGTGTGGAGCACGGCAGACAGCTTTGTACAACGGCATGGGCGGCGCATCAATTGGGATTCTGGCTTGTATATATACGCGTATTTATGGACGACGGCATGCCAATGAAGGCAGCTTATCGAGGAAGATACACCAAGAAGTTGACAAAAGGATATTTGATTCTTATTTTCGGCTATCGTAGCGGATCCTCATCTCCGTTCAGTCATTACAGATTCCCTTTTCCATAGATTCACTGGTTCGCGTTGATGATGTCAACGAAAGCGGGCTTCAAGCTGGCACCGCCAACCAGGAAGCCGTCAATGTCGGGCTGCTTGGCCAGATCCTTGCAGTTCTTCTCGCTGACACTGCCACCGTACAGGATGCGGGTCTTGTCCGACGCCTCGGCGGAGACGTCCTTCTTCAGCCACTCGCGAATGGCAGCGTGCACCTCCTGAGCCTGCTCAGTGGTAGCAACCTTGCCGGTGCCGATGGCCCTGCAGAAGTTAGCATTGAAGACTCGGGCGAAACGGGCAAACTCACCAAACGGGCTCGTAGGCAATGACGATCTTGGACCAGTCCTTGACCTGGGCAGCGACGGCCTTGAGCTGGTTGACGACGACGTCGATGGTCTTGCCAGCCTCGCGCTGCTCCAAGCTCTCACCGCAGCAGAGAATGACGCCGAGGCCACCGTCAATGGCAGCCTTGGTCTTGTTGGCGATGAACGAGTCGTCCTCCTGCAGGATGACCCTGCGCTCCGAGTGGCCGAGGATGGTCCAGGTGATGCCGGAGTCCTTGAGCTGCTCAACGGAGATCTCGCCGGTGAAGGCGCCGTTGGGCTTGTCGTAGACGTTCTGAGCAGCGACCTCGATGCCCTTGCGCAGGTGCTCGCGGGTCAGGAGCAGGTACAGCGCGGGAGGAGCAATGACGACCTCTAAAGGCGCCCGTGTTAGCTACAATTCTTCGTTTTACAGATGGTGTGGTGATGGAAAACGACGCGGGTGGCCGTGGGCTGAGGTGGCACGAGCTACTCACCGACGTTGGGGTCGAGCTGGGCGTTGTTGAGGTTGCTGACAAGACTCTTGATGGACTCAATGGTCCCGTTCCTGCGAGAGAAGCATTGTCAGTCTGGCCTGTCGCTGCTTCCGAGGCCGGGCGGCGGCGGCGGCGAGGGGGAAAAAAGCTCGACGTACATCTTGAAGTTACCACCGACGAAGAATTGGCGAGGCATTTTGGCGGTTGTTGCTGTGCGAGGTCTGCTAGGAAAACAGTAGGGGTATCAGTTGCTGAGTGGAGGCAGGGTGCTAGATGGAGCTTAAATGTGGGAGGGAAATGAGATAGGGAGAGGGTCGTACTGTTGCGGTGGTTTTGTTATGATGTGAGATCAGCTGGGTGCAGAAGGTTTGGCTGGCGTCATGGCGGGGCAGGAGGGGCATCGGTCGGGCCTTTTAGGAGCTCATCGCTCCCAAACTCCCGATTCCTAACAACTCACCTCGCCGTGAACTCCGATCATCCATCACCTCGGCATTCCGCTGGGCCGCCTAACGCTGCGCTGCGCGTCCTGCTTATTCGCTGCTAATTCTGCCTCATTCGGCCGGCCCTGCAGCCTCATCTGCACGGCCCCAGCTCGCCTACCAGCCAACAGCATGTACGCATGAGCTGGCACACGTCCTGTGGCCTGCTGTCCGAAATGATGAATCCCATCCGCAGTGCCAACAGATATATGTCGTGTGGGAGCTCCGTCTCTGCATCCCGCACTCAGTCGCCGGCTCGAATGGGAGAAGGTCACTTGATGGAGAGAGCGAATTGGATTCATTGAGAAAGAGCCAGGCCGTTTCTATCTCGACTAAGAAAGAATTGAAGGGTACCAGCCCTCTTCGTTTTCCTCCACGTCAGTCTATCCTGTTGCTTTCTACCACCAATCATCTCTTCGCCCGTACCGTCGGCCCCTCGTCTCATCCGCCGCCGCCTCCAGAGTCCGTACTCTCTGCTTTCGCATGTAGAGATCCAGATCTGCCTGCGCTGCTGCCTCCCTCTCAAGCAGCTCCTCTTCCTCCAATCTCCTCATCGCGTCGGCTCTCCTCCATGGCGCCTCATACGCGTTCACCTCTGGCGCTGGCGGCAGTCTCATTCTTCCTCCCGACCGGGGTCTTTCGTGGTATTGATTCGGCGGACTGTATGCCCGGTGCCCTCTATCTGTCAGGGCGGGGTGCGGAGCACGGTATCGGCGATAGTCCTCGCCAGGATCAAAGCGGCGCTGTTCCATGGCGTCGTAACCGCCATTCTCATAGTATCCTTCCGCATCCACCGGGTAGCCTCCTGGCTGGCGCTGATAGCCGCGCAAGATCGGCCGATGCTGTGGAGACGGCTTCTTGTGTTCGCGGGTCATGCCGACAGTGGGGTAGTCGTACCTTTCCCTGCTGTATGACCGGTGGTGATGTCGGGGCGGCGAACCCGACGACATGGACGACGGCCCTGTGGACCAGTCATCGTTGTCATCCTCGCTGCTACCAGGAGTGAAGCCATAGTTCTCCTCGCTACTGCTGCCGTAGTACCTTTCGTGCTTCGGACGGTTGTGTGCTCTGTGGTGACGGTCTCTGTTCTTCTCTCGCGGGATCTTGTTATTGATGATGATTGTTGGGTTCTGGTGAGGCTCAGCCTCGCGGATCTTAGGCGACTTCCTCTCCCTCTCTCTCGATTGGCCCCGGCCGAAGGGCATTGAAACACGAGGCATGTCGCCGCTCTTCTTGCCCTTGACGGTGGGCTTGTGTGGTCTGCCGAAGGACGATCCAAGAATCGAATCATCGTCGTCGTCCAGTTCGTCTGAGAATTCGCTTTCAGGGATTATCATTGGAGGGCTCGGTCCCTTTCCTGCTTTCTGGCCTCCGGAGGCAACAGGAGGGGGTCCAACGGAGCCACGGCCAGCAGGACCATGCGCGCCAGCGCCAGCGCCACCACCAGCGCCACCCTTTTGAGCGCCGAATGAAGGGGCTATTGGTGGAGGTGGAAGTACTGTTGGTCCACCCGTAGGCCCACCAGCAGGCCCGCCAATAGGTCCTCCACTAGGTCCGCCGACAGGCCCGCCACTGGGTCCTCCAACAGGCCTGCTACCAGGTCCGCCACCAGGTGCGCCAACGGGTCCACCAGGAGGTCCGCCAAAAGGTCCGCCCATAGGTCCGCCGGCAGCGGGAGGTCCTCCAGGATTCATGGCGGGTCGCGGAGCACCACCCGGCGGAGCACCACCTAGACCGAGACCTCCGCCAGGGGCAGCGCCAAACGGCTGCTGATGCAAAGGCTGCGTTCCCTGATGAGGCCCCTGCCCCTGCCCGTTGAGCAAATCGATTATCACGCCGGGTAGCCCATCTCCAATCGGGGCACTGGCGCCGGGGGCATCTCTTCTCGGCCCTCTCCTCAACACGACGCGCATCTCCCGGACCTCCCTAATCTTGCCACGGTCCCTACGGATGTACTCGGCTATATCCTGCTCGATACACGCCAAGGTCCACTCCGCATTCTGGTTTCGCTCCTCGGCTTTTACGGCCTCGAGTAGACCGTCGACCAATGCGCGCTGATGTGACGACCGGAGGGAGTTATACTGCTCGGACACGGTGCCCTTTCCATTCCCCTTCTTGTTCGACGACGAAGTTGGGGAAGTGGTTGTGGTCCGGTTCACGATGCGAAGAAGCTCGTCGGCCGAGTAGGGCAGTGGTGTCTTGCGCGCGCGGGCCCACGACGGCTCAACGCCCGGCTCGCGGTCTTTGCGGAAGGACCAACCGTGGAAGCTGCGGGTCACAGGGCCCGTCGCGTTGCCTAGTTGATGATCGAGCGGTCGGTGTATGTTGGCATTGGGGCGGCCTCCTGGCCCCCCAGGTCCCAGTCCTCCTGGTCCTCCTGGTGGCATGCCGCCTGGTCCTCCGCCAGGGCGACCACCAGGCATGGCTGCTGCGCCTCCACCTCCAGGTACTGGCGGTCGCGGCGGACCACCAGGTCCGGGACCTGCGCCCGGCATGGGTGGAGGAGGTGGTGGGCCGGGCATGGCGTCATACATGGAGGTCATAACTGAAGACGGGATGTCGTGAGCGTGACCAATGGTTGCGCTTCAGGCTGCGACACCCGTGTAGGCAGACGAGACACAGATGAGGCGCAGTTGGACAAGAGAAAATGAGGCAGAAGAGAAGGACGACCGGTGAGAGATAAGACCAAGGGGAGGAAGAAAAAATGATGTTCAAGGCGGGAAGTCAGGTTGACTGCAAGGCAGATTGGGGGCTGGTTCCTGGGAAAGGCAGCGTATGAGGATGAAGAGTTGGCTGGTATGTGTGATAGCCGGGATGACTCTTGCCAGACGGTGAGTGCTTCGCCCCACGCACCGTGGTCCTGCTGAGCTATTAAATAGACCCGCGGCTCATCCTTCGTCCCAACTCAGTCGCACACTCGAATGTTTCTCTCTCCCGGCGAGAACCAAGATGATCTCCGCATTTGCGTGCAGCCCCAGTTGCGGGTTGGCCAATCGATCGTCCGTCAGCCAGCCAGCCCGTCGGGGCCTACGACAACCATGGCCTGGAGCCGTGCTACCGGGTCTAAACGGCCCTGACACCGGTGAGATGGAAGCAAAAAAAAAAAAAAATAGCTGCCTTGCAGCGCGGAAACGATGTCCCATGATGACCCCACGTATCAGCCTTGCCCAGCGCCCCCGACGAGTAGTAAGGCCATTTTAGAGCCTCATTTTCCTCACCGGTCTTGACCAGGATTGCAGCATGCATTTCAGCAACTGCTGCTGACGAAAGCGGACAGCCCGAGATGCTGCAGAACGTCGAACTTGGGATTTCAAAGCAACGCAGGGGAGGTGGCCGCGTGCCTGGTCACAAGTCCAACCAGAAACGCATCATTGGTGCAAGCTTAGCCAAGTCCGAGGCCGAAGTTGCCTGATGGCGTCGCCGGAAGACACCGCGAAGATTTACAGGCTTGCAGGAGTGTTGTCTCTGGGTTCAGAAAGAAAGATAACGGCGCTAACAAAGAGGGCGTAGGTGCAGCAAGATTTAGTCTCAATCACCCACAACATCCTCACGCAATTGAGCACGAGGAAGGCTGTGTGGCAAGACATTGAGCTCTTTCCACCCAATGACGGAGCGCACGCTGAGGCAGAAAGGCCAAGAGCTCGAAGCGGGCAAATGAGGCGCAAGAGGCCGCCTGCCAGCGCAGACTATCGCCGTTGCGCGCTGCGCACGCCTCACACGCGCGCGTTTGCGCGCAGGAGCAGCTGAATCAACCCCACTCGCAAATCAGCCTTGCCAAGGTTGTTGGCCCGGTAAGCTGAAGAAGAAGCGCCTTCGCAGGCAGCAGTCCTGGCGCCCGCCCTCTCTGCCCGGTTTAGCTTCCTTGATCCTGAACGACGCCCCATTCTGCATCTACCCCTGTCTATTGTTCAAAATGCAAGAATTACGCGCAGGGCGAGACATTGAGCGAAATAACGGAGAACAATAAGCCGTTGTGCAATGGAAAGGCAGAATTTTGACTTCTAGAGACGTTCAAATAACGCTTCTGCCTGTGTGCTACTTTACAAAGTAGTATACGAGGTGTGACAGCCTTATATTGCAACAGCATGCAAAGACTTGTGCCAGGTAAGTGAGAAAAAGAAAACCGACAGCGCTGTCAACCTGCAAGGCTGTTCACACGTCCTGGCGAACTCCTCCAGAAAAAGAAAAAGAAAAACAGCAAGTCAAGGATCAATCATCCGCTTTGCTCGCAACCGCGCACACGCGCGACTGCGCCCCAATTTAGCGCCGTTTGCCTTCTTTCTTACCTTCCGGGTAGCCTATCGGACTGAGAGGAGAGAGAGATGAGAAAGTGAAGGCGGAATAGGCAACGGCAGTGCCCGCGGCAGCATGACCATGACGACCGACCGTTCGCACGGCTTCCCCGATCCGCGCTCGCCGATGACGACCCGAGACATTCATCGACACCCCCCGCCACAACGGCACGGCGCGTTGTGGAGTATAACGGCTAAAAGTGGGGAAGGTGGCGGCGAAGCGGGGATGAGATGACGCGACATCAGCCAGATTTCTGACTGACCAGGTACTTTACAGCCTCTACCTCAGGCTCACACCGCCCGACTGCTGCCGGTGTTCAACAATCAGCTTGGTAGCGGGGCAACGCAACACGAATAGAAAGGGCGGTGCCGCGCGGACGAGCGCTGCCGAAAAGGGAGAATGCTAGGCTCGAGTGGCCAGCGGCCATCCGGCTGGTCCTGCAAGGCGAAGGGCAACACGCCTGGCAGGGCAAATGCTCGGCCTTGCAAGCGACCCTCCATCTGCCCCTCCTCGTCCGTGTTTTCAGCCTCAGCCTGGTCTTTGAACCCCACGGTTCAGCCAATCCTTTCAAGAACACCCTGTCCACCGGTGAATGGACGCGCATATGTACGTCAAGAAGGTAGAAGACGGGCATGAACGCAACCCCAGCCGGGTAGCCCCACAGCAGAGCCGCACGGCTCCACGTGTTCTCGCGTTGTCTCGAGGTCCCCCCGGGAGACGCAAGCGCTACGTACTGTATGTACGTACCTGCCGCTCGTAATGCGGGACAACGTTGCACCGACAGGTACGTACCACTCCTCCATCCAGCATGACATGCCAGTGAAACGCGCGAATGCGAGCTAGGATGCCCATCTTTCGCTCCCGATCCTTCTCTTCCTTGCGAAAGCAAGAGAAACGGCGGCGCAGGCGGACAGGGATTCGACCAGCGCCGATCTTCTTCTTTCTCCGACGTTGCGTTCGCGCACCGGCATGCAGGATGCGTTGGCACGGCTGCCTAGCGTAGACAAGGGAGGAGGCTCGCCAGGCCTGGAGGCAAAACATTTCTGGCCTCGGCGTCTTGGGGGGGTGCAACTAAATCGGACTCAAAAGGTAGGAAAGGCTAAGACGAAGGATGGGGGCTACTGTGGCGTGCTTGACCGGTGAACGCTCCAACACACGCAGATAAGCACATGCGAAGCAAGGCTGAGGTCCATCGTCGATTGAATGAAGGAAAGCCGAGCAGGTAGGCACCGGACAAAGAATTGGTCATTCATTGCAATCATATCTCAAATCGCAAAACATCTTGCTTTTGGTGGTGACTGTTTCAAGTAAGCACGCATGGTGATACGCAAACGCGTATCTCGTAGTGCATGGGAGCACCACATGAGAGCGCTACGTCTTGTCTGCATCAGGTACAGGGGTTCCCGGACTACTGTGTATGTACTTCAGAACGTCGTGCCACGACCTCAAGAAAAAGAAGCAGGCGAGAATTGATGCCAACGTTGCAGCGAGTGAAACAATTCTATCATGGACAACAGGTAACTTTCTCAATTGATTCATTGCTCCAAACTTGCATTGAGCTTTACGTGGATTGTTTTTCATTCACCGCCGAGATGTGGCGGCTTAAATAATAGTCTCTCAACCTCCGTCTCAATGTACATTGGAATCCGCCCAAGGTTCATTAAAAAAATTAGGTATTATCCATAGCGCAGTCCATGCGGCTAGGCTGCACATCATGAAGTGAACAACGAAATGCGAAGCAGGGATCGAAGGCCGCAAAACAGTGACCGACCCCATTGGCTTCATCCGAGCTGATGATATCGTTACATTGAGTGCGAAAACGCGCGACGCCGTGTTCTTTATGCATGTCCCAGGTTCATGATCCCGGCGCGGGACGAAGGGACGCGAATCGCTGCGTGATCTAATCGTTGAAGAAGCCACGAGTGGAGGACGCAAAGGCTGGCTGAAAAGGCAGGTGTGAACCGGCGAAGCCGGGCGCCCATGGCTTATCTCAGAGCGACCTTGACGTCTTGTACGCCGCGCTTGAGGACATCGTCAAGCTTCCATCTGGGTGGAGTGACTTGCGGCATCTTGCCGGCCATCTCCATTTCTCTCTTGTAGTCCTGCTCCATCTGGCTGGTAATGCCCTCAGGCAGGGGCTCGGCACCGCCCGCGATGCCGCTGGAGAACTTGAGCTGTAGGATGTCGCCGATCTCGTCACAGGCAGCAAGCAGGCGGTCAAGATCATCCTTGGTGTGAGCGGCCGAAACGCAGAAACGAGCGCGAGACGAGACGAGCGGGGTAGCCGGATAGCCGACGACAACGACGGAAATCTTGCGCTTCAGCATCTCGTGGGAGAAGGCAGGCATCTTGGCAGGGTTGTAGAGCAAGACCGGGATGATGGGCGAATCGTCGTGACCATAGACAATGAAGCCCAGGCGCTTAAGACCAAGACGAAGGTAGCGGGAGTTGAAGGCAAGGCGCTGCAGACGTTCCTCGCCTTGACCGGGCATAAGCTCTCCGATAATCAATCTGAGGGCGCTCTGGATCTGGATAAGGACCGGGGGAGCGGGCGCCTCGCCAAAGATGTTGCAAGCGTTGGTAACGCGCAGCTTATCAATGATTGCCTTGTCGGCCGCAACGTAACCACCATTGGCTCCAAAAGACTTGGTCAGAGTGCCCATAAGAATATCGACCTCGGCAGGATCAACGCCAAAGTAATCGCAAACACCACGACCATTAGGTCCGAGCGCGCCAACCGAGTGCGCCTCGTCAATGAACAGGTGGAACTTGTACTTCCTCTTGAGCGCAAGAAGAGCTGGCAGGTTGCAAATAGTGCCTTCCATCGAGTAGAGACCCTCAACAGCAATGAGGATCTTCTTCCACGGGCGGTGCGTGCGGGGCTGACCATTCGCAATAACCTCACGAAGCACGCGTTCCAAATCACGCATGTCGTTATGCTTGAACATCTCAATCATCGCGCCAGACAGACGAGCACCGAAGCGAATCGAGGAGTGGTTGAGTTCGTCGGAGATGAGCAGGCAGCCCTTGCCAACCAGAGCGGGGAAGGTCGTGGCGTTCGTAACGAAGCCCATGGAGAAAACCATGGAGGCAGGCTTTCCAACAAACTTGGCGACCAGATCCTCGACTTCGGTGTGCAAGGTGGTAGTTCCGACGTCGGCGCGAGTGCTGCAAACGCTAATGCCGTGCTTCTTGATGCCCTCCTCGACCGCGTCGGCGCACGGGCCTTCGGACTGGGCGAATCCGAGATAGTTGTAGGAGCTCATGTTCAGGGTCTCGGAGGTGGTGCCAGTCATCTTGAAAGACAGGTTGTAGTCGTCGGACTTGCGGTCCAGAAGGGTGATGTAGCGACCGGGAACGCCAGTGGTGGGCCTCGCAAAGCAGTCGTTGATACGCATCTTCAAGCGGCGGACGTAGAAATTGTCGAAATCACTGTTCAGAGGGGCGTAGCCATCCTGGGCTCTCAGATGCTTGTAGTTGTTCTGTCTGAACCTCTTGCCGAAGAAGTCGCGCACATGACCAAATATGATAAGGATGAGGTAGCTGATGTAGGTGGTGAGGAGGAAGAAGTACGGCGGCTCGTCTTCGACAGGGTCGGGGAACTTGTCGTCCACGAATTTGCTCGAGTACAGATGCGCCTTGGAGCCCAGGGGACCGAACTCGGCGTGCTGCTTGGCGAGGCGGCGCTTCTCGTCTTGGGAGGGCGGCTGGAAGATGGTGGTGGTTGTGGTGGAGGAGTCCTCCATCTTGGTGTATTTCTCGCCGGTCGCAGTGGACAGCGAGATGGTCGGTAGCGACAGAGAGGGCGAATTGACAGGCTGGCCCGGGGGCGGTGAGGGGTTGTCCAGAAGGGCTTGCTGCTGGGCAACGACTGCCTTCCGGAGAGCGGCGACGGCGTCGGGAGCGGAGGGCTTGGGCGAGGTGGAGAAGAGCGAGGAGAACTTGGTGTTCGCCTTGGAGAAGGAGGAGCGGCGCGAGGCCTTCTCGTCAAGCGAGGTGGAGATGGAGGAATTGTTGGAGAAAGGGTTTATCGATCGAGCAGGCATTGCAAATGATTCTAATCTATCGGCGACCTGGAGGAGGTGGAGGGATCGTTCGAGCTCTGCGCAGTTGGGCGTGGTCTTGTCGCGCAGGCAGTCGGACGGAGAGACGAGCTGGCGGCGGTGGAGAGTCTGGGGCGAAGAGAGTGCGGTCAGCCAGGGCTTCGGCGCGAGGGAATGCGGGACGGCTGCGGCGAAGGGGCGGGCGGCAGAAAACGCGCGCTTCGGCCGGATGCGCCGGAGAACAAGCGGATAGCGCAGGGAACAGCTTCGACTCACCTGCGCACGCGAGCTTGCGGGTTTGTTGCGGCGGAGGCTGGGCGCTGCTGCTCACAGCCCTGCGGTGCGACGCGTCGACGGCGGCTGTTCGCGCTGCTGGGGTTGGCGGGAGGCTGCGCGACCGCTCCGACGTCAATTGAGGGCGGGCGGGTGGTGCGGACAGGCAGAGAAGTCTTGCAGAGCTCGTGGTAAAAAAGAAGCACGCGTGGTGGAGCTGAGAGGCTGGCGGGCAAATTGCAGCCGGCACGCGCGATGTGCCGCCGCCGGTCGGGCTGCTGTCAGGGGCACAGGTCCTCGACGCGCCCTCACACCAGCTACCTTCTCTGGAGTAAGGCCAAGCCTTGCCACTGCGTCATCCAACGTCCAGCAACCGTCGACATCGTCACCAGCTGTGTTGCCGGGAGCGCCGGGCGTCCCGTCTGTCCTCGGCCCGCACTCTACAATAATCTCGTTTCCGAGCCTCATCTCGAACGTGCCCTGGTTACACATGGCCACCGAGCAGCTGGCTGCCTGGGCCCAGGCCCTGCGCTTCCACGACCTGCCGCCCCAGGTCGTTGAGGCTGCTGTGCGAAGCTTTTACAATTGGGCTGGGTGCGCCATTGGCGGCGCCCAGCACGCCGCAGCAGTCATTGCTCGCAACTCGCTCTCGCCCTTCGCTGGCGCCCCGACCTCATCCGTCCTTGGCTGCCAAGAGCCGACCGATGCCCAGTCAGCCGCCCTCTTCAACGGCATCAGCAGCCACGTGCATGATTACGATGATACTCACCTCGATACCATCATACACCCGTCCGGTCCTGTAGCGTCAGCTCTGCTGGCCGCCGCCGAGTGGAAGGCGCCTGTAGACGGCCGCGACTTCATTCTGGCCCTTGTCGCCGGTATCGAAGCTGAGTGTAAAGCCGGGCTCGCCGTGTGGCCGGACCACTACAATATCGGCTGGCACATCACGAGTACGGCGGGTTCGATCGGCGCCGCCGTGGCCGTCGGGAAGCTGCTGGGCCTCAGCGTAGAGCAGATGCAGTGGGCGATAGGCATTGCTGCCACCCAGGTCACCGGCTTGAGGGAGCAGTTTGGCAGCATGACCAAATCCTTCCACCCCGGCCGCGCTGCCCAGAACGGACTCGTCGCGGCCGTGCTTGCGTCGAATGGATACGACAGCTCGCTGCAGTCGTTGGAGGCTAAGCGCGGCTGGGCTAACGTAGTGAGCGCCACCAACGATGTCGATGCACTGATGCAGGGCTTGGGAAGGACATGGGAGATCGAAAAGAACTCGTTCAAGCCGTTTCCCTGTGGTCAGTCCTCGTTTTGCTTCATCAATTCGCATGATGATCCTACGCCAAGCCCTTCCCATTTCAGCCACTAATTGTTGATCAGGCATCGTTATCCATCCCATCATTGACGGCTGCATCCAAGTTAGGCAAATGTTTGCCACCGGTCAGCACGAGAAAGACGCTGCGGCGGATGTCTCCGCCATTCAGAAGGTCGAAGTCTCGGTCCATGCCCTCGTTTTAGAGCTGACTGGCAAGCACTCGCCGAAAACTGGTCTAGAAGGCAAATTCAGCGTCTTTCACGGCGCTGCTGTAGGGCTCCTCTACGGAAAAGCAACCCCGGCTCAGTACGAGGATGCTGTCGTGCAGGACCCAGTTGTAGTACAGCTGCGGAAAAAGGTCCACGCTACGATTGACGATGCTCTCCGTCCTGATGAAGCTCATGTGAAGGTTGTATTCAACGACGGCTCGGTGCAGGAGAAGCATATTGGACACGCCGTCGGAAGTCTACAGCTGCCAATGACGGATATACAGCTTGAGGAAAAGTTCCTCGACCAATGTAATCCAGTCCTTGGAGATAAAAAGGCCAAGGAAGCTTCACAGGCCTTATGGGGTCTACGTGAGGTAGGGAACATTGCAGATCTTACATCCTTGCTGAGGTAGAAGCTTGCAACGATTCAATCGCGTCATTGTTTCACCGGCCCATGAATAGCATCTACTTTGACCCGTGTCTATAACAGTACATCAGCGACCTTGATAGCACATCTTCATACCACAGCGACAGCATTTTACGTATTCGGGCTGAGTTATTGCAACTGACTAGTACATGCCAGATACGGTTAGTGATTACCGGCTGCCTAAAAGCTTTTCACAATCCTCTACAATACACTTTCTCACGACCCATACATGATCAGCTGCTAACTCAAGCGCTTACAACTCGTCCAGCTGCAGCTCAATCTACGCACCGAGCGCGCATGGCGCGAATCCACCAGGTTAATTCCCTCACGCCCAGGGTCCGATCGGCCGAGCACCACCGGGGCATCTCCCAACTCACGCCCCGAGCGCGATGGTCCCAAAACGGCCAATGCTTCGAACGCACAGATGGAGATCACCTGATGCTTCCGTCGATTTGCCGGCCGCAAAGAGGGTCGAATAATCGCCCGGATCCCACCCGGCCGGCCGAACGCCCGGACCCTTCTGCCACTTTCTTGGACGCGAGATGGAGCGACCCTGACCACGCCCAAACTTTAATCCATTCCTCGAGGCTGGTCGAAGTGCTATCCATGGTAAAGAGCTTCGCCCCCAACTTTTCGCTCGCTTTCGCAATCTATGGAGCGGTTCAAACTCGTGTCTCTTTCCCCGACTTAGATTAGCTCTTTAGGTGAGAATATGCCGACACTGGTTTTGTTCGTAGCCGATGGCTAGCGTGGATTTGTTTTTTGCTCATATCATGGATAGTTGAAGCTATCGTCCGGACGAAAATGTGGAATCAAAAATTGTACATACACGTCCGGACGAAAGCTTCAATTATTTACATGTTATTTTTCCGAGAAAGAGCTGAGGCATAACTACGCGGGCCTTACTATTCTTCATACTAGCAGCAGCATCTATTAAAGTCCGCTGCTGACCCCCGCTGCTTTAATCGTGTCGCCGCGCCTCTGGACCGCCTTTCCTTCTTCACCTCCAGCAGCACTTGCGGACGCGCCATCTTTGGCTCGGGCTGCACTGAGAGATTCCGCTTTGAAAGCATCTGCATTTCCTGCGTGGTTCTTTGCGGTGGTGACATACAAAGGGCGGGCGCGCTCTGCTCGCTCCATGGTATAACCCAAGTGGGCCAGCAGTGTGAGAATGCGATCGTCGTTGAGGAGGACGAAGGCAACTACATCAAGCGGAAGTCTCATGCCGGCCAGGATGAGCAGGAGGCGATCTTCTTCGACTATCTGGCGGAGGGTTAGACATGAGTTGCGGTTCACTCAAGTTTAATCTGGGCTTTTGGAATGTTTCTGCCTTATTTTTCTTTTCGCCAGTATTAACTCTAAGAAAGGCTCTAATACAGCGTCATCTCGTGGTTAGTCAGGGAGTTCATTGAAAGTCTTTATCCTCGGAGAGCTTTTTACAAGCAGCCAGATTATCTAATTGAACTACCTAAATCTGTGTCGTATCTTTGATGCATATTAAACGTTCTTTAGGTCATCATCTACTACCTTCTTCTCCGAACAAATTAAATTAGCATTGGAGCAATCGTAGTAAAACCTTAAATCTTCCCATATCCCCTGACAATTAAACCCCCCCCCCCCCCCCCCCGCGCGTTGACCGTCGATAGCTACATGATATAGAAACTGCCAGCTTGGGAAACACAAATAAAGAAGAAAAGTGTAATAATAATAGTGTCCGTTGTCCCTCGCATTTGAGATAGCTACTGGTATATTAACGCTTTAGGTGAGCTTCTGGCGCTTGGATAGTTGCAATGTCGTCTGGACCCTAGCTCCGCGCTTTAAGGGTTCAGTCTTAGGCTGAGTGCCGGTGGGCTTCTTGCCGGAGAACTTTTCAGCCGCGGGCGTCTTAGCGGTCACGGGGCCGTTAAACGAAAGCGTAAGCTGCGTCTCAGAATTCTCGCCGTGGCAGCCTTCTTACTCTCCTCCTCCTTCTTCTCTTTCGGCTTGCCCGAATTCTTCGTAAATGAAAGCGTAGTTTGATGCTTCGTATCGTTGGACTGCGGCTTAGTCCTCTTCTTCTTTTGCGGCTTAGGGTCGATAGGCCTCTCTGGAACCGTGAAGGTCAACGTCGTCTCGTGCTCTGGCTCTTTAGTTGTGGAGTTGGCCTTCTTAGTGGCTGCTCGAGTTCTCTGCCTGGTCATTATGAAGATTGGAGCAATATTCGCTTGCTGGGGAGCCTTGGAAGCTGTCTCCTGCGACATCTGAGCCTTCTGGGACGTTAACTTTCCGGCGGTCGACTTCCTCGAGGAATCTCCGCCTGTACTTTTCTTTTCTTAAGCCTCCTCGCGTCGCCTGCGTGCATTTCTGCCCTTATGGTACTTGGGGTTCGTTGCTTTGTAATTGGGCTCGTGGAGAATTGCCATCTCCTTAGCCTGGTGGCACTTGCGGCGAATCTACCTCTCGTTATTGTAATCCCAGAACCACCTCAGCGGGTTATCTTCTTTGCCTCGGTGCTGTGACACTCTGGGCACTGTTCTGGCTTCAGAGTCTTGAACATCTTCTCCTTCGCTTCTCGTATCGCCAGCTTGTTCCTGCAGCTCTGACACCACCAAGCCATCGTTTTTCTGTTGAAAAGCCACTTGTTATTGAACTGGCTAGGCTTGCGCCGGCAATGCGGGCAGCGATCGGGCTTGGGGATGCTAGCTCTTTCTCTGCTTCGGATGGCTTTCTCTCGCCTATCGGAGTAACAGCCTTGACAGTTCCACGTCTGGACATCGTCGAACCACAGCCATCCTCTGACTTCTGCTGCCGGCAGATTGCATGTTGCACACGCGTCTGGTTTGGGCACCGAGTTCCGACGGATCACGATACCTGGGCGGACCTTGCCACTGGATCTCCAGCAGTCATAGCAACGCAGGCACCAATAGGAGGCGAATGGGGTGCCACCTATCCGGGCGAACACCTTGTGCTCCTCGGAGCTTTCATGCCTCGGGAGCTTGCCCGGTTTCTTGCCCGTCCGATGCCCTGCTTGAGAGCGAAGGCTGTGTTGAGGCCCTGGTAGTCACGCTGTGGGAAGGTCGGCAGTGTGGTGTCGCGAAAAAGCTGGATGGATTCGTCCGAAACCACTTGGTCCGGAAGATTCCCCTCGTCCTCGATTATGAAGCCGAAGAATACGTTGTTTTCTCTGTTTGGTGGTAGGCGTGCCACGCGAGCAGCGATCTCGTCATCATTAGGGATCTCGTCGTCATCAGGAAGCTCATCGTCTTGGTTGGCAGCGACTGAGGAGGGCTCTACGGCAGAAGAGGAAGCGGCGAACGAAGAGTCGGTGATAGAAGCAGAGGAGACGGCGGTGGAAGAGGAGGCGGCGAATGAAGAGGAGGTATCAGGACAGACAAAGTCGCTCTCAGACTCCTCACTCTCGCCGCGAGAGCTCTTGCCTCTTTCGATTTCTTTGTCATGGCGGCTACTGCCTCGCTGCCAATCTGGAGAAAGGGACATGATAGGCGGAAGAGACTCGCAATCAAGCCCGGGCAATGGCGGAGAGACGAGTTTGAAAAGACTGGGAAATGACGGAGAGACGATATTGAAATGGCTGGAGCAGAAAGTTCACTAAGAGAAAGCGCGCTGCTCGAGACAGTCAGGGCAGTGTTGTTTGGGAAGTGGCGCTCACCTGGGCGGTTCGGGAAGTCGCAGCAGCCGGCGCTGCGACGCCAGAAAAAGTCATTGCCGACGGCCGAGGCATAGTTATTCTTCACACTAGCCTTCGACTGCGATATTCCACTGTACAATATCTTACTCATGGCGGTAGTTGAAGCTATAGTCCGGACGAGAACATGGAATTAAAGCAGCGACATTCGGAAGTAACGTCAACCTAGCTGGTTAGTCGTGTCGGCCTGACTAGTCCGTAGACCGACATCTGAGAGGAAGCGCGTCGGTCAGCGCTTCTGGGCCTGCTGAGCAGTTAGTCGATATATGCAGGCTAGTAGCTGGCCACGATTTTGGTTCATGTTAGCTGTCTCTAAGGAGATAACAAGACTATATCATTAAAGAGCTAAGCCATAGTAGATTCCGCAATATTGAAGTTTTTTCTGCCATACAACCCGCCGTTGAATACAATGAACGGACGTAGATATGTTTTTTTTCTTTTCTTTGAAACCAACCTTACAATGCGTGATGATACGGGATTCAGGTCTTCATATGAATAGTTAATCACTTAAAAATATTGAAGAGAAATGGCTACAAATCTCGCAACTATTCGCCTGCAGATGCAACCCTTAGCGGCTTAACCTTGTGCGTACTACGTTGGTTCCGAAAAGCAGAGCGAGTCACCATGGCACGGGTAGCAATGTGGGGAAGTCATATTAAGCGCATGCGAAGGTGGTTGGGACGTTGTACGCGAACGCGGATTTGTGGAATGGAAACGGAGTTTTTTCCCGTGGGTGTTGTTACCTTGTCTTCCATTTCAGGAAGCTTGTACCATGGGGCGCTTTGACACCAAGCTTTCTGGAGAAGGTCCCAAGCTTTGCCGTGCGGCGATCAGTGGTGTTGCATAGCCTTGGCGTGGCGTCCGGGGTTCGTCTCGCGAGAAGCTTGATTGGTGCCGATTTTATAGGTCGCCAGCTCGCCTTTGCCAAAATTCCCATCGCGCACAATCATTGGTGGTCTTTTAGGGAAAAACACGGAGTAAATGCTGCCAACTTTTCTGTTTGATCCCCGCTATTCCGAATAAGCGTTTTGCCGTGTTGTCAAAAACGGTACACATGCTGCATTTCGGTCGAGTTGACGGGATAAAGAAGCAATGGCGTGGTCACGGTTAAATGCTCCCGGAGAGGGAGATACAGGCTGTTAACTCGACGTGGTAAGAGCGCTCGTCGGACAAAGGCTGCGCGGCTTTTCCGATGCAGGACTCGGCTCGGGAACAAGCTCGGGGATAAGATCTCAGGAGATCTCTACACACCTACAGTACATTGCAGGCTCACACGGGCCGTGCCGGCTTTCCATCAGTCGACGTCTTCCATCAACTCCTTTTGTGACAAAAATAGGCGAGGGAGCCGACCATGGTGGGGAGGAAGTGCCTTGCTGGGGGGCCCAATTGCCGCCGCACCTATCCTTACGCGGCAGTGATGCGCGGCGCCGACAGCTTTTCTCCTGGGTGAAATTTGCAACACAAGAAGGATGGCGCAAAAGAAACACGTTCGAGAAACCCCGCCCCGCTCTCCTCCCATCTCTTCCTGGAAGCGCGCCGCGGCGATTGGGCGGAAATAGCTCGTGGCGTCCAACATCGGCAGGGGTCTTGATTGATGGCAAAACATTGGGATGTCCGTTTCATCGGCGGGAGGTGGGCGTTGTGGTCAAGCGGATGAAAGGGGCGGCGGCCGTGGAGCAGTGATGTTTCCATTTTCCCATTTTCGACGCCGTGGTGCAGTGTTTCTGACGATGCGGTGCCGTCTTTTCCAGAGGCCACGCGATTGACGCAAGCATTCAGGTGCCGTTCTTCCAGGAGCCAAGCAGTCGAAGCGTTGGTTGCGCGAATGGAGTCGCATCAGGGCGATACAAGACTTCTGGGCACGTCTTGTCCCGCTCAGGCGTTCCGTGCAGGCGACAAGGATAGGCGCGTGGTGTGGCTCGTTTGAGGTTGAATCGCGGTTGGCGGGTTGGTGATAGACGCGTCAGCTACCGCATGGGAGCCGTGTCGATTATACATATGCGCGGCAGCAAGTCGGAAGCCTCCGTGCCCTGGGGCTCGCCTCTGTATTCGAAACGCCCTCTCATCTCGGCACCACGCCAAGATAGACAAGCTCCGGCCAGCCTGCCCTCTTCCACCAATCACGCCTCGCCCTGCAGTATAGTCGCCCCTCCTCCACCCCCGTCTATGTCTGCTACCCAGGATTCAGCCGGCCAAGAAACGCCGCCGCATCACTGCCCGTCTCTCCGGTGCTCGTTTCATGCTTCCGGATGGTCGGCTTTGACGGAAACAATCAGTCGTCATCCAAACCATGATCATTCTGTTCCTACACAGGGGATAACCCCCCTTCACGTATATAAGTCCAAGAACGCCAACAAGGCTTGGTTTTTCTTAGCCAGCAACCACCAGCTCCTCTCCTTCTTCACTACTGCTGCTCCACAGGCATTGACTGCCTCGTCCTTCATTCTTTGCTCGCGCTCCGATAAACCCAACTTCAAAAAAACCTCTCCCTCTTTCCCGCAAAAATGGTTCAACTCAACAACGCCCTCGCGGGCATGATCGTTGGCGCTGGCGCCCTTGTTGCCGCTGCTCCGGCTCCAGCTCCCACTGCTGCTCCTAACCTCAAGGATGCTCAGATCGGCAAGCGTGCTGATTCCTGCACTTTCACCGATGCCTCTGCCGCCAGCGCCTCCAAGTCTTCTTGCGCCACCATCATCCTCAGCGACATCACTGTCCCTGCTGGTGAGACGCTCGACTTGACCGACCTTGAGGACAACACCTATGTCGAGTTCCAGGGCACTACCAGCTTCGAGTACGAAGAGTGGGAGGGCCCGCTCGTTTCCTTCTCCGGCACCGGTATCACCATCACTGGTGCTTCTGGCCACGTCCTTGACGGCAACGGTGCTAAGTGGTGGGACGGCGAGGGTTCCAACGGCGGCAAGACCAAGCCCAAGTTCTTCTACGCCCACAAACTCATCTCGTCCACCATCAAGGGCCTGAACATCAAGAACACCCCCGTCCAGTGCATGTCCATCAACGGCGCTGAGGAGCTTTACGTTCAGGACGTCACCATCGACAACAGCGACGGTGATGAGACTAACAGCGATGGTGATGCCCTCGGCCACAACACTGATGCTTTGTATGTATCCCCACCCAACTTCCAAACAAATTTACTGTCTAACACACTTCAGTGATGTCGGCTCTTCGACTGGCGTGTACATCTCTGGAGCCAACGTTCAGAACCAGGACGACTGCCTGGCCATCAACTCTGGGTGAGTTTGAACCTCCCCTTTTTTGACCCCCTTACCCCCAACCACCACAACACACTAACAGTGAATTATAGCGAGTCCATCTCTTTCACCGGCGGAACCTGCAGCGGTGGCCATGGTCTCTCCATTGGCTCTGTTGGCGGCCGTAGCGACAACGATGTCAAGAACGTCACCATCTCGGGCTCCACCATCAAGAACTCCCAGAACGGCGTGCGCATCAAGACCGTCTACGATGCCACCGGCACCGTCGCCGACGTCACTTACTCGGACATCACCCTCTCCGGCATCACCAAGTACGGTATCGTCATTGAGCAGGACTACGAGAACGGTTCTCCTACTGGCGAGCCCACCGACGGTGTCCCCATCACCGGTCTTACCATCGATGGTGTTACTGGTACGGTTGAGGATGATGCTACTCAGGTCTACATCCTCTGCGCCGATGGAGCCTGCAGCGATTGGACGTGGTCTGGCGTCAGCATCACTGGAGGAGAAGCCAGCAGCAAGTGCGAGGGTGTTCCTGATGGAGCCTCTTGCTAAAGCATCTCCGGATCGCACAATCCACAAAATTCTTGAACTGAAAGGAGGTTTTCTTTTGAAAAACGTGGGGTTTTCGAGCAGAGCTTTGTTCTTGATTCTGAATCTGTAAAAACATTTCCGACTTCTCTTCTATAGTGAAATATTACTTGGACTGCTCAAACACCATCTGTTGATTACTATTTGTTGTGACTGTCTACGATCAAGGAAGGAACCTCCTGGAGTTGCCTTCCTCGCTGTCCGCCCCTCTTTCCTCCACGCTCGACCCTGGGACACCCTGACGTCGCTCCTCATTTTCTTCAACCTTTAACCTTCCCATCGTGCCGTTCCACGCGTCGTTCGTTACTCTGACACGTATTTCTGCATCGTCGTTCGCTACCTAAAGCAGAGATGAGTATGAATACGATGAGAATCAAGGACTTTGTTAAGAAATCACTACCACTTCGCCCTCTTGAGTCTCAACCTTCGCTGCACCTGAGCTCTGCTTCGATAACACGCCTGTAGGATTTAGTTGCCATGTCGCCCTCATCATCATCAGTGCGTTTGGCCTCCGTGCTGCCGCCGCCGACCGGCTGTTACTCCATCCTCTTGCGAAATATTACTCAAAGTGCTCAAATACCTTCTATTAATTACCGTCCGTACTGTGACGCGAATTATAGAATATACTGGTTGACAGCTCCACGGTAGAAGTCATGGCCAAGTCAAATTAATATCGCGAAGGAAGGCACGGAATCGTTACCAGCTTTCTATCTTGAAGACCGTCATTGATTAGCCTTACAAACCCACAGGAACATCAATCCAGATATGCCTACGATGCTTGTGAACAACTGTCGGAATTCTCTATGAGGCCTGGGGCAAAAAAATAACAGTATAAAAACCCACATCAAGTTTCTCAAAATGCTGTAATTGTATCCTACGCTCAGAAATCTAGGGCATAAATCAACGAAAGAGTTGCAAATCGTCTCCAACTGCATAAAAACCTCAAAAGATGAATTTAGCCACCTCACACCCCAGAATCCTCTTCCTCGATACCATATAAGGTAGAGTACGCATCCCATGTAGTACATGTATCCGTCATAGCCGATGCGCTCATTACAGCCTCCATCTCGCTCGCGCGCTCTACAAACTGCATAGCCAGGCCTTCGGATGTATGCCAGCCGATGTGACAATGCATAAGCCTGGTGGATCGATACATATCAGCAACATGCGGACGAAGAAAGGCGGATGAGGGATACTAAAAGCAATTCAAGAAGCCGGGGGGTCTTACCAAGCACCTGGATTGTCGGTGTAGAAAGCGATGACAACATAGCCACTAGCCGGTAGGGTCGCAACATCTCTACGCGGCGGGTTGGCGGTGTTGAGTGTTACCGCGTCGGAATAGGTGCCAGTCCCAGCAGCCAGGACCCAGAAATCGTGGCCTGCGTGAACAACATGAAAGCGTCAGTCAAACCATCTCATCGAAGTGCTCAAGAAGTATTCTGGAGGGGGGGTTACCATGCAAATGGAACGGATGCGGCACGCCTTGCGCCGTCTCAATGACAAAGTACACCCACTCGTTTGCGGTCGCCAGCTCGACAACGTGGTCATTGTCCGTCCAGTCCGTCTTGCCGCCGTAGACGGACAGCGTGGTGGGGTTACCCCATTCGACAGCCATCGTCTTGGCGCTGATGTACCACTTGAACAGGTTGTTCAGCACGCCGATGGTGACGGGCATGTCCGAGCTGTCCGTCTCGACCAGCGACGTGGGGTTCTGCGCGAGGGCCGGCACGAGGGACGCATACGGCTCGTCGACGCACTCATTGGTCATGTTTGAGTACGCCGTGGTAGTGGGGTCTGCGGTGCTGCTGCTGTCGTAGCGGAGGATGGCGCGGATGTTGTCGACGTTGTCGTTGGCGGAGCAGGCCGTCTGCGGGATGGCGCGGATCCAGTAGTCTCCCTCGTCTTGGTTGGCGGACACAATCACGTCATATCGTTGGCCCATGTTGATGTCAAGGTACTCCGTCTCGTACGGCTCGATTGGGACGAAGTCCATGGCGATGACGGTGAGTGTGTGGTTGTCGATCATGAACTTGAAGTGCGTGTCGATGGCTGTATTAACGAGACGTAGGCGGTACGAGTTTCCAGACGTCACGGTTGTTTCCCAGCGGGATCCAGTGATGGTTCCAGAATTGTTGTAGACATTCAGGCCGTTGATGAGAGCGTTGTTTAATTCGGGTGGGCCCTGAGTTTGAGCGTAGGTGTAAAGCTCATCGGCGGTCTGGTGTGACCAATCACTGAGCATGACCGGACCGATGTCTTCGTCGTAGTTTGCAGAAGCTGGCCCATGAATGACAATGGGACCAAACACACCGTTCCAGGCTTGAAGTGAAAAATGAGAATGATACCCTGAACCAGTCAGCTGCATCTTGAGTAGTCCGAGCTACCTGTCCGACTTACAGCTGGAACCATATTGCGTTGCACGCCAGGTATACGTCATGGACTCTCCCGGCTAAGTTGTGTTCAGCATTGATTATTTGACCTGATTGGGGTGGACATACTGCAATCGGACATTGAGTTATACTCGGAACACCGTCCATCCAATTAGTCCAGTTTTGGCGAATACCATGCCAATGGATACCCGTTCCATTGTTTTGCATACTATTCAGGACATGCACAACTGCGAAGCGCATCAGCGACCATACGGGTGCTATGCGCTACGTGGCCGTTCTTCCAGTCACGTAGCTCGCACTGCTATTCATGAACGATAGATACTTACCAACAGTATCTCCCCAATTTGCCTCGATGGTTGGACCAGGGATGGATCCGTTGACCGCCAACCCAATTCGCTCGATGCCATCGGGTGATACAGTTGTATTGGTGACCTCGAACCAGTACTGTGCAAAAATTAGCAAATAAAACCTCCCGAGAAATCCAGAGAAGTAGAGTATAGAAATTCTTACTTCGACCGTCACTCCCGTGTCCGGAACTTCGGTATACCAGTCAGTTTGGAGGTCGTAGTCACACCAGGTGGATCTGTCGTTGGCAGTATTGCCAGTGCAGGCAGATGCTGATGCAGAGGAGGTAGACGAAGCGGCCTGCGGCGCGGCGAGCCCTCCTGCGAAGAGAAGACTCCATAGGAATGGCGCTCTCATCTTGAATGTATGTCTCGGTGGTAGAAAACACGTAAAATGAGGGACGAGTAGACCTTAAAGAAATATGCAGGCCCCTACAGAATTCCTTGAGCGGTGAACACAGGTGGTGAGATGGAGATGAGCCTTGTTGAGGATATCAAAAGGCAGCTGAAGTTATATACTGACCAAAGAAAACGTCAAGGCAAGCAGATGGTACAGAAATGGAGATGTAGCATCGCACGATCATCGCTAAGGTGCAACACTCTTTGACTCGTGCTTTCCTGCCTGATGAGGTGCCTGCACCGGTCCCGAAACGCTGTGTCTCAACCATGCATGCGCACAGTATACGAAGGATAAGCTGGCGAAGCAGTCTAAGCGGACGAGCTATTGCTTGGCCATGTGCCGCGGCGTTTGAATAATGCAAACTCACGATCCTTAGCGGTACCGAGAATCCTTGTGGACTGTCGGGTGAGTATCGCCGATGCATGTAAGAGTGGTAGCCTTACGAATGACCCCACCCGAATATATCGTCAGTACGAAAATAGTACATGAGAAGACAAGATCCGCACGCCCGACGACGTTGAAGATATCTAAAGCTCGGTTAGAGCACATGGGGGCCATAGCTTGTCGAAGGGGTTTGAGGCCAAGGCTGTCAAAGCGGGTTAGCTTGACCGGGAACGGCCTATTATGATGTTTCAATAGTACTCTGCATATATCCCCCGTGGATGCAAGCAACGTGGAAGCAGCCACGATGGCGCGCGGCGATGGAAGCCACAAATTAAATTTCCGGCTCGGGTAGCATTTGGCAGGGCTTCTGACGGCAGATATGACCGGGGTGAAGCATGCCGTACAAAAACAATAGTTTCTGAAGCACACTTCCGATCAAATGACTCGAACAAAAGGATAGAGCTGACGAATCCATACCATGAAACACCAACCCGAGTGCCTAATGCGGGTTGGAAGCGCCAGAGTGGTGCCAATCTGGCCGAGACTCGAGCATGGCTTCTACCAAGTTCATACGGTGGTGCATCTAAGCGCTGTCTCAAGTCATGGATGGATGGGAGCCTCATGCAGCCAAGTAAGCCGCATCCGGACCCCATTGTATTTCCCCGCTGGGGTTGCTTCAGTTGGGCCGAAGTGCATGCTCTGGATCGAAGAATTCTCAGCTGGGGCCCATCCTGATACCCGGAGCTCGCTCCAGAGCTTCAGAGATACCTTATGTCCGCATCGGAGAACTCGGTTGATCCGAACGACTGTTTTACTGAGGCTTGATTACAGGCATTTACGCCTGGAGACACTCGTGATGACAGATGCCGAAGGCTCCCTAAAGAAAGTTTTCCGAGTACGGCGACGAGATGGGAGTAGGCAGCCGTCAAAAAGTGGGAAGCAGGAACCGATGGATGATAACGGGACATTGTGCCACACCGGAGACCTGTTCCTCCCACTCATCACCAACAATGGCAGCAATCTCAAAGGTAGACTCGCCATCGAAAATTGATAGATTGTCATTGGTAGCGAGTCGGGATGCGTCTGCGGGAACATTTCCGGTCTTGAGCGCCTGAGCTGACGCGCCTGTGGCTGAACTCGTGGGGTTCACGGCAGAGAACTCTGCAGATGCTGGTTGAAAGACATGCTTGGGGAAGCGAGATGCCGCTTTCCTCTCCTAATTCGGCCTGGTTGAGAGGCGAGGACGTATGGCCGGCCCCAGCCCGAGGACCCGAACACCACCCCATTATTCACCCCCAACCAGCTTAACAGCGAGATAGGCGAGTCGACATACCCGAGCGGTGTGGGTACTGCGAGGGTGAACCTACTTATATTACTGTTAGACTAAAAGATGTTTTCTCCGATGCTGTCCAAGCGGAAGTAAGACTATCCCTGGATTCTTCTCCGCATGGAGCCTCAGCGGTGTAAAGGATGGGCCTTGTTAGACGAGAAACATGCATCTTGGCAATCGGCAACGGCTGGCTGGCGGAATGCGAAATCTTAACGGCTCGAGCTTGTTGTCCGAAAGTTACCGTTTTGGTGGTCGTGGACGCGCGTCATCTTCACCCACGCTGGTTGGCTCGTTGCCGGAAACTCAGCAAAATCCACCAACCGCCACTTGCTCGCCTAACGCTGTCCATGCCGCGTATACCACTGCATCTCTTGGCCCGGCGGATGTGGCGGCCATGATAGTCAGTTTTGATTCGAAAATCAAACACTTGCAGCCGCCGTGTAATCTGTTTGTGAAGCAATAGCCACGTTGGCCCTGTCATTAGATGACGCCTGCATGCTATCCGAAGAAGCCAGCCCCCACCGTAGATGAAACCGAGTTGGGCGAGAGCTCCTACCTCCGGCGCTCGGTTGTGGCATTTGGATAAAGGCCCTTGACGAAAGCATTGCAGCATCAGCGCCTAACTGTTATTTATTCGGTCTTTCTGCGTGGTGTTGGTGAAGTGTGCCTTTGTTGCGAACCCACCTGCTCTTTCGTTGAAGCCCAACTTTGCAACGGATACCTCTTCTTGGTCATTTTATCACCTTGACTTGCGATGAATTTCCCTTTCTCTTTAGCAGCCACTGTGCTGATTCTTGCCCAATTTTCGAGTGCCCTTGCCATCAAGCCAAGGGCGGATTCTTTCAAGCTCTACGCTTATGGTTCCGACATTAGCGAAGGCCTGGATGTCTTTATTGCAGACGGTTCGTGCACTGAAGTAGGACGTAAAACACGCGCTGATGATCTCAATAGGCGTCGCATATGCCGGCAAACAAGTCCCATCGAACGCATCAAGCATTGCAAACATCACCTGTAAGTCTAGTATCCATGCTCAAGACAGACAAGAATCTGACTGTTCAGTGGCAACGGAGGATAGCCAGAGTGGAACCTGGTCCGTGATTACTGAGGATGGTGATTCGTACAGCTGGGGAATCACAGACTCCGGTAGCGACTTGGAGACGGTCGGCATTGCGAACTCCACCTCGTCGATGACAACCACGGGATTTGGTTTGTATGGTGCCTGGGCGTACCACGTCTCGGACGCTGGTGAGATTGAAATGAATTACCGAGCTGTTCCCACAGGCACCGATGATCTTTATGTCATCAAATGGGCGGCAGCTTCTACCACAGTTGATGATGGTGCTCTGTTGATCAATTTGAGAACGACATCGCCGGTGCCGATCTCCGACAAGAACAGGCGCTGGATCGAAGGCTGATTTTGGACTGGGCTTCGGTGATGTAGGTGGATTTGAGAACTTTTTCCTGGTGGCTTGTCTTGAGGTCGAGGTTTAGATATGGTGATGGTCCGAGTTGTGCTAGTCGAGTTCCCTCAATATATTTCGGCTATTCGGCTTGCTTGAGTAATTCCTGCACTGCTTATGGACGGCCCCACTTAAGCGGCCTACTAACAGAGCAGCAAAATTGTATGAAGCGGTACCTATCACTGTCAGTCGTCCAGCGTAAGATGAACCAACCCAAGTCATTGCCAATTCGATGTCCGATGCTGCACGTGCTCAATTTCCTCGAGTGTATGATCATTTTGCTGCGAAACTTCGCACTGAACATCCTGCGGCCGTCCTGTTTATATCCAATTCCTCATCCACACTAGGTGAGTATGGAGACATCTGAATCCATAAACACAAACGGCAATCGCATCACGTCAAATAGAAAATAATTGAGGGTAATAAGGTTGACTTTCCAGCTATCTTTTAGAGAATATGTCCCGGGTATCAATCCTAATTTACTCCTCATCCTCGTCGGCCTCGTCGTTGACGACGTTGAAGAAGCGGAGCTCGTAGACACCCTTGGAGGTGGAGACGACACGGAGCCAGTCACGGAGCTGCTGCTTCTTGAGGAACTTCTTGGTCCTGCAACACATTCCAATCAGCCATTATCCCTGCATGCGATATAACCAGCCCAACTTACAGGTACTTGAGGTAGCGACCAGAGAACTCCTGGTGGGCGATGACCTCGATCTTGCCGTCACCCTGCTGGGAGATCTGGACGGTGTCGCCGAGGTTGTTGGTGCGGCCATCAACCTTGATGCGGTCGTGAAGGAACTTCTCGAAGGCGGCGATGTCGAAGATCTTGTCGCTCACGGGCTGCGAGGCGTTGATGATGAACTGCGGCGGGCGTCAGAGTGGGCGGGCGAGAAGAGGAGCGGACGGGCGAATTGTACCTTCTTGGTGACCTTGGCCTTCTTGGGGCCGGCGCGCTTCTGTAATGCACACTTAGCCTACTGCTCTCAAAAGCCGAGCCTCGCTCAGGAGTTCGGCAGGCAGCAAAGCAGTGAACGTACGATGGGGGCCATTTTGACGAGGGTTGTGTGGTGGTTGCGAAATGCGCAAAGAAATGGGTATCCTGCGCTACGGCGGTGGTCGAGTGTGTCGCGAGGTAAAGAAAGAAACTTCGCGCTTCCCGCTCGTGGTGGAGAGAGAATTGGCGAGTGCCGCAGCTCGGTTAGCGCAACATTTCGGGACTAGCGTACCGACGATTCAACGGGCGCACATCATCTTTTGTTGGCGAGTCATTTTGCGACGCAGCCTTGAGGCACAACTCACTCCTGCTGCCGTGCACGCCGCGCAAAGCATGCGTGATCATCCACCTCGTCCTGCTTTCCGTGCTCGGAGCTTTCGACGTCAGCGCATCTTTTATAAACTTCGAGTCCCTTCATCGAGATATCGCTGAGCAAGGCTCCACAACATAGTACGTTCTGATACGAAAGGTGTATTGCTGACAAGCAGGATGCTATTCAGAGAACACTCAATCTACACCGAAATCTCACGGTGGATTGAAGCTTGGAACGATTCTAAGGAGTGATGGGGACCCCCCAGACCTCTGAGAGGGCCTTCACAGCCCTCTCGTTAAATTCCTGCCCACCTTTGAGAATCGCATCCAAATGGACAACAGTATGAGGGACACCCGGAATCCGCCAGATCTCGGCCTTTGAGCCAGCCTCGTTCATTTTCCTACCATAGGCCTCGCCCTCATCTCTCAGCGGGTCCATCTCGGCAGTAACAACCAAAGCTGGAGCAAGATTGGACAAGTCTGGATTTTTCATGGGGGACACTTCCCAGTCCTAAGTTCCGTCAGCTCGTCCGTGCAGTTTCAGCCATCATGGCACTCACATTGTCATACTTGGCTGGCCGGGGATTTCCCAACCAAGCCTTCTGAAAGTAACTCATCCGCTCTCCCGGGAGCACCACGACGTCCCACATTTCTCTGTAACTGTCGTACGGACAATCCGGGTTGAGCTCCGCTGTCGGGGTGAAAGCAGCTACTAAGTCGGTGGCCGGCACCTGCAGTAGCTGGAAGGCCAGGGGGATGCCTTTATCGCGGCATCTTATTGCTATGACAGCAGCAAGATGACCACCCGCCGACGCTCCTCCAACGGCAATTTTTTCCAGATCCAACCCGAACTCGTCAGCCTTCGCTCTCATCCACTGAAAAGCGTCCCAGCAGTCATCCAGCTGCGTCGGGTGTGGATACTCAGGTGCCAGCCTGTAGTCTACGTCGAAAGCGACGCAACCAAGCTTGTGCACAATCCTCTTGCAGAACTCATGGTCCTTTGTAAGGCCGCCGCCAAAAACCCAACCGCCACCGTGAAAGTTCATGTAAGCTGGCTTCTTGGGTTTCCCGTCCACGGGCTCGAAGATGCGCACGGTGATCTCGCCGCCCTTTACCGGGCATTTCTGCTCCGAGATCTTGACGCGGGATGTGGGGAAGTGTGCGAGGCCATAGGAAATGGCATACTTGGCAGGATTGGCCCGGACCCACTCAATAGGTATTTGGTGAGTGTGTAGCCTTCCGAGTTGGTATTTGTTGTGGTACTGGACAAAGATGGGGTCGAAACGGTCCACCAGATGGGCTGGGATGGCGTTCAACATCGGCAACTCGACATCTTTCGGTGGCGGGTAAGTATCGGCGTTGGCCATGGCGATGGGCAGATATTCCTTTCCAAGTTGCTTTCACTTGCGGTTGAACTCCCGAAAGCAGTACTTCACCCAGTTATTTATGTGGTCTTGCTTGTCTGGTGTTGATAGGCACGTCGGAGGTGGGGGTGAAGCTCCGATATCGTTACCCCAGCTTAGTTGCGGATCCCCCTCCGCAGCATCATCATCGTCCCGCGTGCACTAATCCACGACACAGAGCCATGAACAAAAAACTGCATTGCGCAGGGAATCCATTCTTGTTATGAAGAGGACAGTCTTCTTCGATTCGCATACCGTTGTTGCACTCTGCTCTTATAAATTTCTGTATGCAAGGAACCCCTCACGCTACGCAGCTACATTGGCTCCCGGAAAATAAGCGCTCGACCCGAGAGGGTGTTCCACACGACATCAATGCTGCGGCACAATCCCAACATCGCCGAGGTCGCATGGACTTGCCTGTTTGGTTCCAGCTAAGAAGCCGCGCTGAAGCAACCTCTGCACAGCGGAAGTCTTCAATCCATTTCATCATTCATTGCCATTTCCTTCGCGCAGTGCCTTGTTCCCAAAGTTTCTTGCATATCACTTTTTTTTTTAACAACGCACATTGCTCTCCATTGTCGACCTGCTGCTTGAACGGTTTGACATGCTGTATCCCCTCCCTAAACCTCTTTCTAATTTTTCTCGAGAGGAGACTCGCGTAGAACAAGAGGGCTCTGCAAAACTACTTCATCAAAACACTGGTGAGTTTCTAGAACCTTTCTCTTTCGAGCAACGCTCAGGGCCAGGCAAAAGCTTTCGATCTTGTCCCGTGTTAAAGTGTTTACCGAATTCCTTGAGTTGTCTTGCGCATCCGATCTTTTACGTAAGTTATTATTTTGTCCACTGCCATCCCGCCTGCGATTGCGTATAGGATGTGGGCGTCGGGTGAACCTGTATTTAAGGGAAGAGTGGCGGCACGTGCACAAGGGAGAGTGCCCTATCAAACTCACCTATCAGGACCACCCCATTTTTCTTAATTCTCGCCAGCTTCGCTGCGCCCAGAAGATACATCCGATGTCGCTAAATACGGAAGCGGGGTACTTTCTGACAGATATAAATTCAGGCCTCGAAATCTTTTTGGTAGCGACTCACAAGGAAATTCTTCAACTGCAATTGTAGGTCAGCACGTCAGAACTCTGAAAGATGATACTTCTCACTAAAAAACTGTACAGTCACGACAATGGCGCTGAATCTCGTCGAGGCCAGCATAATTGATCTCAAAAATGCCTTGGACTCTGGCACAATCACCAGCGTCGAGCTCTGCACTCGCTACCTCCTCCGCATCTCCGCATACGACTGCCGAGAAACTCAGCTCAACTCCATCCCCATTCTCAACCCCTCTGTCCTCCAGGATGCAGCCGAATCAGACGCCCAGCGAGCCGCAGACAAGGCGGCTGGGCGGCCGATCAGACCGCTTGAAGGCATTCCTTATACCGTTAAGGATAGCTACCAGGTAAAGGGGATGACGGCAGCTGCCGGCTCCCCAGCCTTGACCGGATTCGTCGCCAATGAAGACGCCTTCACTGTCCAAAAGTTGCGCGAAGCCGGTGCCATCCTCATCGGCAAGACCAACATGCCTCCAATGGCATATGGCGGAATGCAACGGGGAGCCTATGGACGTGCCGAATCGCCGTACAATGGCACCTACCTCACCGCCGCCTTTGCTTCAGGCTCATCCAACGGTTCCGCGACGTCCACGGCAGCATCGTTTGCGGCCTTCGGCCTGGGCGCGGAGACAGTGTCCTCAGGGCGGTCGCCGGCGTCGAATAATGGGCTAGTTGCTTATACGCCCTCACGCGGGATGCTCTCCATTAGGGGTAACTGGCCACTGTATCCGACATGTGACGTTGTCGTCCCGCACACGCGGACGGTCAGCGACCTGCTCGCTCTGCTGGATGTCCTCGCTGTGCCCGACCCCAGGGCTGCCTGCGATTTGTGGCGCGAGCAATCTTTCATTCCCATTCCCAGCCCAACCGCTATTCACCCCTCCAGCGGCTCTTTCCTCGACATCGCGAATCCCTCCGTCGTCTCCAGCCTCCGTGGCAAACGCATAGCCATACCACGCATGTACATCGGCCACAACGACGAAGGCTGCCACAACCCCGTCGCCCTCCGCCCCTCCATCGCCGCGCTTTTCGACAATGCCAGGCGCGCCCTCACCTCTGCGGGCGCCGAGCTGATCGAAACGCCCGACTTCCCCCTCATCACCAACTACGAGAAGCTAGCCCACCTCCCGCCCTCCGCCGGCGGCACCGTCGCCAACGTCCCCGGGCTCCCAGCCGGCTGGATGGCGGCGGAGCGCGGCCCACTGCTCGCGCTGGCATGGGACGCCTTCCTCGCCGAAAACCACTCCTCCTCCTCCTCATCATCATCACCAGCCGCGCCGCCCCTCAAAGACTTCGCCACCGACGTCAACGTCGCCACCCTCTTCCCCATGGAAAAAGACGGCCCGCAAACCCGCTACGCCAACCCCCTCAACGCCGTCCCCTGGACCTCGCTCCCCACCCAACTCCGCTCCCAGCGCTCCAACGGCGTGACCGCGCCGCTCGCCTACCCGGGCCTGCCCGACGCGCTGCGCGCGCTGGAGGCGGCGCGCCAGCGCGACCTCGAAGCGTGGATGGACACGCGCGGCTTCGACGCCGTGTGTTTCCCCGCGAACGGCGACGTCGGCCGCGCGGACGCGGACCGCGTCGACGAGAGCGCGCGCGCTGCCTGGCGCAACGGCGTCTACTACAGCAACGGCAACAGGGTCCTGCGCCACCTCGGCGTGCCGACCGTCAGCGTGTGCATGGGCGTCATGGACGATACCGGTATGCCGTGCAATGTGACGTTTGCCGGCAAGGCGTACGCGGATCGCGAGCTGCTGGAGGTGGCGGCTGCGTTTGAGAGGGTGGGAGGGGGAAGGGCGCCGCCGGGGAGGACGCCGGCGTTGGGGAGCGATGTGGTGGTGCTGGAGCCGAGGGGGGAGCTGGGAGGGAACAAGGTGAGGGCGAGTGAGGGGGAGTTGAAGGCGGAGAAGAAAGACTTGAAGGAGGACGGTTCATTTGTCTTGAACATCAGTGGCAAGGTGGAAGGCGAGGGCGAGGGGCTGCCACCGTTGCGAGTGTTCGTTGATGGCGAGGATGTCTCGGAAAGATTCAAGATGGAAAGTGATGGTGCATGGCAGTGCACTGTTGAAAGGCCAGCGCCGCCGACACTTTGGCACCCAGAGTATTTGAAGGAAGCTGGTGTCGAAAAGGTCCTTCTCGAGAAGACACTTGTTCTCGCAGTGGCCGGCGGACGAGGTTCAGAGGATGGGCAGGTTCTCGTGGTGGAGTGAAAGGAAAATGGGACTATTAGACGTTGCTAGGCGTGAAGGTAAGGATAATTTACATTAGTCCGTGTTTTTGCATCTTGGCTTAGGAGAGTACACTTTTTCCAGATCTGTTCCCAAGTATCGAATGAATTTAATAAGGATAATGCATAATTATTATGTATTAACTATATTGACATTTTCATCAACAATGCGGGCCAAGTAGGACATAGCTATGTACAATCCAGGCAGAAGAAAAGAGAAACCAGGCGGCTTCCACATCATCTAACGGCCTTCAACCGTTACATATACGACCACACAGGCGGGTTGACGCCCGTGTAGTTGTGGGTGCCCAAGCCCACCATGGGAGTGCAGTCAGTGCGATTGAAACTTGGAGTCACAGCGTAAGCCTGGATGCTCTCCGGATAATTCGGGTCGGGGCAGGCCACAACGCCTCCAACATCCTCAGCAGCGTCAGGTGCATGGAAAGTCCAGTAGCCGGAGGGAGTGTCGCAGTTGTAGCGGGGGTCATCAAGGGGGCAGTCAGGCATGGAAGCAGAATAGGTATCGGTGGGAAGAGCATTCCAGGACCAGCCCTCATAGTTGTGATATGCGTCTGAGGGAATGTAGTGCGAGTGCTGGACAGTGATGGCAATGTCCCCATCGTGAGTGACGTAAAGATCTTGGCCGCCGGGAACAAGGCAAGCCTGGCTGGTTTAGCATCGGGGTGACAACTCAAGGGTTAGACCAGACTTACGGGATAGAAAGCACCCGAGAATACAGTTTCGGTGCCATTGGGGCAGGAAGCACCAACACTGGTAGGGCAGTATGAAGCGACTTCTTTCCCGAAGAGGTTGCCACCGTTTTGGAACTTGGCGCCGTTCAGGTTGGCATTGTCCGGAGCGTATGCCGTGAGCGTGTAGAAATTGGGAAGGGTCGACTGTCGAGCCTCCAGCTTAACAGGATTGGCGAGAGCGGGCGAAAGGGTCAAGGCGCCCAAAAGGATCTGCGAAGTGAAAACCATTGTGGTTGAAGTGGATGCAAGGCAGCGATAGGAACGATTGGAACACAGTTTGATGAAGTTGGTGGTGTAAGTGAAGTGCAAGATGCAAGGGATCCTGCCGTCTTTATACGTAGGACGCGGCAGGTACGGGACGTGGACCCGGAAAACGGGCAGCGTGAGAGGGTTACAGTTGCTTCGAGAGGCAGCAAAACATCAAGCTGAATCGTGAAAGATACGACGATTGAAGGTGCATTAGTTCCCGGTGCGGTGGCACGATGGGTCAGCGGCCACGAAAACCTTGACAGGGTTGTGGCACCTGGGATAGCCGCGAAGCAACGCGCTACGAATGCGGAGAACAGTCGCAAATCGGGATGAGGTGTTGGCGTAAATCCTTAGGCCTGGGGCGATCTGCTGCTAATATTAGCAAGGAGCTGCAACGGCAGCTCTCGAGGTTTCCGGATGCGGTCTGGGCTGGGTCGACGTTGAGGTTGCACTCTGTCACGCGCATCCTTGTCGGTCGAATACGAGGCATCTGTCGACCACGTCTCGACATGGATCAGGAATCGATGGAGATGGCTCCTGGTCGAAGGATGATGGCGACCATGGATGGATCAAAGTGTCCCTGGTGTCGGGAATAGTCTCACCGGCGATTGACCCGAGGAATGGCCCTGGGTATTTGCGATGGTAAGCGGGTGTGTCAAGTGTTTCAGCAACGACGACAAAGGCAGCGGCGCGCGCGCCCGCTGTTCTTTCCCCCGAACCCGCCCCGACGTCATGCGCGGGCCGGTCCACCTCCCGACGACTCCGCATGAGCAGGTGCGCCAACACCTCGGCTTTCTCTTCATCAAAATGGACGCCCTCCCTGATGAGCTGAAACTCCACATCATCTCGTACCTCGACTGTGCTCCTCCGTCCGACCGTCGCTTCTTTGACGAGCCCAATCCCCGCGCCCTCAGCTCGCTCCGTGACCAGCCGCTCAAAGCCTTGTCTCTCGTTTCACGCCGATGGCACCGCATCATCAAGCCCCTGCTCTTCCACTATCTCGTATTCCACCTGCACATCCTCGACGATGAGCACAACGAATGGATCCCAAGCCGCGCTCAGGAGCTGCCCCAAATCCGCCATTTTCTTGGAAAGTTTGACCGCCGTCATCATGTGAAGAGCTTACTTGTCTGCGCCCACGGCGAGATATACGGTTCTTTGAGGGCCGATATCGCTTCCGTCTCCACTGACTTTTGGTCTGCCGTGTTTTACTCGATCGAGCCCGCTTCCATCAAGGTCGTCGCGCCTCCTGCTGCCCTGGCTCGTCTTGCTGGTTCCGGCGGCTACTTCCAGCATGCATGGGCCTTCGAACAGAGCTATCACGTCCTTGAGCTACGTCAAAACGTCAGCCTTACCGATGACGGATGCGCCGATCCTTTTGGTACTACCGAGAACCTCATGGCCCGGCGTCGTTGGTGTCACATTGGTTACAACGAAGGCTCCTCGCTCTCTGCTTACAACCTATACGAGTATCAGCATTACATTTCCCCTTGCGTCCTGAGGCACCTCCTCGAACGAGCGAGCTGGGACACCAACACCGCCACTTCCCTCACCTATGTCGCCATCTTTCCTACCAGCGAGAACGTACTCCGCTTCGCCCGTCACTTGGCTCTCTTACCCACCCAGTGTCATATCACTTTTCAGCTGGCACCAGAGCCGACTAGCACCATCCTGCACGAGCCCGAGCGAATGAAAAGAGCTCAGCCTGCCGATCTCTGGGTCGAGCTGGACCGAACCTACAGGGTCTTGGCCGGCTTTCTCGTGCACAATCGCCGGCATAAGCTGCGTCCGTCCGTAGAGAGCAGAGACTACAGGTGGAAGGCCTTGGTTGAAACTTTGGACGACGATGAGCATCTGGGTGCACTGAAAGGTCACGGCTGGGCTAAGACTGATGGTTCCGAGTGGGTACCAGTTGACCCAATAAAACATCACCCAGTGTGATGGCGCATGGACGACGTTGCGTGAAAGAACTGGTCTCAATTGGAAACTCGCCCTAATATCCTTCAAACTCTGTCAGATACCTCTCTATTCGGCCGTAATCGCCTGGAGTTCAAGAAACAAGGCGCAAAGTTGATCTCTCCGATCAGGTTTCTCTGCAATGTTATGACCGCGACAAGGAACCAGATAAGGACGACAATCACCGCCATGACCTGGGTAATGTTGTCAGCACAGCTTTTTCAATCACCTCGGTTTGCACTCACAGTTCCAAGGATGTCGAAGAAAGCAGACGGAAGCTCGACTCCCAATTGCAGCGTTGCCAGGACATAAACACCAGTTGGGAAGGTGAATCCCCACCACCCCATGTTGAAGGGGAATCTGGAGCGAGTCACAGAGGCAACGGCAAAGACCAGCCAGACAAGACCGAATCCCCAAAGGATGATCGCTGTGCCAAAACCGACAATGTAAAAGACGCCACCTGCCAGCGGGTGGATAGAGCCGGTCTAGTTCGGTGTCAGTTGCCACCTGTGGATGTGCAAGCGTTCTTTGCAGTCTTACCTCTGGAAACAAGTCTAACGCCATCTTACCCAAGTTCATTATGGTAAAGCTGGCTTGACCGAGCGGGCCAACGGGCATGAAAACGGTGATTATGACTTCCCGCGGTGGCAATTTGTGCATTGTCAAGCGGTGGAAGTAAACGCCCAGGGTTACAACGGCCATAGGAAAACCAATACCCCACAGCACGTAGCTGACCATCAAGGTCCACAGGGCATGCTGCGGGTTCGTGCTTGCCAGCATGGACGCCACGGTTGCTCCGTTCGATGCTGTCACAATCGGAGTCGCAGCAGGAAGCAGCCATACCGCCGTCATTGACGGCAGGTCTACTTGGTGCACGTGCATACTTTCCTTTCGTGTCAGTATGGTGCTTCGCCGATGAGTTAGGTCCCAACTTACAGCAAAAACGGCAGTCCACAAGAGCAAGCCACCGCCATCACCACGTCAATCCACCATAGAGCCCAGGCAAGATCGGAAGCCCACTTTCCCCAACCGGCATTTTCAATGCACACGAAGATGAACATGTTGATGACGGTGGTCAAGCCCATGGGACAACAGCCCAGGAAAAGCGACTGGACTGGATGCCGTATCATCATTCCCCATGTCTGCGGATACAGCGTATACCGCAAGATTGCAAGAATTGATATGACAACGAACATGAGAAGATCAAGAACGAATATTATGGTGTATAACACAGTAACGGTCTGGTTCTGATAGGGGAGAGCGTGTAAAATTAAGGCGGCCATACCGGTGGCCATGGTCATGGAGTACTGCGGTGTTCGTGTGAGTCATTTTTGCACTTTTCAGGAAATTCACAGATTTCTAGGGGCATGGCATCCAGAGGAAAGAGCATGGATAGAGGTCTTTCGCCGGGGAGTAAACATACCCATGAAGGTGTGAAGTTGTGCACCATGCTCATCCACCAAGGCCCCTCGGTCTCCTGCGGCTGCTCAAGGACCGAATCTCCGGACTCCGACGACGCGGCCGACGGCTTCTCAGAGATCTCGGGCGTCATGACATTGAATGGCTGCAGTATTCCCACGGCTTGACTGCCGTTGCCGTGTGGACACAGCTCCACGGGGATTCTGTCGATCTGGGGATCGGTGCCGGGATTACCAGATCCCGGCGAGCTCATCCATGGAGGCCTGGGGCATAGCGTTGCCTGAGAGTCATTGTTCTCTTTGGTGGATGCCTGCACGGGATGCAGCCATGGTGGCGGCATCCGCAGAGGATCGCACGACGCTGCTGTGGGATGCATTCAACACTCGCGGGGTAAAGGCGGGCCAGGGCAAGAATGACGACGACGTAAGGGCGAGCGGGAGCGGCTAGTGACGTATGCGGGAAGGTTGAACTTCGAGTGGGCAGACGGTTTTGTTGAAAATCGTCTGATGTTAAAGGGAAAGGCTGACCACTGGGTATGAGTCGAAAGATAGGCGCACGCGCGCCGGTGGTTGGAAGGGGGAAAAATTTATCTGGCCTCTGGAACAGACCCGCTTTGCGCGGCAGGAACCATTGTCAGAACACGGGCATACATGTCATCACTCTGTCTTCTAGAAGGGAAGACTGTCCGCGCCCCCTCTTGTCCGGCCGCACCCGCCCCGCCGTCGTTTTCTTCGGATCCTGCGCTTTTCCCCCTTCCTCTCAAGGATGACCACGAACTGCGTTGCCTGAGTCATCAATTGGCAGTGGGTTGTTTGGAGTCCACTTTTTGGGCCCAAATGCGCCCTCAGCTCCGAGCGTTTGCCGATCATGCCGAAGGCGCCGCCGCTGCACCGCCTGTCAGAAATGAATCCAGCCCAAACGCCAGCGCCGCCACGAGCCAGTGCCGACCTCTCTCACGCCGGGCATTTGTCATACAATGCTCCTCGCGACACATAGGAATCAAACTCAGAGACCGCCTTCGGAATCGGACCTCTCGGAGAGACTCCTCTGAAGGAAGAAAAAAGCGCTGCCGATATTGTTCCAAGAAGATCAACTCGACTTGCCCATCACATGCCGCTCGGCAAAAGTGGGCTGCGAACATTCATGCCCTGCGAGGACCTACTAGTTGTCTCGGGTTCCTTGCTTTTTGATCGCTTTTGCCTCTCGCCAAGGTCCGACGGCCGGGGCGGCTTTTTCACGAGCGTCTTCCCGCTTCCGCTTCCGCGCCGAGCCTCTTGGCGGACGGGAAAAAGGGCCGTTTGTGCCCGCACTACTTTCTTAACTGGGGTTGCGGTATCCAACTTTGACGGCAAGCGGGACGTTGATTGAAGCATGCAGCGGAAAGGCGGGTGCAGCCGTGCTTGGTGACGATCGTACGGCGGCACGGGACGACGATTTGCGCGTGGTGTTGGATGTGTGAGAGAGAGAGCGAGACGGGCGATGTCGGAGAACTGCGTGTGCGATCATACCGGTGACGCGGAAACTAGGAAACGAGACAGCGGATGCGCTTACCGTAGGTTTAAGGCCTGCTTTTTGCTGCCCGACGACGAACGCCGCCTTTTTTACAGTCCACAATCTGTTTGAATCCTTCGCGCGCGTTATTTTACCGCTTTTGCGGCGTCGCGCGTTTGAAGTTCGTCTCTTATCTTATGGCTCCACCCGGAGCTTATGACTGCTTGTGTTGCGGTGGAGGAGCGTTTAGAGTAGGTTGCGGGACGCCTGTGGGGCCATGACTGATGGGGGGCCGGGCGAATGGGAGTGGGGATGATTATCGTGCACTTACTGTTTGGGTAAAGGTTTACGCGGAGTAATGGATGTGAATGTGGGCGGTGGAGGAAGTGAGGGGTCCGGGGAGGATTGATGATCGGATGGAGAGAAAGTGAGCCATTGAAAAACTGGGGGTCGAGTAAGTAATGAGAAAGGGAGAAAAGAAATTATGGTAGGAAGAAGCTGGGCTTGGATCCAGTATGGGTAGCCTTAGTGTAGCAGTAAATTGGAGTTGAACTGAACACTGTTATTCGATTGAATTGTAAATCCATAACGTGTTTGGATAGTCGAGCTCAGCAGAGAACTATAAGTTTCCACCCGCACCACTCTAAGAAATCCGGCAACAGGCTCCAGTAATCACGATTTTCAACATCAAGTGATGATTTATCCTCATAGTATCCTATTCCTTTCCGAAGCATGAAATTTCCATGGTTCTGTACGCACAAGAGTGAGATTTTTCCAAAACTGAACTGGTCATTGGTGTTTGTGCTTAGTACTACGAACCCAAAATTTTCTATGAATTTTGAACTCGCTTCATCTAACGTTACTTGCATGTGGCGACCATATCCAAGCTGATGAAACCATTCACGATTTCGATATCCAGAAGACAGATCAAACTGTGGATTGAACCGAAGGAATGGAGCCCAGAAACGGAGTTGTCTTGTCATCGACTGGAGTGGCGGTGTCTCGCTATCAAGGTTCATGGGTTTCCGAAAGTCCCATAAAGCTGGCAGTGGTTCATCATTAAGAGTATCTCCGTGGTCCGACTCTCCGCTTGAATGGAACGTGAACACACCGGACGCTTCTGAGCTCGGATTACCCTGACAGCACCATTTGCCCACAAAGCTGTGCCACTTGCGCTCTAAAAAGGTCCTAAAACCGAAACGTTCCTGAGGAAATTCGATTGGTCCTTGCCAAGAAGCCCAGGACCAGCTCGGAAATGTGGGAGAATCGTTGGTGATCTTGTCCACACGTCTTGTGCAACCCTTCCCTGGATACCATAGTAGTACTCTAGGGAACATACTGGTGGGAAGCCCCTGCGTTGCCAAAATGTCAGTATCAGGGCAGAATTTGTTGTAACACCCTGAAAAAGCGTTCAGAACGTCCATTGTGAACGTGAGATTTCTTCTGGAGTAGGCTTGCACTGCAGCCCTGAACTCTTCAAACCCAAGCTTTTCTGCATTCGTGAGGAAGACCGATGGTGAAGAGTCGGGATCAGTCCTGTAATTGATCCAGAATGGGTGGCCAAATGCAGCGAAGTCCTCCGATAGTAGGCTCTCAAGGCTGTAGCCTTCCCTCCATTTACTTCTCTCGCAGACAAAGAAGACCTCTTGTGACGTAAAGTACACACATCGTCTTGAAAGCGATTGTTCCTGAAAAGTCCAACCCCTCGTACTCTAGTAAGAATGTCGGATCTGCTTCACCAGAGCACAGTGAGCAGCAGCAACCTGAAGACGAATGCCAGCAGTGCTGATGACCGAAGGTACTAATTCATAGCGTCGAGGCCAGATGCCCGGAAGGCCGGCGTCAGCATCCTTTCCCGTAGCAGCAATGATGGTCAAGACAGAGTTTTCGTATACACGGTCCATTCCATGTATGAGGCGGGCCTTCTCGGATTCGTCGTCTTGGATAATACACAGCGCATCAACCCAAAGGAACCTTAGTCCCACCCTCTTCACGAACTCCATCGAATTCCGGATCGTGAGTGGAATTCTTGTTTCAGATCTGTTGGCTAGACTCTCCGGGGTTAGAGAATTCCTCTGGAGCAACCGGTGTACATTTTCCCTCGTGCATTTAAGAGTTGCCGAGCCGCAAGCACCCCAAACGTACGAGAGTGCCACGTACTCACACGGAGTTTTCAGCTCCACAAGATGCTCTTCGATGACGTCAACCACGCGAAATCCTGTGTCGGCTTGGAACAAGGCGTTCAAAATGGGAGGCATTTGTTTTGAATACTCGTGTTTTCTGCATTCGTCGAGCCAACTTTTGACAAAATTTATGTCCAGGAGGGGCTCAATTGTCCGACGCAGATACGCGGGCGACATCTTTATTGAGGACTTTGCTTGAGACGATGCAGTCGTCGTTATTAGTTCCAGCTCCAAGATAATGAAACGTCTGTTGCTATCAACACTGACGCGTGACCATCCAAGCGAATATGTAGGTGGGAAAATGTCCACTGCCAGAAGCAAGCGCGGTGCATAGTAGGTCTTCTTTCCGTCTCCGCCCACGGAATATGACCAGCATCTGCTTTTCAAGAAAAGCTTGGTAGCCGGTTTGATTGAATCGCACCAATCGCCTTTCGTCCAGTGGGAGGATATTGCTGTCGATACCAAGGAGCAAAAGGGACACAACGGATCCTTGAAGGCTGTGATGCGACCAGCTTCTGTTTCTCTAACCTCCTCGGCGAAATATCTTTCAAGCCCGAGGGTTGAACAGATGGTGCAAAGCTGACCATCACGATTTGGGGCCGAGACAGGCTCCTGGTGCGTGATGACTTCCTGGGAGGGGCAGGAATAATGATGTTGATCTTGTGTCTCAGGACCTATCGTGTGCGTTGTATCTTTTTCGCTGCCTGTTCGCTGTCGCTTCAGGGGTCGTTCGGGAGACCTTGATGGTGTTCGAGCGTGATGCAAATTGGCATTGTCGACATCAGGGCGCAGAGGCATGATGATGTCCTATCAGTCGAGAACTCCCCTAGTCGCTGGGGAGAAGAAGTCTCAAGGGATATGGATGAAGTGCCAGAGGGCAGTACGTGGCATAACTTTTTGCTCTTTTTCGTGAGGCTCACCCGCTAACTCAGCCTCGAATTTGAGTGAGGCGCAAGGCAGAAACACATCTGACGTGGCACTATCTTAGCCTGGCAGCTTGCATCTGCATGGTCAGCCCTAAAGCTCGAGAAGCGAGGTAGGCAGCATACAAGGCAGAAATGGTTTCTCGTACGCCACCTGCAGTTAAGAGGAGCGGTACAGATCTCTGCTATACAAAAAGTCCTTGGAACAGCGGGTTCTGTCTTGGCAAGGGAATGATTCTCTGGTGTAACATAGATACATGTTTTCTTTTCCATTCATGAAGTTTCAAGCAGCCGTAGCCAGCTTTTGGATTTTGGTTCCTCTTTTATGATAAGCAGAAGTTTCATGAACCTTTGCCATGAGTTTACTGGAGATCATATGCTTATCCTGCTTGCTTGTTGCAAGGTGCGCTTCCATATCTGCTTCGTAGCTGTAGTAGCTCGGCCTCGATTGCCCAGAAAATCTTTTAAATATACCAGTGTCGAGGCACTAGCGACTCCAGTGCACTTGAACAGACTGGCTAGTGCTTCGCTGCCTCAAAATCCGTAAGTAACGCCAACATAGCGAAAAGGCCGTGGCGCCTGCACTCAACCGGACGTCCAAGGTTGAACAATGCCCCTATCAAGAGGTCATGTTGTGGGCTGGGTATCGTATGAACCAGCCAGTATGCCAGCTCGCCTGTTCATAAAGCGTGGGAGAATGGTTCGGTTGCTTCCCAACTTCCGTTGCTCCAAAGAAGACTCAGAAGGGCTTCGCGACCTTTCTGCTCTCCGTCATACCCGTCTTAGGATCTCTGAATTCCTTCCAGCTGATCGGGTACATCTGGTTCTCGGCCTCGCTCCTCGCCATGACAACGCCGAGCTCGTTAGTGGCCGTGGATAGATAGTAATTCTGCTGGTCTCCCAGAGAAATCTATCCTATTAGTTAGCATCCCTATTATCAATTCCAACCACCTTTCGAAATGTATCAACTCACCACGACACCCCTCACGATATCCCCGACCCTAAACATGTCCCCAATCTTGACTCTATCCTTCTCCGTTGCGCGGACGTCCTCCCTTCTGATGATACCCTGAAAGCCCTCCCTGCACACCGTCTCACCAACAACCAGTATCTCGACTGTCGCCTGGCGAGGCGTCAAGCGCGTCACGCGTGCCAACACAATGGAATCGACCTCAGGCAGGATGTTGGACGCGCCAATGCTCGCGTACACGGCGGCAGAGGAACCAGTCTGTGGGCGCGCAACGGAGAGCGCAGGCATGGACGAGGTGGTCGTGGAGGCGCCGGCAGCGGCACGCTTGAGCGGCTTCGTCTCGCTGACGGGGCCGAGCAGCGACGCGCACAGCTGCGCGTCTTGGATGTGGATGCCCGGGCCCGGCGCGTACTTGTTGGCGGGCCCGAGCGGCTGGCCGGGGAGTGCGAGGGTCGGGAGCGACATTGCGGTAGTCGGGAACGAGTGTCGTGGAGGTGGGTTCTTTGCGTGTTGCTGGTGATGTACCTGGATAGTGCTCGGAAGGCATCCCAATGGGTGGAAATTTTGGATCACGTGGTGCGGAGGCGAGGCGGAGTTAAGGCAAATCGCCGAATGACGTCTAACGAGCTGCTTACTCGAAAGCGGGGCAGAAGCTTCGCGCTCGACGATGCTTTCCGCCCGCTCGTACTCAATCGCTGCTGTCGTGCTCCTCATGAGTCTTCTCGTAACTGTGTTGAAGCGCGCACCGTACCAATCTTCTATTCGATCAATTTCTAGAGTAGGTTGCTCGAAATGCCACTTGTTCAAGCTCTTACTGACAATAGTATAGCTGCCGGCTGCACGCACCATGCATATCCAATCGATTCCGATGTGTAAGTCAACACCACCATCAAGGTGCTCAGTCCTCTAATACCCTTCGGCTCGCTAGGGGAGGGGTCTGGCAACAACTATGCCTACCTCGTTTCCGACGACAAGACCAAGGACGCCGTGATCATTGATCCTGCACACCCTCCGGAGTAGGTCCCCCCCACCCTTCAAATAAGCATTCGCTGATTGGGCTTCCGTCCAGGGTGCTTCCTGTGCTGCAACAACAAACCGAGAGCGGGGCGATCAAGCTGTCGAAGATCATCAACACACACCACCACCACGACCATGCTGGCGGCAACGGCGAGATTCTGAAGCACTACAAGCTGCCCATTATCGGTGGCAAGGACTGCGCGCACAAGACGACGACGCCGGGCCACAAGGAGACCTTCACCGTCGGCGATAGCATAAAGGTGACGGCGTTGCACACTCCGTGCCATACCCAGGACAGCATTTGCTACTTCTTCGAGGATGGTAGCGACAAGGCCGTTTTTACTGGTGACACTCTTTTCATTGGCGGATGCGGCCGCTTTTTCGAGGGCACTGCTGCGGAAATGAACAAGGCTCTGAATGAGACCCTCGCTGCATTGCCCGATGATACGAAGGTGTTCCCCGGACACGAGTACACGAAGGGCAATGTTGCTTTCGCAAAGAAGGTCCTTCAGAATGCCGCCATTCAGAAGTTGGATACCTTCTCGCAGGAGAACAAGCAGACCCAGGGCAAATTCACGATTGGAGATGAGAAGGAGCATAACGTCTTCATGAGGCTCACGGTAAGTTATGATTTAATTACTTTCTCGTTCACTGACTAACGATCCCGCAGGACCCCGAAATTCAGAAGGCTGTGGGCAAGACCGATCCTATTGAGGTCATGGCAGTCCTCCGTGAGATGAAGAACAAGTCGTAGGCTAGATAGCGGATTATAAGAACGGCCTCTTTTTTGTCCCTTTCATCATTAAGGTGTCGTGAACTTGCTGCATTACGTACTGACTGCTGTTCATGAGATATCGGGACCATGGTTACAAGATGCCGCCGAACTACCGTATTTCATTTTATATTCCCAAACGCCTGCGCAATGCACAACTTGGACAACTCCTCCAATCAGTATAGCCCAAATTTATTCCACCACGTGTATCCCAGCACAGCCGCTACGCTGGTCGCAGCGTAAGGCAATTGCATCTCCACAACCGCCCATATCCACAGCACACCCACCGGCGGCGCCTGCTTCATGACTGCATAATATCCAAACATATTGCCCATATAAACACAATAGCACCCCGCCGCCACGGCGGCTACGAAAAAGATGCACTGCCGCAGCGTAGGGAAGCGCATCACCGTCGGCGTCTTGAAACAGTAGACCACGAACCACAATATGGGCGCGACCTGCGCAGTCCTGCTCCAGATCTCGATCCAGTCCATATCCTCGCGGTACTGGTTGTGCACGAGCACGTCGAGCGTGAAGTGCAGCGTCGTCATGGTGAAGGCGTACAGAATCGCCTCGCCCACGGGGCCGATGTCATCCTCTTCGGACGCCGGCGACACCCGCACGGCTTGCCCCTTGCCATCGACGGGGAAATTGACCTCCTCCCCTTCCAGGCTCGACACGTCTTTCCCGGACTTGGCCAGCTCGCGCATGCGCTCCTCGGCGATCTCGTATAGCGTCTTGCCCTTCGGCCCGGAGAAGTCAGGTAGCGCCATGGGGATGCCGAGGTCGTTTTCGGTGGCGGCGCCATCGGGTGCGGATTTGGAGAAGTCGAGTTTGGATGCAGTGGACTTGGGTGCTTTGGCGGAGGAGAGAGGTGCGCCGGAGGCTTTGGCGGCGGCGCGGCGTTCCCTGCGGTTGCGGGGTTGGGGCTGTTCGTCGGCCATGGCGGATGGCTTTAGAAAGGTGTTGGGAATGTTTTTAGGTGTTGATGGCCCGATTAAAAGGGGATTGGTCGTGTGGTGTGGAAGCTGGTGAGCTTTTGGTCCAAGTAGGAGCTATGAATAGCTGCGGCATACGAGCTCTCCTCCGCGGCCACGGGCCGACCGAAGCGCAGGCCACCGCGAGAAACACGCCCGACGATCGGGACGCCGATCGACGTCAAAGCAAAGCTGCCTCAAGGGTCCAGCCAAACGACCAGCCTTCCCATTCAGCCGGAGCTACGACAAGCTCCAATACCATTTCTCCGCTCGAGCCGCTTCTTCGCTAAAGCAATTGCAACCATGAAGGTCATCACCACCGCCTCTTCCTCCGCCCTTCCCCCAGCCATTGAGCGCTGAGCTCATCCGTCTTTCCGCCCAAGGAACAGCACACCTCCAGAATGTCGTGGCTCACTTGGGCCGCCGCCCCCATCCTCATCGCCGCGCTGTGGGTTTACACGGTCCATATGAGCCGCTCGCTGCCGACACTCGAGGGCAAGCGCATCGCGCTGTTGATCGCGCACCCAGACGATGAGGCTATGTTCTTCGCGCCCACGATCCAGGCCTTGACGCGCCCGGAGCTGGGGAACCATCTCAAGATCCTATGCCTGTCGAGTGGTGAGTAGCTAGCTACAGACTACCCGGAGAGCTAGTAGCATTGGAGGTTCTAACGGATAACCCAATAGGTGACGCCGACGGCCTGGGCGAGACGCGCAAGCAAGAGCTCCTGAAGAGCGGCATGCTGCTGGGGCTACGGAGCGAAGACGACATGCTCGTCATTGAAGACGAGTGAGTTACCACCCCATCCCAAATGCTCAATCAACCGGCAGTACCCAGCTAACCTCGACCCTCCGTGCCAAAACAGCAACTTCCCCGACTCGATGAGCGTGACGTGGAACCCGAAGCTCCTCTCGAACCTCCTCGCCAAAGCCTTCGCGCCCAACATCAGCACGACGCCGACGACGCGCCCCCCGGCCGCGACCATCGACGTCATCATCACCTTCGACGCGGGCGGCGTGTCGGGCCACCCCAACCACCGCTCGCTCTACCACGGCGCCCACGCCTTCCTCAAGACCCTCATGCAGCGCCACTCGGGCTGGGACTGCCCCATCAAGCTGTACACCCTGACGTCGGTCAACATCGCGCGCAAGTACGCCAGCGTGCTGGACGCGCCCATGACGGTGCTGAGCGCCCTGGTGCAGCGCAAAGATGCGGCCGGCGCGTTCCCCTCGCCGTTGATGTTCGTGAGCGGGCCGCAGCAGGTGCGGACGGCGCAGGGAGCTATGGTCAAGGCGCACAAGAGCCAGATGGTGTGGTTTCGATGGGGGTGGATTGGAATTGGGAGATACATGGTCATGAATGATCTGAGGAAGGAGAAGGTGGGTTGATGCGTAGGGTATATCACGAAAGTATTTGCTTGGGTGTTGGAAGCATTCAGATATAAGCCAAGGCTGTGGTCAGCCCTGTCTTGTATTGATATTAGTCCAGTGAAGTATGTATGAGCGAATGATGCTACCCCCCTTTCGCCATCTATTCCTTTACAGCCCATTCTGGTAGTAGTATGGCGCCATGCAATTTCCAATGCGTTATCTCGTCCCTCATATCATTACGGTCATGCAGAAGAAAAAAACGAACGATGAAGTGTAGAAAGAGACCAAATCCCAATATGGAAACAAAAGAAAGGGCAAGGGATTGTGCCCAGTCAGGCATTACTCGTACACATAACAGAAAGGCCCGCCGGTCGTCTTCATCAGTTCCTTGACCTGGAGCTTCTTGTCGGTCACGAAGCCCAGATCCATCCAGTCGTCGTAGGTGACGTCCGGGCTGGGTGGGGAGTTCAGGAAGGTACCCGTGCCCATCAGAGCCTTGGGGCCCTGCGTGCGCTCTTCCGGGTTCTGCATCTGCCACAGCCACCAGGTGCGGTCGACCTGGGTGTGGTGCAAGTAGAACCTGTTCGAAACTCATCGTCAGCAATCGCCCTTATTTTTCATCCGGATCGAGAGGGAAAAGCAAAACTTACACAGGCTCGCCAGGAGAGACGTAGAAGTCTCTTCCCGGATCACCACCGATGCTGTAATGCCCACCGCCGTGGACACCGAGCTCGCCCGTGCCGGGGTACGACTGCATGTTCATCTGGAACTCGTACACGTCGGTCGAGTTGCGCAGCGTACTCAGCACGCCCGTCGCGTTGGCGTGGCGCTTGTTGACGGCGTCGCTCAGGTCGCGCTTGAGGCAGCGCGGGTTCCACGAGAAGTCGTCGCTCTTGTCCTCGGTCAGCGAGCTGCCGACGGCGGTGCCGTTGACCAGCGACAGGCTGAGCGGGCCCAGATTGACCGTGTAGTTGGAGAAGGGCCCGCTCTTGACGCAGCCGCCGCCCGAGCCCGGCGCGAGCAGCACCGGGTTTTCGGTGCCGATGACGACGTCACCCGTCTGGTGCACGTACTCGCCGTTGCCGCCCATGGACGTCGGCGAGCCGTCGAAGATGGGCGAGTTTTCCAGCCCCGTCTCGGCCGTCTTGGCCCAGTCCCAGTAAGGCTGGGCGCCGATGTAGCCGCATTCAGTGCGGAGCGCTTGCTCGTACTCCCAGATGTACCAGCGGTGCCAGCTGAGGAAGGTGGCCTGCGGGTGCGTTGTTAGCGAACGGGTGAGAGAGAAATGGGAAATACGGGGAAAGTTGGAAGAAAGAGGAGGTAGAATGGGTAACTCACGGTGTAGTGTTGGATGAAGGTTTGGTTGATGTGCGCTACAACCCAGTCATCGAAATGCGACTTGGCACCCGGCGCGAGACTCGATGGCGTGCGAGCTGGCTTGCTTTGCAAGCATTGGACAGCGTCCGTATAGGAGATGCGCTCTTCGGCGCTGAGGGCACCCCTGCAGTGTGCGTTAGCTAAAGTTTCCGCAAAGCTGAGATGGATGCTATGTATAAGGCTTAAGAAGGTTTATGCGTTCCAAACGATGATCTGGGATTACTAGAGATAAAATTGCTTGGAAAGGAAATATTCATAACAAAGATTGGGAGCTTGTAGTAATAATATGCAAGCTTGAAAGAGTGAAAGTATAGGCTGCGAGATTGCTCACCATTCTTTACGGACGACCAACTTGTCTGGAGTACAAGAGCCATCGTTGAAGAGGCCCCCTTTAGTAACGTCGAAGGCATTCTTAGCCCACCCTTCAAGTCCGGCGGTAAAACCGTCGAAGTTCCTCGAAAAGGCCTGGGAGTCCGGGCCGGTGGGGGCAGCGTTGGCGGCTGCAACCAGCAACCCAAATGTCGGGAATAATTGAGTCAGACGCATGATGCCTTGTGGTATTAGAAAATAGAGGCTGAAATTAGACTTAAAGGAGGCAGGATAATGCAACAAGAAGATGAGAGACGCTGTTATGATATACCGTCTGGGGGTTTATCAAAGCGAACTCGTCCTGAGATCGATGAGATGAATGAGCACACTTCGCACATAGGCTGCCCAGAGGCAATCCTAGAACCTGGAAAGTGTAAAAGAAGGTGAAAGCAGCGAGATGCTTGCTGAACTGGGTGGGGTAAAGTCAACCACAGACAAGATTTCCCTAACTTTTTATATCCAACATCATCATCGAGCTCGAAGGGCTCGACAGTCGGCGAGTCGGCGATACAGCATTCGGCTCCGCACAGTGCGACAACGCCTCGTTGTCGGTCACGTCCATGGCCTCACTGAATGAGGATAGTACAAAGATACTTGGAGGGCTCCCCGTGGAATACGAGTGGCCAAGCTGTTGGCAAAGCCCTGAAGACGCTGTCATAGTCGGTGGGCAGCACCCCTGTCGACGCAGGTGTGGCTGTCTTGGCCTGCATATCGTGCATAGGGCAGCTGGGATCTGCAAGGCCAGACGGCGTGTGACAGCTGCTCCGGGGAACACGCGAGGCGCAGACGGCAGCTCGCGGAGCGCAGGGCTATTGTCAATAGGTAGTCGAGATTACACAGCAGCCACATGGACAGCATCAGTCGACCACCAAGCGCGTGGGAAAGACAAGGCAGATTGGCGCAAGGAGAAGAGTGCGCGGCGCCCCTCTTGAATTCTCCGGAGGAGCTGGGCAATCCACATTCGTCAGGCGGCGTGGCGATCTTTTTTGCAAAATGGGCCTGCAAGTGCCGGTAAGGCTAACCAGTGATAGCAGCAGTGGTTGCCAGCCAGCTCGCGTGGGCGCACGCGAAACGGCAAGCTGCGCGGGGAAAGCTGAGTGAGCGGCGCCGTAGCCGGCAGCATCGCCAGATTCGGCTATTCGCTGACAACAGCTACGTACCTCCTCGGCCGAGCCAAGACGGCGTCAGATCTCTTGACTGTCGGCCTGAGAGGAGGAGCCGATGGACCGGATTCCCGATGCTACTGGGATTGCCGAGTGCTGCCTGTCGCTGAGCGGCATTGCCCCGAAGGATCTAGCTGCAGAGACGATCTCTTCGACTTGGGGCTGATTTTGCAGAGCCTATGATCACTCCACCTATGCTGCTGTCAGAGTACAGCCTGTGCCGTCCCGGCCGTCGACGGGATTCCCGAGTGCTCCACTTGAAAGTCAGTTCTATTTCGGGCCATCCCTGCACGGCTGTTCTGATTAGACGGTGACGACACTGACTCTGCGTCCATGTAACACCGGATACCAGGTTTGCTGTCCGAGTTTGTGTGCGAACGGATCAAGGGACAGCGCGTGGCAGACAATGCAATAGTGATTACGTGCGCTCGTCGCTAAGGGTAACCCAAAGCAGTAATTCTGTAGTACGGCAGTAAGCACCTCATACGACATGCTTAAACTCGTGTAGCACTCGAAACGACGCGAGTCACCCAGCGACATATTTCCAATGTACAACGGCCGCATCGGTAGCGTGCCAGTTCGGCATGCCGAGCCACAGCCTGAGCGCTGCGGTCCGACGGGGAAAATCCCGGCAAGTAGGTAGCGAAGTGAGCGTGTCGAATTAGATCCTCATGAGAAAAGCGAATACGAGTTGAATGCGATCTGACCCGATAGTCTATACACGGCTGGATTTACCGGTTCAGTAATGTGTTGTCTTCGCCATGCTCAAATGCAGCCTGTCAGATGGCCGACATGAGACAATGACGGGCCTACCGAATCTAGGCCGCAGTGCTGACGCTTGGCTCTCCCCTGGACAGTTGACAGGTCGCTGACAGAGAGTTTGTTGGGCCAAGCAGGAACGTCGTGTCAAAGAGACATGCGCCACATGCTTATGCCAAGCGAAAATGCCTCCGAACTTCCGACCTAGAAGGCGTAGCCATGGGAATCCGAATAAGAATAGAAGAGTGGGCCCATCCTCATACGGTTAATGAGGCGAAGCATGCCGTGTATTCCTTCTCGAGGAAAAAGCGCAGCTATGCTCGGGTCTCCCATGCGTGAACATCATGCTGTTGCGAAGTCAAGTAGTAGAGAAAACGACCATCTGATCTTTTGGTGGACTGATCGCTGAGCAAAGGCTAAGACAACGGCTCCTTCCGCTCGGGTCAACCAGCCACAAAGCCACAGGAAAAGGTCGGCAGTTGAATTCAGGAACCGGTACGGAACCGCGGATCAGGCATAAAAACACCTGGAGAAAGGCGTATGGCTCCTCTGCTGCCGCTTTTTAGCGATGACGGGAGACAAGACCATCGAAGATCTCAAATCATATGTGCTCTTTGGCGCAGAGAAATTCGCATCGAGCGTCGAGCCGAAAATGCCGGCCCCCTCATCGTGCTCGCGCTTATGTCCACTTCTTGTCGCTGGTTCTCAGGGACGCTGGCGCCGGATTCAATAGAGTCTAAATGTTCAACAAATGGCTGAAGCTCGCTCTAGAGTATTTGATCTTGTGATTCTTTCCGGCATCTTCCGGTAATCGGTGTAGCTCAAACCGTGGCTCGGTTGGTGATTGAAGACGTTTGTGATTCCCTGCAGATATTCTTAGAGACCAAGTCCCGCCGTTATTGCAATGATATACCCTTTTGCCAGGGAATCCTGTCAGTATTAGCACTTGATGCTAGTTAAACTTGTGTATGCTTATTGGTTCTACCACCGCTCCAAGCTGTGGACTGGAGCGAGGATCCGCAAAGCACAACTCCAGTCAGATTATGGTGCCGTCTGAGACGCTTTCATGCAGCTCGTCAAGTTTTACTGCAACTGTCTCCGCGCCGGCATGTGCCGGAGACAGTCTGCTTCCGCTGGTGCAATGCAATCTCTGTGGCAGCCATCGCTCTTGAGGCGAGAAGTACAATCGCGCATTCGTCCATGCAGTACGTATGATGGAAGGCCAACGTGTCTCACCTCGCAGTTGTTCGTAGGTACAGCTCCTCATGTGGATGTGTGATGAACAGCACGGTGATTTCGAATTCTGAAGATCGTCGATTCACCTCACGCTTCGCTTTGTGAGTTGGTCTCGTGGAAAGATGACGGACGTAACCTTACGGAACACGGGCCTACCGATAGCCGAAAACCAGTGGTGATACTTCACCAAGTGTTCAGGGTAGCCATTGGAGTGCAGCTAACTTTAGCATCATTTAGAGACGTTGCTGACGTATTTGTCTCCCGGCAGCGGGAATCGATCGATGCCAAGTTGAGCTTCGAGGAAATGCTGAATGGAGATTCGAAGAGGAATTTGGAAAGTCGTTACTTCTGTCGGTATGACGGAGATTAAACGCAAGCTTGACTCGGATGCAACGCGGAGGTGACCGGCAAACAGCCATGGGCGCAAGCGAGCAGAGGCGCGTACCCCGCAAAGGGCAGGTATCAAGTGAAGAAGGTTGGTGGTGGAGAGAGAAAGAGAGGGTCCGTGGAGGGGGAAGACGAGCGCGGATCAGGTGCAGACCCGACGGCTGCCACGCTATGCCCCGATGGGAAGGTGCGGGCGCTAGTGGCATTGCTTATCGCCATCCACCAAGAGCCTTGGTTCTCCTGAAACGTCTGTGCCATCGTTCAACTCGGCCATGCCGCCGCATGACGCCAACAAGCTCGTGTCGGTGCTGAATGTCGATTGGTGCTCTCGGTCAACACGCCCGTCTCGGCGCCTATGCACCCAGCAATGCTTGACACAGCGAAGCCTCCCATTCGCTCCTTGGCCGACGCCGCAATGTAAACACCCGCCGTATTTGCTGCAATCACGAGCTTGAACGTCTTCTAGAAGCTGTTTCCCTGTCGGGACCCAAACACCTGCTTGGTCAGGTCTAGGACACTATACAGCAGATCATGCCTCGTTTCCTACTTAGCCGCCGGACAGAGTCCCGCCATAAATACCGCCATGCCCTCCCCAATTTTCGTGCTCCAGCGCACTAGCTCGTCCTCGTTTTCCCCTCGACAAGATGCGGTCTTCGCTCGCCTTTGTGGCTTCTGCCCTCTCCCTGGCCAACCTGGCCCTGGCTGCTCCCTTCTCCGGGAAGGTCGACAAGCGTTCGACCGTCGAGAAGGATGGAGTCCGCTACAACGTCTTCGAGCACGCTGCCACGGGTGCGAAGCTGGAGTTTGTCAACAACAGCGGAATCTGTGAGACCACTCCCGGCGTCAACCAGTACTCGGGTTACCTTTCGGTCGGCACCAACATGAACATGTGGTACGTAACAGCAATCCCGGTTGAAAGGATTTCGAAACATTGACGAAACACGCAGGTTCTGGCTGTTTGAGGCGAGGGAGAACCCCACGACTGCGCCGCTTGCCGCATGGTACTTGCTGGGCCCTCCCTGTTTTGAAACGAAGGATAATTGATTGATGAAACAGGTTCAACGGTGGTCCTGGATGCTCCAGCATGATCGGCCTCTTCCAGGAGAACGGTCCCTGCCACTTCGTCGACGGTTCCACCGAGCCCAGCCTGAACGAGTACAGCTGGAACTCGTACGCCAACAGTACGCAAATCCTCATGTGACACCTTTCTCCATTTATTGACATTATCAAAGTGATCTACATTGATCAGCCAATTGGCGTCGGCTTCAGCTACGGGAATGATGAAGTTGTCGATTCCACCGAGACTGCCGCTCCTTACGTGTGGAAGCTTATCCAGGCCTTCTATGACGCTTTCCCCCAGTACGAAAGCAGGGATTTCGGCATTTTCACCGAATCCGTAAGTTCTTTCCCAACGCACGTAGCGCTTGTCCGACGGCTAATAGCTCTCCAGTACGGCGGTCACTATGGTCCTGAATTTGCCCACTACATCCAGGATCAGAACAAGGGCATTGCCAGTGGCAGTGTTGACGGTCAAAAGATCAATCTGATTGCACTTGGCGTCAACAACGGCTGGATTGATGCCGAGCTGCAGGAGAAGGCCTACATCGACTACAGTCTCAACAACACCTACAAGAAGATTATCAGCCAGAGCGAGGCTACGTCTTACTACAACGCCTACACGAAGACCTGTCTGCCCGCCATCCAGAGCTGCGAGAGCACCGGCACTGTCTCGGCCTGCGTCAACGCCGACAACAAGTGCTACAACAGCATCGAGGGCCCTCTGAGTGAAGAGGCTGACTTCAACGTTTATGATGTCCGCATTGGAGCCAGCGTGACGGACCCGCCCGAGACCTACGCCGACTATCTCGCCCGTGATGACGTGAAGAAGGCCATCGGCGCGCGCTCCACCTACTCTGAGTGCGCGGATACCCCGTACAACAAGTTCTCGTCCACTGGTGACAGTATGTCTTCTCCCTGATGCCTGTATGAAAATCCACTGACCTCCCCAGACCCGCGCTCCTTCCTGCCCGAGCTCAACTCCGTCGTCCAATCGGGCTTGACCACCCTCGTCTGGGCTGGCGATGCTGACTGGATTTGCAACGTAAGCTTTTGATCCTGTCTGCCCCGTGAAATAATTTAATTTCTGACACCTACCAAACAATGCAGTGGATGGGTAACTACGACGCCGCGCAAGCTGTTGAGTTTGACGGTCAGACCGAGTTCCGCGCCGCCTCGCTTGAGCCTTACAAAGTCAACGGCGTCGAGGGTGGCACCTTCAAGACCGTCGACAACTTCTCGTTCCTGCGCGTCTATGAGGCCGGTCACGAGGTGCCTTACTACCGTAAGTTTCCTAAGCATATCCATAGCAGACAACGGTGCAACATGAACTGACGTCGTTGCCCGCAGAGCCCGAGCTTGCCCTCCAGGTCTTCAAGCAGACCATGCAGAAGAAGCCCATCTCGTCGACTTAGACAAATCGTGGCATGTAAAAAAAGAAAATCAAATGCAATTTTCAACTTGAGAAGCTCAGTAGCGCCACGTATCTACGGGTATTTGGTAGCTTTCTGAACCGTGAGACCATGACGTGATACAACCGTGTTGTTAAAAGATCCTTTTGGTTGTTATTCTGTGTCGTCTGCACTACGTGATACCATGCATTATTCTCGTTCAAGAATCTAACTACGTGCTCAGCTAATAAAGTACGTTCCAGTGGAGGAATTATTGACGCTCTTGTGAGACAAGGTATTCATAAGGCATTACATCGCTCTGGCACTGAAGAAGTTCTGGATTTAAACAGGAAAGTTTTCCTTTGCATTCCAATCACATTAATATGCAAAAGTCTCGGCACAAGAGAACAGCTCAGATCAAAGATTGGAACGAATGCTCGCTTTGAAGGCTTTTCAGAAGAAGTTACTAGTCAAAAGAAAACGGGCAACTGAGTCGGTCCATTTATATTTACTTGAGAAAGTACCTATCAATCGACATTTCTTCTCCAACAGACGGTGGCACATCCTTAAATCGTCTGGTATTCCTTCAATCATTCGCGGTCTTGTCGTTGTAGTAGTGAATCTGCAAACCAGTCAACACTCCTTATTCCCATCCCTACCTTCACAAGTCCCAACCATCAAAATATACGAAAAGAAGAACAAGGGAATTCAACTCACCGTCTCATCCGCACAACCGTCAGGCGTCTGGTACAAATAGTTCCCAAGGTTCACAAACAGCGCCTGATCCTCGCACACGTACCAAGCGCTCAAATTCGGCCTCGTCACATTGGCCGCGGACCACGTCAGCGCGTCGCCCTGCCACGCAAAGGTGCCGTACGTGCCCTTCGTCTCAGCGAAAGTAACAGCCAGCGTCCTGCCGTCGCGCGTGGCGGCGCCAGCGACGTGGGCGTACAGCAGCTTCTCGGCCTCGCCCGGCGCCGAGACCAGCTGCGCCAACTGGCCGTCGGCGTCGATGGTGAACTGGCCCGCCTGCGTGTAGAGGTCGATGGTCGCGGTGCCGGTCGAGTACAGCGGCGCCGACTGCAGGTACTTGTGGAAGTTGGGCTCCTCGACCGCCCGGATCCAGAGGTAGCCGTCTTGCAGCGTTGTTCCGGGCCCGGCGGCGGTGCTGCCGTTGGTCGGGGCGGTGGTGGCGCTGGGTGTGGCGCCGGACGTGGCGGTCGTTAGGATGGTGGAGGCGGTTCCGGGTTGGCACTGCGAGTAGGCTGAGAGGAGTTTAGTTCACCGTTTCGATAGATGCGTTGGGGGATCTTGCCGTACAGTCACTAATAACGTTAGCTTTCTGTGTTTATGAGGCCATCTCATCAAGGGTTATAGAAATACCTTAATTTCACGCAAGCGTATCCTGTGCATTGTTAAGTAAGCTGAAAGTAGTCAAGTGTCGTTCAGAAAACCGACCAGAGACGCAAGACGTGCTGCCAGAATATCCGCTACCGCCGCCTGGTAAATGTCAGCTAATTATGCATGCAGGTTCCACAAGCAGAGTTACGTGCATTGTCCCCACGCGCTTGCCTGACTGAGCGCCGGAGTGGCAAGGAGGCCAACAGCGGCCGCTGCAACGTTGAAAGAGTGCATGATAAACAGTGATCGAAAAAAGTATGGACAAAGAAGTTTAAGGAGCTGACTAGGAAGAAAGCTTGACCTTTGCTTGACCTTTGCAAGCCTTATATCTTAGAGCGCTCGTTGTCATTTTGTTAAAGTGTGGAGCATTGGAGTCCGTGGCCAGCCCGACGGCCCGCCGTTCCTGCGGCAGATCAATTGCAGCGAATAGAGTGCCAACTAAGCCACAACAGGCGCGGATAAACTGTTTCACGCCACAACGTTTTAAAACCCTCAATACTCCAGGTCCGTTAAGACTTTTGAGCTCATTGTATCATGTACTGATTCTGAAGCTCGCGTATGCGTTTCATTTATCAACCTAAATGCATCCTTTCATATGCCGGTCATTTGTGGAAGGTACTTACTTTGCAGAAGAACTTTAACTCTACTAGCTAAAAGGAATTGTACCGGGCGCCGTGTCATTTATTCATCATCGGTAGGTAATGCGGGATGCTTTGCCGCCATTTCATCCAAATACGCCAACACAGCCTTGCCCCATACAGGTTTGCGCTTGTAGAACGCGAGCTTCTCGGGTAACTTATGCAACATGCCACCCAGCCTTGCTGCAAAGCCTGGCTCTTCAGCAATTTCGACCAGACGGTAGAGGTAACTGCTTGCAATGTCAGCTTTGTGCGATTTTCCTCTATAAGTTGTGAGATCCGTATCATACGTCTTAGTCAACATGCATATAGCCCCAGATCTAGGCAAGCGGCGCAGCACCTGCCGCTCGATACGCAGTTGGACTTGGTTTATATCGATCTTTTCATCCGCTACCGCCTCATCGCCCTCGTAGAGATGCGTGCCATCAAGAAAGAACAGTTCTTCCCGGTCATTGATACCCCAATTGACACGCATCAAGAGCCGATCCGCAGTCACATTCTTGAAGAACCTGTGAATAGTCAGCTAAAGAAGTTCATATCCGCTCCGACTTTCGAAAGAAGCTTCAGTCCGACGGGTATCTACTTATTCATTGCCCTTTTCAACTTCTCCTTATACGTCGGAACCGGCTCGTGGATCGCCGTGAGCGGCTGATCCATCTTCTCTTGAATATCAAACCCCGCCGGAAACGCGCTCACCGCCGCCTTGAGCACATACTCTGCCTCCGCCTCCTCTTCTCCATCTTCGCCCTTCCCCGGCACCAAAACCGCCAAATCCTCCTCCGTCACCCGCGCCACTACCTCCAACGGGTGCAGCCCACCCCACGGCTCCACCAACTCAAACCTCTCCCCCGTCACCAAGCTCCTCAACCACCTACCTCCCTCCCTCACCCACACCCCCGGAAACCGCCTCGGCAAATACTCCCCCAAATACCCGAGCAACTCCCGCACCGCCGCCTCGGCCTCGGGCCTGCACGCCATGGCGCCGCCGACCTGCTTCCAGCCGTAAGCGTCGAGGACGTTGCGCTTGTGCGTCATGCGCGCCGGGTAGTTCGTGTCGACGCGCAGCCAGTCGTCGAAGGGGCAGGTGCGCAGCGCCATGGTCGGCGTGTAGACGCGGTCGGGCGCCGAGATGAGGGTGCGGTCGCGGTACCAGCGGTCGGGTTCGGTGGAGACATGTGGGGAGGAGGAAGATGAAGATGGGGAGGTGGGGAAGGGCGCGACGTTGGTGAAGTTGAGGGGAGTGGTGGTGGGGGTGCCGTAGAAGGAAGACTGGCTCTTTTTCCGGGCTGTGGGCTTTCCTTCGGGGTGGGCTTGAGTGGAGGGTTTGGGGTTTTGGGGGTTGAGTAGTAGGCGCCAGAGGAGATGGAGGAAGAGCGGGAGCAGGATGGAGAGCGAGAGGAGAGAGAGGGCGTTGGGAAAGAGGTTGCGGAGGCTGGGTGCGGTGTCGGCTAGCATGGTCGAGGGCAGAGAGGCGCAGTGTTGGGAGCGAAATGAGCTACATCATGACAGGAAGATGGTTTTGGGGATGTAAGGTGGAATACAAATGGTAGTGGGAGTGCCTTCCATCGTATCCCCCACCATTGATAACGTCGGCTGGACCTTACCCTTCCGATGCTAGTGCAGAGCGACTGTCGAGTTTGTGTGACATGACATGGCAGGTAGGCGACGGACCAATCAAAGCGTTGTCGACGTCGCACACATGATAAGAGCGTGTGAAGTGCGGGGTGCGTGAGAAATCGAGGCTCAAGGCGTACGCTACTGCACAAAGTTAAGCTTTCAAGCACGCAACTCGCGTAAAAGACGTGATAATAATTAAGGTTCAGTGTAAGAGATGGATAAGGGGGCCGTGGGAAGGCTGAGTACCGGAGCCCTTTCCGAATACAAGAATGGGTGCCGCATTACCCCACCCCCGGGGTTTTCCCCAGAATGTTTTAGCGGAAGAAGGCTTGGAGAAGGCGGGAAGAAGGCGGGGAATGGCGGACCGCACGAACATCTCACTCGTCGCACGTGGCGCGAGGATTTAGACGAGGCTTCTAGAAAGGACTGGTGACATGCCAAGCATTAGTCCTCATGTGCCGTAAGCAACCAGGTTCACGCCCTGGCAGCTACTGCGATCGAAAGTGGGCTGATTTCCCCAGCTTCCCTGGGTTAATCATTACGGGCACAAGTCCGCGCATCGCCCGTGGTGCTCTCACACCAGAACCATGGCAGCGGCGCGTCTTCCCTACCCCCAGATCTGACATCCATCTCACAAGGCCTGCTTAGCGCGCATGGCGCGGAGACACGGTTCGGCCTTTTGGCCGCACCCTCGATCTATATGAGGAACAGGCATCGTCGCTCGACGATCTTATCAATTTGCTTCTTAGGATGGGCAGCGCCGCGAGTTGTGCTGTAGATCTCGGGGTTGATGAACCTGACGCAGCGGTCACCTGAGAGGGGGCCCAAGTCCCTCATCCCCGCAGTTCCTGTCCAGCCTTCTGCCTCTCCCTGATGCAACCGAGTACGCGCCGCTACTTGTCGACACCACTCGCCTGTTCAACTTGGCTGTTCCCCCATCCCCTTACATTCCAAGATTCCTTTTTCCTTTCATAATCTCGCACATGGCGCCAGCGTGCGCCCATCTGAAGTCAGTTTAAACACCGGCGATGGAACACTCCAGGGCGGAAATGCCTCCCCCAACCGATCCTCATAATGGACTTGGATTAAAGAACGCATGCATACCCAGCGAATCTGTCAGGAGTTGGTTCTTGACTGCCATCCAGCCTGGGTCCTGGGAACGCGCGCAGAAATTGACTCCGAAGGGTGTGTATCTATTTGCCAGCAAAAAAGCCATCGTAAGTTTGCGGAATCATCTCTCAAGGTGGTCTGGTCCTGGCCCACTCGTTACGTAGTTCGTCGGCAAGGCTCTGTACTGGCCACCCGGTGCTGCGTTGATGCTTCTCGATGAGCTCGCAGATCTTCTCGCGCTTGAAGACTTCGTTTGCGTACAGCCCGGCAGCGTAGAGACACTGCGTAGAGACGACTTCGGCCGGCTCGTAGTCAATGGTCATGGCGAGGCCAACGATCATGTCGATGGCGTTGTGGAGTTCCTTCTCGCGCGCCAGATACTCGCGATAGCCACCAGCGGCGGGCTGGTGGATGAGGAGGAGGATGCGGGCAAAGTGGTGCATTTGGATAGCGGCGGCTGTGGACTCAGTCAGCTCTGTACATTGGGGGACAGCAGACAAAGCCTTTGCACGCGAGGCTGGACCGATGGCTACAGCTGCCGCCGCCGCTACTGCTGCTGCTGCGGGAAGGCCGGTGGTTGGAGGTCACGTACCAAAGCCAGGTGGGTTTATCCAAATGGGTTTGAATGGGCCGCTATTCTCAGTCTCGGCGCTATGCAGAGGCAGCGGGTTGAAATGCACGGTCAAGTTCATGCGCCATTCCTCTAGCATATTGAACAGCATATCCGCCCGGTCGATCCTCAACTGTAAGTTCACCTCGCCCATCTTGGTCTCCTCTTCCGACGCATAATTGACGGCCTGCGCGAGCAGATAGACGACTCGCGAGGCCATGTCGTATTGATCCATGAGCTGGTAGGGTCGAGTAGGCTTGTAGAAGCTGAAGCAGCGCCTCCGCTCACGGAAGGCAGCCCATACGTCCTGTCGCAGCCAGCTCCACCACACCGCCTGCTTGAGCCCGCCAGATTGCCCGTTGATATCTTGCGACCGTTGAATCCAGAAGACGCCCTTTAGGTGGCGTTCCCAGCCGCTTCCGGCACCGTCGATCATCTCGTACTTGGAGACGATCAGCGCCGTTGCCAGCAGCTCGACGCTGCGGTTAAAGGACTCGTAGCGCATGGCGCCCTGGAGGTACTGGAGCGTCTCGGCATAGTACTGCACTGCTGCAGTGCGGTCCATTGTCTCGCCGTTGATGCCGGGTCTGATGGAGAGATGGCGAGACGACAGGGCCAGGATCGCCTTCATCAAGCCCTCGTTCCTCATTGCCAGCTGCGGGACGAGCGAAGAGAAGTGCTTGAGCGGGTCGTACAAGTCCAGCCAAAAGCTAAGGTTGTCGACAAAGTGCCTAAAAACAGGTATCTCGTCGTCGCGCAGAATCACGGTGCTTTGCCAACACTTTTGCTCCGCCGTGTTCATTGGGGCGTCGGGCTGCGACCCGGGCGTCGAAGAGATGCGGGGCGGGAAGCTGGCGACAGGAGTACCCACAGAGACCGAGGGGCTGTGGAAGCCCTGCGTAGAAAAGCTGGCCGCGCGCAGACTATTGAAGCTTGATTCGTCTGCGGTGTGGGAGCGTTGACCGAGCGGTTGGCCACTGAACTCTACAGGGTGAAGATTGTCTGCGTCGTCGGCCAGAAGACCGAACCAGCGCAGGGGGGCAATCTCAGCAGAGTAGGCATTGGAGCTCAGGGTGCTCTGCGGACTCATGGTGTCCTCGGGGCCAGTCCATGTCACAGGTGGGGAGATGTGCTGCTGTGCTGCTGCTGAGCCCTCGCCCGCCGCCTGGTCCTCGCGGGCGGTTTCCCGCAGCACTGGAACCCCAACCGACGGATCCCAGCGCACCTGTGCCGCGGGCGCGAGAGACGCTCCGCCCTGCGCCATCTCACCTGGCTGCTGCGAGACCTGCTGGAGGGAGGGCAGGCGGAACTGGACCGCCGTCTGCGGGGGCTGCTGCGTTGCTTGGGCATGCTGCAGGTGCAGGGCGGGCTGCTGGTCGAGAGAAAGTTGGGAAGCGGACGGGGCGGACCGCGAGGAGGCGGCGCCGGGAGGGGGCTGCGTGCTGGGTGCGGTCTACGGGAGTGAGTGACGGGGGCTCGGCTGGGGTCGGGGCATGGGGATCTCCGGGGGACATGAGCTGGGGAAGGGCAGCCAGACGGCGGACCGAACAGCCGAGTGGCCTGGGCGCAGGCGGCTCTTCTGTGGTCAAGCCGCGTGGACTCAGCCCTACAAGGCGCGAGGCTGGATTGGGCTGGGTTGGGGACGGGATGGTGGGCAGGTTACCTTGGCGGGCGCGTGGTAGACGCAAGGGCGGTTGCCCTTGGAACAGGGCCCACAGATCGGCTTGACTTCATCGCATTTCATATGGCGGGCGCGGCAGACGGCACTGCACAGTCAGCATTGTTGCTGTGCGACGCCATCGATGATGATGGTGCGCTCGGCTGCGGCGTCTGGGCGGATGGCGCACTCACCAGCCGGTTGTCGTGCGCAACCCCCGACCACGAGGTTTGCGCGGCTTGCGCTTCGGCTGCTGCTGCGGCGCCTGCGGTGGCTCCGAAGGGGGGTTGCCGCTGCTCGAAGGTGTCGCAAGCATCGTTTCGGGGCTCGCACATCAGGCCATACGCCACGTTACTCGGGACAAAGATGGGGCGGGGAAGGATGCGCAGACGGGCACCCGTCGCGGACGGCGGTGATGGTTTGGCCACTGAAAATTGCTTGCCCGGCCTCGAGTCGGAGGCCTGCGGCATACAGCCTCCTCGCCAAGCACCCCCTGGCGTTTTGGGGCGCCAGCCGTGTGCCCCTCCCGCCCAAGTCAGCGCCGTATTGTTACCGCCCGTAACCGTCCCCGCGATCGAGACCGTTCGGGAGGATCCTAGCTGCGATCAGTCCGCCATGTGCAGAGTCGTCAACTTGCAATGGCAACGGCGGGCACCAGGTTTGGTCCTCACCATAACGGTGGACTGGTGCATCCAGCTAGCGCTTCGCTGGCGTCTCTCTAGCGCGGGGACCGAAAGATGGTGCCCGTCCCAGCCCGGGGCAGACTGGGTTCTCGTCGCTGCTACTTCCGGCGATAGATATAGCACACCCTGTCCGCAGCCGCCAACTCAGCCCTGCCGTCCTGCGAGTCATCGCCTGTGATCCGGCCCGGGAAGGATGCGATGGCGCCCAGTCGGCTACGTGTCAGTGGAGGCTCCCTTCGGCTGCTGGGGATCTCGACTGGTGGCTCGCGTCGAGGCACATCTGGCCTGAATCACGTGGGTGTCTGTGGTGCGGTGGTGAAGATCCGCCCGCGAGCCGAAGGGTCGTTCGAAGAGCCGCACTAGTCACCGGGTGCTCCCTGGCGCCGTCGTGTCTTCTACACCGCGCCTGCAGTCTCCCGAAGGAGAAACTGCACCCCGCGCTCCGCGCTTCTTCCCCGCGTTTTCGCTGCTTCTTCTACCCACCCGCCAGCCAATCGTGGCACCAGCACCGCCTACGGCTTGCCTATTCCGGCATACCGCTACTTTCACCTCTCCGTCCGGCCCAGTCCAGCCCTTCCAGCTCGCCTGCTACCATCGCCCTACCCCGCCACGGAGCTGACACAAAAGCTGCCGCCATGCCTTTCAATTCGCTCAGTGCCCCAACGGCCTCTTCCACAGGCTTGTCGCGTCTCCCTCTCACGCACGCTCCACCTCGCCGAAGAGACATCTGCTCTGAGACATCTATCTCCTCCTTCAGACTTCGAGCTCGTTGCTCACCCTACTAAACTCCACCATGTCGACCAAACACTTCTTTCCCGACACCAATGGCCTCGTTGTCCGCGCTCTGAATTCCATCGTCGCCCGCAATCCGCACCTCGAGCACGATGAGGCGAACCGCGTTGTGTTCTCCAAGACACACCCTCCCTCCAAAGTCAGCATAATATCCGGCGGTGGCAGCGGCCACGAGCCAGCTTGGGCGGGTTATGTCGGAGACGGCATGCTCACGGCCGCCGTGGCCGGCGAGGTTTTTGCTAGTCCCTCGACGAAGCAGGTCATGGCTGCAATCCGGAACGTCCCCTCGGACGCAGGTGTAATTCTGTGCATCACAAACTACACGGGCGACAGGCTTCACTTCGGCCTGGCGAGAGAAAAGATGCACGCCATGGGCCACAACATTGCACAGATTCCGCTGACGGATGATGTTGCTTTGGGACGGAAGAAGTCCGAGCTGCTGGGTCGCAGAGGCCTGGCTGGCAACGTTTTGGGTGAGAAATGAACAATAATCCTAATTTTTGGAACCTCTACTGACGAGTCGCTAGTCCTCAAGCTTCTGGGTGCGGCTGCGCATGAATCGTGGAACTTCGAAGACTGCTGGAAACTGGGCACCGAAGTGAATGCGCAGTTGGCCACCATCGGAACGAGTCTTGACCACTGTCATATCCCTGGTCGAGCCCATCACGAACAAATTGAAGCGGATACTTGTGTTTTGGGAATGGGTATTCACAACGAGCCCGTAGGTTTCCCATCTGGATTTTAACGATGGCTATTCAACTAATATCACCATTTAGGGCCTGCGGAAGATCTCCCCGATGCCAACTCCTCAAGATCTGATCAAAGAGATGCTGCTCTACGTACTTGACCCTAACGACTCGGATCGCGCCTTTGTGAAGTTTGACCAGAGGGATGAGATTGCCTTGGTAATCAATAACTTCGGTGGCCTTTCTAACCTCGAGTTGGAAGCCCTTACCCAAATTGCATTGGAACAACTGGGTAGGTTTCCTGTAAGAATACTAGCAGCCGTGCCACTAACAGCAATCGCAGAGCAAGATTGGAAGATCAAGCCGAGCCGCATCTATTCGGGCATATTCGAGACGTCTCTCAACGGTCCAGGATTTTCTTTGACGCTCGGAAATCTCTCAAACGTTGCAAGTGCAGTCAATCGTCCAGTATCAAAACTACTCGAGCTTCTCGATGCGCCAACCACGGCCCCGGCGTGGCCACGAAGTGGATATAGCCAGCCGGTCTCTATCTCGAAGGAGAGCTCTGATAGACGAGAAAAGGCACGGGCGGAGGTTGAGCAGGAAGTCTCTGACGTCAAAGGTCCAGAAGGTACGAGCTCACCTGAACTTCTCCATGTTGGTCTGGGCCAGCATCGTAACCCGTCTTTACTGACATGCATAGCATCACCATCGCTGCTGCACGCACTTCGTACTGCTTGCAGCGCCGCCCTCACGGCAGAGCCCGATATTACCAAGTTCGACATTCAAATGGGCGATGGCGACTGCGGTGAAGCAGTGGCAGGAGTTTGCAACGCCCTGCTCACGTCGATGAAAGCGTCTCCCTTCATCACCAAAGCCCCTTGTCTAGTATCCTGCCTCGCCTCGATCAACTCAGATTTGGAAGATATGGGTGGTAGCCTCGGCGCCATCTTGTCCATTCTTCTCACGGCATTCGCTGGGAACCTGCAGCGCGGGGTCAATGCCAGCGGTAAGCTTGACATTGGCGTCATCGGCGACGCAGCGGGAAAGGCGATGGAGGCACTGAAGGCGTATACGGGTGCGCGGGTCGGCGACCGGACGGTGATGGATACACTGATTCCGTGGTGTGAAACGCTCCAGGCCACGAGAGATGTAGGAAAGGCACTGGCAGCTGCGGAGGAGGGCGCGAAGAAGACGGCAGGGATGAAGCCTAGGTTTGGAAGGGCGACATACGTAGGTGAGATGAAGGAAGGTGAGCAAATGCCGCCAGACCCGGGAGCGTATGCTGTGGCGGTTTTCTTGAGGGGATTGGTTGAAGGCGGTGCGTGGGCGTAGGTTTGGTAATTACCGGCGACGGATTTGTTTTTGCGGTAGTAGTGGATTTATGAGCACAGAACTGTCATTCCCGGGTAACGACAAGCGTGCTGGTACCGAGACGAGGATCACGATGTTGGTGAGCTTTAGTCTTGGCAGGAATAATACTAGTCTAGCAGTGTGTAGGTACAGTTTGTACGCCTTTGAAAATTGCACAACTCGGACTCAGGCCTTTTCTTGATACCGGAACCTGACAAAATCTTGAAGTTCTAAGAGATGTAGTGGGTAATACGTAGATCACAACGGATCTCGGGGTCAGATCTTTCTTATCGCTTCGGGCCCGAGGTCGCACCTCTCGTCCGCGGCCTTCCCTCGGTCCCCCCTCCGAGCGAATAAGGTAGTCCGCTTCATGGCTCTAACAGAAAATGTAGGAGGAGCGGAGACAACACGTGCGCGCTGTGACCCGATTTTGATTGGTTCTGAACGCTGCGTTATGAAATTCTTTCAGTGACACCCCTTTGCTTCCCAAGAACTGGATCTTGTACGAGCGCAACACCCCCTCTCTCGCCCCTTTGTCTCATGGAGCTCTAGCCCCTTTTCTCTGGGCCGCTAAGTCTGTTCTTGTGAATTTCTGCAAACGATGCAAACAGCTGACATTCAGACATCATGTCGATGCCGTCTCTAAATGTATGTACTAAACACCACAACGGTCATCATCATCATGAACACTCCACCCACACATGCCCTTCTTCCTCTTTTTATCTTTTAGTTTCTCCTCTCGTTTACCTCACCACCATATGCGCGCCCGCGTACACGAGCACGCCGACGCCACACATGGCACTGATGACGCCGAAGCCCATGGTGTAGCCGGGGGCGTCGTCGGTGGGGAACAGGTAGGCGCCGTAGATCTGGGCGAGGTTGCCGAGGGCGTTGACGAGGGCGAGGGCGACGCCGCGCACCTCGCGCGAGCGCATGCAGGCGCCGAAGGTCGACGAGGCGTACGACAGGGCCAGCGCGTTGGCCGACCACAGGCCTGAGGCCATGAGCACGAGCAGCACGTAGCGCGCCGTGAAGGCGTTGGGCAGGCACGTCACGGCGATGGACGTGCCTGTTGCTAGTAGCAGCCACATGGCGATGGCCATGCCGCGGTACGTCGGCAGCTTGTCGAGCAGGATGGCTGAGAGGAAGACGGCGACGAAGGAGGCGGCGTAGATGGGGACGACCTGTAGGATGAGGTGTGAGTAAGGGTTGGTAGAGGCGAAGGAGAGTGAGTGAGTGAGTGAGTGAGTGAGTGGGGGACTGACCATGTATTGTGCCATGTGCGAGGTGTAGCCAAGACCCTTGACGAGAGTCGGGTAGAAGTAGGAGAGGGTAGAGGATCCGACGATGACCTGCAGTGATGTGGTTAGCCGACTGCTTGGTGATGGGTAGGGCAGAATGTGAAGTACCATGTAGCCGACGACCATCAGCCAGGTGCGCCAGTTACGCATGGCCTCGAGGAGGGCCTGCACCGGGCTGAGGTGAACCTCGTCCTCTGTTTCTGCGGACGCGTTGTCCCTCGTCAGCCGGTGCACGGCGATGGCACGCTCGCGTTCCGAGAGCTTCCTGCTCGTCGCGGGGAAGTCGAGCAGGAGGAAGGCCGAGACGATGGACCAGCCACATGTCGCCGCTCCCTCAACGATCTGTGCATGCGGGTCAGTGCGGTTCTGTGAAGAGTTTTGCGTGGTAACGTACGAAGAGCCATCTCCAGCCGGCAATGCCGTGAGCGCCGTCCAGGCCTCCAGTGATGGCTCCGGCGAGGATACCGCCAAAGGCACCGGACAGGACGGCTGCTGAGATGTAGACTCCGAATCTCTTTGATTGTTCGTTCTTCTTGTACCACGAGGACAGGATGAGCAGGATACCCGGTGCGAAGCCAGCCTCGAAGATGCCGACGACAAAGCGCAGGGCCACCAGTTGATGATAGTTTTTGACTGCGGCCATGCAGCAGGTGATGCCTCCCCAAATGAACATTATGGTGGGGAGGAAAAGGGAGGGGCGCGTGCGGGAGAGGACCAGGTTGGAAGGAACTTCGAAGACGACGTAAGATACGAAGAAGACTATGAGGGCAACAGAGTATTCGTTTGAGCTGAGATTCAGGTCTTCCATCATGCCGGCGATCTTCGCATTGCCGATGCTTTTGGTGGCTGGGTGAGTCAACTGTTCATCGGGTGGTGGTGTCGCGAGGAGACGTACTTGGTTCGATCCATGTACGACAGGAGATACATGAGCCAGATTGTCGGGAGCAGGAACATGTCGATCTTGCGGACGAGCTTCTGCTCCTCCTCTGGGGTGAAGTCATAGTCGGAGTCAGACTTGATGTTGTCAGGAGACGAGGCCATTGCTTCGATGTGCTCGATATCGAGCTTGTCAGAGCCGCTGTAGGCCATGTTGGCAGATGGAGGAGATGGCTGCCAGGGGTAACTTGACAAGGGAGATGATGGAGGTGATGCGGAAGGATAATATAGGTGTGGCAGGCAAGAGGCCAAGCGATAAGCGACGCAGCAGGGCTAGTGGCCTTGTTTACGTCGGTCAACGCAGCGGATGGTGATGCCCTGGGGTATTATACTCGGTCAAGATTCCAAGAACGGGCGAGTGATGGATGTTGCCGGCGGCATGGTCAGACGGCAGCAGTGACCAATGCTCATGGCGTAGACACGGGATCAGGACTAATTTGGAGGGCTCGGTGGTTTGAGAGTGACCGAGGGCTTGGAGTGCTAACCGCCTTTGCGTGCCTGACGTCGCAGCAAACGTCAGCCGCTATACTGGCAGGCGGAGGGATGTATTGTATCGAAGGCTGAACGGATGCAGTACCATCCCGTCTTGGTACCTCTGCGCGATGTCCCCCGCAGTTCCCCAGGTACGGGTCGCTCCTTTTGCGGGGGAGCCAAGCCGTAAACGGCGACGAGTCTGGTGACTGGCGTTCCATCGCTCACCTGATGGCGGGTACTCCGTCTCGAGGCGCAGTGAATCAGTTAATTTGGCATTCACATAAGCTTTACGGAGCGAGTGTTTGCGGCTTAGCGGTCGTGTATGTGTACGTGTTCTTGGCCTAAGGCGCGGTGTAATACTGCCGGGAGTCCTTGTTGGGAAATCCTGGTCTGAAACGACATCGGGTAAACATCCGGGCATTCCGGGGCGCGGCCAGAAGATGCGGGGGTTTGGCAGCCTACCCGGCGATATTTTGGGCGGCAGTGACACGAGACGGGGCAGCTGCCTCGTGCCGAGGTCTTCTCCGCGCCATGCGTCAGTGGGGTCCGTCGCTCCCCACACATCTCCCGCACCTCGACCGCGTCGTGCCATCCCCAGCCTGTGCTCGCTGCAATGGCTCGCGATGGTCCGCATCGAGGGACTCCGATGCGGCATCGCGTCCCATAAATCGAAGAGATAAGAAGACGCGTGCCGCAGCCCCGGCCGTCTGCTTCATCATCACCATCACCCTCCCCCCAACTTACTCTACTTCCAACCCTTCTTTCAACCACTTTATCACAATGGGTTCCGTTGGTCAGGAGATCCTTCAGGGCGAGGGCAGCGCCATGCCCGCCTTCCTCAGCACTGAACCGCCTGCGGACATGAACTGGCAGATTACCCTGAAGGACAAGATCATTGCCATCACTGGTGTAAGCAGCCATACCACTCTAACTTTCAATCCTTGCTAAGAGCAACTTTGCAGGCAAACCGCGGCATCGGTCTGGGCATTGCTGAAGTCTGCCTCGCCAACTCGGCCAAGGCCGTCTACTCCCTGGACGTGCTTGAGCCCGGCGAGGAGTTCTTCGCCCTGCAGAAGCGCCACCCGCATTTCAAGCACATCCACGTCGATGTTACCAACGAGAACAGCATCGAGGCTGCCCTCGATGCCATCATCGAGGCCGAGGGCTCCTTCCACGGCCTGGTCGCCAACGCCGGCATGACCAAGCACCAGCCCGCCCTGGAGTTCAGCCGCGCACAGGTCGAGCAGCTCTTCACCCTCAACGTCTTCGGCGCTTTCTCGTGCGCCCAGGCCGCTGCCCGCCGCTTCATCAAGCTCGGCGTCAAGGGCTCCATCGTCTTCACCGCATCCATGACCTCCTACCGCCCCAACAGGGCAGCACCCAGTGCCCCCTACGGCGCTACCAAGGGCGCCGTTCGCAACATGACGCACACTCTCGCCATGGAGTGGGCCAAGCACGGCATCCGCGTCAACTCCATCTCGCCCGGTTTCGTGCGCACCGCCATGACCTACTACGTCGAGAAGAGCCCTGATTGGCCCGACAAGATGAAGAACTACGGCGGTATGCCGCGTTTGGCCAACCCCCAGGAGCTGGGCGGCGCCTACGTCTACTTGCTGAGCGATGTGGCCAGCTACACCACCGGCATTGACATCCCGATTGCCGGTATTGTGGGCGCGTGGTAAACCAGACGCATTTTCAAGATGCATAAAAAAAAAGTAAAAAGAGAATGAAATGCAAAAAAATGATAAATAATGGTTGGGGGGTTGGGGAGGAATAGGAGGAAGAGAGGAGGCCACAAAGGTGGACTACCTTCTACGACATGGCGTCGACCAATCAGAAAGGACCAGCAGCATAGACGAGAGCGTCACGAGCCTCATGAATAAGCATGCAAATGCGATATACCTTTACCCCCTGTTTTCGCCTTCACCCCTTCGTGCCACCGCCTCTGTGTGCGTCGATCAACCTGCTTGATGAGGCAAGACGTGGCACCCACTTTCTGTCAAATCTAACACGATGCCCTGCCTTGTCAGGCCCTAATGTCTTTGGCTCTCTGCCATGGAAGGTTCAGCCACGGCTACTACGTAGCCCCGAAGTTCTTGATGTCAAAACCCCCCTCACTTCTTGCTCGCCGCACCGGTTTGCGGCATACAAGTCTTCCACCTTAAGGATCCAGGTCCTTCCGATACAAATTCATCGAGGGCAGGAAGATTAATGCGGTGAGGGCGTCTGATGGCATCGGAAATACGGATATCGGATAACGCACTACGGAAAGCGGTAAGATGAAACTGACTAGCATCCCCAACCGAGCTGACAAGACCGCCACCCTTTGGCCCGGTCTACCTATCATATGGCTAAGCATGCTCATCACAGTCTCTCGCATAGATTTTGAATCATGTACACATGCGTATGGCCTACACGCAGTCCTACCGACGCTTCGTCAGCCAAGATCTGTGCTATCATCGCCCTGAGACAATTTGCCACGCGGACACAATTGCGGGTGTGGCGTGTACGAAAATCCATTCAAAGGCGGGTGTGAGCGCCGAAAGATCAGGCCATTCTCATTTACAACTCGACAAAACCGTGATGTTGCATTGCACCCCCGATGGTCTGTGCTCCAATCACAGGAAGGAACTCCGCTCCACATTTTGTCATGGGTTGTGGAGCACTGCCTGCCGAGCTGTAAGAGAAGCCCAAGGCAAGAAAGAGACGCGACAGAGGTTCGAGGATGGCAGCCAAGCTCATTGGGGCTGTCGACAGCTCAGTGGAGTAAGGTATGAAGGTGATGAGACGGCACTGTGGTGAATGAGCCGGCACTTTGGGTCTCCGTACTGTGTCGGGCTGTACGAAGATCGCCACACCTGGGCTGAGCTGAGGATCGACAATGACTAAAAAAGCCACTTGGGCATTAAACCACACAATAGCAAGCAGTGAAGACCTCGCCACCTGGTTTTGAAACTTGATGCCCTGTCGTCTAATTCCACAAATAAATCCGACTCGGACTAGAGGATTACTTTTGCCGAGGGCGGCTTTACGTACAGGCAATCGCTCTCTCTCGGACTTTACATCCATCTACTCACACTGCTCGTCAGTCACAGACTACTTAGACACTTCAACATAAGCAGGTCGACGTGTCACTCGGGACCGAAGTCGCAATAATGCCTTAACCTGTGAAGCGAAGAGCGGGATTTTTCTCACCAACTAGTTCAAGTGTGTCGGAGGTGGTTCAACACTACCTCGATCGAAACGATTCCTCCCGTTGTTCTTTTCGACAGACTCAAGGCACCTATGGCTGACCTAATAGCCACACCTTGATTGAACACTAAACATGATCTACTTGATGACGTAGAATCTTCAAACACATGCACCATTGCTGCGACTTTCAAATATCTCGAATCGTAACCCAGCCCCTCAGTAGCGCTATTGGTTGGTTGCGTCTCTTCTCAATTCCTTTCATAATCTAGAAGATTAAACCGGGAGGTCAACGAAGTAAACTCGGGTGAGATGGCACCCACGGTGCGCTCAAGGAGTGAACATTCCAAAGCATGGTGAATCAACGAACTTGGCTCATGGAGCTGGCTTCAACAGTTTGGCAGGACCAGAATAATGGTTGCAACGGGGTAGATCATGACGATAATACGTAAACGGCAGCTCCAAAGGTTGGTTTAGCTGGCAATAGTCCTTGTGATCTTGGTGATGATGGAGAGCAATGGGTAGGGGTACTCGAAACTTGTGAAGTCACCGAAAGACTATATCAACATCACATCTTGATACAGTCTAGATTCGTCCTGATTTTACGAAGTAAATTTCATGACAAGGGACCTAAGAAGAGAAAGGAGCCAAGCGACAAAAGAGCCCAACAGTTTGAACTACTTCCAAAATCGCTGAAGGATGCTCGTACTCTCTGAGCCTCAGTCTCGGCGAGCGCGCAAAGACCGGCATCTTCCACCCACCCATCTCGCGTAGAAAAACGGGAGGCCCGGAAAGCCCAATAGAGCAATCCCGAGCTGCGCAAACAGCGCCTCTTTCCCTTCACTCTGTCACCGCCTGTTCTCTCAGCCGCATAGCCGCCGCCGCAAAAAAACGCGCGTCTAGTTCAACCCACAAGAACGATCAGGCGACGAGACTGCACCGAAAAAAAGGCGGGATTCCCAGCTAAGCTTCACCCAGCCCCACACCTAGTGCGTCACTATTTCCATGCATGTTCCCATACATATCCCCGCAGCTGATCACCTTGCAATAAACGGCAATCCTGCAGGTGTGCCTCGGAACGGGTGCCCCGTCTCGAGGCAGTCGGTTCGCTCCGCCGGTCAGCCCGCCCGGTACTACTCCTCAGCCACCATCCGGCTGCTGTCGGCGCGAATTGCTGTTTCTTCGACCACGATGCCCCTTGCGTCCCTCGTCGCGGGGGACACCAGTAGCCTTTCCGGCTTGCTGAAGGGGCGCGGCCGAAGACGGGGGGAAACCGTAAATTCCCGCATTGATGTTGTGTGTGTGTGTTGTAGTGCCACAGCAGGGCGATTCGATATCGGAACCTGGTGGCGCCGGCCGATGCACCACGTGGGTTCAATGTCGGGTATGCGGGCTGTGTACTGCAACAAGAAGCTTGTTTCAATACTTGCAGTGACACTTCTCGTTTCGATAGGCTCCCCTCCCCCCTTGAGTGCATACTATCGATTCTGCAATGAAATCGTTTCCTGCATCACTCCAGCATCTGGCACTTCTAAATGCACAGTCATTCCATTTGAGCAAATGCTATTCATGACCTCCCTGTGCTCTCCGCATTCGAACTATTTGATATAATGCTATGCCTATGTACCAATCTAACTCTAGCAACCTCGACTCGGAAGGGAAAGAAAAAGCAAGACCGCCGCCAGTTGATCTTGTATGCTAAAGCCAATGCAAAGACTCCCCGGCTTTAAGTGATCTGAGAAACCCCAAAGCAATGTATATGCTCACCTCATGTTCTGCAGGTTGCGCTTTTTTCCTTTGCCACTCTACGCCGCAGCCGTTGAGATCCCCGTTACGCCTCTCACAGCGCCATCTCCGCATCACTACCACCACCCTCTCCATCTCTACTTCTCGTACTCCCCGTCTCCGTGGCATCCCTCTCCTCTCCCGCCGGTACCGATCCCAATCCCGCCCACTCCCTCCCAGCGGTCCTCATAACAGAAACCAAGTTCAACGACTTGTCGAACCACCGCTCTCTTCGCGCGTTCTCCCTCCGTCCACCCTCCAAAGCGCTCCTTGCTGCCCTCGTCGTCCGTTGCCTCTTGGGCTTCCCGCCGGCGCTCAGCATGCTGCTGATACGCATTCGCTCATTCTCGAGACGAAGATCGTGCGATGCGATACTGCGTACGTAAGGCGCAAGTTCCTCAGCCAGAAGGCGGAAGGTGCGATCGAAAGAAGATGCAGTCATGCCGGCGCTGGCTACGCTGCTGAGCGCGGCCGTAGGTGGCTCAGCCAGGGCGTCAAATACGAAGAAATCGTTGCGCGATAGTGATCGAGCTTGACGAGAGGATGCGATGTGAGTAAGGATGGTTTTGGGGATATTGCATTCGTCAAAGGCGGTGGGTGCTCTTGCAGGTAGGCTTGAGGAGGCAACAATGGAGCGTCGGGCTGCTAGATGCGAGCTCACGGCCAGCTGAGTGTCGAGATTGGTGAAATCAGTCATAGTGTCAGCTTGGAGGAAGCTATAGCCGTCAATGTAGTTCGTGCGAGCCTTTTCAGGTAGCGACGGCTGTGTGGGGTCCATTGTGGTCTATTACAATCAGCTGTGTGTCATCATTGAGGGTAATTTGCCACACATACCTTGCTGCGTGTTGGGACGTCGACTCTGCAATACATATCCACTGCACTTGAAAGATCAAGCAAGCGGTCCATGTCTTGCAGAGCCTTAAGATTCGTCTCCCGATGAGATTGCTGAGTGTCCGTTGGATGGTTAGGAATGGGGACAGAGCTCAAGACCTCGGGCTCGATGTTCCAGGATTCCACCAGCTCGAGGGTAAGTTCATATTCCCTGTCGAATCCAACGTGGTCCTTGTCAAGCAGTACGTCACGCTCGACCCAGCCCATGCCCGTCTGGTAGGTGTCTTTGCTGGCCACGCGGAGAACTTGGCCGTGTTCGTCAACGTCCTTTCCAGGGGGCCATCGTTGGTACATCCATTCCAAACCACCTTTTCGGTCACCTACGGCCATTTGGCACCAAAAGTCAAGTTCCATAATGGTGGCCCTCAGATCGTAACCCTTACTCTCGTAAAGGCTTGAGACAGTCTGCCGAGAGAGCAGATGGCCCTCCTTCGCCGCAAGTAAGAGCAAATAGTCGGTAGCCAAGTCTGTCGACGCGGGAGACATGTATAGATTGGCATGCAAGGAGTCTTGGTTGATACGAACCAGGCTTTCATTCGTGCATGTCATTATGACAGGTCTCCTTGAATGCATTGCAAGATGCTCAACTGTTTGCCAGAAATTTTTATCATCTTCGAAGAGAACGTCGACTTCTTCTAGGAGGATTAGCGATTGCTTCTGGCTCTTTTTGGGCTTGATGAGCGTTGGTTGCGCCTCCTTGTCTGTGGCCTTGGCTGCGACTTCTTTCTTTTGTACCACTTTGGGCTTTACCTGTGCTTGAGCCACAGGCTTGAAGAAGGAACTCATGCTTTTCTGTCGACCGCTCTCGATGTCTTTCTGAACGGCGTCAGTGAGGCGTTCAGAGTCCGAGTCAATCGCTGCTTGGTTTGGATGCTCTTGAGCCTGCCGTTGGACCAGATGATTCTCCGTCATATCGCCTATTTTCTCCAAGACGTCCTTGCCACTTCGACGACTTCCGGGGTTGATCTCGAAAACTTCAAATCCTAACTCTTTCGCGACAGCGAAGACGGTGGCAGTTTTTCCACATCCGTGGGGGCCAGTGAGGAGCATTAGGTTGGATAGTTTCTTTCCACCGCCAAGCTCATCCCAATCACCTAGGCCATCCTCATCATCGATGATAAAATCATCTAGCTCATCCTTCTTCCTTTTCTTCTTCGGCGGTTTCGTGGCTCCACCCCTTTTTGATTTCGCGGCTAATTCCTTTAACGCGCCTCCGACAGAATTCACCTTGAGCGCCTCGAGCCACTCACGCAGTGCAGAAACTTCTGGTGAAGATCCTAAAACGTTGGCAGCGCACTTAGGTGCATACTTCTGGGCCCAGGATAGAGTTTCGCAATGTCCTTTGTCAAATGGAGTGAGCTCGTTGGGTATTTTCTCGAACAGATCGGTCAATGCTGGGTGATCCAGCTTTCCATCTGATATGAGCTGGTCTGCCACCTGGATTTCGGGGGCGCAAGGATGCTGACGGAGGGAAAGGATCTCGGAATGGACTCTGCGTTGTATTTCCGGGCCGGTGCTCAGTAGACGTTGTGGAAAGCGCACTACGCTGTTGCGATTGATTTCTGCGTCTTCGTGCCGGCTGGTGCTGATTTGTAGTTCGTGGGTAGCAAGTGACAATACCGCCTCTGCACGAGGAACTTGGTACTCAGTCCCTTTAAACTTCCTACGTTCTTGAAATGGTAATGGATCCGAAAGAATTGACGGATGTCCCATTGAGACGTCGTGATCTGCCTCACCGCCGACGCGGGTAACACCTTTCCAAGGCCAAGGGGCGTCTGGACCTCCCAGAACTTTGCGCGGTTTCGTGGAAACGCCGAACATGCCAAAGTTAGAAAACTCTGAATCTTCATGCTCAGCACGGGCTTGCGCTCGTAATTTTCCCGGAGTAATTGCAGTCTCGCGTCTGCTAGGGACTCTTTCCGGCGCCGTGGCAGGCTTCGTTGCAACACTTTGATTCGATCCCGCATGTGCCATGTCTTGACGTTCCGTTTTGCCAGTGAAAAAAGGGTGCGTCGGCTTAGGAGGTCCAGACGGTTTCGCAGCCTTTGGAGGTGCAGTGGCTTTCGATGGAACAGGTGCCCTCTGGTCTGGTGCACGCTTTACGCCAGCAAGAATCTCATCAATATCCTCAGCCATCTGCACCGCCCTCTTATTATTTGTGATGTAGGATATCTTGACAATGAGCTGTTTCGGCGCTTTTTTATTCGCTCGACTACGCGTTTTTCTTTGGTTCGTGGAAGTGGGCGCTTCTTCTTTCGGTTCCTTGGAAGGAGGAGAGCTGAACCGACCCTTCGCATTGAGACGCAACATTTTCTTTGGCGGCGAGTGCTTTGATGGCGAAGGAGGATCATTGGTGGCAATTTTCTTGGGAGTCCCCTGAGACTTTGCTGGAGAAGGGTGTACGATTGGCGGCGAAGATGGAGGGACAGGCGTTCCCTTTCTCTCGTTCACGCTGTCCCTGGGCGCAGGGGAGGTTGCCGGCACAACGTCCGAGTCTCCCAGGTTGAGCTGTTCACCAGAAGTGTTGGGGCTTGAAGCTTTGACCTCAACTTGCTCTGGCTCTCTTCCAGCCTCAGTCTCCAGTTGTTCTATCCACGACGGTTGGTCCTTCCGCAAGTCGCCGTTGCCATTTTCTACTGCATTTTGCAGAGATATTCCAGGAACAGGAGACTCCGTTCTTTGTCGCTTTCGCCGTCCAATATTGGGATCTTCCTCGAGGGAGGTGGCCTCGCTCACCTCTCCAAGATGGCCAGCTTCCGTTTTAAGGCCAGCAAAGGCCGCAATTGACGCCTGTTTCACCTTGGGCGCAGCATGATGTTCATCCGACTTCCTTTTTGTGGTACGAGTCCTTGTTGCTAACGGACGTCCTCTCCCTTGCGACTTTTTGGGGGCTTCGTCTACGTTGGTTTGGTTCTCGTCGTGCGGGACGGCGTCGGTCGGGGTTGGATCGGGTTCGTTCGCATGTTTTAACGCTTGATGACCTTACGAATATTAGGCGGGGATGTTTAGTAAGGTCCATGTCAAAGCTCACCGTGCGGCTTCGTGAAGAAAGGGTGTATGTTCTGCTGTTCGGGTAGATTCATGGCACTCCCCACAGCTGCGGATGCCATTGAGCACTACCGCATTGCAAAAAGTAAAACTGAGGGGCGCAAGGCCAGAAATAAGAAAGCGAACGGTGAGGCAGAAGAAGAAGTGGCAGAACACGGGAGAGGTGCAAAATTGCGGGGGTGGAAATGGTGACGAGGCAGCGTTGCGGGCTGACTTTCAAGCAGGCGCGCAACGCGTCGAGGTGACAGCCAGTGACGCGCCTGCCAATCGCGCGGGTCCGAGCGTCTGCGCCGGCTCAACCCCGGCGGTCGGAGAAATTGGCTCCGACAACTTTCTGTCCGTCGAGAACTTTTTGTGAAGCGCGCATTGCGACACGACCAGCACTGCGCCATTCTGCGCTCTCGCCGCCTCTTACACTCTGCCCGCTCGACTCTGCAGTCTGGCCACCAGCCATGTCGTCCGGCAAAGAATTGGAAACCCCCCACACCTTGGCGTCGCTGCCAAAGCCCATCGATCCCGTCAACGGCCGTACTCTCGCATCCACCGTTTACAGCTTGAGCGCCGCCCGGAAGAGAAAGAGGTCTGAGCTTGCTGTCAGCGTCGACGGAGATGGGATCAGCCTTTTTGACGTATGCTTAGCCCGGCCGTAGCCATGCTTTCTGGTGTTAACTTCTTCTTTAGGTCCAAGCACCACGCCTGATTACCTCCTATGCCCTTCCTCCCCAGTCCTCATTCACCGCACCTCCCTTCTCCGTGTACCTAAAGGCAAACAAGCAGCGTTCGGCAAAAAGATTCACATACGCGGCAGTCAAGGAAAGCTCCGGCAGTTCGCGGCACCAAATCCTTTGCTTCTCCGAAGAAATCCACACCACGCCTACTGGAAACCCGGATAAGACTGCTTACACCATACCACCTTCGTCTGGCAAAGTATTTTCGATCGACGCACTTCCATTGAAGCCTTCCGATGGCGCTAGCGAGGATACCCACGATATTCTTGTCCTCTTTGAGAATGGTCAGGTTGACTGTCTCTCCGCAAATCTCCAGACCGTGAAATGGTCCACGAATGTATTGGGCGCTTCCGACAAAGCGGTCGAGTTCTCCGCATACACAGACGCAGCTACGGCAAAGCGCGGGCTCTTCAAGAGTCGCGAAGATGCTATCGCGGCACTTGATCCTACCGGCGAAGCGGAATCTGAAACACTCTCCGCAACAACTTTATTGTGCTTGGTTGCGCGTCCTGCTGATGAGGAGTCGTTCCGCACCGACGGGCGCAGCTTGTACGTCTGTGCTGTTCGTCCAAAGACTACTGGCGGCATTACCATCAACAAGCCCACCGTTCAGAGTCTTCTCACACTCAACCTCCCTCGCTCGCATATCGACTCGCAAGCTGACTCTCAACCTTCTTACTCCCTTCATGTGTCCTCCGGCCTTCTCTACCAACTTGCTTCTGGCTCCATCGTCACTTATGACTTTTCCACCACTGTACCTCAGCTCAAGTCTGAGTTGACTGTGCCTGGTACACCTCTCCAAAACTTTGTCCGCGTTTCATCGTCCCTTCTCATGGCCGCGTCACCGATATCTTGCGCCCTCTATGACGTCAAGTATAACTCTGTGCAAGCCATCCTACCTCTTGGCTCCGAGAAGAACGAAGAATCTCAAAGCCGGAAGCGAAAGCAGCCCGTACTTGTGGACGCGCAATCCCCCTTGGTCCTCCTGCATTACGTAGCCGAGCTCGGTCTTGTGGTTGGCTTGGCAAACGACGAGCTCATTGGGCTTCAAGTCGGCGCAGAGGTTTCTTCAAAGAGAAGCAAGGTTCGGGGCGGTCTTTTGATTGACGCTATTGGCAAGGGTGTTGGACGCAAGCCCGCAAACCTGGACGCGCCTTCGACAGGTTCTCATCCGCTTGGAGTGTGCCTTCTTAATCCTGCCGATACTTCGAGTAAAGCATGGCATCGTACGCGCAAGCAGCTGGACGAGTTCATCACGGACGAGGATGTGAAGAATTTTGAGGAGACTTTTGCACAAGAAGTTGGCATTCAGCTTAGAGGAAAGAGCGCAGAAGAAGAGCAGACCAACGGAACTAAGGACGTCGAAATGGCCGATGGATCTAAGGTCGAAGAACCGAAGATGAACGGAGTTGATGAGGATGATGACCAAGCTCTCCCGGAGTGGGATTTCCCCGACACTCCGTGGGATATCAACTTACAGACGAAACGTCACAAGGCTGTCTACCTCTTGAGCAAGGTCTTTGACTTCTCATCAGCTAAGAGAGAGATAATAGCACACGACCTACCGAACACGCCCTTGAGGATACGATTTTTCCCGCCAAATGCGTTCCAATGGCTCATCTGGACTGGTTTCCTTACGACTGACATGATCAGGCAAGCTATGCGTCAAGAGTCCACTGGCCTGCAAACTATTTCCCCTGCGGATGTCATTGCGTCCATCCTCAACTTCGACCCCGGAATGCAGCTACTTTGCGATGTTCTGAGGGGCCATCCTGGCCTTGACGTTGACCTTGTCGTTCAGGCGATCAAGGCTTTGGTGAAGAGTCTTGAGACAGAGTCTTTCCCTGAGATAAAAGGACAGCTCACCAACCGCCCCGAGCAGAGTGAGAGCCGGGATGAAGAGTCGGCAGACAAAGAATTCGATGCCGAAGCCGATGCGGCAGCATGGGCACTCGCCCGAGCCGAGTCATTCGTGGACTCTGGAATCCTCATCCGCAGTCACTCCCTGCTGGAGGCATTGACGAAGCTCCACACCTTCCCCGCTCCCCTTGTCTCACAGACTCTCCGCAAATCCCTCACACATAAGGAGATCATCTTCCTCATCAACATTCTCCGCCTAGAGCTCCACGAGGGTGGTTGGATCAACACGTACTTGCAAGACGGCCCGCACGATTCCGCCGAGTTTGGCGATCCCTCCGACCGTGCCATCGCCATCATCGCCGACCTGCTTGGCTGTGCTCTAGATGCTATTGGCGCCGCCGGCTGGCTCACCTCCGGGAATGACGCCAAGGCTGACACCATCCAGGCGCTACGCATGGAGGTCTCTGCTGCACTTGAAGGTATCCACGAAGCCGCATTCATGAAGGGCCTGCTGAACGACTTCCTGCGCTTCGGCTGGAAGCGGAAGACCGTGCAGCATGGTCCTAGCGACAAGCGGGTGAAGGAGAAGGGCAAGCCGCTCACGCTTCAGCAGGCAGACGCCGCCGAGACGAGGATCTTGCCGCTGGGTTTCAAGGTGGAAGGCAGGGTTCAGGACTCGAAGGTGGGCTTGAACGGAGAAGTGAAGCCGTTGACGAAGAGAGAAATTGGTCACAAGATTAGCATGCGGGTGGGCAAGTATAGCTTTGAGAGGATTGATGTGTAGATGGTTGGTGGCTGTAGCAACAGTTGGATACCCTGGAAAATTTAGACGTGCGCACGCACCTGGTCACTCTGATGTCGATGTGTGCTCTCAACAAATTAAGGCAGGGCTAGTGTTTCTGCAGGTCTTGTTTACAGCATCACCGTGAATCGAAGATCCGCTACAACGTCGATCAGCACTGCGGATAAATTGGCTGCACTATGGCAGGCCACTTGTCTCCCCATGTTTGCTACACAGAGACCCGTCTTATCATCAAGCTAGACTTCCAGTGCTGCTTTGCTCTTAAGGGTGCAACACTTCCGGGCTTTCATCTGCCAGCGCCGAACAACCTCAAATTCTTTGTCCTCTCCGAACAATGCTATTGTTCAAGCAGGTTACTCCAAGAGGGTATCGTGTTTGAAAACTTCCCAATAACAACGCTGTTGTCCAACAAATAAACCCCTAACTTGGTTAATGCACAACTCTCGCTGCATAAGGAGTATAAAAACACACCATGAACCGGTAATTCGACCAGCATCCCCACCAACGCCCTTAACCTTCTCACCAGCAAACCCAAAGATCCACCACGATCGTAACCTTCCTCACAGAGAACGCTTAGCAACTTCAAACAAGCACAAGCACTTCCATCACCAAGCAAAATGGCCATCGTTGAATGCTGCCAGTGTGGCGCCGACAACTCGGCTGACACGTACTACAGCTGCAGCAACTGCGGTCACAGCACCAATGGCTGCTGCACCTGGATCGGCCAGCGCTTGATGAATCTGTACCAGTTCATCTTGAACAAGAAATCGTCCTAGAGGGTTAGGACTGACCCTTACGTACTCTGCCATTTCACCGCCCGACATAGGTGCGGCGCTTGTGCGCATTGAGGAGAAGGAGAAGTATGAGAAGTAGTGTAGCTAGATAGAAGAGAATATCGTCTTTCTATGCCATTTAAAGACCCGAGAAACAAGTGATGTTGTAAAAATTGACGTTGACTCACTCTCAAACCAACAGATTCCATGTATTGCAAAATTACCACCATCTGCTCGTCTTGCGTAGTGATTGCTAATGTACACAATAGCGTTCACTCACAGCAGCTCTAGAAGAAAAGACTGTATGACACAGAAAAATATGATATATGTGGTGTATCTCATATGTACTAACGAATAAAAATTACCATAAGGCGTAGATATCTTCCTCTCATATGTCTCCCCCACGAACTGGTGAATAGCATGCACAGCCCTTCCTCTAACCCCTCCTCGTCGCATTCGACGCAATCCTGCTCTCCGCCGCATTGGCCGTCGTCGGCAGCACCGCGCCCAAACCGGGCGTCGTGAAATCATCGTACGCCGGCCAATTGCCAAGCTGGGCCGGGTCGCCACCGATGCGCACCCACGTGGCGTGGCTGGGCGTCGGGCCGTCGAGGACGAACACCTGGAACCAACCAGGCGGGCAGACATACTTGCCGGGCGGAGCCGTCACGGTGCAGGTGGTGCCGCTGCACGACACCGCCGGGAAGATGGTGCGCTGGCCCATGCTGTTGCCGTGGGTCGAAGTGACGGCACCGAGCAAGGAGACGCGGATGTTGCCGGTGGTGGCGCTGGTGAGCGTAAATGTCACAGTGTCGCCGTAAGCCCAATCGTTCGAAGAGACGGTGAATGTGGGCCGGGCGGCGCCGGAGAGGACGTAGGGAGGCGTGAAGACCTCGACACGGTATTCCTGCGGGTAGCGTTCGTCCTGCGGGTCGGAACCGGAGACGACGACGCGACCATCGTCCATGAGGGTAGCTTCGCTGTGGTACATGCGAGCGACGGTCGTGTTGGCCATGACACTGAAGCGCTGGTGCAGTGGCTTTGAAGGGTCATAGAGGACAGCGTTGAGGTTAGGCCCGGTTGCGAGACCAAAGCCAGCCTCACCCCTCAAGGCGCCATTGAGGATCAGGTAGGTTCCATCAGGCAGGGCAGTCATACAAGAAATGACACGCTTGCTCGGCTGTATGGTAATCAGTATCAACCAAAAAGTCTTACAGAACATTGCAAGATCTACTCACCATACGCTCGATGGTCCAACCATCCTCTGGGGCATCCGGGGTCATGTGGACGCAGTTGTCAAGGCCGGGGGCTTGTCCAGGGGCAGAACCACCACAGATGAGCACCCTCAGGGGGTCAGTGTAAGGAGCATGCTGAGGGAAGAGAACAGCAGTGCCTTCGAAGGGATAAGTGCGGCCACCAAGGAAATTGTTCACTGCGCCAGGGATGTTGGGAAGCTCCTTGATCGTGGTGAGCGAGTTTTCGTCCAAGATGCGGGCCTCGTTGTAATACGAAATGAAGATACCACCGCTGGGTAGGACAGCGAGGAACGGGTAAGTGCTGTAAGGGTCCGTGCGGCGAAGGTAGTCGGCATCCACAAGATGGCCACCTGCGGGTCTAGGGAGGACTTCCATGTTCGGAACGGGCGGGCCATTGGAGCCATCCTCACCACCAACGACCAAGACAGAGCCGTTCGCCATAACCATTGCCGACGGATACCAGCGTCCAACTTGCAACGAAAGCTCTTGGACGTTTTCCTCCCAGTCATTGGAGCCGGGGGTCCCAGGAACACCGTCTGGCCAGTACAAACGGACGCCTTCCAGAGAATCCGCAGACCATCCACCCACGTTGAGCAGACGACCTGCTCTATCCGGGAGCGTGACTCCACCGGAACAGAAAACATCGGTCTTGACATGCATCGTCCTCCAGGCAGCATCGAAATCGTCTACAAGGGTAGGGTCCAGTTCGTATGCGCCGGTGCTGTTTGGCGGGCCAGTTCCGAACTTCTCGACGAAGACGACTTTACCGTTACGGGCAGGGATGCTAACAAGCGGAATTACCACTCCACCAATGAGGAGAGAGTATTCGCCCGCATCATTGCCCTCCGGGTAGTGCCAAACGTAGAGCGGATCGTCGTTACTCCACCTGTAGTAGCTAATGCGGTCTCCAGCACCGCAGATGTAGGTAGCGTTGCCAGAACATGACATGTTGCAGTCGGATTCATCTTGCAGCGTGGCACCAGCTGCATCAATGTCTGACGCATCACCGCAGAAACACTGGTTGCCGTATTCCATTCCACCGTGAGCGTAGCCATAGTCGGAGCACTGGCTGAGACAGTTTTCAGCAGTGTTGTTCTGCTCGAGGATGAGCTGATACGGGAAAGTTCGGGCGACGGCACTGTCCAGAAGACATCCAACATACTCCCAGTTACCTGGTAGACTAGTGTTCTGGGCGGCTGGGGGCTGATAAACCTGCAGGTCATCGTTGGACCAGATCGACAGTCTGTTGCCAGCACCGCACTTCTGCGACGAATCACCGGGACATGCCATGCTGCAGTCGCCAGCATCAGCCTCTGCGGCTCCATTGCGGAGAAAATTATCGCAGAAACTACAAAGTATTAGTCTCCAGGCCAGGAGAATACGCAAGAATTCAGTATACACACCATTGCACACCATATTCCATACCCGCAACCTTGTAGCCGAGATCAATGCACGTGTTAACGCAGCTTTCGACGGTTTGATCGGCATCGTCAGGCTGCAGATTGTTCATGGTCCTCGCATTGACATTGTCAACGTAGCATCCCTTCAGCTCCCAGCCAGCGGGTACGCTAGCGGAAGGGGCTCTGACCGTGGAGCTGGAAGCAGAGCCGGACGTGCTAGTAGACGCGCCGCCGCTAGGACCAGGGGTTGAAGATGCGGCGGCCGACGAGGATGCAGCAGATCCCTTGGCAACCAATACAGCTCCCCAGACGGCCGTGTTGGTGGAAATGCCACCGGCAGCAGACTTCAGATAGCAGGGACCGCCGTTCGCTCCGCCGGTGTAAGACACATCTTTGCAATTGGCAGTAGTGTCGCACGCGGCGATACAGGCTGCGAAATTGGCAACAGGATCTACGGTCTTGAGGTCATTGGCCACGCGGTCGATGCCGCATTCAATGAGGAAAGTGGAGCCACTGGCAAGCTGATAAGTGACGCCGTCTGAGCCCGGGCAAGCCGGAGCCGCGGTCGAAATAGCAGTTGAAGTGGGTGTAGCTTCTTGTCGCTTGTCGACATCAATGTAGCGTGCATCTGCCAAGAGCGTCGAGAACTGTATTACGCGCCCGCAAATTTAGCCATCAGCCGGAATAGGCACAACCAGGGGATCCGCTAGCACTCATGGGACACGTACCGACGATGCAAGCAAGAAAAAGTGAACAGACGAGCGCACCCAATTTAGAGGTGCATTCATTGATGGCGCCATTGCTGCGTTTTGCCTCCCCTGGAGCGGAGCCAAGGACTTGAACCGAGCAGCTCTAGCTGAGAAGCGAGAGGTAATCGAGCGTGCAGGAGCTGGCCAGAAGGGTGGAGCGGCACGGGGAGGGGCCGTGTTTATACGGCGGGCCCAGGACTGATAGCTGGGGCGATAGGATCTATCTAGCACAGGCGAAATGGATCCTAAGGCCCGAAGAGGAGCGTATCAGGCCAGGAACGAGCAGGCTGCGCTGTGCGAGCGAAGCAGAGCGGTGCTCTCCACCTCTCAGCAAAGTGGCGCTGACGGGCAGCGCAGCCCTGGGCCGAATTGGGATGCAGCAACGACATGCTCCCCCTGGCCAAGGGCTTGTCGTCTATCGAGTCAGCCGACATTTGGGGATGCAAGTGGGCTGTAGGGCTCTGAGGCGCAACACGAGGGCAACGGGGCGGCATGGCGTGGTAGCGGAAACGGGCATGACGGCAAGCGGGAGCTGGGGCCAGGCGACGCGATGGATCTGGATGGCGGTGGGATACGGAGGAGGATGATTAGAGGGACGCGGTTGAGCAACTGCGCCGCTCGCTTCCGTCCCGCCTTCCTTCCTGCACATCGCCGGGTACCAGACGGGCAACACCACCACTCAACCCCTCCCATCGCGGCTCTGCACGCGCTTCGCGCGCAATGCTACACCCGCCGTCTTCACGCATCACTGCTGCCTCCTTAAGGTTGCTGCCTCGCGATGACCTGCAGCTCCACCGACCGTTACACTCCTCGGCCGCGATTTAGGCTCAATTGGGGCATCCGCGCCGCCGTGCTCGTGCCCGTTCTCGCCGCCACGGCAGGGTTGTGCATGGCGGTGGCTGCCGCTGCCATCTCCAATGCGCACGCGGCGGGGCATCTGTTGATTGGGGGGCCAAGGCCGCCGTGCATCAACCGGCCGCTCCTGTTCGCCAGGCAGAGCAGGACACCTTCCCAGCTCGTAAAGACAGCCGCCTGCAGGGTCACCACGACTATCGAATTTCCGCTTTACTTCCTGCCAACCCCCGCTGCTTAATTTGGCTACAAAGCCCACGCCGGCTTCCGACTCGCCCTAGTAAGTGAGATCCTTCGCGCCAAACTTTTCTGACCGTTTCTTCATATCGCTTCGCCTGTTCCATTTTCCAGCCCAATATACAGCAAACAGTCGCCGCCTCGACCGGCCTAGGCGCCCATTACAGAGCTGCAGACGACGGAACATGGCGTTCACTGCTCGTATATCGTCTTCATCATTCCCCACCGGGCGTTCATCCTTCTGCCCACCTGTCCAGCGAGCACCTCCTCCACTTCGCCCACAAGCCCAGCTGAGGACGATTCAGGCTACGCCATTGTCAAGAACGGTGCTCCTTCAATTCTACCGGCGTAGCAATTCGCTATATTGAATTTTTCCTTTAGCTGCTCAAGCATCCTCCATTCAGCGCTCAACTTCACCGCTGCGGATCCTCCCGTGTCTGCCTGGATGTCATCAGCATGCAGAAGCGCAGCCGCGACCGCAAATGCTCCACCCAAGCGCGGAGAACCAAGCTGCCCCGGAACTATCGATATTGACCTTTCCTACAATTGTCTATCGACACATCAATGTCACTCCACCAGCTCCCCGACAATACTCACGCGGCTGCCTGGTATGGGGCGCGAAACGTTATGACAAGCAATTTCTCTGCCTCGTGTTTGCTGCACGTTTATCCAGCGCCCGTCAGCATTTAATCAAAAGCAGCTGCGTATCCGCGCGCATGCATGCGTGCATGCAGTAGGGCAGGTGTTTCTCCCCAATCCCGTCCTCTCCAGGCCCCACAGTCGCCCAATTACCCCTGCATTAATGCCACCCCAGGCAAAGCATGGTCGAGGTAAGTGGGGGATTTCGCACTCACTGCAATATTGTTGTCAAGATTTTTTTTTCTGGCTATCCTTCCCCACCTCGCCTCCCCTGACGTCCGTCGCTGTGGTCGACCGTTTTAGCGGAATAGACCGGGTCTAGACATAGCGTCGAAGGGCGTTGGAGCACGTAGCGCGGCGCCGGCCGGGCGCGCCGGTGCGCCCGGCATTTCCAGGGTTGCCACCGTCATGGTACCTAAGCTTGTCGCTAAGGTTGTCCGTCAGTTTTATGTTTTTGATCCGGCAGATCTTTTTGCATCTTTCGACGTCGCATTCATTAGTCTCTGTTCAAGGGTTCAAGGGCTAAGAACATGAGACGGCAAGCTCTTTCATGCCCATGCTTGCTAGTTCAGTATCCTCTGGATCGCATACTGCGTGCCCAGTGCGACAAACGGCAACGTTCAGCACGACCAAATATGCTCGCTTGCTCAAACATACTTGGCATACTCACACCGCGATAAAGTCTCGACGCACGCAACGGCGGTGAACTAACGATAAGAGGTAACAGACCCTTTTTGGGGGCCAACATGAAGCGATCGTGGCTTGCGGAGGATTATCGCCCTCCTTAATCATTTTTTTCTTTACTCGCGCCGGATTCTGCCACCTCCCCGGCGCTCTTGCGCGGGGTTGCCACATGGCTCGCCCACGATGCCGTGCAGGCGGTAAAAAGAAACGAAAAGGCTGCAAGGGAGCAGATAAGACTACGGAAATAGCAACAGCCCACTGCGGGTAGGCGCGCCGTGCCGAGATCCTGAAGGAATTCTTCTTACCATTTGGGCTCTTTCTTGCCATTGATGGATACATGGTCGCATGAGAGAGAGTTTGGGGGCCGTGGTTTGCCCTGCGGCTGAGCATCACATGCGCAGATGGTGCAGTAGCGGCAGGTACTGCCCTATGATGTGTTACCAGGGTGCATGAACTAAACACTAGGATGGGGGATAATGTCTCCTGATCGCAGCATGGGGACTGATACGGCACGAAGCGGATCCGCCGCTTGCGCGGATTCGATTGATTGATTGCGGGAGGGGATAGTGAAACTATATTGATTTTGTTGTGGAGGTGAAGCCACGGCAGCGACAACCCGAACTATCTCCACTGCGCGCTCCTAAGCGAGGGGAAGAAGCAAGAGGGTGCATTTGGATTATCGGATGCTCGTTTCAGAAAAAAGTCAAAGAGAAGTGAAAAGAACAAAGACCGCAAAACCATCAGCTCCGATCACCAACAGGAAGGTCGAAGCGAGGAAGTACTCATCCCCATCCCCTTTCTCGTACACTTAACACTTTCCCTGCCTCCACATCTTAACATTCCTCACCGTCATCCCCCTCTCAGTGCTATCCGGCCACGTGTGACGCCACAGCTCGCGGGCGTCGAAAAACTCTTTCGGGGCGTTAATGCTAGCGTCGACCCAGGGCTTGTTAGCGACGCCATCCTCGAAGAAGCCGTTGGTACCGCCGACAGCAACGTTCAGAATGAGGTAGAAGGACTGGTCAAAAGGCGTGTTCGCTCTTCCTGTCGCCGACCACGGATCGAAGAGGGCCGACTTGTTGATCTTTTTCTCGCCGAAGCCGCCGCGGTCCCACATGCGCTTATAGCCGTGGTTAAACTTGATGAAGAATACTTGCTGTTTGTTTCCGTCGAAGTCAGTGGACATATGCTAATATAGGAAGTGAAAGGTGATATATGGCTAGAGGAAGGGGTGGAAAAACAGTAGAAGAGAGAGGGAGGGAGTCAGGAGATGAGTTACCAAAAGCCGGCTATCCAGGTACGTAAACAGGTAGTCCTCGGTCCACTCGAGGCCGAACGTATGGAACCCCTCGGTGTAGTCCGTGCGGCGGACGTTGTGCTTGCCGCTGGTCTTGTAGAATGCATCGGCCTCGGGCAGCGGGCCCCAGTGCAGCGCGCTGATCACGCTGTCCCGGCCGTCCGGGTAGAAGTCGCCGTAGTTGCCTCTGCTCTCTGCAATGTCGATCTCGCCGCTGCGCGGCCACGCGCCGTACACGTCGGCGTCGGGCATCATCCAGATGGCCGGCCACAGCCAGGCGCCCTTGGGCATTTTGGCGACGACTTCGACCTTGCCGTATTGGATGGTCTTCTTGCCTTTGGTGTTGATGCGGGCGCTACGGACCGGGTTTATGATGGCGCCGGCGGTCACGTTGCTGCGGATGGAGCAGGAGTCAATGTCCAGACGCGGGTGCGTGCATGTGCCGTCTGTGGTGAGGTTCACGACGTATTTGTCGTACATCTGGTCGAGCGTGATATTCGTGCTTTCGGTGGTCAGGGTGGGCACGATGTGTAGACCTTCAGCATCGGTGAAGATATTCTTCGGATCGTCGGTGGTCCATTCGAAGGAACCGGTGCCGAACCCACCACGTTGAATCTCGAAGTTCCACGTGCTGTCGTCAATACCTGCACTGAAATCGTCCTCGTGCATGAGGCAAAACTATGTGGCACCAGGGTCAGAACTTCCCAGGAGCCGGGTTCCACCAGACCTGAATTTGTACGAACCTCTCCACTCATTACATTGATCCACGATAGGAAGCAGATGGCGCCACCAATGACAAATCCGAGCACGATGCCAGCCCAGAAGATGACCCTTTCCCATTCTCTTTTCGGAATTTTGTCCTGCAGCCATGGCTTCTCGTCATACCTGGCTACAGTCAACGACAAGGCAATAAGACACAGTTGTTTAAGCAGACTTACTCTCCTGGTATCAGCCGTGAGCTCTTGAACTTGCGTCGCCGAGTACCCTGAGCGTAAGAAACTATAAACAGTTAAATCAGCGCCCATTGAAGGTTGGCTTGACTCCGTACGCGGATACGAGGTCTGTGGCGCGGAAAGCGGCATCCTCTGGGAGCTGATGATACTTGTGCCACGGCTATGGGCACGGCTGAGGGCTGTTGGGGTTGCAAAAGGATTCTCTGAGGATTGCTGCCCGCTCGGCGACATCGGGAGGGAATGTTGATGCTCGTGTGGTCCTTCGCTTCGATGGACCGTGGCGGCTGAGCTCAGGTAATGGTAGGAATTCAATTCATGTGCCATTGTGAGTACTGGAAGATCACTTGGCACCAGATGATGAAAAGTAAAGGGGAGAAAAGGTAGAGGGCCAGAAGGGCATGATCCCACCTCGAGAATTCTAGACAATGTTGCGCAGGGCAGACCTCTGGCCCTTATGCACTGCCATGGATCACAATACGTGCGGCTCCTTGCACGTTCCGCGCGGGCCAATGTGGGCACGCGTCCCCTGTGTCAGCTGGATTATCAGTGAAGACCAGGTCATTGAGTGAAGGGTCGAAGATCCATATTTCAATGAGACCTGATTGCGGAAATGGCATGGATGAGCGGCTTAGAGGTAAAAGTCTCAAAAAAAAAAAAAAAAGCCCGGAGATGGTAAGCATTGCTAGGCGTGGCATATACCAACACTCGATTGCTTTCACACGAGTTGAGCAGCAGCTGGTCTGGATCATGGCCAGTGTCTTGTGCTGATATTAAAGGCAGCTATAGGTTTCGCGGGAGTGGATTGGTAAGATTAAAGTTCAAACGCCGTGGCGCGTGTTACTGTCCTGTCGTGGAACGGGTTGCTGCGTCGGTCCATTCAAACGGGCAGCCCCGATGGTCCTTGCACACAGAGCAGACGCCACGGCGCTGATTTCGTCCAGCTAGAGGCGTCGGCGGATTAGCCTCGCTGCAGAAACCCGAGACTGTCGCAAGATTGATCACCGTGCCATGGTTGCCAGCCCATGTTTATCGATCCGGTTGGCTGCAGACAAGCCACACGGCGCAATGGAGGAGAATCTGCAAGCATTTGACTGGACAGGCTGCCGAAGAGACTCAGGCGAAGAAGGAAGATGGGAATCCCCGGCTTTTTGAGTTCGGAAAGAGCCCGAGGGAGGCGTTCGTGGCGGAACCGAGACGCGTGCGATAGGTGGGAACGGCTAGGATCCTGCGTGTATGGCGAGACTTAATCGTCTGTCAAGATGAATCCCTGGATCTACAGGCGGAGTGGCGCACGGGATGATGGACGGAGAGAGAGTGAGGGGAGGAGGTGATGCAGGCGGGGACGGGAAGCCAACTGCGGCCCGAGCTTCAAGCGCAAACCTACGGCATCCGCTAGTGCTCTCACCCGCGCCGCCTCGTCAACTATCTCACCAGACATTCTTTTTGGTTTACCGAGGTGACCTCACCACAGCCGAGCGATTACACGCATCGCACTGACGCTCGCACGATGAGAACGAGGAAGCCGTTGCCCGTCAGATGCACGCTTGCCTCTTGTACAGCATCCTGTCTCCCCGCTCGCCATATGGCATCACCATGCGTAACTGCTCTACGTGGGTTGAGTTTCTGTGCTCAAGCCTGTGCGACACAAAATCCTCGTCTAGGATCCTGGGGCTGAACCCTGGAGCCTTGCCTTTTCGAGAAAATCCCCCGTCAGAGGTCTTTGCCGTCAATTACTTCACACACCTTTATGCAGAACTCCCAGCGCCATGATCTTCGAATCCACTTTCGGATTCCACCGCCACATTGTCCAGGTCTTAGTCATTTACGGAGTAGAGCACGGGAGCCCCTTTCGCCACCATGAGCGTGGTATTATATTCCAACCATTCATTACTTGTGCTTCTACTGTCCCACGCCGAGTCGCCCTTCTCGTTTGCTCAGTTCTGCTTTCGTTTGCGTTCTGTCAATAACCCACTCTCTTTTCGCACACTCTTTATTACGCTCGCTTTCAATGGCTTCGCTGAAGCCCACTGATTTTGCTTTCGAGTTCCCACGCCGTTCTTCGGCTCCAGATGCAGCATCTCCCAGTGCACCACCCCTCGTTTTAGATGCGAGGCCAAGCACGGCTACCTCAAGCATCATATCAAGCCGTTCAGGAGGCCAAGACAGACATGCAGCAGTGAGTGCTTTCCGCTCCCTGGCTACAATCCGTCACTGACAAGAAAGCCAGGCTGCGAAATACTTGCACAGGAAATGTGTCCAGCAAAAGTGGCTAGAACCGGCTGAGGATGAGTTCGGCATCATCGAAGGTAGCGCTGAAAGCCTCGGAATCCTTCTTCGGCGGCCCGATGGTAGCTACACCGCTGAACCCATGTTCGTCAGCCCGCAAGTTGTCAGGGCAGCCGAAGTACTTGGTATCACAGTAGCCTTCACCATGTCATCTGACATCGTTGGCCAAATTCTCCACCAGACTCCGCCTCTTCAAACCGAAATTTCCCTCGATTCGCGCAGAGCAGCAGTCTTGCCAATCATAGATTCCGTCAAAGATATCGGTTCAGGGAGGGTAGCAGTCAATAGAGACTCCTGCATGTGTCTCTGTCGCAATGAGCGTCTCCTCCTTCTTTGGAGTAGCTCCGTGCACGGAATTGTCACCCACGGTACAGACATCGAGGCCCGTTTGTTCGGCTTGGTAAGCTTCCCGCTTGAACTGTTCAATGCCTGAGACTAAACAATATTTAGGTATGGGAAGCTCAGATGCCTGCACCTCTGATGCCTGCCGCTCCTCGTGAAATCGCCGCAAGTAGAGGAAGTTCCGTCTACCCTGATGAGCCGCAACCGCCATATTTCCCTACAGCGGCAATCGTGGACTCGGGTGCCAGTACACCACGTCTTCTCGATGAGAAGAGAAGGGTCATTGACACTGCTCTCGAGCGCGAGGATCAAGGAGACAAGTTTTTTGACCCTGAACGGGATGGGCTGGAGGTGCCCAAAAGACCGTTCCTCCTCACTCACGCAGTGATCGTTGGCCTAGCCATGATCCTTGTCGTGGTCGTCGAGATGGCCTGCGTTGCAAAAGTAGGTGAATGTTGCGCATTCCCGTGCTTTCTCCATGGTCGCTAATCCACGAAGCTTTTGTCCGAAGTTCGATACGACGGAAACTACATGCGCTTTGCACTGGTAAGATCCGCAACACACTGGGCTCGTCAACAACTGACGTTCGATCAAGCTTGCGACGGTCCCGCTCTTTGCGAGCTTCTCACTGGTGAGCAATATGGCGCACGTCAGCATGCATGGGTGACTTACGCTCGCTTATCTCAGTTCTTCATGATCGTCATCACTGGATCGATCTTCCAGCTCTTCGGCCCCTTGTCTGGCGTTCAAGGAAATAGCATGTTTTATTCCGGTATTTGGTACCTGCAAGCTTCCGAAGCTCTCACTAATTCCGGAGCATAGCCAAAGCACCGAAGCTTGGAAGACATGCCGACTACGAGTTGCCCCATGTAACAATCCAAATGCCTGTCTACAAGGAGGGACTAAAAGGGTACGAAATACGCCGCTACATGCAGAAAGTAAGACCGCTAACCCACTGCAGTGTCATTATTCCGACCGTCGAATCTTTATTGAAAGCAGTCAAGCACTACGAAGACCATGGTGGCACAGCATCTATCTATGTCAACGATGATGGCATGCGACTTGTCAAGGAAGACCTGCAAGAGGCTCGCAAAGCCTTTTACGAACTCAACGACATCGGCTGGTGCGCCCGGCCGAAGCAAAACGACAACCCTGATACATCCAAAGGCGAAATCCATTTCGTTCGTAAAGGCCAGTTCAAGAAGGCCTCTAATATGAACTACTGTCTGGACTTCTCGTTACGCGTTGAGGACGAGCTCCAACAGATGGTGGATGCGATGTGCGCGGAGCGATGCTGCACTCAGGAAGATTTGTCCATCGAAGAAGAGACCGATCTGTACGAGAGGGCTCACAACGCTATCGTCGAAAAGGATCAAGGCCGCACATGGGCGGGTGGGAACGTGCGTCTCGGAGAGATCATTCTTATCATCGACTCTGACACCCGCGTTCCTGAAGACTGTTTGCTCTATGGAGCACTTGAGATGCACGAATCCCCTGAAGTTGCGCTCCTGCAACATGCTTCCGGTATCCTCCAGGTCGTCAACAATGTCTTTGAAAACGGCATCACGTACTTCACGAACCTCATCTACACGAGCATCCAATTCGCCGTTGGGAACGGCGACTGCGCTCCTTTCGTTGGACATAACACCTTCATCCGCTGGAAAGCCATTCAAAGCATCTCTTGGTTCGATGAGGAGGACCAGATGACCAAGTTCTGGTCTGACAGCCACGTCTCTGAAGACTTCGACGTTTCGCTGCGCTTGCAGATGAACAATTTCCTCGTCCGCCTGGCCACGTACCACTCCGGGGGCTTCAAAGAGGGCGTCTCGCTCACCGTTTACGATGAGCTGGCGCGGTGGGAAAAGTACGCTTACGGCTGCAACGAGCTCGTCTTCCACCCACTCATCCGCTGGCCTACCCACGGGCCCCTCACGCCACTCTTCCGGCGCTTCCTCTGCTCCAACATCAAGATCACGTCCAAGGTGACCATCCTCGCCTACATTGGCACATACTACGCCATCGCGTCCGCGATCCCGCTCACGCTGGCCAACTACCTGCTCGTGGGCTGGAGCGGCGCCGACGTCGACCAGTTCTACCTGACGTCGTGGGAGATCTTTGTCGGCATGGCCTTCGTCTTCAACGTCCTCAGCCCGCTCGGCTACGCCATGCTGCGGCACCGCCTGGGCCAGGCCACCTTCTTCGCCGCGCTGCTCGAGACGGCCAAGTGGACACCCATGTTCCTGCTCTTCTTCGGCGGCATCTCGTACCACCTCGCCAAAGCCATCCTGTGCCACTTCCTGGGCATCCGCATGGAGTGGACCACGACGGCCAAGGAGCTGACCGACAGCGGCTTCCGTGCCGGTCTGGACAGGATTGTGCGTGACTTCAAGTACATGTATGCATTTTGCGTCGTCGTGGCTGGGGGAATGGTGTATTTGGCTTGCTATGCGCCGCGCGGCTGGCGCATTGAAGACTTTGCGGCCATTGTGCCGGTTGCGAACCAGATTGGGTGCCATGCACTGCTGCCTGTAAGTGTCTTCCCTTCTTAAAGTCATGCGCTTTTGGGAATGTGGTGCTAATTCGTTGTCTTGCAGTTCGCACTTGGCTTGTTCTAAGCTTCGGGGTTGACGAAATCTACTCCAAAAAGAATTGCCCTAATTGGGAGACACTGATTTATGATTTCTCCATTTCCTCTTATTCTTCCTTTTAATTTCATGTCGCGATGCGTTGCACGCTCTTTAAGTCTTGTAATTGTGAGCTTTTAATCCCCCAACTTTATTTCATCGAAGTTCTTACCTGAGGATAGGTAGAAAAAGGCGATCAATATGGGCTAGTAGAATATGGAATGTACTGTCACTTTCGAATGATGTATGGATTCAAGAGTGCCTGAGTAAGCTTTGATTCTGTCTCTGCAGCGAACCAAATATCATCTTGAAGAACCATTCGAACAACAGCAAAAGGATACGGAATTAAAGCGAAACTCAGATCCCAAATAGAGACAAGAGAAATTCACACCCCATGGGCCCAGCATACTGCCATCTGGTCTCATCTTCCTCCAGACCTATGCCCAGGTCCACGACGTCCCGCACTTCGTCTTCATCTGGTTTGTTATCGACGCTCCAGTACTCATGCATACGTTCCCTCCAGTAGCCTTTGATGAAATCGAAGATTGGGACTCCATGTTCATCGAACTTAGTAACGAATTCACCTACAAGCACCTCCAATTCCTCAATCAACTCCCTTTCCTCTGTTCGAATCTCTAGAGCCTCCTCCGGTGCAACGGTTTCCAGAATGCAGCTTCGTGGCTCCTGCTTTGCTTGACAGCAAGTGTGAGATAATCCCAGCTGCGTGAAAGTCAAGCTTCGGATTATATCGGCAACCGGCTGTGGGGAGCCTTGAGTATGCTCGAAGGATAGAGCCAGTCTGCTGACCACTCTCTCCAAGAACTGTAGGTGCGGTCCAATCCCCGGTGCTTCGTGGGCATGTCGCAATATTATGCTGATTGCGGTGCACCCTGATAGCGAGCAAGCACAGTTGCATCTGTCTCGGCGCTGAAATCCTTCTTTGATACTGTCAATTGCGCATGAACTGATGCTTGGAGGAATATCCATGTCGTTTAGTTTCCCAAGTTTGGAAATCCTATCGAGGGCATGGAAAAGAGCATAGGGCGCGTTCCACTTCGGGTTATAGAACAGTCTTGCGCCTTTCTCGACGAACCAGACTAGCAGCTCAAAGTATCGAGCGCACATGACAGGGGTTTCACCTCTGCTATTGGGGCAGTCGATATCTCTGAGTCCAGTCTGATAAGCTGCCTCAGCTCTTTCGACTGTCAAGTAAGGGTCGTGGTATACGGTCCCTTCGCTGTGCTCGAAGGTTGACTGGATGGATTCATTGACCTGAATTCCCAGAGACTGCAATGCGTCCCCAACTTGCGCTGCTTTTCCATCCACAACCTCTGTGTCATCCAGCTGCAATTCTCTTATCGTTTCCTCTGGTAAGGATTCGTAAGCCATTTGTCGGAGGAGAATACGTCTGGAACGCAAGGCCTCCATGCAGGCCCGATAAGCTTGCAACGAAATGCCGGAATGCAAAGATGTGGGGAAATCGCATCCAGCCTCTAGCAGAACCCGCAAAGATTCCACGTTCTTGAGCCCCAGAGCGCATTCAACCACATCAGACAGATGTTCGGGTCTCGCATCTGCGATGGCTCCCATGAGCAATCGCAAACCTTGTACCCAGTCGACGGCTACATATAGAGGCATATCTTGAGGCTTGTTTCCTCCAAATAACCCCTTGTTCGCTAAGCTGGGGTCTTTAGAAAGGCATTCAGCTAAATCATCCTCTGACTGTAACACGATGGCCTGAATTATTGGGGAGAATTCGAAGTCTGCTTCCGTCAGAATCGAGCGTTCCAAAACGGTATGTTTCGCATACCTTCGTGAAATGCTGATCGAAGATGTTCCGGAGCATACCGGTGGTTGATACAAGCTTCGGGATGCCCGGCGAAATATCCACCAGCTTCCAGAAATACTTCCATGTTTCTCACATGGGCGATGATTTGGGGGTTGTGAAGGGTTTGCAGTTGGGTGTATCTTGACAAAACGGTACTACCAAGATTCAGCAAATGAATGACCTGATACTTCCGAAATACCCCCTACCTTCCAGACTCATCGAGAGTATTCACCGGAACCCTCAAAGACAACAACCTCGTGAAAAATTGAGCCAGCGCATGCTCGATCACCGAAGTGTCGCTCGTATTCCCGGAGAAATCGATGATTGAAAATGTTTTCTGGATCATGTTGGCTATATACTTGCTTGCTTCGGGAAAACTTACGTGGAGTAAGGAGTTTCCATGCTCATCTAATTCTTCAGGTCGCGCCTCTCCGCTGTTGAATATCCGCTGCAGATCACGGTAGCCGCGATCAAGATGCTTATCAAACTTGATTTGGTCACGTTTTGACACAGGCATCCATCCGATGCCGATGCCGGCTGGTTCGGGATAGAAGCCCCTGATATTGGAGATAACCCTGAAAGCCGGAGAGTCACTCCGTCTCAACCCACGTTGGAGAAGCAGAGGGCTGATAGATAATGCACCAGCACCGTAGCTGACTGACATTCCAACCTGTATGGCGGCTCGAAGGTGCCGATCCGAAACCGCAAAGCCGATGTTATCTGTTCGCTCGAGGTAGGACCATTGCGGACATGATCGCCGGTGCGGAAGAGAGGAGTTGTAGAAAGCGCTCAAAGGCCCGATACTCACTTTTATTCCGGTCAACATCGTCCCGTCGCCACACGTACAAATCTTTGCTCGACGGCGAGAACGACCGGATCTATCGTGTATCTCGAGTTCAGAGTTGGTCTGTTCGCGTCCCCTTGTATTCCGCGCAACTGCCTCATCACATTTAGCCTCCAGAAAACTCGGTTTCGACAAAAGCTGGAGCATTTCCTGCCGAAACTGTGTCTGCTGTTCGGCTATCTGCTGGGTCTCGCCCAGTATGGATCTTTCGATCCGTGGTATTGTTTCTACCCCAGCAGCGATGTTCAGGAGTGTGCGTGAGAGATCAATACTGCTGTCTTGGGCATTTTGGCTGATTCTCTCAAGGGCCGCTCGAATGTCGCACAGGTCGTGAGATGTTGATTTGCCATCCTGAACGTGAATTTCTCTACAAGAGAAGTTAGTTTATTGCATTGTTCTGTGAAATCCAAAAGTGCGAACTCACAGAAGCAAAATGTGCAGAAGAGTCGTTAGGTTGCGCTGAAGGTGATTTGCCGTGTCCTTCAACTCCCCAAGCTTTCTCTTCTTGAAGGGATAGCGTAAGCGCTGTGCCAACTCTGGGAGCTTTGTGGATTGTGGTTTGGAACCTTGTGCGAGACGGCATGATGCGATGTAAGCTTCGAGGTCCTGAATGGCATTCTCGCATAGGTTGACGCTGCTATTCGCTTCGGACAGCGCGTTCGGGCTCGGATCAGAGAGATCTTGCAGTGTTAGACGGAGGGACTGAAGAGCGCCCATGAATTCATGAGCTCTTGCTGCTGCCTGATCAAGGTCTGATTCGTACGACCTCCAGTCTTGGTAGAAGGAGAGTAATCTTTTGCAGATGGCGATCCCGATGGATACCACTCCAACGGCACTCCCCGTCACCGAAAAAGGGTCGCTCATGTCCGGTGGGACTGGGTGCAGGAAACCTCGAAGGAGTTGGACGAAGGCCTAAACCTGGGAGAGCAGGTCAAGAGTCAGAATCCGGAAGGCCTTCCTACACTGAATCTTGCCAACCCCGCCTGATCAGTGAATAACATGTGAGGGAATCATTGGTTGTGAAAACGCCTATTCTCAGTCAGCTTTGCGCCACTGTGCAGGTGTGGCAATAGGTAAAGGCCTATCATGCCTTGAGCCCCCTCAAAAAAAAGCAAATACTTATCGAGAACTCCACTTGGTTCTTGCATAATGAACGCTCACAGGTATTTTCGTGGTAATCTCATGTGTTCTTGCAGTGAAACAAACATTAGTCCATCGTTCTTCCACAGATCTGGTCTTGCCCTGGGATCATGGTCTTTTTATCCCCCTTCTACACCTTCCTAAACCGCGCTTCACAACGTGACTATCTTGTCAATGGAACGATAAATAACCTGACGGATATAGGAGAAGACAGGATATGGATATTAAGAATTGAGCAACTCTACCTCTCTGACGAAGAGTGCTGGTACGCTTATGTGCGCCTTCTTGTTACTTGTACTGGTTACGCTGAAGAGGGGAATCAGGAAAAACTAAACCTATTAATAAATATGGCGAACCTTCTCCTTCTTCGATCCGTATAATGGCTCACTTTTCCGAAAAAAAAAAATAGATAGCGTGCAAAGGCACGAAAATATCCCCACGTCTAGACCCGGGACCCTGCGCAAAATCGCGCTTGCCAGATATTTTCCGTCCGGAGAAGAATAAGTAGAAATCAATGCCAGCCATGGCATTCCGAGCGGAAGAAAAAAAAGTCCTGTTCATAGAAAACCAAAGGTATCTTGCCACTACCATAAACGCCTAATCATGCACCGCGTCAGAACCTCATGAGAGCAAGTGGCAAATCCACCGCAGGAAAGAAAGCAAAGGCGGCACGCTTCAAAATTAGTAGCCCGCATGCGAGTAACGGTTGTTGGGCTGGTACACGCTGGCGTAGTCTGATTCGAAGTAGCCGGTCTTGCGGTCCTCCTCGGGGAGTAGCTCCTTGACCTCCCAAGTGTGAGCTTTGACGCCGACACTGAACTCGAGGTCCTCCTTGGTGATGGAATCCCAGTACTGTAGAGTTTATTAGAGTCCGCGATGGCAGGATGTACTGATAGGAGCTGGATGATGCTGCAAGAAGAACGTACCTTGTAAACCATCATGACGCCGAGAAGGTTGCAGATGGTAGCGAAAAATAGTCCGTCCAGATAGTGTGCAGCCCCCTCGCAGATGGTGTCGTTGAGCAAATACAAGATGACCTGGCCGATGACGAAGAAGAACACACCAAAAATGATATGTCCCAGAGGCCAGCGGTCCTGAAGGGTGTTGACGACCAGCATAAGCTGAAGTACGACGTAAACAAAGAGGAAAATGGCGTTGAGGAGGTAGAGCACGACGAACAGGCCGATGGTGTTGTCGGGGCCCAAGCCAGCCCAGCCCTTGAACGTCAAAAGTGACACAGCGCCAGAGATGATGAACATGCCAACCGAACACAAGCGCAGCAGCCACACCGAGAGGGTCGTGCCATCCTCGTACAGCTGGAAGCCGACGAAGCCATTAATCAGCAGGCAAGTGCACAGGGCAGACGACAGGCCGTTCTGGGCAGCGGCAAAGTATGGGAATGCGCCACTGCCCGGAGGCACAACGCCCGCATCAAGCAGCAAAGAGAAAATAGTCAGGACCAGAAAGATGTAGAAGAAGGTCGTGATTTCCTTGCGGCCTACAGGATTCATCAACATTGGAATTGTTGGGCAGGCATTCCGCAATACGTACCGACAGCAGTAAACTTTGAGCGCACATGGACAATCATGATGACGGTCATAATGAGGGCCAGAATATGCATGAAATCTGCAGCAGTCTCGAAGATCATGGTGTTCGCCAACTCAATAGACCGCGCATAACATGTGGCTTGGATTCCGGTGCCGCTCGACGACACGGTCGAGTGCCCAACCAGCGAACAGAGCGGGATAGGCGCCTTCTCGCATATCGTATCGAAGTCGCCGAAACCCATGGCGACGGCAATAGCGGGTTGTAGAGATATTCGGGCAGGCGCAACGCAGAGGGCAGCGGCGAGGTTGGGAGATTAACGCGGTGGCCGGAGCGAGCGGTGAGCGCGCGGGTGCTCGTGGCAGCGAGGGCAGCGAGGGTAGCGAACGAATGGAGGCGTAGCGATGTTGCAGCGACTGGTCGGGCAGTGCGAACCGCGGAGCGATCGGCGAGGGTGGTGTTGGTGAGGCTCGGTGGGTGTTTGCTGTGGAGCGCCCGCATCGACTGAACTGCGCGCGAGGCAGGGGCCAAACATGCTTGGCACTTTCCGCTTTGCACCCAGCCAGCGCCTTGCCCGGCTCGGTCTCGCCCCGGCATCCGCCTCGTGTCTAATAATGGCGCATCACCTGCTGCGACGTGCCCCTCATTCGTACCCTCTGGTGGAGCATGCCAAGCCAGCGTAGTATGGTAGAACGCAAGAATATGGTGGCGGGTCCCACGCCGCTCCTGTCAGCGTTCGCAAAACCAGGGATGCGGCATATCTGCCGTTGTACCGTACCAAAACCTCCTGCAGGAACCGGCGCCGACGGCTAGGGGAACCACGGCTGAGCAAAGCCCTGTCTGCTGCATCCGACGCAGTACCTGACGTCAAGAGCCTCAGTGGCGCCGGGTGTTGCTGCTGCCCGAAATGGCGTGAGCATAGCCAATATCTGTTGTATCACCATGAGCAACGCGCATATTCTTCCCCCAATCTCAGAATCACAAGCGTGTCACAGCTTTGTCATGTACGAACGCAGTTTTGGGCGAGAGCAAACGCAATTTTACCACATAATGATACAGGAAAGAAGTTGACAAGCATCTACCTCTGTCACCATCCCGTCGCGGACGCCCATTCCCAGAGCGATGCAACAGACTGCGAGCAGCAAACGACACTCAAAAATGAAACAATCAATAGCAAAACAGCAGAGCATTGAACATGGTATATTGGCAAACGAAAGAATGACACCGGAAAACAAGAAACGATGAGGGTGGTATTATAGAGCGGTGCCGTAGACATGCGTAAATCCAAACAAAACCGGGGGAAAGAAGCACAACACATACGTGGGGCCAGCCAGCAAAATGTGCCGCCTGCCATGAAACGTGACGAGAGGTATCAGAAAGAGAGGAAAGAGATAGGAAACGATGAGCCTGCGCTCGAAGGTGTACAGACAAGCCCACACCTAAGCCAAGCCAGCCCAACCCAACCAGTGTTCGCCGGAGTCCCCCAGTTTTGAAACAAATTAACCACGGTATCTTGGAGACGGAAAAAAATGGACAAGGTAAGACGCTCCACAAGATGCAGAACCAGAATGCAACAATAAGGAAAAAGCCATGAAACCATTAACAGCGGAAAACAAACAAGCTCTCAACCATGCCCATTACCGGAAAGTAGAGAGGAGTTGACGTGAGAAAAAATAATTGTGAGGCCAATCTAGGGGTAGAAGGGAAACGCAAAAGCCAGACTGAGTAGACGAGAAAAAAGTGTCATGAAAATCATTAGAGAAAAGCAAACCCCCTAATACGCCGTTTGCATCTCAAGAACCTGAACAGGCTGAGTGGGTATCGAGGGAGTAGGAGAACCCGAGCGGGAGGACATGGCATCCTCGTAGCCAACGAGGGCTTGAGAGTGGAGCTTGAACGCTTCGCCCATGAGTTTGGTGATGCTGCCACCAAGTTAGTATATGTGCGAACCAAAACGGAAGAGTGATTCAACTTACCCCCAGACGACAACTTCGTCAATCATGCTGCCCCAGAGACGAGCCACGGTCGAGCTCAACTTGGAGCCGTAAACATCCACGGAATCATCATCGAACAGATTCCTGAGCTTGTTGTACATGGCAAGTTCATCCTCAGTGGCCGGCTCCTCGTCATGTTCCAGGCGATAGAGCCAAAGCGTGAGGATGACCATCAGGTCCATGCCGCAAAGCGGATGCTCAATGCTCCAGTTGGTTGCCGAAGTCCGAGCAACCCAGCGAATGCCTTGCACAGCGGCGACCTCGATACAGTCGAAGCACTCCTGGATGACCTTGATCATCTCCTGAGAACGCTTCACCTTATCGCGGGCATTGGTCATGGAAGCTGCAACCTCGTACGAGTCGTGGTAGCGGAGCGCCTCCTGAACCGACTTCAGGTCGACCAACAGACGTGCGCGCGTGTTGCGGTACATGGCCATAGCATTGAAAATGAGCGGATGGCCCTTGTGCGGCGCACTCAACTTGACAACCACAGTCTCGGGCTCGCAGATTTCCAGAGACTTCTCCCAAGTCTCGAGAGCAAGACGAAGCTTGTACTCAGTGACCACGTCTTGGAGAGCCTCGGGGCTGCGCTTGTGGTACCAGACCTCCAGGAAGAGCGCGTTGATCATGACACGGGTCGCGAATGCGCTGTAGCGAGCTGTTTCTCCCTGGAAGAGGTTGTCGTGCGCCTGGCGGAACGTGATAATGTTCGAGGCAGCCAAGTTGTCGCGCCAGGACTCATCGTCCGACGGATCCATGTTCCAAAGCGTCTCCGAAGAGGGCAGTTCTAGAGTGTCGAACTCGTTGAAACTGATGGCAGGCGTATGGTTGTACGTCATGGTGAGGAGACCGAAGAAGATATAGACGGCATAGTAAGTACGCCGGCATTGCTCGTCCTCAATCCACTCCTCATGCGTTGGGTGAGCGCCATTGCGAGCTTCGGTGCGGAGCTTCAGCTCGTAACGGTTGCCGGCAACCATGTTGGCAAGCAGACTCTTGATCGAACAAGCCCACTCCAGACCCTTGGGGTCACCACTCCACGAGGCGAAGATCATGTTGAGAAGGGTCGATTGCATGAGCCATAGAGGACACTTCCGGGAGCTGAAGTTCTCCTTGTTCTGCAAGAACTGATTGACGAGCACCTTCGCACCAATGTGCAACATGTACGCCTGGTCCTGATCAAAAGTGTACAGGGCACCGATCGAAAGAACGGCCAAAAGAAGCGGCGCGGATATTTCGGTCGGATCGTACGATGCAGGATGCAGGAACGGCAGGTGGTGGTGGAACAGGTTGAAGTACGTCGACAAGTACCGGTTCAGGAGGGCCACACTCGGCAATTGGAAGGTGTCGAGCAGGATGCCTTCGCTATCGCAATGCTTGATGTTCTCGAGAATCTTGCTGCAAGCCTCTTCGGACTCGAGTTGAGGGGCCTTCGCCATCGTCAGCGCTTGGCTAGGACCGGGCGAGCGGCGGTAGTCCACGGGGGACACGGGACCCATCAACGGGTAGGGCGACAAGGCACCGGGAGTGGCGAGCCCGGATCCCTGGAGGGAGCTCTGCAGAGAAGGGAAGGAGGGGGCCAGCCCATCGTTGGACGAAGGTTGACGCTCCATGATGGGCGCCAACTGGTTCGGGTGCCCTTGCGCGCCGACGCTGTTGAAGGTCATATGCGAGTCCTGCGAGCCCGACATACTCGAGGTGACCGAGTGCGACTTGCCCCCCTCGACCGGATGAGGCAGCATTGAATCCCACATGGGCATCTGAGGGAGCGACACGGGACCGGAGGGGTAGCCGACCGAAGGCTCGAGGAGCGCGGGGCCGTGAGGCGATATGACCGTTTCTGGTGCATCGATCGCGGACTCGGGCTCCTGGCTGGCCATCGCCTTGTGATGGAAGTCGGTGACCAGCATGGCAGCTGTCTCGATGTCCACCATGCCATCGCTGCTCGCTTCAATCTGTTCGAGAGTCGCAGTGTCGAGTCCGATCGAGGGCTTCGAGGGCCCAGCAACGGGAATGTCGCTGGCCTTGGGGGCGGCGCGGCGCTTGACCTCGCTGTGGAGGGGCACGCCACCGTCCTTCGCGTGGACGGTGCGGTCGTGTCGCAGTAGTAGGTCGCGACGGACGAATGTGCTTCGGCACTTGAGGCATTTGAATGGGCGTTCTTTCGTGTCTGCGAGGATGAGGTGTCAGCGGGGCGATCGACCTGGCCGCTCGGCTGTTGTGTGCGGGCGCAAAATACTTACGCGATCTCTCGTGTCGACTGCGGTGCTCGCTCCTGCTGAATGCGCGATTGCAGAACTGGCACTTGTATTTCTTTTCGGGCGCGGCAGCGGGCTTGCGGCCGCCTGTTGAAGGCGAGCCGGACGCGAGCAGGGTCATGGCGGCGGCTGGCATCGAGACAGCGCGTCGTGTCTTCAGCTACGGGTGGCGGCGGGGATGATCGAGCGTCGGCTCGGCGACTGGCGCGAGGGGTTTAAAGCGTGAAGGTATTGTCGACGATGAGCATTCCGTATGTGCAGGATCATGGAACGGCGAGGTGGGAGCGACAGAGACGAGCTGGCCGTCTCTCGTCTGTGGGGAGGGCTGCCGGACGGTGGCGTCGCCGGCTCGATAGTGGGTTGCTGGGTCGCGAGGGGCACGACGCAATGACGGCGCTGGCGGACCGCGATGGGCGGGCAGGTGGGTGGGAAGGAGGGGTTGAGCGTAGAAGAGACGAGCGTGAGGAGGTTTTGGCGGCGTTGGCGGGTCCCGGCTGCTGGGAGGAGGGGGCATGTGCGCTCCTGGGAAATACACCAGCCACTCGCAGCCTCACTGTCCGTAATTTACGACCATGCACGCCCGCCCCACACATACCGCGGCCCTTGGCTAGCGCTGCCGGACAACGGTGCGATGCGTCGTCCAGCGCCGTGTGAGCCATGCGCTCGCTCGCTCGCTCGCACACTGCCGGATCAGCCGTTTCAACACCAGCTGCGGGCGCTGTGCGGTCGCGATGCGTCCTGTTGCGGGCGCCGAGGGGCCGCGGGGGCCCCGTGACCCGGCCGGGAGTCGCATCGCGTCGTCGCGCCCCCGCTCAGCGCTTCGCTAAACGATGCGGCGGCGACAGGCACGACCACGTACTCCCGCACCAACCCGGGGCCTCGCCGTCGCTGCGGCCTGGCGGCAGGGCGGCCGTTTGCTCGTCAGGTCGCCGCATGCCTGCCCGTCCCCATGCTCCCTTGTTCCGCGCGATCAACAGTCATCACGCCTCCTGCCCCCCTCGCTCGCTCTCGCGCCGCGCCACAGCGCCGCGGACGAGTCGCCTCTAGCGACCTGCTACGTTTTGCTTTTTATCGCTGAACGCCGGCGCGCCTCGTCCAATCCATCAACAACACGAGGCCGACCGGGGCCGCGCCCACGCTGTGCTCGCTGACGTTGACAACAGCCTCTCTTCCGGACGCTCCACTTCGTGCCAGACCGGCCGTCAGAAGCAAGGCCGCCCAACGTCACTCGTAGGCCGACCAGCTCTCCCCCGCCGCCTGCACGTGCCACGGACGTTTCGCGCTTTCTGGCGTGCCTCAGGTTATCGCAGAAGAAAAGGCGGTATACGTCCGGAGCGCGCCCATTAGAATTTCGAGAGACGAGACGTCCATCCTGCGACGACAGCGCAGCGGCCTTATGCACCGCCCGGGAGCCACCTCACACCGCTCGCGTGCGCGGATGCCACCTGTGCATGAAGCCGCTGCACCACGATCCGGACCGTCTGAATAGTCTACGGCTTCACGGCGAGATTTTTTTGCTATTTTTTCCCTTTGCCTGGATCACAGCTGAAAGGCGCGTCTCGGCGGTCGCGGGCGCGCCGAGGGGTGGCACGGCGGCCGGTGAAACAGCAATTTGCGAAGCCACCGCTTCCCGCAAGGCCAGGTCAGTCGTAACACCAGTGTGGAATTTGCTCTCCTCGTTGGCTTTCGGGGCCGATCTGCACCCTTCTCAATTCTCCTGCCCGTTCCTGGCCCGGTCTTGTGCGACTACGGCGTAGCGCATCGGCTAGCCTACAGATCCTCTTTCCCCGCGAGCCGGCGCATCAGCTTCATCTGGAAATTGGCCTGTCGCAAAGAGATCGTCTCGACAACCAACGAGCTGCGTCCCGCAGCTGCATGGCGGGGCGCCGCGCCCCAATGGGGTCTGCCAGTCAACCTACCCGCGGAACATCGTCATTGAGCGTGTTGGGAACATCCCGCCCTGATCCAGCGACGCGTTGCTGCCCCTCGCGAGGCGCAGAGGAGGCGCTGCCATCCATGCCATGCCGTGCCCCGCGGCGTCGGGAAGGGTGGGTTGGCACGGCTGGACTGCTGGACTGTCCTGCACGGACATGCCCCCCCAACCTCCTTATTTTCGGTGTGTCGACCGTTTCCACCAAGAGCAACACCTTGGACGCGTCTTGGAGAGGTCTTCGCTCGTGTCGCATTGGCTCTGCGCGACCACCTGCCTCGCCGGGATTTGCAGCAAGCCCGCTTTTTCGCGTTTCGCAAATTTCATATCAGATGAAAATCAGCCCCTCCATGATACCCATGATACGTTATCATTGCGGGTGTCGCCCTACGGACGCACAACCCCACGCTAGAACGTCTCGTATGTTCTCTCGAAGGCGGCAGAGCCACGGGGTTTCTGTTGCATAACTTAGTTGGATGCTCATAAGCAACTTTGCCTCCCAATCCGGGAAGGGCTGAGGACCTTCATTTCCGTTGTGACCGGCATGGGTTCTGGCCCTTCATCAAATGACTCTGGCAAGGTTGTGCCCCTTTTCCTTCCGTCCACTTTTCGTGGCCGATTGATCGCCATTCAGCAACCAATCTTGGGACAAGTGGTGGTTCCGAGCCGCGTACCTGGGCTGAATCGTCCGACAACCCAAGCCACTATGTCAAGATGGTTTCATGTCCCGCTTCCACGCGAAACTCTACGATTCAGCGCTAATCCATGCATTAGCTGCTGCTGATGGCGCCCTCCGCCGATCTCCACATTCTGCCCCTCTTTTTTCTAGAACATCTGGCGCGGCTTCCATCCTTCAGGTCTGGTGAGTTGCTGAGATCTCGCGCTGACCCTCGCTGCCACGGAGCATATTTGTGTCCTCTTAAGATCCTAAATCGAAGTTGGATCCGCCTTCAGGAATGCAGCCCCTCTTTCATCTTGCTAACATACATTGGGGCGTTGCGACCGGGAACTTCCCTCCAGGCACGCCAAGGGGCCATCGGCACGAACGATGGAAGGGACTGCTTGTTACATGGCCACCCTACAGATCCGCGCCCATTGCTTCTAGAAGCGGCATCGTCTGATTGATCTTCGTGTTGCGCCAGGAATCGTTGATTTTGCGCGAATTGCAGTAAACATCATATCTTGTTGATCTTGGGCATCCAAGAGCGCGTCTGCCCCTGGAACGGATACATCACCGGAGAACGGTACCCTGACCTCTCTATCTCTGAGTTTGCTCACTGAGCAAGCATGATACAGAAGTAACATGATAGGTCACCATGCGCTCAAGGCACGCCGCAGAAGACCGACTGCGGCTGGATTGGTTTAGTAATAGCAACAGGGCATCTGCCGTGAGGCGGCACCGGTCCCGCCGCTCATGAGGGCTTTTCCCACGAAACATTGCCATTCATTGGATATCCGGCCCAGAGAGCAAGGTTAAGCAGTCTAACAGACTGTTATTATTGCGTCATCCATGACCTGCTCGATTCCTGGACCAGCAGCAGCGATCGATGATGTATCAGGGTCTTGATCCCTTTCGCAACCGCGACTACGGTTCACAAGCGAAGTGAACTTGAATAACTTTGAGGAATCGCGTATCGGATCGGCACGTCAATGAATGTGCATTCGGCATATGATGTGCCTGGGCTTCCTCAGCCGGCGTGGCTGCAGCGGAAGGTGCCTTCGAGAAAATCATCTAGCGGGATGATGTGCAAGATCCTGGTTCGACGTTCTCCCTACACTGACGAGCCATAGGGCTGCATGAACAGCTTGCTTGCTGCTGCGCAAGGCTGCATACTGATGCCGAAGGAAAGCCTATTGCCAAGTTCGAAGGCCAACTTCCCGTCCGTGCCGCCACATGTTGCCGAACCAGCCGTGTCTACCGCGGGCGACAAGACGCCTGGCGTGGGCGGCCTTTAGCAGACAGTGTGGCCGGCGTGGTTGCGTCAATAGCTGTCAGGCTCCTATGACAAATCGGCAGTGGGGTGGCAGATTTCCCACGATAACGGGCACTGGGGAGCGATCTCCATGCCCTAAATTTCTCCGCAAGCTTAGTCCACGTGTTGGACGGGGGGAGAGGCGCTGATCCGCGGTATGCAGCAGCAATCAGGCCATTTTGGCAGCGGTGCGCGTCGGATTAAGTTTGGGAAGCGTTGCGGGAGCAGCAGCCCTCAGGCAACAGGCGGACGGCAGGCGAGGCCTGACTCGGCACGGCCATTGACGAGTCGGCGCGCCGTTGCTTTGTCCGCCGCTTTGGACAGGTGACATTGGCGACGCTTCGGGGCGCTTGGGCAGGCAGTTATGCAGAGAGCGGAGGCAGATATGCAGCGCCAATGCCAATAAGAAAGGCGCACTGGGCGTGGGCCGTTGGGGCGCGCATTGCCTTTATAAAGAAGTGGAGAGCAGAGGCTTGAGCGGCATTTTTCGCTGCGATCTCCAGCGCAGGGCCCGCGTCAAGCACGTGATCTGGCCTCGTCGGGCGAGAACCCTGAATGAAGCGGCCGCAACACCACCAGCACCACCCGCGCCTCCCACCGCTCGGCGACCCCCGCGAGACGACTGCGACGACGCCCTGCCCTGCTGCTGCACCTCTTGCCTTGTTCCCACGAGCGCCCCATTGCACCGTGAGCGGACGCCGCGCGCTCATGAGGTGCCGCTAGACGCCCGACCCCCCGCGAGCCCATGCTCTGGACGCCCCCGGAGGTGCTGTTTCGCTTGGCCCAGCTGGCCTTTGACTCCCACTCAACGCGCTGACAGCCGCCTGTCGCTGCCCCCGACACGCTCACCACCGCGCGAACTTGGAAGCTCGCCGACACCCCCGTCGCGGCTCTCCGGCTCGGTCCGACTGCTAGGACGAGAGAGGGGCATCAGGGACAGGCTGTCGGAGCTGCTGCGAGAGCGCCGCGACCACCGCGACCACTGCGACCGCCAGCGCCGCGCTGGCTCAAATCACCATGAACGGATACTCGGGCACGTTGGCCCCGCCAGGGGGCCTGTACGTACGCGCCCTGTACGACTACGATGCCGACGACCGCACTAGCTTGAGCTTCCGTCAGGGGGATATAATACAGGTCATCACGCAACTCGAGAGTGGTTGGTGGGACGGCGTTATCAACGGGGTTCGAGGCTGGTTCCCCAGCAACTACTGCGCCGTTGTCTCACCGCCCAAGGACGAAACCCACGATGCTGAGAGCAGTGCCGACGAAGGAGATGCTGGTACTTTGGACGGGTCGCAGGACTTGGGCAGCTACTCGGAGGCTTCAGATACCGACGATGATGGTGGGCAGACACAGCTGCCGTTGGAGGGCACGGACACGGATAAGGAGGAGGAGGCTGCATTCTGGATTCCTCAGGCCACGCCCGATGGGAGGCTGTTCTACTTCAACACACTCACTGGCGTAAGCACCATGGAACTTCCGCTTGAAACGCCCTCATCGTTGTCGGAAAATGGTCCAAGAGACCGCACCAACGTCAACATGCCCGAGAGCAGTCGACCACCCCCCGAGCTTATGGCGGGCGGCTGGCATATGTACAATGGCGACACAGACGACGAGAACTCTGCGTCGGATGTGGAGGGACCCTCCGGCATGGGTGGATCCCACAGCTCTCTGGTAAGTCCTAGTGTAGTTGCACATGTGCAACCTTGTTGCTAATTAGTTTACTAGCAGAGACGACGGTCCTTGGCTTCCAACGGAATTTCTCCCGCCACATCTATGGACTCCATGAGCAATGCCTCCGGATTGACGCGTTCTCGATCCGACCTTCACGAACACGCGAATAACACAGCCTTCTCGGGACTTGGCCCGCCTTTAGGCTCCACCATGTCTTCGTACGCGAATAACTCAATTGGAGCGCCTCTCACGTCCGCCGTTTCCCGACAATTCTTTGACGACGCTCAGGCTGTTCCTCTGACATGGAATCGAATGGTCGAAGACATGCGCAGGTCCGTGGAACGGTATCGACAAGCCATCAACAATGGTGATCGTTCAGAGTTTGTGAAGAGAGCGGAGGACATCTCGGACCACCTGCGATTGCTGCTCGCTGCAGGCTCGGGAACTACAGATAACCACTCCGGCAATCCGTCAATCATCTCCACTAACAAGGCGCTCTATCCCCATTTCCGGGAAACCATGTCCAGGTTCTCCAAGCTTGTGCTCTCCTCGCATATTGCAGCGGCCGATTGGCCTCCAGCGGACTCTTACTCCAAGTGTTTGAAAGAAGCAGACGGCGTACTGAATGGAGTTTACGGGTTTGTTGAAGTAGCCCGCCAACAGCGCGGTGAAGACATTCCCCGTTTGATCCCTGGTTTCGTCGTGAATAGCTACAACGGAGGAAACTGGCAGAATAATGGTCTCAGCAACAGCGACCCGATGAACCCAATGTCTTTCATCGACCAGGACGACTTCGACGAACCGAGCACGCGACTGGACGACAAACTTGTCGAAAGGCTAGAGGACCTCAAGAGACTCATCGTCGCGAGTATCAGAAAGCTGGAAGAACGTTTGGTCGTCGAAGAAAAGATCATCACCGAAGCTGTTCACCAAAAAGCGGGAGAGCGCGTCTGCAAAGCCGCAACAAAGGTCCTCGAGATTTACCGTCCCTGGATTGCGACAGTTGAGTCGATCAATCTTGCGCCAATTGGCTCGACATTCCAAAACCCTCAGATTGCAGACTTCAGCGTGGCAAAGCAAAAGGTTTACGACATGATCTCGGAGCTCATTATCACTTGTCAAGCAGTATCTGCACCCCTAGGTGATGAATGGGCAGACAACCGTGGAGATTCGTTGGAGGAACGCTTGAACCGAGTCCGCACTGTTTCGCGGGATCTTGAGTCAAACACTTCGAAGCTGTACTTTGCTCTCCAGCTGCTCTCCGATCTCATGCCCATTGAGGACAGCCCGTCCTCCATCGATAGCAAGCGCCACACTGACATGGATCTGTACAACACTTACCAGCGAAAGCCGTCGACCCAGTTCAACAGGTCCCCTCTTGGGGACGATCCTCTCGAAATGCACAGCGGAGGAAACAACTCCAAACTCAAGAAGTTCTTCGGAGAAGTGCCTGCACCTGTTTTGCCTCAGGCGGTTCCAGAAGAGATCCCCGAGTTCCTCCAACTGGACCACGAAGGCGAGATCTCGTACGATCTCAAGACCACCCCAGCGCAGCTCAAGGGTGGCACGCTTGCCGGTCTCGTCGAGCAGCTCACCCGCCACGACAGGCTCGATTCGCCTTTCAACAACACGTTCCTTCTCACCTACCGCTCCTTCACCACTGCTAGCGAGCTATTCGACATGTTGGTCAAGCGCTGGAGCATCCAACCGCCCGCTGGCCTGTCTAGGGAGGACTACCAACTTTGGGTGGACAAGAAACAGAAGCCCATCCGCTTCCGTGTCGTCAACATCCTCAAGAGTTGGTTCGACAACTACTGGATGGAGGGCAGCGACGACGAGGCGCAAGCTCTCATTCAGCGGGTGTACGCCTTTGCCAAGGACCACATCGCAACCACAAACACCCCTGGAGCTACTCCTCTAATGACAGCCGTCGAACAGCGCGCCAGAGGCCAGGACGCGCCAACGAAGCGTCTCGTCCTCACTTTGAACACGTCGACGCCTCAGCCCATTCTGCCGAAGCACATGAAGAAGCTCAAGTTCCTCGACATCGATGCCACTGAGTTTGCTCGCCAGCTCACGATTATTGAGTCGAGGCTGTACGGCAAGATCAAGCCTACAGAGTGTCTGAACAAGACTTGGCAGAAGAAGCTGGCGCCAGGTGAAGCAGATCCTGCCATGAACGTCAAGGCTCTGATTCTGCACTCCAACCAACTCACCAACTGGGTTGCGCAAATGATTCTCACGCAATCAGACGTCAAGCGACGTGTGGTGGTCATCAAGCATTTTGTCTCTGTGGCCGATGTAAGTATTTGGATAGACCCATCGTTTTGGACAAGATGCTAACGATGACAGAAATGCCGCACGCTGAACAATTTCTCGACGCTTACGTCGATCATCTCTGCGCTCGGTACCGCACCGATCCACCGTCTCAGCAGGACGTGGGGTGCCGTCAACGCCAGGACAATGACTACTCTGGAGAACATGCGCAAGCTCATGGGAAGCACAAAGAACTTTGCCGAGTACAGAGATACTTTGCACAAGGCCAACCCGCCATGCATTCCATTCTTCGGTACGGATCCTTCACGTCTGTCTTTAGGAGTTTAGTTTCTAACGTGGTCTCAGGTGTCTATCTCACCGATTTAACTTTCATCGAAGACGGTATCCCGTCTCTTATCAAGAAGACCAACCTCATCAACTTTGCCAAGCGCGCGAAGACGGCAGAGGTCATCCGGGACATCCAGCAGTACCAGAATGTGCCATACCCACTGCAGCCTGTGCCGGAGCTACAAGACTACATCTTGACCAACATGCAATCAGCGGGTGACGTACACGAGATGTATGACATGAGTTTGGCGGTCGAGCCTCGAGAGCGTGAGGATGAGAAGATCGCAAGGTCAGCCTGGCAGCAGCGCAGAACCCAGTTGATCATAAACTGACAAGGCCAGCAGACTTCTATCTGAGTCCGGATTCCTATGATGATACCCCTTGAAGCATTTTTCTTGCTGCGCATGGCTACGGACGCGATGGTTGGCTGGTCGCCCGTCGCTCGCGGGAATCTACGTGTTTACGGAAGGGCTGTTTTCTGGGCGGCGTTTGTCAGGTGTCTGATATACTTATTGCCCACCCTATTTCGATGGCGTTCTACATCGCATTTTTGCCATTTCAGCTTTCTGGCGATGACATCTTTTCATCCACGGCATAACGAAGGGGATGGTATGTATGAAGGGTTGTCGGGGGACACGGGGAGATTTGACGTGCGTATCTGGATGTTAGTCGCCTGTTAGAGGATGTGCAGGGGAGGAGGGCGCTGAATCACACTCTGTCTAAGGAACAGCCAGTCGCCGTTGAAGCGTCAGCTTTGCCAAGTACGATAATACAAGCCAGCAGCGACCGTAATCTCGAGCCTTTTACTTTAGGTCGATAATGAAATTGAGAGAGGTCAAGAATAATAACTTCTTCGAATGGAAAACGTGCTGGACCACGCGAACGATGTATCATGATTCGGCAGCTTGGCGCAAGGTGTTGAGTCGTTCCGAGTTGCGAGGCATCGGGGGCGATGTGTCACCAGAACGCTGCTCGATATTGCGCAAGTCTTGGCTCGTGGTGGATCTTGTACGACTCCGCGAGTGGACCCGGCAGAAATGACGCGCAACAACCTATCAGCGCTGCCGTGCCATTGCAGTGCTTGGCTATGATTCCGGCGGTCAACGGCTTGGCTCTACAAAGAACTTCTTTCTCGTGAGTTTGATCACCACCACGGGCGGGACCCCAGACGCCACACCTGGAGCCAACCATGTGGAACCGGTAAGTGCGACCACGGTCACCCTTGCCGTCGCTAGCAGGTGACAGCTCGTCTAATTCGCCCGGTGCCATCATGCGCGTCACCGGCTACCACCTCCGCGACTATGCTGTGCAACTCAACCTCCAAATGCTCACCTTATCTCAACATGTGGCCCACCGCCCTGCCGGGCTTGCATTCACTCCTTTTCCCCGCGTTTCTGCAGTTGTGTGTAAGAGGATCGACAAGCCCAATCATGATGTTTACGCGTTGGTGATCCTGCTCTGCTCTTTTCAGCTTCCTTTGTTTCCCTGCTGGCTTATTGCCGGTTCCGGCCACTTCCCATTGCGTCGCCAATCGCTGCTGCCGTGTAGGGAAATCGCGGTGTCATCACAGGGTCGCTCCCCGTGTCTGCTGAGCATCACCACGAGGGCAACACAGCGCTTTCCTCGCCTTCCCATGCCCCGTCTTTCCACCTAACAAAAGGACATCGCTCAGCAGGACTTATCCGCGCAACGCCCGACTTACATTCAGCTCAACTCGTCACTTCAGACTTTTCACCATTCGAACATGGCGGGCCGCGTTCTATCGCCAACGGCTTTACTCTCCCTACTTTTTCTCCTCCCCTCTCTTGGTGAGGATCCTTGCTTGTAGCGCCATACGGGTATTATGACTGCTGATACGCAAGCAATCTCACAGTCACGGCAAGATGCGAGTGCGGCTATTCTGTCAACAAGACCACGGACGCCGAGCACATGGTCTGGACGGACTTGATGGAGACGGATTTCCTGCACATCGATGACTTCACCAACATCGGCTGGGTTCCGCAGGTGTACAACGTCACGAAGGCGGCAGCGCGGGGAGCGTACGGCAAGATGGCGACGCTGGAGAATGTAATGGCGAATCCGCTGAAGAATTCGTGGGACTGGGCTGGCACAGCGGTCAACGACAGCGACGCCGGGCTGCAACTGGTGGTGCGCTCGCAGGTGGTCGACGACATGGTGCCGATTGGGGAGGTCGTGGCGGCGCGGACAGACATGCTGTACGGAAGCTTTCGGGTCGCAATGAAGATGGCCGGAGTTCCTGGAACATGCGGCGCTTTCTTCTGGGTACATACGCTTCTCCTTCTGGATGGTTTGGGCACTGACAGGCTCGGCAGTTCCGAAACGACACGCAGGAAATTGATATCGAGTTCCTGTCGAAACAGCTCAATGCTTCGTCCAACATGGTCAACCTCGTCCTTCAATCGCCCCAGTCGGCCGCCGCGGGGTACGATGCGTCGCACACGCCCAACTACGACGTCTACCCGCTGCCTTTCCGGCCGGACATGGCGTTCCACGAGTACCGCTTCGACTGGTTGCCCGACCGTGTCTCGTTCTACGCCGACGGCACGTGGCTGAAGGACATGACGATTGAGCTGCCCAACAGTCCTGGCCACCTTGTGCTCAACCACTGGTCCAACGGCGACCCGCTGTGGTCAGCCGGCCCGCCCGAGCAGGACGCCACCATGACGGTATCGTACGTGAAGGCCTACTTCAACTCGAGCGACGCGCAGCGCCGGAAGGACTATTATCTCCGCTGCCCGGATCAGTCCAAAGTCGAGAACAACACTGTCTGCGAGATCCCGGACCAGATAATCCCACCAGACAACCAAGGTCCCAACGGCAATGTGACGGCCAGGACGTTCTTTTTCTCAGAGGATCCATCGGACACGGCGAACCAGACGGTGTTCAGCGATTGGCAGAACAGGAACGATGGCGGGGCTGGGATGTTGCTGAGAGGAGCTGGGTTGATGAAGGTGGTGGCTGGCGTGGCTTTCGCTTCGATGGTAGGATTCGCGTAGTTGCAGATCACCCGCTGCACGCTCATCCCTCCCTTCCATCGTTCTCCTTAGTCGACGGGACGTTTCCTTGGAGTTCTGAGATCGGCGCCATTAGCGGGTTTGTTTGTTTCTGGAAGACTGTTGGAAGTATGCGGTGCTTAAGGCTACATTTTTTTCTTTCTTTTCTTCATTTTGCCTCCTTCTCCACTCCCATTGACATTCTATGGACGGTCAAGGGCATTGCTTTCTTCCTCACCTGGCTTGCAGCGCCAGAGCTATACCCGTTACTTCCTCTTCTTTTTCCCTCGTGCTTTTTCCTTTCGTTCTACTTCGCTACGGGTGTACAGTTCTGTGTTTCTCTTCCACATCTTATATTACACTTGCTTTCGTTACCTGTCAATAGGCATATAGGAGTAAAAATATTATCCAGCATGATTCTCCCAATAGAATGGGATTAGATTATGGGTGTTATTTTGGTGCTGTGTCTACAAGAAGAAGATTGGCACGAGAAGCTAGCAATTCTGTCTTTCGATCGAAGCCGCGGCAGACAAGGTACATGCAAAAAAACACTTGGAGTAACTGAAGATGGTAGAAATGCAGAAAGGTGTTTGCGAGAACATAGGTGTTCAATGCGGAGGCGTCTCTGTCGCATTCTGGTATTGACGCTGATGAGGAATGAGGCGTATTCTCGTCAGTGCTTTTTCTTTTCTTATTTCTACTTCATTCTCCTCTCCCCTTCCCTACGAAAGTTCGATAGGCCAGATTGCTAGATAAATCGAGATCGTGCCTTCTCCAAATCGTGTCCGACGGAAGAGAATCTCTTTTGCCACTGCAGGGGATTGCTGCGGCACGGAAGGTATGTGCATATCTCTTATTTGGTTCATGACAATCCTCCATTTTCGATAAGAATGCAATACTGATAATCCAAGGGAGCAAATCCGCATGACTTCCATTCATCACCTAACTTGTTTATTTTTGGTTTTCCTTTGTGAGCCGCGCGGATTATTAGTTCGCATGCTACAAGCAGCGTAGTGCTGATTGGACGATAAAAGAGCGGTAGCGAGGAGAACACCTGCATTAGCGGGATGCTGGTTAAGATGGGTTCGATGGATGTGGCGCTCTATCATGTCCCGATTGGTGGGTGAGTGGTAGGGGAAAACAAGCGCCCATTGACAAAATATATTCTCAATTCACGGTCATGCCGAGGCGTTCTATCACTTCATTCCCATCTCTTGCTGAGTAGTTTGCATGACCTGATATTGAATGACGTCCTTTCTCATCGTTAGGAACGAAGAAGTAATTGGTGTTTTGACGGCTCCTGATCGGTCTAGACTTGCGGCAGTGATGCTGGGGCGGGAATGGTGCTGGTGCCACGGAACCTATACAATATCCCATTTCGTCAGGCAGAAGGTGGTACATCCACTTTGGCGGGCTGTAGTGCATATGGGTAGGAGATTGCTTGCCACCCGCAATATCATGCGGCCCCGCCCAGCCTTTGTGTGCTGGCGGTGGCTGGGCCGTACCAGACTTGATCTTTGGTGGATTGAAGAAGAGCGCATTTGCCTACGTCTTTCTTCCCTCCATCGTCTACTCCCCTTTTCTTCTAATCGAGACGTTTAATGATCATTACTCACCGGAAGAAGACACTGTGACCGGGTAATATACGCTTTCGAAGAGGTTCGCGCTACTCTAATTCTTTTATTTGCTGCTACTACATTCGTCTACTCAATATAAGGTGAGAAATACCGGACGGCCCTGGTCAGTTGGTTGAATCTATCTAATCACCGAATACTAGACTTCCGACACAAAAGTCTGGTCAACATACAGAGCGCCTATATCACCAGATAGTCAAAGATCTCGCTGGGCCAATCCTAAGTCGACGCCACTCACCAATCTTCGACAACTACTCTCCACGCATTCCGACATCCAAGCCCTACGTGAGGGAGCTTTTATCACAGTCTTTCTTAGCTATTCTTTGTAGCACCAGCTTTTTTTTTATTTATTTTTATACGACTACGATATACACAATATCAACCTGATCTTAATATCTAGCATAATGCGCACCTTTACCACCTCCGCCATTCTCATTTCAGGAGCACTTGCCGCGGCGATCTCTCCACCAGGCACACCAGTCACGATAGCCGATCTGGAGCTCCGCCAGGTTCCTACTACTACCACCGCCACAAGCTCCTCGCTTCCCAACGCTGCCGCGGCAGCACAGGAAACAACCACGACAACGAACCCCGTCGCCACCACCACCACCACCTCTGCGCTTACCGGAATCTCAACCACCACCGCTCTTTCTTCCTCCACAACATCACCGACGACCACCACAGCCGTTGTCAATCCCTTACTCACCTCGACCTCGACCTCGTCTCTACCCACCTTACTATCTTCCACCAACCCCACCACCCTCGCCACCGCTACAACCACCACCGCCGCCGCTGGTGCCGCCAACCCGGCGACCATCACCAGCGCAGCCGCCGCTGCAACCACCACGAACGCGGACCCCCTTAACGCAAACACATGGATCACGACCAAGTGGAGCCCGCAGACGGACGCCGCGGGAGCGACGATTGGCTGGACGAAGGGTGTTCACACGCAGACGTGGGCGGCGGTGCCGGACCAGCTGCCTGCGGCGGGGAGCGGCCGGATTGGGTTCGGGCAGTACGATGGTGATTCCGTGGTGGCAGCAGCAGCAGCTGTTACTGAGACGAGTACTTCTGAAAGCAGTAGTGGTACCGCGAGGCTTATAGGGGGTGATCGTGTGCTTGGTGTGGTGATTGTAGCGGTGATGATGGGCATGGGATTATGATGAAGCGGTTTTTTTTTTTTTTTGGGGGGGGGGGGGGGGGGGGGGGTTTTTTTTTTTTTTTTTTTTGGGGGGGGGGGGGGGATGTGAGTAGTTTTTTTCTATTTTTTTTTGGGTTGTCTAATGTGGAATTTGGGACGAGACAGTTGATGAAGGAGGGGAACGATATTGGATCTCAGAGCAAAATTTTGGGGTGAATGGAGTTGTTGGTGGTTTGTGGTCGTGGAATCATGCATGAGATGATGAGACCAAGTACGAAAAAGGAAATCGAATAGAGATTGCGCCCAGCAATAGGGGCGTTGGTCGAGACCGAACGGTCAGATCAGATCGGACCAGACCGAGCGGACGAACCGGACTGCCCGAAACACCGTAGCGGGAGGTGGAGGTGATGTGGAAAGATCCAGGGTCCATGGCGTGAGGGGGGCGGGCCGGTCGGATCCGGGGAGCAGGTCGTGGAGAAGACTTTGAGGCGAAAATGCCGAAGCGACGGAGAAAGCCATGCTCTTCCAATTTGTGCAAGTTCTCTTAGTTAGATGGTGGAGAGCTGCCTGTACTCGCTCAGTTCTCAGTTTAGATGAACTTTGTCACCCATGTAGCTGAGTCTTCCAAGTGTCCGAGTCCAAGAATAGAATAGCGGGCCAGCTAACGAATCAGATTAGAACTGCTTGGTGCCACGACGTACAGATCTTTGCTCAGAAGGAGTCCACGTTGGCCGCCAAGTTTGGTACCCACGTGTATTCTTACACAGTGCTACGCTGTGAGGAAGATTGTTCCGGCAGGGTCCGGAAGGGTCTGCATGGAGAATCCGACTACGAGCTATAAGGCGATCGTAGTCGTATTCGGAATGGTCATCCCACTTCTATGTTCTCGCTTTTTCTTTGCGTCGACGCCCGGCAAGCCGGACCGCTAAACTCCGTGGCGAGCCGGGTGTCACCGCTAAGCAACGGAAGCTGAAAGAGAGAAAAAAAAAAGCTTTTAAGTTCTGTCTTCCGCAGCGGGCGGTGTGTTTGGGGCCGGAGCGGGCAGCGCCACCTGCGTCCTCGACATGAAGTTAAGCTTACTCGGCGTGGTCCACAAGTATAGGTAGCCAACAGCGTGTGCTGCACAAGTCGGGGTCGGAGATTGCTGGAGCCGGAAGCCGACAGGTCCGACGCCCGAAACGGGCGGTTGCTGACACGATGGGTCTCGAGAATCGCGAATCGCCCTCGGATTGATAGTTGGGCCGGCAGGGCCAGCGGGCAGGCTGACAGTGGCGGGGCCTTTGTTGCACATGGCCCAGTTAGTAGGTCAGCGGTGCAGCGAGGCGGGGCTGGATTGGGATAAGAGCAATGGTGTTGTCAAGCGCGGGGCCGCTGCCACTGGTAGGGCAAGCAGGCAGCTGCTGCTCCTTCTGCGCCTATCTCACTCGCCCTTCCGCCACAACGCGTGCTGGCGCCCTCACCACACCAGAGCTGAGCAGACGGGCGCGCCGCCCAACATTTTCACAGGCTGCGCGTCCGTTTGCTGTGCGACTGCAGCGTGGCCCGGGCTGGCTTGGCGGCGTACCGACATATCCGGCAGCGGCCGGGGCTGGCGGCTGATCGCGTGCGCACCGGCAAGGGTTGGTCGTGTGCCGCTCCACCGGCCAACGACAGCGCCCACTGCTCGCGACCATCTCTGCATCAGTCGCCGTTGCCGACCTCTCGTGCGAGTCCGCCCGGGTCCGCCCCATCCGCTACCGGGCTGCGATCCTCCTGCGCTGAAAGCCGCCGAGCTTGCCTCCGTGCGAAGCTTCACGGCCAACCAGTCACAATGACGCATGCCCTCCCGGAGTCTCGGCTGCCTGCCGCTGCCGGGCATCGTGTCTGCCAGCTGCCATATGTAATATACCAAATCCTCCGCCCCCGGCCCACCAACTACTTAGCTGTACGAGGCGCCTCGAGCTGCGTTTTCCTCCCCTCTTCCCATCCTGCGCCCTTGTGCCTGCTGTCGCGTGCCTTTATCTCCGAGTGCCTGTGCCTGCGCCTGCCCTATCAGCAACAGATATCGCCCACGCGACACAGCCTGTGGCCAATCCTAGCATACTACCCACATCCGCCCTCTGCTCGCCGTCTTCCTATCCCCTCGACATTCTACGCCTGAAATCATGGGCGCGGGCGCCTTTATCGAGCCGCTCGTCGTGGTCAGCCTGCTGTTCGGCGGCACCTGGCTGAACCGCAACTCCGACTATCGCCTCTTCGCCTCCTCGCGGTCGCACCGGCACGCCAGCCATGTGCGCAGCGGCTCGCCAGACAGCCTCGAGTCGGGCATGCAGAGTCCCACAGACGCCGATGGCCTCCTCTCCCCCCGCGCCAGCTCGCCCTCGTTGCTTTCCGCCGACACGGAGCCCAAGTGGAGGAAACGTGAACTGCGGCTGCTGGGCTTCCGCACCAGAGTGACCTCGCCAAACACGCGCGTCTTCCGGGATCGTTTCCTAAGCCGGTTACTGCAAAAGTTCCCGTTCCTGGTTGAGGCTTGGTACTGGGCCCTGATCTACTGGGTGCGCTCCTCTCTTCCCCACATTCTTACGCGTACCACTAACACCTCGCAGGTCTACCAACTGGGTCGCGCCTTCACGGCCCTGACGCTGGTCGAGGATACCGTCAATGTCGCCCGCAAGCATGCCCTACAACTCATCCACATCGAGCAGAAGCTGCACATCTTCTGGGAGCTGGACGTGCAGCATTTCTTCCTGCAGTATCCTACCGTCATGACCTGGATTAACCGCATCTACTCCTTTATCCACATTCCTGGCACCATCCTCTTCCTCGTCTGGCTCTACTACTTCACCACCACCCGTAACCGCCTGACGGAGCGCCAGCCCGGCAAGCCCGCCGGCAGCATCGAGGGCAGCCCTGCCGGCCCCGCCCTCTACGAAGCTAGGAGACGCACCATGGCCGTGTGCAACCTTATCGCCTTTGTCGTCTTCACGCTGTGGCCGTGCATGCCGCCGCGTCTGCTCAGCGACAAGAACGTGAAAGGCCCTGTCGGCGACGAGGCCCGCAAGTTCGGCTTCGTCGACACCGTTCACGGCGAGGGCGGTGAGAGCAGCGTCTGGACGCAAAATAAGTTCTGCAACCAATACGGTAAGCACAAAGAAAAACTATAACACTCGCCCGTTTGGGCGAGTACCTTTCTTGCGCGAGTCATTGACTAACATCTTGGCGTTCTTGCCTTTTTCGTGCACAGCCGCCATGCCTTCCCTGCATTTCGGCTACTCGCTGCTCATCGGCCTGACCATCCTCACCATCCCGCTGCCGCCCCAGCACCGCCGCTCGCTCTCCATCCGCCTGACCAACAGCCTGCGCCTGCGCCTGCCGAGCCCACGCCGCGTGCTGTGCGTCGCCGTCGGCGTCGCCTACCCGCTGACCATCCTCATCGCCATCGTCGCCACCGCCAACCACTTCATCCTCGACGCCGTCGCCGGTGCCATCGTGTGTGGCTTGGCTTGGACTGGCAACGCGGTTCTGCTGAACCTGTTGGCCGTGGAGGATTACTTTTTGTGGTGCGTGCGCATCCACAAGCCCGAGAACAGAACGACGGCTTGGATGGAGGGAGAGGGCGACGAGTGGATTGTTGGAAAGGGCGTGTTGCCGTGAAGAGGAGAATAAAGAAAGGAGAACAAAGAAACTAAGAAGAAGGACCGGAGACGCGACCGTCCTCAAGGACTGCTTGCACCGCATATCCTTGGAAACTCCAATTATTTGGATATAATGACGAGGCTGCTATGACTGCCCTTGATTAATGACATTATGGTACAGGCGAGATTCTGCTGTTGAGATACAGGCTTTCTGGATTTGGATAGATGATGTAGCGCATTGCTACATTCTTTGTAGTCTAGCGCTATATTTCTTTTTTCCCCTCTCTAATTGGCCTTCTATTTCTTCCCGCCCATTATATGGTTCAGGGAAGCTGGCTTTTCCAATCCGCTCAGACGAATATTCGAAGACAGGGTGAGAAGAAAGTGGCGTGTTTCATTTTCTTTTTTCTTGTTCCTTCGCTTGTTTCCGAAGTTTGTGCTTTTGTCTCCGGCATCGATACCCCCGGGATTCTGGCTGTTTGCCCACTCGTTCAATCTGCTTTGTGGCACATGTAAGCTGTAGTGGGTGGTGATGAGCGACAGGGATGGTCATGTTTCTTTTGTTGAAATGATCTTCAGGGTCCGAAATCTAGCATGATGGATCGACATCGATGATCATACCTGATGAGGAGGTGGGAAGATCGACAGGGTGGGTGGAAGGTAGTAGCAGCATGACAGCTGATTGCTCATCTATCGAACGCTCCACAACTGTTCTGCCAGTAGTGGATGACTATTCAGTGTTTGCCGTCTTGGTGGCTTTTGATATGAATTTCAAGTCATGATGCATGTTCCCTTGCGTGGAGTTGGTCTCATCGAGGCCTCTATGCTCTTCTCCTGCTGGAGATGGCTTGAAACGTGATTCTGATAAATTTATACTATGGTAACTCCCACGCTCGCCTTTCCTCAGACAATGACTCCGGAACGCCTGGACTTGGGCCGATGGAAGATCTCAGGTCACCGCCCCCAATAAGTTCTCAGCTGCTCGCCAGCCTTGAGGTACGGCCAAGTAAGATGCGCTTCGGATTTCTCGATGATGCGGAGTAACTCTTCTTGCTCCTCTCTATCAGTGAACCGGTCGCCACCTGATTAAATCCAAACGAGCGTCAGCAAAATTTTGCCGTGTGGCTCAATTCTCCACCATTACCACCACCGAAGAAGCAAGAAGAGACTCGACGAGGAAAGAGGAGACGTCGAACGGGGAATAGGGGCTTTTGCGTACACATGGCGATGACCATTCCCGTGACTGAAGCTGCGGGTTGGCAGTTTGGATGCGAGACGGCGACTCCGCACATCCTCCGCACGTAGCCGCGGACTTTGCCGTCGACGCGCTGGGTCGCTTTCGCGCGGTCGAGGCCGAGGGTGGGGAGCGAGGGGTCGTGCACGAGGAGGAGGATGCGGCAGACGTCGGAGTAGAGCTGGGCGCCGACTACATGTGTTGTCAGGGCAAGTTAGTTTGTCTGTATCTGGAAGAGTGTAGGAAAAGGGGGAAGACGAAGAGAGAGAGCTGGAAGCAAAAAGCAAGGGAGAAATTCTCCAATCCCGAGAGAAAAAAAAAATAAAAAAAGACGAATGAAATCCCTGTTGTCCTCCATACTCACTATGACAATCATTCGCGAACCATATCCTCGGAAAGAACCGCGGCGGCTGCTGCTGCTGCTGCCCTTCTCCTTTCCCTCCTCCTCCTCCCCCTCCACACCCGTTGCAAGCAACCCCACCACCACCTCCTCCCTCCCCCACACCACCGCCCCCCACAGACGACGATGGCGTCGTCGTCGCCGACGTCAGAGACGAAGCCGTTGCCGCGCGCTCGTACCGCACCGGCCGGAAGCTCGGCGGCTTCGCCCGCTCCCACGCCGCCAGCCGCGCGTGCAGCCGCCGCCACGTCTCGATGCTCATCCGCCCGCTGCCGTGGCACGCGGTCAGCACGTCGGCCGTGAGCGTGATGACGTGGGCGGCGTGGGTGTAGTCGTCGTCGACGACGACAGGGTGTTGGCCGTTGTTGTTGGTTTCGGACGCCTCGTGGAGACGGCGGTTCTCGACGTCGTTGCTGTTGGATTGGCGGCGGTCGTATGAGGAAGAGGCTATACCGGGCAGCAGGTGGTGGTGGTGATAGTGGTGGTCGTCTGCGAGCGGAGACGGCGGCGGCGGCGTGCGGGTTAGGAAGGAGATGAAGATGTCTTGCCGCAATGTTACGAGTAGGGAGACGGCGCGGAGACTGGAGTCCGTAACGGATATCGGTTGGTGGTCTTGCTGGTTTTGTGCGTAGAGGAGGAGGATGCGTGTGTCAAGGATATGGCCGCGGCGGGCTTGGTGCCGACCGTCATCATGGTCTGGGAGCAAAGTATCAGCCGCATGAAATGGTGGTTTTAATAGCCTTTATAACACGGGAAGACATCTATCGAATGCGGGGAAGAGAAAGAAGCAGGAGATGAGGTTGCTTCTCTCTCTTCAACTTTTTTTTTGTTTTGTGAAAAGGGGAGACATACCAGTCATTTCATCAAGCAGACGTAGAATGGCGGTTGCTGCAAATAGTGTTGAGTCTGGGAGCGAGCGTTCATGATTGAGGGCTGGGATTAAAATTTGAAGGCATTTTCGCTGATATCTGTCACAGGCTAGGGGGTCGAACTCTCCCTTAAGACTAAGATGCTTGGCAGACACGGCGAAAATAGCGTTGAGGAGCGTCTCACACGTCGAGGAAGCTTGCACGACGGTTGTGGCGAAGTGGCAGTCTTTGCTGCAAAAGTCGAACTGGAGTAATATGTGGTCCACGTTAGCCTGGCATTTGAAGAAAATGATTTGAGCGGAATACCCAGTGTGCAAGATCAGTAACAAAATACCGCAAAAGTATTGCTTCATCGCTGCTCATCAAGGGCCAGAGCCCAGGAGAGGGAGAGGGAGAGTCCAAATGAAGCTCATCGTAGGCGGCAGGAGAAAAGTCTTCTGCATAGTTGCGATGGCCTTCGCTGTACGGTGATGTTTCTGGCCATTGAGGGGCATCCAAGTACTCATTGGGAGAAATTGCATCAGCATGAATTTCGGGGAGATTGTTCAAAGTTTGTCCAGTATGCGATGGAGAAAGGTGATTGGGACCACTTTCTGTAGCGGGAAATAGCTGAGTCGGCAGTGAGTTATCTATATTTTCCAAGGTTGCCTCTTGAAGGTCTGATGTTCTCTGAGCGGGCAAGAGGTGCTCAGGTGTACGGCGCGAAGAGTCGGGGCGGTCAACCTGATCCAGTGCCTCAGGTTCAGGCAGGACCGCTTCTTGATCATCGCAGAACTCATCAGAACCTCCTGAGTCGTTATCGAGTAAAAACGTATCGTCACCATCTTCTAGAAATAAGACTGCTTATGATGTCAGCACTCGAGTGGATGAAATTGCTCGTAAATGAACGTTTTTTTAGGAACTCTCATCATATACAGCCATTTCACGTGTCGAGCGCTGCATAACTTACGTTTGGAAGGGATGGCCACCCAGGGCTGATTATTGAATTTCAGCTTTTTCCGCCGCTTTTCGGCATCAGATGAGTGAGCAGTCGGATTGTGGTCGTGGCGAAAAGGGCATCCGTGAATTGTCGTGGTGCACACCCATCTATTCTCAATACATGGAGTGCACTCCGGTCTTTTGCCATCGCCTACGAAAATCAGCCCACTATCTTACAGAACAGCGCTCTGGTACGACTTACACTTGACATGTCTGCGGCGGCATTCGTCACTGTGGAGAGCAAACGTCAGTGCAAGACGATGATAAGTAATTGGGCCAACAGACCAAGCTCTTCGATGGCCCAAGCGTCTCTTCATCCCAGAAACGCAGGCAAGCAAGTTGCACAGCAATGGATGCAGAGAAATTCTCAGGGAGACGGCGGGGTGTTAGGGCAATCGTCTCCGGGGTTAGTCAGCGGAATTGTTCGCCATTTCGGCGGCTGGCCCACGTCATGTCCCCACACGACTCAGCCGTCGGCCAATGCGGGGAAAGCTAGACCACCGGCGCACGGAAAACCCTGCTGAATCTGTCGTTGCTGTTAAACCAACTCCACCTCATGCCTTTGGGAAAGGGCCGCCACTCACCGAACTCGTAGAAGACTAAGGGGTCCGCGATATGGGGCCCCGCAACACTTGGTTGCCCAGCCGCCGTTCTCTAGCTTTTACTTACGCGGACTTTTTGAATTTGCTCTTCATGATTGGTGGCTTGGCCATACAGCACGGTGCTACATGTGGAGCAGCTGGTTGAAGAGCTCATGGCCATCGAGGGGTAGACATTAGTATGCAGGCACCATCGTGATTCTTTGATTCGCCCCTCCCAAGACTAAAGCAGTATGCCTTTCCGTTGACGAAGAGGACGCAGCAAGGTATAAGAAGTGGCTGCAGACCACCATGTACCCCAGTCGCGCCTTGTCTATTCCTGTCTTTTAATGATACCAGCCCTTGCGCTCTATCGCCCATTTAAGCAGGGAGAAACACCAACAGCCAAACCACAACCCGACTTGGAGCACCACCAGAAACAATGTCGCAGACCGCAACGATTGCTCCTACTACTACGGCGCCTGTCGCTCCTGCGTGGCCGGGCGTCGACCTCAAAGTGAACGACGGACCGCTGCCCGCGTCGGAAGTGTTGCCCCTGCAACCGTCGTACCCCAGCGAGCCTCTGTCGGTGCTGCGCGAGCGCTACGAGCGCGACGGCGTGCTGTTCCTGAAGGGGCTGCTGCCGCGGGACGACGTGCTGCGCTGCCGCGAGGCCTACTTCAACTACCTCTCGCCGACGGGAGTGCTGGCACCGGGCAGCGCGGCCGTCGACGGCATCTTCGACGCGACCAAGGACCGCAACATGTACCCAGGCGTCGGCGCCGCAACCAACCCGGGCAAGAAGACGGACGACACTGCCGCGACCTTCGTCGACCTGGCCATCAAGGCGCACACGGAGCCGTGGTACGCGGAGGACCTGTGCAAGCACCCCGTGCTGCTGGACTTCATCAAGAAATTCAGCGGATGGGGCGAGGATACGCTCGCGCTGCGGAGGACGCTGCTGCGGAACAATACCCCTGGCAACAAGGCCATCGGCGTGCACTACGACCAGATCTTCCTGCGGTACGGCGAGCCGACGGCCATCACGGGTTGGGTGCCTATCGGTGACGTGAGCCTGGAGGGTGGAGGTCTGATTTACATGGAAGATGGTATGGTGGCTATCATGTTGGGAGTGCTGGAATGCAGGGGGCTAACGATATCGGATCAACAGGAGACAAAATCGGCCAGCAGATCGAGAACGAGTTCACCGAACGGGCGAAGAAGGCAGGTTTGACCGATGACGAAGCGAAGAACGGGTTCAACCGGAATATGATGACGACGGGTTGGCTGGGCGATGGACCACTTGAGTTCGGACGCGAGTATGGGAAGCGGTGGTACGTCTCGGCCTACGAGGCTGGAGACGTGACTCTGCACAAGCCGCACATGGTTGGTTTGAGCTCATCTGATGAGTCTCGTATTTGTGGCTAACATTTCGGTAGATTCATGCGTCGACCATCAACGAAGATCCGCTGAACAGAATTCGACTGGCAACCGATCTTCGGTGGGTGAACTCGGCTCGGGAACACGACAAGGTGGGTGTCACATGAAGCCGAGCTCTTTTCTCCCTGATTCTGACCAGACTTGCAGAGGTGGATGGAGCACTACCGGCCTGATGATGGACTCTGAGTGGGAAGCTTGCATGGCCGGAGTCGTTTTGTCCAATGGTAGCGGTTGTGTACGAAATCAATAACACAGAGCATGACAATGCGTCGTGATAGAAAGAAACTTGTGGATATGTCTCAGCTGTCTCTTGTACTGCCTATTACGCATAACATAGTGACCAATCAGCAGAGATTTGAAATGTCCGTTTTCGGGAAGTTGGAAGTGAGGCGGGTGGCGGAGTAGCGTGATTGGCTTGGAGGGGTTCGGATGACTTGGGTGACCACGCACCCGATTGAGCACCGAGTCGAGGGAAATGGCGTGGCATTTCATTTAAAGGTGGAGTTGCTGGGTCATGACTTTAACGTTACAAATGGGATCTCGGCCGGGTGGGAGAGCGGTGGTCGTGTTGACCCGTGTAAGCGGTTACGTGCGATAGCGTTCCCAATATACTGAAGGTGATCGCCAAGTTGGGGGCGCGCGCGGACAGACGACGTTGGACGATCGTTGCCGGAAACGGCCAGTACAGTTACTTGATCGAGAAACAAGTCCGACTGCGCCTAAAGATGCCGCATACCCAGACTGAGCACGCTCCGCCCCCGGTCCACCCAATGCTATCGACTCGCTTCGGGCCGTGTACGCGTATTGGACTGGTATCAAGCCTCCTGCAATGAATTCTAATCATCCTTTCAGGGGAGCGCGGCGGAGGCGGGCGCGGAGATCTGGCTTGCCCGACGCCCCACGGGTCGAGCTGAAGGCGCGGACCGCAGCCATGGGTGTAGGTTGCCTAGAGCAAAGTGGAGTTCTTGGGTGCACGGGGCGAGGTCCTTTTTCGACAGTCGCACTCGTGGCGACTGCGACTTTCATATGAACGAAGAGCGCCCCCACCACACAGACGTGCAGCTTTTTTTCCCGCGCCCAGTTCCTCCTCCGTCGGTGGCGCTCTGTCGAGAATGTCGAGGCACAAGGCGCGCGCGAGCAAGTCCGACTTCAACATTGTGCCGTACCGGTGCAGCCCCGCGCCGCATGCGCGCCAGGGAGCTCCCGACGCCCAAGCCTCGTCGCGTTTCCTCTTCGTCGAGGTCCATGGCCCCCACCGCAAGCACCGCCAGGCCCTGCGCTACGACCGCTCCACCCAGGAGCTGAAGAGCCATGTCATGCTGGTCACCAGCGAGCGGAAGCGCAAGACGCGCGCAAAGCACGACGACGGCGCCAGCGACGATCTGCCCGAGCTGCAAGTCCTGGCGCGCCTGCCCCCGGATTGTCGAACCGGCCTCACCTCGGACATCGACACGCACCTTATTGATCCTTTCGATGTGCTCCCCGTCCAGGGCAGCCCGCGGCTGCACGAAGCCATGAGATACTGTGCGCGACTGTTGCAAGCCCGCCCGCCGTGCTGAGTGCTGATGCCGTCCAGTCTTCGAGAACTACCCCGGCCCCACGCCCATGACCGACGGTGAGTCGTTTGCTCCTCTGCTCTTTCTTGTGCTGATGGCATCAGACATATTCGTCTGCGACCGCAACCGCTACAAGCGGGAGCGCGTGCAGTGGGAGAACACCGAGTACCATCTCTGCTACGGCGAGCCCGCCGGCTACTACAACACGCTCTTCGTCTACGAGATCCTGCAGAACCTCGCCCGCAACACCGACTGCCTCACCGTCACGGCCAACAAGTACCTGACCTGGACCATCCGAGCCGTGCGCGAGGGCATGCCCAAGAAGGGCGAAGACAAGCCCATCACCGACTCGTTCGTCGCCACCGTCGGCGGCTTGAGCGTCGTTGAAGTGAGTCCTGCCAGCGTCAGATGAGAGGCGACCAATGTTGACGTATGTGGAAAAGGTCTTCATCGGCCACTGGGCCGAAGCCGAGAGCCACAGAGAGGGCATGCTGGCCCTCGTCGCCGCCCGCGGCGGCATCTTTACCTTCTCCCACCTGGCCCAACGCACCATCAAGTGGATCGAGTACCTCTGCTGCGCTGCCAATGCTACGGCCCCGACGCTGCCGCCGCTGCCGCTCCTGCCGCTCCCCGCCGAGCTCGATGCCATGGCCTCCGTTGCTCACCAACGCTCAATGACGCTGCTCCCGCGCGAGTTCAGCGAGGAGGAAGACGATGACGACGAAATCGTCGACTCGGCCGACGATTACTACTACTACGGCGAGATCTCGACCATCGTACGCGAACTGCACATAGTCAGCTTTGGCAGCATGCTTTTCCGCGGCCGGCCGGTGGCCACGGTCATCGACGACGTCGAGCACCGGTTGCTGGAGGAGCTGGTGCGGCGACAGAAGCTGCACCAGCTGCATCAGCATCAGCGGCGGCACTCTTCGCCGCACTCGCCCGCTTCGGTCGCCGCAATTGGGGTGCTCAGCTTTGAGACGGTGTACGATGCGGTGCTGCTGGCGGCGCATGTGTATATCTGGGCGGCGCTGAATCCGGGTCCCAAGGAGATGGCGGCCAATTCCGTCTTCAGCGCGCGGCTGCGCGATCTGCTCGACGTGTCAGACCTCGTCGAAAGGTGGCCAGGTGAGACGACGTCATCGATGGAGAGCCTGCTGTGGGTCCTGTTCATGGGATGGGGCGTTTCGGCGCAGCAGAGGGGCGATGTCAAGGGCGCTATGGGAATGGCCATGTGGTATGCGGCGCGCATCTTTGAGACGATGGAGGCGATGGGGATGCGGGGAGAAGAGGAGCTGAGCGAGACATTGAAGGCGTTTCCTTGGGTTGATGACTTTTGCCGCGGGCCGTGCGGGGTTTTATGGAATATGTACGTACACAGGGACACTTTCGAGGATCAATATCAAAGTTAGGCTTTCGTGGTTTATATGCAGTGAGTACCTGGAAATCGGAAGTGCTGTTAGCCGATGTTCGTCGGGTCGGACGACAGAAAGTGCACGGCTCTGTGGAGACGTCAACCCGGCCGTTTCGGCGCCGAACTTTCCCACATTGGTACGCAGCCGGGTATCGCTACATATCAGGGAACAGAGAGCGGCAAAACAGCGGGCACACTTGCGCTTTCGGAGCCTGTCGGCAATAGCACCGAACGACAAAAGCCGCGGGGCCCCACCAAGGCCTCCTCCCGCGCTATGACTACCGGACGCTGATCCCCCGGCTGGAGACGATGCGCCTCAATGCTTATCCGCTCTTCGTCGTCTTGATGGGCTTGTCGTGGGTCCGTGGCTCTCTGGAGGCGCCTTGGCGGCTCGAGCTGATTCCGCACCGTGTCTTGTTTGCCTGGTCCTGGACTTATGGTTCATCAATGCGGGAATAACGCCCGTCTCTATGCGTCCCTGTTTTGCGGAGTCGGCAAGCCGACTACGAGCCGAGATCAGCATGCAAACTTCCGTTCTTCCCCACATAAGAATCCCCAGTGACGCCATGGGGTGCCATTAGGCGGTGCGATTTGACCCGAGTGCACTGGTATAAAGCAAACTGTTATCCCGACGCCTCGTATGCAGAAGCAGGCCGCTCCTCTCGCTGTCCATGATGCTCCGCAATTCGCTTGTCGCGGCACTTTGTGTGCCTGCCTTTGTTTTCGCCCAGGACACTTCCCCTGACAACACCTGCGTCGTCCAGCCAGCTCCCAACGGCACCGACTCGGCCCCGGCAATCATTCAGGCGTTCCACAAGTGCGGTCACAACGATGCCGCCAACCGCGGCAAGGTCGTGTTCCTGAACGAGACTTACACGGTCAAGTCCGTCATGAACACGACCGGCCTGAGCAACGTCGATGTTGACATCCAGGGAACCCTTCTCTGGGATACGAACATCCCCTACTGGCTCAACGCTTCTCTCCCTGTCGGCTACCAGAACCAGTCTAGCGCCTGGCTCTTTGGTGGAGAGAACCTGCGGTGGACTGGCAACGGATACGGCACCCTTGACGGCAACGGCCAGGTCTGGTATGACTTCGTCAACGGCACGAACAACTACAAGGGCCGCCCGCATGCCATCACCATCACCGGTACGAAGGACAGCGTCTTTGAGGCTACTCGTTTTGTCCAGAGCCAGATGTGGTGAGTAACCGCACCAACCCTCTTGCAAACAAATAACTAAGAGAACAGGACAATGACCATCATTCACTCGGAGAATATCCTCCTGGAGGATATTTATATCAACAGCACCGACATCAAGCAGGCTGTCGGCTTCGACTTCTCCTCCCTGAACGTGAGTCTTCTATCCGCGAATCCAATTGCATGAATACTGACAAAAAAAAAAATAGACGGATGGTGCCGACACTGTCTACGCCAACAACATCACCTTCCGCAGGTGGATCGTCGACAACGGCGATGACTCGATCTCCACGAAGGCCAACAGCACCAACATCCTGATCGAGGACTGCGAGTTCCACACCGGTCTCGGCGTTGCCATCGGTAGCATTGGCCAATACGGTATGCCCATATCCATGCACACCGTCTTCCCCTCCAAACACCCACTGACCGCACATCCTTTCCAGACGGCGTCTACGAGACCATCGAGAACGTCACCGCGCGCAACATCATCATCAACAACATGCGCTACGGCGTGTACGTCAAGACGTGGACGGGCAACTCGACGGGCTACCCGCCCAACGGCGGCGGCGGCGGCCTCGGCTACGCCGCCAACATGACGTTCGAGAACTTCGAGCTGCGCAACGCCTCGGGCATCATGGCCGTGACGCAGTGCACCAGCTACAACGGCGCCACCGGCGGCTGCGACACGAGCGAGTTCAACATCCGCGACATGGTCATGCGTAACTGGACCGGTACTACTACTAGCGACGTCGTTGCTGCTATTCAGTGCAGCGCGAAGAGCCCCTGCACCGGCATCACCATCGAGGGTATTGACTTGCTCGACACCGTCAACTCGACCGCCCCGGCCAACTGGCTGTGCTCCAACGTCGAGGGCCCCATCGGCTTCAACTGCACCGGCGAGCCGTGGGAGGAGAACAACAGGTAGATTAGTGTCATCAAAATAGCGGAGACGCCTCGGAATGACGAGGCTAAAAAGTAAAACTTAATGGTAAATGAAAATATTTTTGAAACATGCTGCAAACATTGTTTAATCATTGAGATTCATCAATTATGGCCGTTACATACATAATGCTGAGAGAAATGGGGAAAGAAATAAGAATGACAACCCTGAGAAAGTGCCATCTCGCTACGCCAATAAAATCCAAATATTACACAAATACTGACACACCAAGCAATGTACACCATACTGAAATATCCACTGGCCCCAAATGCCTAAAAAGACTCGTCGTAAGTTAAAGGGAGAAGTCCATGGGAGGAAATGAAAAGACGCCATCTCCTCCATAGTCAGTCGCCGGTAAAAGGTCATACTGTTGCTCAAGCAGATCATCCAGTGGCAGGTTATCTGGATGGGACGGAAGGAACTCTGAAGAATTTGGCATGGCATTCCATTCAAACAAAGGCATCCCTGACCCGTGCCCGTGGTCTGTAGGTGTAGTGCCCGAGTGGAAGCTTGCAGGCTCTGCTTCAGTGGAGTTGCAAGTCCCGTCTGATGGTGGTTCCTCGTTCGCAGATCCATTCACAGCGGAGGGAAGAGCAGTTCGGCATACAGATGTTGATGATAGACTCTTGGCCTTAGACTTCTGGAATGTGCCGTATTCTTCCAGCAGATGTTTCGGAAGAGAATGTACCAGAGCTGCGACACTGTTCTGCTGTTCTTCATTGAGCATGACCTTTTTTGACAGATCTTGGAGCTTTGCATGGATGACTTCGGACCCATGTTCCTGGACGAAAGCTTGATATTCTCCAAATGAATCTGACTGCAAGTCTTCCTGATACTGGCAGTCTGTATACGGAAGTAACGGTTCATCGAACGAACAACGAAACATACTCACATGGGGATGGTATGTCATTCTCATCAACATTCCCGAATAGGATGCGGTATATCCGCTTCCACTTCTCTTCTTCAGTTTCATTCAAGTATCGTTTCCTGCTCTTGAGAAGTTTTTCTTTCTCAAGAGATATTCCCTCTGACGAAGAATCGCGTATCTGACATCTGACGTTGTCCCGAAGGTGATCCTGCAGGCATTGCCCGTTTTCGAAAACCACGTAGCACCTTGGACATTGACCAGGTGGCAAGAGATGCCGTCGGTATAGATGTTCTCTGAATAGGGTTTCTTTAGTAAGCTTTATGCCTTGCAACTCGAGTACTTAGTGACGGCACTTACTTTAGACGCGAAATACTTGTAAATCCAGGGTGGAAGCAGGAAGCGTGCTTGGTGCGCTTTTGAGGGCAACGCGCGAAATATGGGCACACGAAGGTTACCCCATGGCTAGAACCCAGGGATTGTGGGGACTTCCTGGGTCTTGAACGTGTTTCTTTGCAGCGCATGCTTGCTTATGTGTTCAGTGTCGCTAATTGGTATGAAAGAGACAGAGTTCGTCTCTTGTGAATCTGAGCTATTGGACAGAACAACTTCTGGAGGTTCGTCCGATTGTCTGTGTTATGATCTGGGCACAGCTGTGTTTGGCTGTAGGCAATGTAAGTGCCACGTGAGTCTATCTCTCTCTACGTGGCCCGGGAGCCAGCAATGGGGAGTCATGTAAGTACGCAGTGGCTGAAGAGGTGTGGTAGGATCCTTCCCCGCTCGAAACCGCCTTGTCTTACATGCCAGACGGGGCCGTAAGTGCTCCATAAACTTCCTGCTCCCGCAGATATTACTTAAGCTCCATACTGGAAACCGAGGCGATTTCTGTTTCCGTTGAGGCTTGTTCGTACCATGAAGGGATTCCCCAGATGAGCACACTGTTTTGAGCGACATTGTGAAAAATTTCCGTGCGATGAAGGCGGTCTGAGGTTTATAACGACAAGGCGGGGCATGATTAAAGAAAACTGCCTTCGCAGGTCCAAATGGCGCTGATCAGGACACTAAAACTTGGCTGGATAGCGGTCGCTGCGCGGTGGTATGTTGAATAAGCTGCGGGGAGATGGACTTCAACAACAATTGAGAGAGAACTTTGATGGTGAATGGATAAGGTAGGAGGAGGAGTGGTGGTTGAAGCACAGAAGGTGGGAATGGGGGTGCGGGGGGGCCGTTCATATGGGATCAACTACAAAACCGTTCCTCGCAGTTGCGCAAAACGACAAGGCTGCGCAAAACGACAAGGCTACGCAAAAGTTTGATTTGTTGGCCACGTGGTTACACGGAATGACGAGCTGTGCTGTGCCTCAGATCAGCCTCGCTTATTCCAAGACTTCTTATCCTCCTCTTATTGTCCAATCATGTTGTTGAAACATTCTCGTGTTCTCTGCCGGTCTCACCTACTAATCAGAACAGCTCAGGGGAGGACACACAACAGCAAAAGTGGCCTTCTTGTGCGCCCAACCTGGTTCAAAATAGAAGCGAGTTGGTGGCATCTTACTAAAATAGCATGGAAGGAAGGGATAAATAGTGCGATAGCAACAAACATCTTTGAGATACGTGCTTGCACCTTTCGTTCGGCCTGGAACCATCGCTTTTCCCGAATCGGACGCAATGTATCAAGCTGTCTTGGGACCGGTACGTTAGTCCCAATGTTGCACCTGAGAAGCAGGAAACAACAGCACATTGGGAAGCTGAAGACGAAAGCATATATAAGCTACAGTTTTGGTAAATCCGCTCCATCATGTCTTTGTCGATTAGAGAACAATTGAGCATACAAGAGCATAGAGAAATATCGCCTTTCTAGAACGGGTTATCATGCTACTATGGTTTTACATTTGAAAGCCTTCAAGTTTGCACCCGAGGCGCAGAACGCGTAGCAAGGGGCAGAGAGCGTATGGAAGTAAAACGCGCAGCAAGGGGCAGGCCGCGCATAACGAGTAGAACAAACAGGATATGCCGGTGAAGCAAGACCGACCAGTAAGGCTGATGAATCAATTATAGCAGAGCATGGTCTATCCGTGGGCAGATATCGCTGACTTGAGGTGGGGGATGCCCAACGAGTCGATGTAGTTCAACGAGGGACCGGTAAAGCCTCAACCAATAAACAAAGACATTTCCAGTAAGTGCCAAAGTTAACGCTATCCATTTTTCCAAGGTTCTCCGATGAAGGTCCCATCTCCTCTTAGTAGATAAGTCAACCAATCCCTTGTGAATCATCAATTCACCACGAGAGATTCTCTGTTGGGCCTTTTGCATGCTTCATCAATCCTTCATCGATCTAATTTCAAATTCTTGATCAGTTGAGAATGAAGCTTCTTCCGCTTCTTCTAAGCGTTTTCTTATTGATTGTGGGCATAACAATTTTCACGAGGAGAAACGCGCTATCCCTGTCAGTGACCCAAAACACCTCTTCATCTTTACTCCTTCTCTAATGATCGACACAGGTATTATTCAAAACCGCCGCCACCACCTCCAGAGCAGCCTTCTCCCGAAGAATTGTTGTGCAATCTATCCTCTCGAAACGGCTCCTTGTCGTCGCTCTCAGATATCCGCATCGGAAAATGCTCTGCTCTCTTTGGAAAAAGGAGGCCCATCTATGAACGAGCGGAGCGCACACACCTCATCCACAACAAAATACATGGCTTACGGCCTCTACTTCTGCGTGAGAGACTTGTTGACGACCTGTGGAACAAGCCCGCCTTCATTCTATCGGTCCTACTAGACGAGATGAGGAAGCCGAAAAAAGACAGGTTGCATTGGCTGCTCTGGGTCGATCGGGACACCATTGTCCTGAATCCCTGCGTTCCCGTGCAAGCCTTCCTTCCACCCGAGGAGGAGACCGATGTGCACATGATCGTCACCAAGGACTGGAACGGGCTGAACAATGGCGTTTTCTTGGTGCGCGTGAACCAGTGGAGCATTGAGCTCTTCAGTAATATTCTGGGTTTCCGCTACTATCGGCCAGGCGTTGAGCTTAGATTCACCGAGCAGAGTGCCATGGAAAAATTGCTCGACGAGGACAAGTTCAAGTCGAACACCGTCTATGTACCACAGCGGTGGTTCAATGCATACCAGGGCCACCAGGACGAGACACTACAGCCGCATCAGACGCGGCGTGGTGATTTCCTCGTGCACTTCGCGGGGGTTGGGGAGAGGAGCAAGCAAATGGAATACTGGCTGGACATTGCGGAGAGGCACGCGCCTGACTGGATGCTCGAGTTCTGGCGGACCGGCTATCCGGCTGAAATTGAGGAGTTCTGGACACGTTATGCTAATGAGGAGTAAGATACTAGAGCACGTTTACAGCAATGGTGAATATAAAAAACCGGGTGATTTTTCGAGCTCAGAAAAAATACAGCCAATAAGATGGCATTGGCAACGGAATATGCGGTATAAGAGCGTCTAAAATAGCGAGAGTCCGTCAAGGTACTCTTAAGTACTGTTCTGCTTGATGAATTCACTGTAGAATCATTCATAGCTCTGGTGTATTGCTGACATCCTGCGTGATTTTAAACCGTAGTACTATCGTCGGGTATCGGCTGTGTCGACCGGACTTGGATCCGGCTGAATACCAACGTGTGCGATGACCTTACTCTGTTCATTGACCATCTATGAGCAGAATTAAAGCTTTAAAAGTTCTGGTTATAATCAATATTGTTTTCATGTGCCACTCTGATTATTTTCCTTCATGAGCTGGTCTCACCAAAAATTGATGACATTTTCCTGTCAAGGCGCTTTTCTAAACATGGTATGGTTTTCGTAATCTCGACAGGAATAAGTGGGGTAAGAACTGTCAACTACCGGTATCCATCTCCTGAAAGGTTTTCGACATATCACACCATATGACCTTGGCCCCTGGTCACACGAAAGCGCAACTGCCTGCGAAGGCGGCCCGTCAGCGCCTTGCGGAGACAGCAGATGCCTGCAATACTTGCCGGTTTGTGCCAGGTTCAAAGGACGGTGGGAATGCAAGCTGATAGCCTCTGTAGCAACCGAAGCGTGAAATGCGATAAGAGGAAGCCCGAATGCCAGAAGTGAGTAGCTTCATGCGGTGCTAGTTGCAATCACTGTGCGATAAGCTCTTGAGATGATTTAACTAGGAAGCTACCAACAATAGATGCGTCACAAGCGGCCGCATGTGCCTCGGTTATGCCAACCCTCAAAAACACACGTCGAGAGAGGTCCTTGCCAGCGCTTCGGCATCTCGCCAAATCTTTAGTCTTCCAGCTAACGCCGATGAGCGTCGGGCACTGGATTTCTTCGTATCTTGTGCTGCCATACGTCTGTCTGGATGGTTGGAGGAAAGCTTTTGGAAGCGAACCGTGCTTCAGCTTAGCCAGAGGCAACCCGCAATCCGCCACGCCCTCATCGCAGTTAGCTCGGCCTACGAACAGGCCCAAGCAAATACAGACTCAAGTCAGCCAACGGACAGTGCCTCAATCCTCCGACACTACAACAAGTCCATTCATCATCTCTGCCAACAAAACTTAGGCACTCCGCAGTCTGTGTTGATCTACCTATCAACATGTCTGCTGTTCACATGCCTTGAATTCATTCGTGGAGACAGCAGAGCTGCCATGTCACACGTGGTATCTGGGCTGAATATCCTCCACTCGTTTGAAAACAACTTCGACCATACGCCAAACCACCTCCAACCAGATATACAAATCATTCACGACGATTTGGCACCAATCTTCTGTCGCCTGTCAATCTTCTCAAATATCATAGGGGAAGTGACTCCAACCATCCACTTGAAGAGCACCGACGTAGATGATTTCACCTCCTTTGACTCCCTTTCCGAAGCGCGAGACGGGCTTACTGATCTCATGAACGACGGGATCCGATTTATATGGTCAATAACGCCTATGAAGTACACTGGAATCATATCGACCGCCGAAATTATCCAACAAGTCCGGCTCGAGCTCCGGGCCGCCAAATGGTGGCAACGATTCTCGCTCACGCGCTCGAAATTACGCCACCAAGCCAGCTCCGATGCATCCCAATTCTCCAATCTCGAAGAAGGATTAGCCATCCTCGAAGCGCACTTCTACATGGTACAGAACACTATGGCAGTTCTGACGGCAAGCAACGAGTGCGCCTGGGATCCCCTTTTCCCAGAGTTTGACAAGATCGTCTCCCTCGCGGGCCATATCATCTCCAAACGCAATGAACGCTGCCGTGATCATCCCAACGAAGTATTCACGTTCGAGGCGGAACTTGTGAGCCCTCTGTATATCACCGCGCTCAAATGTCGTCACCCGCGTATCCGACGGCAAGCCATCGTGCTGATGGAGGAACTGTGCAGGCGAGAGGGGATGATTGACTCGAGACGAGCGGGTAGGGTGGCTCGTGCCATCATCAAGATCGAAGAAGCTGGGATGCGCGAGGAGGACGTCGTTCCGCCAACGGAACGGCGGATTCAATTCTTTTTCGAACCGGAGGTTCCATCCAATGTGCCAGAGCGCCCGCCAGCCTACTTCGGGTCTGCGGGGTCAGGACCGTATAGCATTGCCTATAAAAGTTGTGAAGGCATGTTTCTAAAGACTAATCTGGAGGAAACTGGCGCGGGTGAGGCTGTCGATGTACAAAGTCGTAGTGGAGTGCGGGATGATGAGTCGAACGGTTACAAACAGTTCAATATTGCGGCAACACCATACTCTCAACGGCTATAAGAGTATCCAGAATCTTAATATCAGATGGTGTAATTTCTAAATATAGTCGAGAAACAGTTGCAAGGCTAAGAATATTATGGATCCAGGTGTTCTAATTCATCAGCTGTTAGCATCAAAATGCCTCATGCAACACTCGCGCGATAACCCCGAATCTATTATCAATCATCTGTGCTAAGCCCGAAGCTTTATACTGTCAGATGCTTGAGAAGCTTACTGTGTCGTACAACAGAGCTAGATTGGTCCAAAATTCTCCGGCAATGACGTCAGCCTGGCCGTCTTTCTCCAGACCGTCATATTTGAAGATCGCTCTGCTACAGTAATCCAAATATGAATTTAAGGGCCCATATCTCGAGTTCTTATGACCAAGGCTGGTGGGCCTTGTCTGCCAAGGACAATTGGAGCATATCGGTGCACACGTAAAAGTCCGGCGAAATGCCCGAGAAGGTGCTGGGTACCCCCCCAGACTTTTACCGGGTTGCGAATATTGAACTTCGCGGGACGAGAAGCCAGATCTAGCCGAGTGGAGGAGTCACCCCATAAGTGGGGGCTGTAGCCGCACACTGGGGCCCCGCCTACCTTTGTGGAGCTGCGGCCCGCACCGCCGAGCCATCGTGTCTTGTCAATTCCACAAGACTGCAGGATAAGAGGATTCAGCGGACGAGGGCTGCGATCTAAAATGACCACGCAAGCAATTGGCATACTTGAAGGATTCTTTTTCGCAAGGATGATATAGAATTGCCACCCGTGTATGCAGGTTTTTCTTGTCTATACCATTACCTCCAGACACTTGGCAGACAAGAAGGGAAGATGTTCCGCGGACCCCACTACGCCGCTATATTGGGGATGGCGGACATACGTCCTACTCCTCCCGTTGAGATCCGGCGCTAAGGCAGGCTCCAGAGGTCCAGCCAAAGAATGGATTATCGCCCTATACGGTTTACAGTAATGAGAGTGAGGTCAGCGTTGGTTAGGTCTGTAGCTTACTGAAACAGATATGCAAGTAAGTGCATATGAGTGTCATCCCCTCGGTCACTAGCCCGCTCTATAGTACCCTTATAGGTTTAGTGTCTTTTCGGACAGAGTTTATAGGAAGGAATCTTCATTAGTCACCCATATCTAAATCAGTTGAAAGCTTATGACAAAATACCATCATACGATAGTAGATGTGCCGTCTGACGTATTTGTGCAAAGTGGGAACAGAGGATTTGGTTGTATATTTCGAGTATAAATCCGAAGTTTGCCCCGCACGCTTTCACTGCACGGCAAGCACACTTTCCCTTTCCAACGCTACGATTCCCAGCACGAGTCAGAAACACACATCCGCACGGAATGGCGTCTGTGATAGAGCTCGATGCACTAATCGTAGGTGCAGGGTTCGGCGGCGTGTGGCAGCTGTTCCGGTTGCGCGAGGAGGGCCACTCGGTGCGGCTGGTCGAGAGCGGAACCGACTTCGGCGGCGTTTGGCACTGGAACCGGTATCCGGGCGCTCGAGTCGACAGCAGCGTCCCACTCTACGAGTTCTCTCAGCCAGAGGAGCTGTGGAAGGGTTGGTCGTGGCACAATCGTTTCCCCGGCTGGCGCCAGCTGCAGGCCTACTTCGCCTACGTCGCCGACAAGCTAGACCTACGCCGCGACACGCAGTTCGAGACCACGGTAACGTCGGCGATGTTTGACGATGAAGAGAACCGATGGACGGTCAAGACGCAGAAGGAGGGCGAGGTGTTCAAGGTCAAGTTTCTCCTGCTGAACGTGGGCTTCGCCGCAAAGCGGTATATCCCCGACTTCAAGGGGCTGGACAGCTTCAAAGGCGTGTGGCTACACCCATCCTACTGGCCCAAGGAAGGCATCGACCTTGCCGGAAAGCGCGTCGCCATCATCGGCACGGGGGCGACGGGGGTGCAGCTGACGCAAGAGCTCAGCAAGACGGCCGGCCACCTCACTGTCTTCCAGCGCACGCCGAACCTCGCCCTCCCCATGGGCCAGAAGCACTTCCCGAGCCCCGAGGAGGGACAGGAGCTCCCCAAAAGCGACTATCCGGCCCTCTACGCCCAACGCACCCGCACCTTCACCGGCTTCGACTTCGACTTTCTGCCGCGCCTGACCTTCGACGACTGCGCCTCGGAGCGCCGCCGCACGTACGAGGACCTGTGGACCAAGGGCGACTTCCAGTACTGGATCGGGGCCTACCCGGACCTGCTGACCGACCCGGCCGCCAACCGCGAGGCCTACGCCTTCTGGCGTGACAAGACGCGCGCCCGCATCCAAGACCCGGCCGTGCGCGAGAAGCTGGCGCCCATGGTGCAGCCGCACGCCTTCGGCTGCAAGCGCATCTCGCTCGAGGACGGCTTCTTCGAGGTCTTCAACGACACGGACCGCGTGAGCCTCGTCGACCTCAACGACGCCCCTATTGAGGAGGTCACGCCCAATGGTATTCGCACTGCAGACGGCGAGGAGCGGCCCTTCGATTGCATCATCCTCGCCACCGGCTACGACGCCCTGTCCGGCGGCATCATGCAGATCGACATCCGCCGGACCGGCGCTGCGGGCCCCCAGGAGAGCGTCAAGGAGAAGTGGGAGCGCGACGGCGTGAGCACCTATCTCGGAATGTCCGCCGCGGGTTTCCCGAACATGTTCTTTACTTACGGCCCTCATGCTCCGACGGCATTCTGCAACGGCCCCACGTGCGCAGAGTTGCAGGGCAATTGGATCGCTGGCGTCATGCGCTATATGAGGGGCCGGGGCTTGGAGAGGATCGATCCGAAGCCCGAGAGCGAGAGTGAGTGGGTGCAGCTGGTCAATGACATTGCGTCAAAGACGCTGTTGCCGGAAACTAAGAGCGTAAGTGAAGCTTCCCGTAGCATTATTCGAGTCTTTGCTGACTTTGACTGAAGTGGTACATGGGTGATAATATTCCGGGGAAGAAGAGACAGCCATTGCTGTATCTTGGTGGCGTGCAGACGTACTACACGCGGCTGAGGGACTGTGCTGCAGCGGGATATTCTGGATTTGAGCTGAAGTGATGGGTTCGATGACGCAAACTTCTTGTTGTACCGCGGCTGCACCTCTTGTTGTATTAGACGACCCCGCTTCGGGTCACCGAACCTACATTCTTTAACAATGGAATGCATGTGAACCCAGTCAAAGCAGGAAAGGGGGCAGCGGACACGTACTCATAAGCCGAAGAGGCAATGCTTGGTTGAATAGAATATCCGTCTCGATTCCATAGTGCTGCAGCTTCACGCAGCACATATCGCTCTCTACTAACCAACATAACCGACCTCTTTCTACGGGGTATCAAACAACTACAGCATTGTAGGCAACCGTTCCACGACTTTCGTCTCGTGGCTCTCTTGACTCGTCAGATCTTGCTAATCTTCTCCTTTCTTCCAAACCCAAATCATTATTAACCTTTCCTCCTTGCAACTCCTCTTCGTCTAATAATTTTTAGGTTCCCTCGCAGATGCACATTGGCAGCATCTTTTCCATTATCCCCCCTCCAAACGGCAATTCTCCCTTCATGCGATCCGTGCGGGTGTTGGTACAGTAAAGCAGGACTGTTGTTACTGATTACCCCGCATTGGCAGCAGTACTTGAGCTCCTGTGTAGCTCTTCCAGCCTGGAACAGTCTTTCAATCGTCGTCGTCGTAGTCAGCGCCGACATCTGCCCAGCCATAGTTCCACCTCCTACCACCAGCCTCGCCACCGACCCTGAGGTCTCTGGCAACCTCACGGTTCTCACGCCAGCACCTCGCCGTGTAGTCATCGCCGATGGTGATAAGCTCGCCTTCACTCGTCCAAGTCAGGCCCGTAACCTCCTTCTGGTGACCCCGCACAAGCGGCGTACCACGATTATAGATGGGAATCGTGTCGTTCATACGACCGTGGAAGGAACACATGCTGCGACGAAGGATCGAGCGAGGTCCGGCAACCGTAGAGTCGGACGTGGATGGACGTGACGAAGATGGCGCAATGGTACGCTTGAGCATTGTCTCGTCAGTTGGGAACAAGATTGGGGAACCATCGCTCGAGCCCACGGCCAGCATTTCCTCCTTATCCCCCTTGGCTTTGCGGACTGAAGTCTTGACCCAGAAGCTGGTCGCATGGAGCCTGGGATGTCTGAAGCCATAGAGCGGTCCTAAACCTTCCTTGTCGGGGCTGGCAAACTTCCTCTTGTCACTGTTGGTGGCCAAGAGCTCAGGGGCGTGACCCAAGACCAAGTGACTCGTCGAATATGCGTAGATGGTGTTGTCTCTGCTTAGAGCATAGAGGCGACTACCATCACCGTTAAGTGAAAGTGAGTTGATCCCGAAGTGGCGATGTTTGCTGTGAGACTCTGGTTGACGGGTAGTAGCGATGGGAACTGCGCGACGGTTATACCTGCCGCGAATATCCCAGAGCTTCACCGCTGTAGAGGCTTCAGAGGCGGTAAGCAGGAGGTGTTCGCGGCCTGGTGAATTCAGGAAGGAAATAGCCGTAATGGATACATCGCCACGACGGCCAGGTACTTCACCCTTCGAGGGACCATCCCTGCTATGACATTAGCAACAAGGTAAGCGAAGCTGGAAATACTAGGCAGTTGCTATACCTGTGTGCTGCATTGGCATGCGATGCTACATTACCCACACTATGGCGCTCAGCGTGGGCTCCAGTGATTGAGTTCCAGGGGCCAATGTATAGGCAATTGCTCTCCTGGACGGTTGACTGTCCATCGAAACCAATGAGATTCCTAATAGCGCCGTGAGATCCATTGACCCTGAGATCCCAGATTTGCACACTGCCATCGCGGGCCGAACTGACGACAATATCATCGTTTCCGGGCTGAAATCGGACCTGTTTAACAGACGATTGGTGACCGGTGGAACCACCCAGGACAAAAATGCTTTGCTGAGTCTTGACATCGATGACGTGGCCAGTCTGGTCACCAGAGGCCGTGGCGAGTAAAAGGTCATCGGAGGAGAAAGCGAGATCCATAACAGCGTTGCTATGCGGCTTAAACTTGACGTAAGGGGTTTCGAAAGGCGGAGTGCTAGCTTTAGCCGACTCTAACAATACGATGGTTCCGTCTTCATCTCCAATGGCAACCAAGGAGTTAGCTGTGATGCACGTTAGCTTGACAACACCAACCAGTTACAGGGGGGCCACGTACTGTTACATGCAGCAGTACAGAACGGAATATCTGACGGGAAAGAATGAACATCATCCCTTCCAGTGTAAAAGTTGGCCGTCTGATCCCTCCAATCACCACAATGATCATAGATTTTTCCACGTCCTGTTCCACGCCGACCACCAAACGTCCGAGTAAGGAGTCGACCAGAGGTGTTGGAAATGGGAGCGCGACGAATTGGCTCGCAATAGACCTCCACCTCCTCTTCCTCTTCTTCCTCTTCTTCCTCTTCGTTCTCCTCAAGGATTGTCGTCTCAGCATCCGAAGCTACCTCGTCATCCTCGGCAATATCGAAATTGACAGTATGGGTGTAACTCCGGGCTTTCTTAGAGGGCGATGGTTGGATAGGGGAACTCTCAGGCGAAGGTAGGAGCTTCCTTTTCTTGGAGCCAAGCTTAGGAGTGACGAAGTTCTCGGAGTCAGCAACATTGGCGTCCGAAAAGACGACAGTGCGCCTGGGAGTGGCCTTCTTCCGGTTCACAGCATTGCGGGTGATGTCACGCAACTGACGGCCGGAGGCACCATGGCCAGTGCTGCTTCTGGTAGTCCTAGGAGTAAAGAATTTGTTGAAACGCTTGGGAGTAATAGGCGGAGGCTTCCTGATCTTGTTGCTGCTGCGGCCCCGGAGAGGTGAGGATGGCGGCGGAGGTGATGACGCTAACGATTGCGAAGACGGGGGGATCTGGTCGAACAGGTCGTCCTGGGACAGTGGGAGGCCGATGGGGTCCGCCATTGCTACTTAGATTAAGGAAATGCAAGGAGGAAATGTGCTCATGAGCAATGGCGGGTGGGAGTTGGGTTGGATGACGGAGGCAGGAAAAGAGAGATGATGTGCGGCCTGGGAGGCGGCTGGGCTCGTTCGGGTCCACAGTCGCGTCGCGCGTCCCGCGTTTTGCGTGCGTCCAAGCGCCACTTTACGCAGCGTGAAGGAAGCCGCGACCCGTTCCAATGACGAGCCGGCGGGCCGGACTCTGTGGGGGCGCAGCTAGCTGAGCCCAGCCCGCAAAACGCGCACGACAAGGAACGCTGGCCGAAGAGGGTAAGGGACAAGCGTATGCGCCGCGTCGCGAGAACGAAGCTGTCGCGTGTCCAGGATGTGGCGCCGGGTGCGTCGCGCCAAGCCGTTAAATTGAAGTGGCCAGTAGCATTTGATAAGATATGCACGCCGAGGACGGCCCGGCGGAGAATCGAGTCGCCGCCAAAATTTTGGCCGCAGCAAAAGTTCCCGCCATGCGCGCATCCAATCTGCACGCCGTTTGCTGAGCGGCAGTCGACCACTTTCTTCTTCTCTCCCTCAAAATGGCTCCCATAAAGCGCGGCGCCGACAGCGACCATGCTGGACATAAAAAAACAAAACATTCCGCCGACGAGCGCGCAGCGAAGCGCCAACGGAAGTCCGATGTCTCCCCGAACGACTCCAAGACGAAGCCTGCGGAGAAAGCTCTGCCCGTTGCCTCTGTGTTGAAGCAGGAGGAGCAGTCTTTCCCCCGTGGTGGCGCTAGCGTCCTTACGCCTCTGGAACACAAGCAGATTCAGAACGAAGCCGCCCGCGATGTCCTGTTCGAGCAGTCAAACAAGAAAGCTGCCAAGGGTGGAGACAGCGACAATGATGTGGATATGGAGGATGCCGAGGGACAGAAGGCGACAAAGAAGAAGAGGAAGTCCAAGGCTCGAAAGGGCGATGCTGCCGAGAAGGAGGAGGCTGGAATCAAAATTGAGGGCCTGAGCTACAAGCGTGTAGCACCCGGCTCAATGATTCTTGGACAGGTCACGCAAATTACCTCCCGCGATATCGCTCTCGCGCTTCCCAACAACCTGATTGGATTCGTTCCTTTGACCGCCGTTTCTGATCAATTCACGGAGAGAATTGAAGCCCTGCTGGATCAGGACGAGAAAGAGGATGCAGATGGTTCTTCGGACAATGATGATGACGTTGAGCTGAAGAATATTTTCAAACTCGGCCAGTACTTGCGCGCTGTCGTCACCTCCACCGGCGAAGATTCTGCCAAGGGCAGCCAGAAGAACAAGAAACGTATCGAGCTTTCGGTGAAACCCCAAGATGCGAACAACAGGATATCCAAGTCGGACCTCGTGCCGAACGCTATGGTGCAGGCCTCAGTTGTTAGCGTGGAAGATCATGGTTTGGTTATGGACCTGGGTCTGGCCGATGGTAGCATCAAGGGCTTCATGTCCTCCAAGGAGGTCGGCCATGGCATCGATCACACCAAGATTGAGAAGGGAACGGTTTTCCTTTGCATGGTCACTGGTGTGAGCTCTAATGGAAAGATCGCGAAGTTGTCGACAGACTTTCAAAAGGTCGGCAACGTCAAGAAGGCCAACCTCCTCACCGAAGCCCCTACTGTAGACATTTTCGCCCCAGGTACCGCGGTGGAAGTTCTCATTACGGAGGTCACTGCAAGCGGTTTGGCAGGAACCATCATGGGTCTGATCGATGCTACGGCTGATATCGTACATGTTGGTGCTGGCTCAACACAGCAAGACCTCACCACCAAGTACAAAATCGGCGAGAAGGTGAAGGCCAGAATCATCTGCACCTTCCCAGGAGAGGAGCATCGCAAATTGGGAGTTTCGCTTCTTGACCACGTTCTGTCGCTTTCGGAACGCCAATCTGCTGATTCCAAGGCCCCGCTTGCTGCTCTTCCCATTTCATCCATCGTGGAGGAGGCCAAGATTACCAAAATCGAGCCGATTCTGGGAGTGTTCTTAGACGTTGGTGTTAAGAGGGTCCCGGGTTTTGCTCATATCTCCAGGCTTTCTGACGACAAGATCGACACTTTGTCAGAAACTACTGGCGCTTACAAGCTCAACTCGACCCACCGCGCGCGTGTCGTGGGTTATAACCCTATCGACGGCCTCTACATCATTTCGCTCGAGAAGAAGATTCTCGATCAGCCTTTCCTTCGCGTTGAAGATGTCAAGGTGGGAGAGGTCGTCAAGGGAAAAGTCGAGAAGGTCACGATCACCTCCAGGGGCTCCGGCGTAGTCATCGTCAACCTTGCAGATGGAATCAGCGGCTTGGTTCCGGAGACCCACATTGCCGACGTCCACCTTCAACACCCAGAGAAGAAGTTCAGGGAAGGTGTGGCAGTCACCGCAAGGGTACTGTCGACCGACCCTGAAAGACGTCAGATTCGCCTTACGCTGAAGAAGACTCTTGTCAACTCCGATGCTCCCGTCTGGGCGGACTATTCCGACGTGCAGGTCGGTGAACAGGCGCCTGGTACCATCATCAAGATTCTCCCTGCTGGTGCGATTGTTCAGTTCTACGGCGAACTCAGAGGATTCCTCCCTGTCTCGGAGATGAGCGAGGCTTACATCAAGGATCCCGCTGAGCATTTCCGCGTCGGGCAAACCGTCACCGTCAATGTCCTTTCAATCAACGCAGAGGAAGACAAGATGACTCTCTCTTGCAGAGATCCTGCTTCTCGCACTGTGGCTCAGCAAGAAGGCTACGACTCTTTGTCGGCTGGAAGCATCGTCAAGGGCGTTGTTTCGGAGAAATCTGAGAAGAACGTTACGGTGGAGCTCGAAGGGACAACAATCAAGGGAACTCTCAAATTGGGCCACCTCACCGACGGTTCCGAGAAGAAGGAGGAATCCAAGATGAAGAGGATCAGGGTCGGACAGACTCTTGAGGATCTTGTTATTCTCACCAAGTCCGACAAGAGGCCCGTGGTTGCGCTCTCCAACAAGCCCAGCCTAGTCGCTGCTGCTAAGTCGGGAACTCTGCCCGCACAATTCGAGGACGTCAAGGAGGGCCAGACAGTCACCGGCTTTGTTCGTAACATTAACGAGCAGCGTGTCTTCGTTGAATTCGCCGATGGCTTGGTTGGTCTGCTACTAAAGTCTCAAATGAAGGAGGACATGCAAAAGACGGTTGGATACGGCCTTCAAAATGATTCATCGGTCACTGGTCGTGTTCTCAATGTCGATGAGAGGCAGCGCCGCTTCCTCATCACGATGAGGGACCCTCAGTCCTCTGAAAAGACCTCATCAAAGACTGCGAAGGGTCCAGTGACTGACGAGCCGCTGATCAACCCTATCGACGAAAATTGCAAGACCATCTCCGATCTTTCGTTTGGCAAGCTTACGACGGCACGCATCACTTCCGTCAAAGAGACTCAACTGAATGTCCAAATCGCTGACAACATCTTCGGACGTGTTGATGCGTCAGAGGCCTTCGACGACTGGGACCATATCAAGGACAGTAAGCACCCTCTTCGTCAGTTCAAGGCCAAGCAGAACATCCCCGTCAGAGTCATTGGAATCCACGACGCGAGAAACCACCGCTTCCTCCCGATCTCGCACCGTAGCAGCAAGGTTCCTGTGTTTGAGTTGACGGCTAAGGCTATCAAGCTGTCCAAGGAGTCAGAACTTCTCACCCTGGAGAAGCTGGCTATTGGCTCTTCGCACATTGCTTTTGTCAACAACATTGCTCAGAACTTCGTTTGGGTCAACATCACCCCGAACATCCGCGGTCGTATTGATTTCATGGATTTGGCGGATGATGTTTCTCTTCTCAACGACGTTTCGGCAAACTTCCCCGTTGGCTCCGCGATCAAGGTCCGCGTCAAGAATGTCGATGTTTCAACAAACCGTCTTGACCTTACCGCGACTTCGGACTCTGCGGTAAAGCCTGCTACATTCAAGGACCTCACTCCTGGCATGATCCTTCCAGGCCGTGTGACAAAGGTAACGGAGCGCAACATTATGGTCCAACTCAGCGAAACCGTTTCCGCACCAGTAACCCTCACGGAGTTCACCGACGACTATGCACAGGCCAACCCCACGATCTACAGCAAGAATGATGTCGTTCGTGTTTGCGTCCTCGATGTAGATGCACCAAACAAGAAGGTTCACATCACAATGAGACCGTCCAAGATCCTCAGCTCTTCGCTTCCAGTCAAGGACCCTCAGGTTGCCAACATCAGGCAGCTTAAGGTCAACGACGTGGTGCGTGGCTTTGTCAAGAATGTAGCTGAGAAGGGTCTGTTTGTTAGCCTTGGTCCCAGCGTCACCGCCTTCGTCCGGATTTCTGATCTCTCGGACTCATACATCAAGGACTGGAAGTCAGCATTCGAGGTTGATCAGCTCGTCAAGGGCAAGATCCTCCAGGTCGACCCGCAACTTAACCACGTGCAGATGTCGCTGAAGGCTAGCGTGCTTGACAAGGACTATGTCCCACCTCTCACTTTTGAGGACATGAAGGCCGGCATGGTCATCACCGGAAAAGTCCGCAAGGTTGAAGATTTCGGTGTCTTCATTGTCGTCGACAACTCAAAGAACGTCAGCGGTCTGTGCCATCGGAGTGAGATTGCCGACCAGGCAGTTGAAGATGTGCGGAAGCTCTACACGGAGGGTGACCTCGTCAAGGCCGTTGTTCTGAAGGTTGACAAGGAGAAGCGCAAAGTCAACTTTGGACTCAAGGCTTCGTACCTCAAGAACATGTCTTCTGACGATGAGGATAGTGATGAGGAGGGTGGTGTCGAGCTCGATATGGAAGACAGTGATGAGGACGAGGAGATGGATGATGCTGAGATCGACCTTTCCAACGTCAAGGACATCGAAAGCGATTCGGAGGAGGAGGAGGACGAGTCTTCAGACGATATGGATGTTGACTCGGCTCCGTCTAAGCCCGTGGACGGTCTCAGTACGTCTGGCTTCGACTGGACTGGTAACTCCCTTGCGAAGGAGGAGAAGACCCAGGCAGACGACTCTGATGACGATGCAACGACGAAGAAGAAAAAGAAGAGCAAGAAGCCGACCATCAAGGAAGACCGTACCGGCGACCTGGACGTTCACGGCCCGCAGTCCGTTGCCGATTTCGAACGTCTTCTGCTCGGAGACCCGAACAACAGCACCCTGTGGATGCAGTACATGGCCTTCCAGATCGGGCTCAACGAGGTCCAAAAGGCCCGCGAGATCGGAGAGCGCGCACTCAAGACCATCAACATCCGCGAGCAGGACGAGAAAGCGAACATCTGGACTGCTCTTCTCAACCTCGAGATCGAGCAGGGTAATGACGACGCCGTGGATGAGACCTTCAAGCGCGCATGCGAGTACTGCGATTCGGAAGAGATGCACAATAAGCTCATCACCATCTACACCAGCACCGGCCGCCACAGCGTAAGCTCCAAACACAACCCCTGAAGTTTTCAATTGCGACATTCATACAAAAAGCAGAATGCTAACATTTATCCCTCCTCACAGAAAGCCGACGATCTCTTCCAACGCATGACCAAGATCAAATCCATCACGCCCAACCCGTCCTTCTGGCTCAACTACGCCACCTTCCTGATGACGACCCAGGCGCAGCCGGACCGCGCCCGCGCGCTGCTCGCCCGCGCCACGCAGTCGGTGCCGCCGCACCACCACCGCCACCTGACGGCCAAGTTCGGCGCGCTCGAGTTCACGTCGCCGCACGGCGACGCCGAGCGCGGCCGCACCGTCTTCGAGGGCCTGCTCGCCACCTTCCCCAAGCGCTGGGACCTGTGGGACATGTTCGTCGACCTCGAGCGCAGCAAGGGCGAGAAGCAGAACGTCCGCGCCCTGTACGAGCGCATGGCCCAGGCCAAGATGAAGGCGCGCAGGGCTCGCTTCGTGTTCAAGCGCTGGGCCGAGTGGGAGGAGACGAACGGCGACAAGAAGAGCAAGGCGCGTGTCGAGGCGTTGGCGAAGGAGTACGCGGAAAGATTGAGGGAGGGTAAGGGCGACGAGGAGAGCGATGAGGAATAAGTTGGTGGGAAGCACCTTATTTGGTAGCGGATTTCCGGGAGGAGGGCTTGTAAAGACCCGTTTCCTTTTTGTATAAAGAACAGTAGTTGCGTACAAATGGCAGCCGTGTCTAGGAGACAAAAGTTAGTGATTTGGGCGTTCTGAGCGGACGGCAGGGATGTAATGCATGGCAGAGAGTGTAGGCAGCCCTTTGCTTTCACTTTGGAAGTATTATCGTTTCTGTATGAATTCGTGTTTTTTTTATATTTACGGCTCTTTCGTATTGAAACCTTTCTTCGTGTCTCTCACTCAAGCCATTGATTGATTCCGTCAGACCGAAAAATGCTACACAATCGTGTGCGTAAGTCCCCCCATGCTGGATATCATATGTCACTCGTAGAACCTCCGTAACCATGCGCCATAAATGTCAACCGTCGTTTTGCCAAACCCCAAAATGCACGTCGTATCATCCAGATAACACGCTGCAAGTAATGCGGCTTTCCCCGTGCTATGAGACATTCGAACTGAACAGTACTTACTCTGCTCGAGTGATGAACAAACAGAGCACAACACACTTAACTTTACTCCACCTTCATCTTCTCTAGAATCGCCCGCACGCCCTCAGCGCCCTCCTGGCCGCCCAGCTCGCCGGCGGCCGCCTCAACCTCTTCGACAAGCTGCAACGCTTTCTCGCGCAGCTCTCCGATGCAGCGGGCGCTGTACTCGAAGCTGCCCTTGCGCTCCATGTACGCGACGGCGTACTTCTTGACCTCCGGATCGGCCGTCTTCTGCTTGAGCACGTTGACGAGCACGAGGTTGGCCGGGTCGGCGCGGATTGCGTGGATGACGGGGAAGGAAAACTTGCCCTCGGTCAAGTCCTCGGCGAAACCCTTCTGTGCCGAGAGCCGCTCCGAGCGCAGATTCAGGTGGTCGTCGAGGATCTGGTAGAGGAGGCCGATAGTGTTGACGAGTGGGACGCAGTTTCTGGTTTAAGAGAGAGGTGGTGTCAGAAGCTTGGTTCTCAAGGCTCATTATAGCGAGGATTAGGAGGGAGAATGCGTACAGATCTCGAGCCGATTCAGCCTGCATCAGCTTGATTGCCAACCGGAAAAGACCGCCCGTCTTGTTTCCCACCATCTCCAGGTAGTCGGCCTCACTCGGGCAGGTCAGCGTGTCGCGCCAGAACAAGTCCATGCCCTGCCCTCGATGCAGGTTCAACAGCTCCTCGGTGAAGACGGCCATCACGGTCGGGTTTTGCAGCTGGGACAGTGCTTGGAGGGCGAGGAAGTAGACGTAGTTTGCGCTGTTGATAGTCTGAGCGGTGCCGAATATGCTGTTGGCAACAGGTACGCCGCGACGAAGCATCGAGCTGTCTTCCACATCGTCGACTCTGAAATTCCCCCAATTAGCATTTTGAAAGGCTGTCGGACTCAAGGCAGGCAAAAGTAGAGAATTGTGGCTCACAGTAACGATGCGGTGTGCAGCATTCCTACAACACTTGTGATTATCTCCAGCGACTTCTCCGGCACCTGCAGCCAGGCGTTGAAGGCAGCGATCATCTGGCTGCGAATGTCCTTGCCCGGGTTGCCATACAGGTACTCGTAGGGGCCCAGCAATATTTTCTCCTTCTCCTCAGACCATCCAGAGCCTTTTCCGTATATCAGCTCGTCGCTGATGTTCCTCAACGGGTCGGGCGGGGGCGGCGTCATGGGGACAGGGTATGTATGGGTTTGTTGGGAGGGCGACTGCGGGGGGGAGGGCGAGGAGGCGCGCATCGAGAGAAGCGAATTCTTCTTGGACGACGAAATCCAGTCGATCTCGGAGAGCGGGCGCAGGACGGGGCGCGGCGGAGAGGCGTGGGCGGCGAAGATGCCGTTCGAGGAGGTGCGCGGTGGAATGGCGTTGGGCGACTGGAAGCTCTGGGTCGCCATGGCGGAGGCGGATTGAGCAGCCGGAGGGCGGCGGCTGCCTGCTGACTGGGCCTGTCGGAAAGAAGCGCGGAGGCGTGTTTCCGAAGAAGGCGCTGTCTCGGGCTGGTCGTTTGGCGGACTGTGAGCGCAGGCGTCGCGGGGTTCCTTAGCCCGGCGGCGAGGCTGAAGTTAGAGCGGCGGGACAGAAGGCAAGCAAGCGTAAATCGTGGGCGCGTGAAGAGACTCTGGAGCTTAAACGAGCGGCCTTGGGCGGGGACAAGTAGAAATAGGAGGATACGGGAGCGCGTGGTGCTTCGACCTCGAACCCCCTCAGTCAGTTGAGCAGCGCGCGCGGCGCATGGATGACGCCGCTGTCACATGCGGCCACAGCCCGGCGCTGATCTGCGCTGCCCGACATCAACCCATCACCCCAGCCATCGTGACATGCTCGCGCCACAGACCAATCTAGGTTCCAGCACAAAGTCTCTTTTTCCTCTGGCTGCCGGTCAGTCGGTAGCACAGAGCGCCGGCAGGCTTCTCGCTCGAGTCCGTCGCGCGCTTGCAGACACACTCGTAACATTATTTGTCTTGCCGTGGTCGGCCAGGAGGCATCGTATACCGTCGGTAGTTCCGAAAAAAAGATGGCTGCCTGCTCAGCGTCCTCGGCTCTCGATTTCTAGCGTCAGGCTATGTTGATGGTTCCGTGGCTGCTCACCAGTAGTTTGCTTCCCCCGCTTTCTTGTGGTTCGTCGTCACTAGTCATCTCGAGTCGGGTTTGGCGCCCTTGGCAAGGCCACCTCAATAGCTACGTACGCTGCACCGCGCATTCCGGAAAGGCATCCAACTAGAGAACCGCAACGACTACCGAAAGGATAACCTTGTCGGCAGCTAAGTGCCGATAAAAACCAAACTCAGGCAGCAGAGTAGACCCTTAACCAGAGTAGCGGGATTCGTAAGTGGAATGTTACTGACACCGCAGCGAGTCATTGATGAAACTAGCCCTTCTCAAGCTGTCTCCCCTGAGAACTACTACCCCTTGATTTATAAATAGTTAAACTCAACATCTAGACCTTCGTAAATTTCACATCTCCTACTTACGTCCGGACATTTGCTTTAGGAGGCTATAGGAAGAGTGTAGCATCCTTGCTGCTCAATCTAGGAGTAGACAATGCCACATTTATATTGATGATTAGCATTGGCTTCCTAGCTAATAGGAAGATGATATAGCCAAACACCTAAAAGCTGATTGGTTATCGCTGTGCCAGTGCGCAACGGATCTCTTCCCTCGAAGAACAACAGCAAACTACCTAAGCAGGTAGAATTACGAAGAATGACACCGGTACAAGAGTTACAACTTCCTCGATAGGGACCCGCTTCGCTTGAAAGAAACCTATTTTCATGATATAGTCGTGTCGACTAGTCGCCCCTGGCTGTATCATAACATCATCACAATTCGTTCCACCTAGGCACTTATCCTCATCATTCCCTCCAACCACGCTACACCGGCCTGAACCCCATCGACAATAAACACCTTCCTACCTTCCTCCTCTCCCAACTCTTCCACGCACGCTTCCCTTACCATCTCATTCATCCCCGCCATCCCCGCACACCCCAAGCACACAGCGCCAACATCGCCCCTCCTGACCAACCTCTTCGTCGCCTCCATCATCCTCCTCTTCACCTCTCCCGCCTCCACCTCATGCAGCTCCGTCGCAGTCAACCCTGTCGTCTCCGTCCCAGCAAACCTCTTCCCCTTTCCTCCTTCCAGGCCCAAAAATCCTACGACCGCCTCCCCCAAGATTTCCTCCCACACCTTGCCCGTGCTGACGATGCCGAACTTCTGCTTTGGTGCGATGACCTGCAAGGCTGTGGCGACGCTGGCTTCGAAAATACCCGTGACAGGCTTGTTGATGCTTTTTTGCGCGAGCTCTGCTTTCAAAGCACCTACGAGCGGGTGGGGTGAGTAGCACGCGACGAGGAAGGCATCGTGCGAAGCCAACAGTGGCCGGAGTGCGGGAAGGCTGTGCGTCGTCGAGGCGGCGCCATCTTGCTCGTTGTTGATAGAGGGGGGCCCTGAGGGAGCGGTGAAGAAGGCATGGGTGGTAGACTATCTCGCGAGTGCAGGGATTTAGTGCGGGGTTAATTTTGTTTATCTTATTATTCTGTTTCTTGTGGACTATAGCTATAGCGGTAGGGTTGTTGTTATTGTAGAGAGAATTGCTCCAGGTGGAGGTGCTGTTTGGGAATTTCCGTTTTGGGCTGGATACGGTGGGCGGGGACGTACATCATGAAAGCCCAGAGCTTGGACGAGAGGCTCCAGACCCTGGGTCATGGAGGCGGTGGAATTAGGGTTGATGATCAGGATGGAACGCTTTGATGCCGTCATGGCTGGTGGCTGCTGAGTGCTGATGCTGCAAGTGATGGAAAGAAGTAATGCTGGCTGACCGCCAATCGGCAATTCTGGATAAGCAGCGGCGAAGGAGCGTCTTTGCAGGCAGTGAGTGATGTGCTTGCGTGCTGGTGCCTCCCCCGCAATTCACGCAGCGAAAATTAGACGATCCCTGCACCGTGTGGCGGTGCGATGATGTCATACCTTTCGTCCCGCTCTGACTGGCAGTAGCGCGTCTGGGCGCGCATCACCAATACTACCTGCTGAAAACCTGACCGGCCAGCCGTGCACAGCCTCCACCTAGCTATACGCAGATCGTGTTTCACCCATGTGAAATCGAGAGCCATATACAAGAGTTGTTTTCTCTTAAACGTCGATCATATTATCAACGTGAGTTAATTTCCCCGTTATCAGTTCATGCCGCCTTTGATCGGCAACTCTCAGGGCACGAAACGTCCCCGCGATATAATCCAGGCACAAAAGGTGAAGAGTATCATTCTCGTAAATAGCTAGCTAGGTGTGGGCGTTGCTCAGGAAGCTCTTGGCAACCCCACCTATTCTGCCTATCACCAAGCATTCGGCCTCCCCGTCTGCAGACTTCTTGTGTCCAAGCGTGGCGTGCGTAAAGGCATGAATATCGTCATCGAATGTTGAGTACGGATCGTGATCAGGTTATCTTCGGGCTTCGGCATTGAGAATGAAGCGGCGTGCATGAGCATTATTTGTGGGGTATCCAGTAGTTTGCCTGCTCTGCAGTTGGCGGTCAGCTTAGCTCAGACGAGGCCGCATAAACAGACATCTTTCCTACTGACCTTTCTCAACGCCATGGATTCGTCAGGCGCGCGGCCATTTGCTGCCATCAGCGGAAGCAGCTAAATTTGCCGAAGCTAATGCGGAAAGGTGCTCTGCGCACGCCGTGCTTGTCAACAATGATGCCGCCGCCTGCAGCTTGTTAGCCATCGTTGCAGCTTGAATCCCAAGAGCGCAAGCTTACCGCCGTGGCGTCCACCCCAGTGCTTCGTCCACATCAGACCCATTTTGTTTGGTTGAGAGCTGTTAAAGGTTTTGTTGGAGGCTTAAAGTCGATGGCTACGTTGAGGGAGTTCGCAGTTTTGATGATGACGAGCAGGTACCGGTGAAGCAGGGAACACGTCAGGCGGGTCCGGTGGTTTTAAATCTAGGGTGCCAAGGGCGCGGCAGCGCTTGCTGGAGGGCGCTTGCTGATCGTCATTGAAGTGTGGCTGAGCCCACGCGCGCCACAGCAACAGCGTGGAATGCCACGCTCATCGGGCATTTGGTTACTGGCTAAGATGGCAGGCGGACCTGTGTGCGAGTGCATGTGGTGGTGGCGGCGGCTGCAGTAGCTACGAATCGTGTGCTTCGTAATACGTACTGCCGTGTGGCTGGTGCGCTCAGCTCAAGAACAGCAGCTCCAATTGCGATGGTGCCCTTCTATGCCAGGTTTAAACTCTGACGTGGGCAGGGAAAAAAATGTCCGGAAGTGGATGTCAGTTTGGAAAACGGGCAGACACATCCGGACATTGAATCCAGCTGCCTTCAGATGGAGGGGAAGGGGCTGGGAGGACCAAGTTCTTTGGTCCCACTGGGCTGCAACTCGTCCGGATGAGCGCTTCGGGTGCCGCCGTTCAAGCGCTTCTGCTGCGACGGCGTCGTAGATTGCACCCCCGTCAATCGCTGCCGTCTTCCAGCCGGAGGCGCTCCGTCGGCAGGCGCCCACACCCGCGTTCGGAGCTCCGCTGCAAGGATCAAGCGTCTTGGGCGGTCGAGACTCACCATCAACGCGCTAGGCGATCCATGAGATTAATATAATGCAATGAGGCCCTGTCTCTCGTGACGAAGCAGGCAATCCCCGCTGAGCGACTGCTTAATCAATAGCCTGTCATGCAAGTACCTTCTCGTACGTAGCGCAACGTCCGAACGCGAAACGAGTTTCTGAAGCATCTTGGCGTGGCCATATTATGACTTGCAGAAACATCCAGCCCTTCCTGTCCATATTGCTGCCCGTCAGTACCTGCTGATCTTCGACTTTTGGCCGTGCGAGTACGCGTCCCAATGCTTGGTCGCGCAATTGGTGCGATATTCGGCCGGAGATTGCTTTGCGGGAAGACTGTGCCACTAACAGCTTAAACGACCACCATACGATCCTACCATGTGGGTTGATCCGCGAAAGCCACACGCCAGGGTGCTTAGATCGCGCTTGTTCCAGGCACCGCACTGCTAGTCGACCGTGCGGTATCAAAACATCACGAGGCCGATTGCAGTTTTCGGGCTAGTGCCAATGGCCTGAAGAGTCGGCACGCCTGCTGCTGCATTGTACAGACAGGCTGCAGTCAGACACGCACTCTCATACTCACTGGTACAATAAGCACCGTGTTGGCTGAAACCTTGCTGCACTTCTGAGAGGAGACTGCTATAAATTCATGCCGTGGTGACCAATCTGCCCGACGCAGGCGTATCCAGATATAGACCATAACGCCCCCAACAGTGTTTTAATTTTGTTCCTTTTCGTCCGATGATATGCTACAGAAGCCGCGGCGGAGCGGCGTAACGCACGACGCGTCTACCTGCCGGGGAGGGCGCCGGTCTGAGCCATGGCGGCATTCTGCTCCTGGAAGCGGTTGCCGAGCCGCTCGGAGCCCTTGAGGATCTTGTCGACGCACCTCATCACGCAGCCCTCCTCGCGCGAGCCGAGCGACTTGGTGGAGAAGTCGTTGATGCAGTCGTCGAAGCAGCGCTGGACCAGGTTGGAGTACATCTGCGGCGCCAATTAGCAGGCAGGCCGGGGGGAACAGGCCATCGCGCAGCGCACCGTCATGAACTCCTTCATCTGCTTGCGCTCCATGCGGCTCTGCAGCTCGCGTTGCTCGGCACCCGTGAGTCTGCGGCGCCGGCGTGTTAGCGGAGGGCGTCGGCTGGGCTGGGGTGCACGGCTGGGGCTCACCCGTCCATTGTTGCAGAAGCGTGCTTGCGCGAAACGATCAGCTGTCAAGGATGTTGCGGTGCGCACGTAGGTGCTGATGGGTGTTCGCGAGGGGTGGTTGGGAGGGGAGGGAAGGGCGTCTACAATCGATGGTCACTGTGAACTGAACTGAACTTTTCGCCCGCCGCCCGCGGGCCTGACGTAGCTCAAACGCCGCTTCGCTCGGCACAGCCGTAAACCGCCTGAGGAGACGCACTGCGCTCCTTTGGACAACGCGACTGGACAACGCGACAGACCGTGCTCCGGCGCTAATCGCAGGGTCTGGGGCTGTAGAGCTGGCGCGCTCTTAGGCTTAGCCCACGAGGCACGGGGGGGACCGTCGAACTGGCTGCATCGGCACGTTACGTTCACCACGCTCCCAAATAGCAGGCCAGGTCCCCAAATCCTCCATATTTTAGCCGCTTGCCCAAGCTCCCCTGGACAACAACGCTCGCCGCCGTGCACTTGCTCTCGCCACAGCCAGCCCACCGCGTGCCTCGCCCTGCTGCAACGTCTCTCGTATTATTAGCCTGGGCAGCCGTAGCCTGGGCAGCCGACGGGAAACCTAGGGGCTTTCCTGATCGGGAGAGACGCATCCTGCCTCTTCTCGCACGCCCTGCGACGAGCCAGCAGCATATATCATCGCATTACATCACCCGCACCCGCGAAAACTCGCGTTTCCTCACGTTTCACGACCTCCGACAGCAACGGCCGTCCTGCAGCCGCCGCCTCGCACCCAGGCTTCTGCCCTCCCAGCCAGCGCGCTGCACCTGCGCGCCGTCCAAGCCCCAGAGCCCGGCCACAGCCCGCCGCGCCCAGGTGACGCCGCCCGCCTGCACGAGCGGCCGCATTGTCGAGCGGCGACACGTCCTCGCTTCGCCCTCGCTATTTTAGGATACGCCCTGCCGGTACCCTCGCGAGCCTCCGCCTGCCGCCATTGCGACAACACCAGCACTCTCCATCCCCAAGAGCGAGAGGCGACCCGCCCTCCTCGCAGCAGCCCGCCAACATGCCGCACCAAGCCCAGCCGAGTGGCTCGGGCGCCCGCCAATGGGACCAGCCACAGGCCGTGGGCAACCAGGCCGCCGACGTGCCCTCGAAGCGCGACCTGACCTCGTGGTGGAGACAATTCAAGCGCGGGAATGCGAAGAAAGACGAGGACAAGGGTGGGTTCCTCCACCTCTGGAGGCGCATGCGGACGACCTTCGTCAGGCTTCGCATTCGCGCCGCGGCCGCCGTCAGTCGGCAAGTCGGCCGCCTGGCGAGCGCCGTCCTCCGGCCCCTCCAGATTGCTTTGCGCGCTGCCACTTTGTGTCGTGAGCTGATCGTTTTTTACTACGCAGAGCCAGAGAAGCCCCGCGGCATCTTTGGGGTGCCTCTCCAAGACAGCATCAAGTACGCCAACGTCGCAATCTCGCTGTTCAACGAGGAAGGCGAGAGCTACATCTATGGTTACGTGCCCATTGTCGTCGCTAAATGCGGGGTTTTTCTCAAGGAGAAAGGTGAGTCTCAGGCCTCCCCACTCGCTCGCCGTCTGCTGACACGCCGGTGCGCTCAGCCGTCGATGTCGAAGGTATCTTCCGTCTGAGCGGATCCGAGAAACGCATCAAAGAACTTCGCGAAGCGTTCAACTCTCCTGATCGCTACGGAAAGGGCCTGGACTGGACTGGATACACTGTGCATGACGCTGCAAACATTCTCCGCCGATACTTCAACCAACTGCCTGAGCCCATCATTCCCCTCGAGTTCTATGAGTCGTTCAGAGATCCGCTCCGCAACCACCAAGCTCAAGCTGTGGGCCCAATGGACGGTCAGAAAGAAAGCATTGGAGAGTTCGACATGGACAACGCGATCCGAGTCTATCAGAGACTCATCACGGAGTTGCCTCCGCTCAACCGCCAACTTCTCTTGTACATTCTGGACCTTCTCGCCGTCTTTGCTTCCAAGTCCGACCTAAACAAGATGACCACAGCGAACCTTGCCGCCATCTTCCAGCCTGGAATCCTGTCCCACCCCACTCACGACATGGCCCCGCCGGAATATCGTCTCAGCCAAGACGTGCTCATTTTCCTCATTGAAAACCAGGACAACTTCCTCATTGGCATGCAGGGCACCGAGGCCGATCCTAAGACGGTGGAGGAGGTGGAAAGTGGGCCCTCGACCCCATCGGGCAAAGCCCCGACGACGCCGACCCGCTCCAAGACCACCATAGGCAGATCCTCATCGAATGCTAGTGCCGGCGCTGAAAGTGTCCGCAAGCAAGGAATGATCAGGAGGAATGTCTCTGTGTCGTCCAGGAAATCCAAGACTTCTGGCACAATAGCTACTCCGAGCCCGGTCAACACGCAATTTTCAAGCGGCGTCCACAGGAGCAATACGGTGCCGTCCAAGAAATCTCCGGCAGTTGCGGGAAAGCGATTCTCCCGAGAACACAACGAGCAAAGTCCCGGTGCTCCTCCAACCCCAAGGTCGCCCGCAGTCGCCTCGATTGCTATTGCTGAGCCTGCCAGGCCGGTGGACGCAGTCAGCCCCCCTACCCGGCCCACTCACATGATTACCGCACCTTCCAGTGAAGATACTACCCCGTTGGCCCCCCCAGCAAACATATCGTCTTCTTCTGGGCTTCTGCCCCACAGCCAAACCCCGCAGAAGCCGAGAGCTGAGAGCTCGGATCGGGAGAATTCAGGATTTCGTTCCTTTTCAAGCATGTTCCAATCATCCCCCCATTCGGATAACGAGTCCAAGGAAAAGCGCAGGCCCAACAAGCTGCAGAAAAAACGTGCTCCGAGCACCAACCCAAGCGCAGCAAGCTCCACCAATTCTCTCCATGGATCTCACGTTGGGGGACCACCATCACCACTTCCAGGGGGAGTTGCGGCAGGTACGCCACTCAAAGACCAAGGACCTCATATTGCACCGATAGCTGAGAACTCACCCCTAAAGGCAACGGCGAGCGCTAACCCGCTCGAACCCAGCATGTCACCCAGCGCATCCATGCGCTCGCATTCAACCGTCTCCGGCGGGTACTCGGAAGCTGAGCATGGAGACGATTCCACAGCGGCTGAGAACGCTGAGAAGGAAAGGAAGCGTGGCTGGCGCATATCTCACAGGAAAGAAGGCTCCAAGCCCTTGAACGAAAACAATCTCGGTTCTGTCTCAGGAGCCGAACAAAGCATGAGCTCGGTCAGTTCGAAGGGCGGCCGCAAAAGCCTGAGTCTTGATCCGACCGAAGCCTCAAGCTCGACTGCCGCTTGGAACGATAACAACAGAGAAGGAGACAAGAAGAACCCTTTCGACTGGTTCCGTGGAAAGATTGCTGAGCGGAAGGAGCGAGAAGAAGCCAAGCAGCGTGCAAAGAGTCCACCCAACAACCGCATTGACCCGAGCTCGCCAAGCTCTGAACGGTCCGGGCACCGATCAACATCCAGCTTGGCTGCCTTGACTCAGCATCGCAGAGGTCGTTCGGTAGAACAATTGCCGCGGCCCATGGAGTTTTCGCCGCCGACTGTGCTCGAGGCGAAGGAGGAAGCGAAGGTGGCGGGGCTCACCCCTCCCAAGACCGAGTCGGAGGAGGCTACTCCGACGCAAACGCCGGGTAGTGCGAGCACGGCTCCTTCCGCTTCTCCATTAGCGACTGTGAACTCGGCGACTCCCGCTGTGGCTGCTCCCGAGGTTCGTCCCACAGAGGGACCAGTGTTTGCTTCGGCAACGCAAGGCGCACCCGCTCAGACGGCACCTACCCAAACGGCATCTACTCCGACGGCACCCGAGGGAGGGTCTACGGTCTCGCGTCCTCAGTCACCGAGGCAGCAGCAGACAGTCCGGTCCATGCTGGACGTCTAGTCTTCAGGGCGATGAATCTCCTGTGAATATGGCTCGCGCTGTCAATTCCGGTTTGGCGAGCGCTTGAACCGGTGTGGGAGTTGGATTTCCGTTGCATCCTCTCCGGTTCAGAAGGTTGCTTTTGTTTTCCTTTTCCCTGTGTCCCGCGGAGTCGCGTTATCACATTTCCTTTTTCGTGGCGGAGTCGTTCTGCATGATGATTAAAGGGAAGAGATGAGCGCGGCGTCTTGGATGCTTTTTTTCCTTGAGCGTGAACTGGGTGAGGTGCTGATGACGATCAGGTCTGAAGAAGCGAGCATAGGGTTGAGCATTGAATCATTGGTAACAGGGGGGATAGATAGGAGGGAAGTGGAGCGTTGATCGACGGGCGGAGAGGTGGTAATATAGGAGGTAGTTTGCTAGGATGATCGCCACGAATGTCTTGGCATCTCGCTACCCTTTTCTTTGTTTCCTGATTCTCATTGAGTCGTGAACGAAGACGGTGGTGGACGTGGCAGGGTTGTGCGACGCAAATTGGGCGAGAGAAACTTCGTTTCGGAGGAACGGGAAAGCGCTGATGTAGGCGCGGAAGAGGGGCAGACAGGCAGGGAGGAGGGGAATGGCCGGGTGGTGCGTTGGCTTAAAGGAGGGGCTGGGCTTCGGGGATGCCGTGTGGAGTGGGTAGGGAGTGAGGTAGGTACCTACCGGCCTTGTCCCTTGCTTCGCTCGAGCGTCAGTCTACCTTTTTGGTTGATGCCTCGAGGCCTCTTCACTTGTATGTTCTTATCAATTTGTTTGGCATAGATGAATGATTGACGAAAGAGCAAAGTTCCTTCATTTTCTTCTGATTTCCTTTCCTCACCCACATTCCCGCTTGGGGCTTATTCCCTCAACACATATGAAAAATTTTCATGTACTTTTCTGTACCGTCCAAATTTTTGTTCTTTCTCATTCCAGCTCGCCAATAGAAGGATAGTGCAGGTGGGGTGCGTGTGACATTGTCCCGTCATACGAAACGCTAAATGGGGGAGGCAAAAAAGAAAAGAAAAAACCACCAACCAGTCTTCGTTCTCACAGCTCTTCCCGTAGAAAGAGAGAAGGAGGCAAAAAAAAAAAAGGAGGCCATGTAATACGTGGATGGTGGCACCCGCTAGAATAGGGTTCGGAGGGAGGAAGTCCGGGTTCCCACGCAAGCAAGCTCCCACCTTTCCTGCCACCACTATCTGTAGCATGTGATAAAGATCGACCTTGTCGTCAAGTGTAGTACAACATGCATTGTAAGATATGCTTTTTGTTTTCCAAATCTTCTTCGGCGGTGGCGAAGGTGGATGCTTTCTCACGTTTCCTCTTATCTTCGAAGGAATCCCAGAAACGTCACCGCCGGCAGCGGGATACGGGTACGGGGGTGAGAGTGGGGAGTAAGAGAGGGGAAGGCGGAAGAACGCCTCGAAAGGCCGTCGTCCGCCATAAGGCGGTTTGGCTCTCCACACAAACGCGCAGAAAGAAGTAGGATTACTTTTAAGCTCGAGGCCGCGGTAAGCCATTGGGCGGCAGTTGTAAGCATGGTTTTCGAGACACGCGGTCCTCTTGCTCCCTTCTACACGGTCGGCCCCGGCGATGGCGGTGTGTCTGCAAAGTCGTGTATGGGGGTGATGACGATTGGGTGGGGATGAGGCGGAAGAGCAGGGAGAGGCTTAGCACGTGGATACGGGCTTCTAGAGCGTAGGATACGAAGATAGGATCTCGATGATCATAGCTTCGTTTTTGGTCATCGTTCGGAAGGAGGGGGGAAACGAAGAACAGTGGAGCACTGGCTGCTCGGGCTACAGAGTGTTTTTTTTTTCTTGCAGGACCACATTGTTATGCGCATTAGCTATGTACTGGTCAGCCGCATGAGTCGTGCAGCCTACTGCTCTGGTCTTCGCTTATTTGAGGAACACGAAGGGGAGAGATATTGCGCACAAAGATGGCGAAATTTGGAGGAGAGGCTGCCCAGAGACGAGGCTCAGGTCTCGGAAGTCAGCGCGCGTGGCGAGCAGCCATGAGGATGGATGCACGCAGCCAGCCAGTCAGACAGCCAGCCGCGCCACGGCCGCGTCGACAGACGAGACGACCACGCAGTGATCAGCGGGGCGCCGGCCAGGCCCACATGCAAGCCTCGGACGATCGGCAGCGAACCAGCGCTACCTCACGCCCGCCTGCTGCGGTTCACTTCCAGGGCTGTCGGCAGCAGCTAAGAATAGCACTCCACACACAACCACTGTTACGAGCCATGTCTTCTGATACTGGCCGCAGGCTTGCCTACTGGCTGAGTACAGTCGGCAGCCAGGTTGGCTGTCGCACCGGAGCTGCTTGACGCGCCTCGGCCGCGCACGAGCTCGCTCGACTCGCCAACAGCTCCATTCCATTCGCTACCGTTCTCCTTACCTTGCTCGCGCATCAAGCTATCTGAGACACGGCCTCTTTTCTGCTCCTGCACAATACATTGCTGCCGAAATCCAGGGCCCGCTCCATTGGGAGCCTGACGGCTGTATTTATCGTCAAGCGCGGAGCCCGTGTGTCGGGCTCTGGGAGGGAGTGGGGGGCGCTGGTGCGGCGGTGCGTTGGGTAGGCCGGGAGCACGGCAGCGGGCGGGTGTGACGCTACGCTGCTGTAAGCTGCGCCAGCCCGTCTGAGACGCAGCGCATGCGCTGGATGCCAGGGCTGAAAGCGGGCGCATAAAAAGAAAAAAACACCTCGTTGAAGAAGACGGCAGGCTCTGTTGAGCAATGCTGCGGGGTCGGGGCACGTCATCCAGACGAATTGGCGGGGGAATGTGACGAAAGGAATCGATAACAATCGTATTTTAAGGGGACGAAGTCGGGCCTTGTCGCTGGCGTGAGGTGAGCCGCAGCCGTATGGTGGGCAGGTTTCAACGCACGGGGGTCCCATTGTAAGTGGCTTCGATGGTGCGCGGAACGGTGCTGAGCAGGGGCCAGAGCGAACGGCGCCGCGCTGTCCACGCCAGTGACAGCTGCTGGATCCTGCCCGTATCGAGCATCGCCGCGAAAAGCACATATCCTCCTGTTGTTCCCTCTCCCGCCCGCTTCTCAGTCTCTCCGCCCACGCTCGCTCTGCCCTGCAATATCGCTCTCGCTACACAACGCCAACCGAGGCAACCCGCTGCCTTCTGCCTGATCGGGCCTGCTGTAAGCCCACCACCTGCCGTCTGCGATCACCCTCCCATGCCTGACTCTCGCGCCATGTAGACATTAGCCGCACCATCGCATATCAATCACACCTGTCCCGCCCTGTGAGCCGCGTGTGCCACTCTTTCTCCCTCGTCCGCCATGCCGTCTCTCCGGTCCTTCGTGCTGCTTGCGCTGCCGCTCGCCAATGCCGTCGTGCAGGCGCAGCCAACCGGGGACTCCCCTGCTCTTATCGAAGAGCTGCTCGACGTCCTCCCTGCCGACCGCATCCCGGACGCGCTCCGTAGCCACGAGCGCCCCGCCTTCCAGGATGCCAAGTACGAGGATGACTGGACCCAAGTCGCGGCCCTGTACGAGGCCGATGCCGCCCAGGTCGAGCAATCGCTCGAAGCCGCCGCCGAGCAGCACGAGCTGAAGAAAAGACAAGACGAGAACGCGACGACCAGCGCTGCCGCCAGCGTTGCGTCCAGCGCCCCCGCAACTTCGGCTTCTGCCGCGACTTCCGCGTCTGCAGAGAGTTCTGCCCCCGCAGAGAGTTCTGCAGTTCCTACCACGGCCGCGCCAACCAGCTCTGCGGTCGTCGAGAGTACGTCCGCACCGTCGAGCACGGCGCCGGAGACGACGACGTCTGCTGTTGAGACCTCTGCAAGTACGTCCAATTCTTCCCCGTCGTCCGCTGCCACCTCCTCCGCCCCCTCCACAACCGCCGAGCCGTCCACGGTTGAGTCTTCCCCGACTTCATCTGCACCCGTGACCAGCACGAGTGCGACGACGTCGGAGGCGTCTACCTCAGGTGCGTCCACGTCCAGCACAGCTGCTGAATCCTCCCCCGAGCCGTCTTCGTCCGGCAGTGCCGCGACGACCGCCACTTCGGATGCCTCGAGCACTTCTCAGTCTGCCTCGAGCACATCCGAATCTGGGGCTCAATCCTCCACCCAATCTTCTTCGCGCAGCGGCTCATCCGTGTCTTCTCCAGCTACTTCTGCTACTTCTTCTGCGCCTTCCACTACTACTGAGACCGAGACTTCTTCTACGATTGTGGAATCAAGCACTAACCGGGAAACCTCTTCATCTACAGCTGCACCTAGCACTGTCGAGTCTACTGTGATTTCCACAACCACTCAGGAGCCCACCACTACCGAGGCCACAACCACTGCCGAGACAACGAAGTCCTCCACCGAGGCCGTTGTCGTGCCCGTCGAGGTCACCACCACTAACACTGCGGGCGAAACTGTCACCCAAACTTCCTCCGCCGTCGTTGGCGCCACCGCCAAGGTGACGACTACCAACAGCGAGGGCCGCACCACCACCGCCGCTGCCATCATCGTCGAGACGACCGATGCGGCTGGCAACACCGTCACTTCAACCTCGGCTGCCAGCGCTTGGAAGCCGACGAGCTATTCCTCCGGCCAAGTCATTACCCGCACCAATTCGGCCGGTTCCACCTTCCACACGACCTACACGGGCGGCTCCGTTGAACAGCCCGTCAGCTCGCTTGTCCTGTCCACGACCACGCTGCCCGACGGCCAACGTAAGACGATTACCAGCTATGCCACCGTCAATGCCGCAGCTGCTACCGCCGGCTCGAGCGCTTCCGGAACCGCCGGCGAGCCCAGTCTGCAGAGTGGTGCTGCTCAGCGTTTCGCCGGTATGGAAGCTGCTGCGTTCGCTGGTGTCGCGGGTCTGGCTTGGCTGCTGTAAACGAAGAGCATGTTTTTCCCCGTTCGACGACCTTACGGCCTTGTACCTCTACAAATCTGTTTTGACCGATTGAACATTCTGATCTTTAATCATTCGCGAGCACTCCTCTCCGTCCTGAGAGGGTGTGATGTCGTTCCTTCTTATGCATAGCAAGGCGGGGTTCCGGCGCAATCTGGATTTTCTGCATCGTTTCCACACTCCTTGGGTTGGGAAATAATGGCAACTGCATTTTACAAGCGAGGAAACAAGGGAAAACGGTAATGGCAGAGGCTTCATTCCTCTGATGGGTTGTTTTTCTAAAAGTTCTGCTTTCTGAACTACACACGCACACATGCACCTGCTGCATCTACATCACGACGATTTACGAGAAAAATTAGACTTTTCCTTTTTTTTCTTCGTGTCAGCGAAGAAGAGGAAGAGATCTGGTTTTGAGACACACGGACGCCGGTATCTTTGACGTCATGACGATCCTTACTAATAATCGACTTTGAGGAAATGGAGGGTGTCAGGCAGATAATGTTATTGATATAGTGGCGTACAACCAGGAGAGCATGAAAAAAATAGAAATTGTTATGTGCCTACTTTTGAGCTTGTGGTGATCGCCGGACTTTCTTGCAGTGATAGGCCCTTGATATGAACATGTTTCCTTCGGCATCGGCGTGTCTCAAGTAAGTCCGTTCTGTCTGCGCAAGAATGCGGACTGTCCGGGCTATGGCAAGGACTTAGTTCTTTATCCTCCTGTGGCATCTGTCCGTGTTTCGAACATTGCATCCAAGAAAGAAAGTAGCATCATAGCCTTCATTCCAGCTCTCTATTGTAGACACTGCTTTAAATGGGAAGCAGATGGGTAAATTTGGAAACAACCAGCCAACCAGTCACATAACTCAGTCGAGCGACAATATCTTTAAAGACCAAATCGAAGAACATCATTTCTCGTAAACCTGCCATGCCATTTTGCTCTCTGCCTGTAGTGAGCCCGATACGTGTACAAAGCACAAACAAGATACCCCCGCCGTGCTTTTGTTATGCCTTCGAGAAAGCGCTCAAATTCATGAGGAAAAGGAGCAAAGGGAAGGAAACAATAAGAAGATACATGATCGTCGTTCAAACAAATCCCTTCGTCGCTGCTGACCTCCCGTGTCACATCCCCGCCCTCATCTTCCCTGGGTAACCTTTCTGCTGTTCTCTCTCCACATCCTCCACTCGACTCTGGTTCGTCTTGTCACGAGTACCTGCGGAACAAACGTAAAAACGTTCTCCTCTACGAAAGCACTTCGTAGTGAACAATTAACTCCCCATTTACAACAAAACCCGGCAATGCTCATTGCTCTACGATCTTCACGTATGCTGCCAGCTCCGGAAACGCGGCCCTGAACTGGGGACCAAGGCTCCAGTTGTCGATGTTGCGCAGGTGCGCCTCGAAGGCTGGGTTGATGACCCACTGGTCCTCATCCTCCTCGGCGGCGGCAGCGGTGCCGTTTCCGTCAGCGTTGCTGCCATTGCTGCTGCCGGCGCTGCCCTCACCTTCCGCCACCTTGGGGGAACCTTCGGGGGTGGAGGAGGACGAGGTAGGAGCGGCGGGTGCGGGGGATGCTTCGGTAGCGGGGTCGACAGGGATTCCGCTTGAGGTGGTGTTGATTCCGCTTGCCGCGGCAGCAGACGAGGCGTGAAGGAGACAGTCACGGGGATTGTGGGGCCAGTTGAGCGAGAGGGAGGTGGTGTAGGGGATGAAGAAGTTGTCGAAGGGTTGTTGCGGCTGATCTGTTATGATGCGGTCACGGAGGCGAGGCCTGGAGGGGATAATGTTAGTAACCATGCAGGTCAGAAGTGGATAAGGGTGATGCTATTAGGGGCCTGCCAAAGGGCAGGGAGAAGATTGATTGCAGGCTGTAAAATGTGTCACATGGACAAAGGGGAATCAAAGACGAAGCTGAAGGGTTTAAGAATGTACTCACCAAGGTATATAGTCATTCCATACAGGGTGTGGGGCGAAAAGCTGACTTGGACGTGGGGTCATCCAGTCCGGCAGGCGCTCGTAATTTTCTTGGGTGGGTTCGATCTGCCACCGCATCAACAGAAACATGATGTACAGCACCGCGACCCGCTCCGGCAAGCCTGAGATGTCGGGGAAGGTGCTTAGAATGTCGGTGAAGACTTTGGACAGAGGATGCGACTGATTTTGCTTCTCCGGATTTAGAAGGTAGGAAAAGTCAGGATATGCTGGTCCGACAAGGCTTTTGATTGGAGCACCTTCAGCCGCCTGGGTATGTCTCTCAGCCAGGAAGTCAAGCAAGAGACTATCCAGAGGACATGTTGCGTCCAGACTGCGGGGCAAAGTGTTCCAGGCCTCCAGCGGGCGACCGTTAAAGTCCAGACCAGAAGACTGCATGCCTGCAGATCCACCATGAGGTACACCATTATTCAATTTAGCGCGGTTGTCCAAGAGGAAGTTTACTCCCAAGCGCTCGTCCGAGTTTTGCCCAAATTCGAGGTCAGGATGTATGTTGCTGCGGGGCTGGTCGTAGGGCGGCTGCTGCGGGTGCCATCCGCGGACATGGCTGGTTGGCGGCACTCCGGGGAATGCAGAGCCCCAATTGCGACCATTGGCGCTCTGGCTGGTCGGCGAAGACGGGCTGGTCTGGTCGTGAGGCGGTTGCGGCTCCTGCACCTGGGGAACGCCGTGGTGGTAGCCGCGCTGGTCGGCGATTTGCATGTGCTGCTGGGCTCGCGGATCGGCGGCATCGTGGGGCGGTAGCTGCAGCGGACTGCGCTCGGCGGCGGCTGCCAACTCTGCACCGGTCAGAAGTCAGCAACAGCAATTTTTGCGGCAGCGAACGGGCCAAACGTGCCATTGAGGCCGTGAGTGCCTAGGATGGGCTGGATGAGGCTCATGACTGACGACAAGCGGCGGCGGATGTCGTCGTTCTCGGCCTGGACGGCCTCTTTGGCGCGCAGGGCCATCTGCAGCTCATGGTAGGGCTGCTGCGACTCGAGCTCGCGGATGCGGTTGTTCAGGCGCTCGATCTGCTGTTTGGTGCGCTCGCGGATGGCGCGCTGTGCCTCGCGATCATTCTGCCTCTTCCGGGCGAGCTGCTCGGGCGTCAGGTTGGCAACGCCGCGCGACGAGGGTTGGCCCGAGGTGCGGCGGCGTTTGGGCGCAGGCTGAGGGATCGGGGTGGTGTTGGGGGCATTTTGAGCTGCGGCCGGCGGGCTTTGAGCTGCTGTGTCCATGATGCGAAGATGGGCGGAGGAGGGTGCAGCTCGTGTGGGTGAGTCGTGTCGAAGAACGGCTGAGCCAAAGAGACGGAGTTGACGAGTCAGGCACGCGTGCCCTGCATCTCGCTTACCCCGACCTGGTGGCGGTGTGCTCGCCAGCGCGTCCTCCGCGAACGGAGCCTCTCTATCTCTGGACTCTTCTTAACCTCCACCGCCTCGACTGAGTTGTCACCGACGCAAATGTCCTCAACCTCATGTAGACACGCATGTGCTGTCGAGTTCTCGGGCGGGGCTGCTGCGGAGAATCGTTTCTGCAACCCTGCTTTACACCCTGTCCGAAACGCTTTAGCCTGGCAGGACTATAGTCTATCTCCACAATGTAGAACTCTCGGCGAGGAATCATCTCGAAGCCTGAAACTGACGACATGACTTGGAGCAAAGTCAAAGTGCTGGATTATGCGCGATAGGGTTGACTTTTGGTTAGGTGGTTCGACTCAGCGCAGAAACTTTCAAGTATATACGTAGACTCGGAAAGGCCATTTACACAGTACTGGTGCCAATACCCAGCTTGACTCTCGAGAGGAAAAAAAAAATTAGAAAGGGACGTCGCGTAGAGTGCATGCCCACCTGTTCTATGGCAATCCCTTGTGGGGCCCAGTAGTCGCGAGATTAGACATTTATATTCGCTTGCATGTGATTGACTACCTCAGAAACAATACTTTGTCGATTACCATCTTTAACGTCAATCAAGATGGTATAAATATTATAGTATAGAATATTTAGCAAAGTAAACGAAAAGCCCGAGTTTCTTATTCGGATGTCGCAAGAGCTGTGCTGCTCTTCCCAAAAACTACTAGACAATCACCTCCCGATTGAGATTTCGGTTCGATGAGATACGTGACCGGAGTTTCTTAAACGCCTCCCTACTCTTTCCTCTAAACATAGTGCCGCTTACTTCCATATGCGTTACAGAGAGTGATTATCCCCACCTCCTGATAGAATTTATTGCACTCTGGTCTTGTCGATACTTAAAGTATACCCTAGCATCTTATCCTTTCTTGAGCTTACATCTGAATCTAGATGTTTAAAGTGTCCACGTGCGAGTAATACAATGCCCTTTGTGCGACGGACTTGGGCAATGTAGAACTTTTGCAGATAGCACTGCTCTTACCGACATCTGTCGATATTGGTTCACCCCTCACGCTTAGGATGCCAGGTCCTCATTGGTGTATAGTAGTAGATCCAGGTCAGCATTGCTTATATCCGCCTGATGATGAAGTGTGTTACATGCTCCAGCTCCTCTCATGGCAAGAGCTGCAGAGGTCCGATTGATGATTGGACGGTCAATCACTGTACTTCTAAGCTGAGCACTGTCGCTTGAGGCTTGGGCCAGTGCTCAAGTCCGGCGCAGACAGCCCTGCATGCTAGTCAGTATGCAACTAACCTTAAGTGTACTGCGATCGTTTTCGATGCGCCGAAGGAGTCGATGGCGTTACGCTAGGGAGTATGTGAATTCTTGAAACCACGCGAGCAGCTTTCCGGAAGCATTCTGGAACGTGCAAAGATGAAACTGGCGGGGCGTGGAGGGCCTACTGGTGGCAAGAGAAGCCAATCGCAGTCGATGGGTTCGTGACGACTGGCGTGAGAATGGTGACCAGGGGAGCGAGCCAATTTTGACAGTGTCTGTCGCACATCTATTTTTTGCCTTTGGTCTTTTCGTCGCGACGAAAGCATCATGCGCCTCAATAAACAGGCGCTCTAATGGACACGCACTCGGCCAGATGCAACGATAACGTGGCTTCGTATAGCGGGCCGCGACGTCCGAAGTTGAAGGCAGCGTGCGTGGACGCATGAAGCGAATATAAGTATGTAAATTGAGCTGGTCGTCGATCATGGTGACGTGCGTGTTATGGGGCCGACAGCGCGGCGGCAACAATCAGGGCCCAGGAACGAGATGCGGTGTAACGGCGCAGAACACCTGTCGAAGGCCAGCTGGCCAGTGGCTGGGAGCGCACTCGACAGCGACGTGGCTCAGAGGGTCTGCGGTCCAGCGACGATCCACGGTGGCGATCGGCTGCGATCCCTGCAGGTGTCGGAGCAGAAAATACGCAGGCAGGCGGCTACGGGACGTGGGGACCCTTGGAACTGCGACAGTAGCGCGGAGCACATTCGGGGCGGGTGGCTGATCGGGGACGTAATGCACTAAGCGCGAGGGTAGGGAGCGAATGGACTTCCAGAATGGGGATGTGGGAAATGGCGGTTCGACGATTTTCGGCACATTTGCTGGTGGCAGGGCGCGCGAGGCGTCGATCCGCCGGGCGGAGATTGAGTGCCTTTCTGTTTCAAGAGCGCAAGGGGTTCGCTCCAAAAAGGTGGACACCCTCACTACCACGGCGACACCACGCTGCGCGCCTCTCCAGGCTCCCTCCGCCGACTTCCTTTCGTCCCGCGCTCTTCCACCGGCTGCGAGGAGCCTTGCCCAAACTTACGATCCTTATCCGCGCCGCCACCGCGAGCGAATGCCCCGCGCCTAGGCCCGTCCCGTCGAAACCGCCCTACACCTGCCCTACCGTCGCTCGACCGCGACTTTGTCCTTCTTTCACGCTCCTTCGATCGATCCCGTTTCGCCCCCGCTCCTTTGCCATTGCTGCCGCCGTCCCCTGCAGCATCAGGCCCGTCTGTGCTGCGCTTCAGCTGCGCCCAGTGCCACCCGAACTCCGCCCCGACACCGCGAGCGACCGCGCCGGATGAACAGCAGCAGCCAAAATGACGCGCCCAACCATCATCAGAGCAGGTACCGCGCCGGCTTGCCCCCTCGGCCGGAATGTGCGACGCTGACCCAGCATGCGCAGACACCATTGATTTACAGGACCCCGGTTCGCCGTCCGCCGCAGACCACACCCGCCAGCCTACGCAGCCCGCGCCACTCGGCGCAGGCCCAGCCTCACCGCACCAGGCAGCCGCCATTCGACACGTGGAAGAAGACCGCGCGAACGAAGAGGAGGGGCTTGTGCAATCATGGACCAGCCCCAACGGCACCCATCATGACGACCACAGCGGCACCGACTCCGCTGACGTGACGGACGACGGCGACATGGCAGATTCGGAAACGGAGGATATGGACGACGACATGTTGGACAAGATCTCCAGCTCACCGTCTATCGACGATGGTAGGTATTCTCCGCGCGCTCCAGCCTCGGCCTGGCCGACACGCTCTTCTTCTCTCTACGCCCTTCCGTTACCCGCAACTCCGTCGCAGCAACACATGTATCAGCACTCCAATGTATCGCCCGAGTCCGATCAGGGCTCGTCCTCGCCTTTCACCATAACACCACAACATTTGCCGCTTTCCTATCAGCCCAAGCCCCAGTCAACACCACCAAGATTCAGCACCCCACTCTCCTCTCCGCCTTTCAACACTCCACTCATGCACCGGCCTGCGCGCATGGCTCCCCACCATGGCAGGCCTTCGTCTACGGATCATCATCGTCTGGGTGAGTATACAAGGACCGAACCGACCGCCACCGACATCGGATGCGACGACCCTTTCGACCGCGAATTCGAGGATGGCTTGCAAAATTGCTATCACGAGGATGCCAATCTCTCCGCGGACGAGCTGCGCGACGACGTTGGCCCGCTCCGTAGTGAGCAATACGAGTTGGAATCCCGCGAGTGCAATTTTGGGGGCGATAGGGAGGGCGAGATGCTCGTATTCCCTGCGGATCGCCCCCTGCCGCCCATCCCTGTTTCTGACAGTGCCAACGATCTTCGAGAGCTTTTAGCAACCCGCCAATCGAACCTCTCGCTGGAACGTGTGGACTCCCCGGAAACGATGTCTTGGGAAACCGACAGCAACGCCTCAAGCTTTGACCCGGAAGGGAACGACGACAAAGATAATGACGACGATGACGATGATGATCTTGAAGACATTTTCCTTTCTCTCGATGAAGACCGTCACGACTCAGCATACGGCGGTGAGTGCTTACGCGAAACAGAGGACATCGACTTCGAATTCGTCTACGCGCTACATACTTTCGTCGCAACTGTCGAGGGCCAGGCCAATGCCACAAAGGGTGACACGATGGTACTATTGGATGATAGTAACAGTTACTGGTGGCTTGTTAGGATTGTCAAAGACAGCAGCATTGGTAGGGAAATATGCGCGGACTTGGGAGGGTTACGCTAATTATGCCATGTGCAGGCTACCTTCCTGCGGAACACATCGAAACTCCCACCGAACGCTTGGCGCGTCTGAACAAACATAGAAACATTGACGTAGGTTTTTGTTTTGCTGGTTGAAGACTCGAATCTAACTTTGAGCAACAGCTTTCGGCAGCAATGCTGGGTGACAGCGCCGAGAAGTCGAAGAATCCACTGAAAAAAGCAATGAGACGACGAAACGCGAAAACTGTTCAATTCACCGCACCGACTTATGTTGAGGCATCTGACTACGATTACTCTTCCGATGAAGAGGATGATGACGGTGAGGATTTCGGCGGTGGACCGGTCCATGTCGAGGATGAGCAAGAGCATGAGGAAGACGATGCGCGCGAGACGATGACTGTCGAGCCTCTCAGAATTGGTGGAAAGAAGGACGATGCTGAAAAGAAATCGGACGAATCGAAGAGTGGCGACGACAAGGCGCGCACCAGCGACGAGATGTTCGATCGCCCTGGTTCGTGTTCCACTCTCCAACATCTGAGCAGGTGTGCTAATCAACCTGTAATAGACCAAAAGGTCTCGAGAAACGGCACTGTCAGAAACACCGACTCATTCTTCAAGGACGAGACCGTGGAGACGCGGAAGATTACCTTGACACCGAACCTCTTGCGCGACGATTCCTCAGCTTCTACCGTGCGCTCTGAAGGCAGGGAAAGAGGTGGAAGTCTTGACAGTCTGGAGAAGGAGCTCAAATCTCCAGATAGTAAGCCAAAGGATGACAAGAAGAAGAAAGAGAAAAAGCCTGGAATGCTCAGAGGCTTGTTTGGTCGCAAGGATAAGAAGGCGAAGTCTGCCGACAGTGAGCAAAACGATGAGAAGCAATCCGAGGAATTGGCCCGGGAGAGTCTGTCAAGGGATTCCGAGGAAACGGCCTCGCCAAAGGAGCCTGCAAAGGCTGAAAATGAGTCTAGTCAACAACAGCAACAGCCTGTGAGACAGACGAATAAGGCGTCTAAGTCTTCGGAGAAGAAAACTAACGGTCCCCAGAAATCCCAGCCGTCGGACCCGAACGTCCAACCGGCGAAATCCATTCTCCAGAAAACTGCTTCCCAGGGTGCTGCCGAAGCTACTATGCGGCTGGTGTCCGCCGGCGCAGAACGAAACCAGCAAGCTGAGGAAGACGACTCTGAGGCAGCGGCGCGCGCGCAAGGACAGGCTCAGGCGCAGGCTGAGCTCCAGGCTCGGGCTCAGGAGGAGGCCAAATATCAGGCCAAAGAAGCCGAAAAGGAAGCCGCAAGAGAAGCCGCCGCCGGTCGCGCTAGGAGCGGCTCCACGAGCGCCAAGCAAGCGATTTCGAACATACTGCACTCCAAGTCCAGCGAACGCGAACAAAAACAGGAGAACAAGATGCCGCCACGCGAGAAGGTCAAGAAATCCAAGGCGCGTGCTCCACTGGATGATTTCGATTCGACGCCAGAGTACGAGCAGGATGACCCCTTCGCTGATCCGAACGAAGAAGAGCGGCAGCCAAACGGAGCACCGCAGCAGCAGCAGAAACTGCGTCCAGATGAGACTAATTCGAGAGCGCCGGAATCTCTGGGAGATGTGTCACCTCTCGATACGGATCAACCTCCTGCCCTTATGCACGATACTTCGAGCCAAGAGGAGCCGGATATTTCGCCAGTGTCTCCGTCTGGCTCGCCTCTCAGGGGAGAGCTGTCCATCTCAAGCCCGACCGCGACACGGATTGCACCCACTCCTGGTGCAATCAACACCAATATTCCTCTTGCATCAGCCAATAGCCCCACAACAAACGAACTTCCTTCTGCCGTCTCTCTTCCTGCTTGGTCTGATGCCAGTCTTCGTTCGTACCTCGACGATGGCTCCGATATCCGCGACATGCTCGTCGTTGTCAATGACACTTCAGGTGTCGTTCCAGTTGGTCCGGAGCACCCGATCATGGCAGGCCTCTTCAGCGATGAGCGTAGCAAGGTCGCGGCCATGGGTATGCAACTAGACAGCCTTCTAGGCGATTGGCTGTCGAGAAAGAGGAGGAGGAATGAGGGTGGCAGAAAGCAAAGCTGCTGAATGCTCGCCTCAAGGAATTCGCGCTGATTGTGCATCGGAGGTTCGTTTGAATTTGCTTTATCTTCCGAGCCTGCTTTTTTCAATTGTTTCCCCAGACTCGAGAATTCGTCATTTGAAGGCGTGGGCGGAGTGCTTGCTACTCATACCCATTGTGCATTCTTGACTTTTCGAGGAGGATCCCTAGCTGTGGTGCTTTCACTTTCAGCTGGTGGCCCTTACATTCGAATCTTTGCCTCTTCTACTTTTTTACATTTGTCATTGCAGGGTCTGGCACCTGGCTATTATCCTTTCTAATTCTCCATTTCGCGATACCATGAGCACATTGAGCGCTTCTTTTCTTTTTCATTTAGTTCACTGGAGGGGAAAGGTTAAAAAGGAAGAGCAAGAGCGGAAAGGGAAGGCGATCAGAACTGCTAAGGCTTTATTGCACAGCAACCGGAAGAGCCCCCTTTTGTCCTTGCGACTTCGTTTTTCTCTTTTTCGCTTTTCTCTCACGATGTATGACATGATACACACAACCACACATCAGACACTTAAGAGCAACAGACATGACAAGAAAAGACAAGTTTTTCACTTCTGCTTGCAAGACTTTCTTCGCATGGCCTGTTTGCCTTAGCCTCAGTCTTTTGTTTTCTTGCGTTGTTTTAGTCCCTTTCTTGTTTTATTAAGCTTAGCGATAGTGTTAATACCCTTTCCTCGAGGAGTAGACGGGGTTGGGGTTGTCAGGACTCAAATATTTTCTTCAACTTTTCTTTTTTTTTTTCTATCTCTGGGGACTCGTCTCTCGTTTCGTGGGTCTCCTTGATTCTGTTTCCTTTGCAACTGGAAGCTGTACTATACCCTCTTTGACTTGGTCTCTTTACCGTTCCTTAAATTAGGAAATTTCTTCTCTACTTATTAGACTTCGTGTCGACACTCGCTCTGAGTTTCTTTTATCGTTAAGAGGATTATGTTCTTCTTCTTCTTTCAAATTATACCACCGTTCTTTGTTGTTCTTGCTCAACCTTGTTCTCTTGATTCAGATTTGGTAATTTCTATACGAGCAGTTTTTTGTTCGTTGTTGACCTAAATTGTCTCATTGCTGTGGAGTTGTTGTGGCGCAAGGTGGTGTGGGTAAGACGGAAGAAGAAGTGCATCAGTAGCTCAACCACTTGAAGAGCTTCTTTGGTAGAGCAATGAGAGTTTTAGGCGTTGAGGCTTCGCTTTTGTCGTTTTATATAGGTGTCCTTCAGTACTGCTCGCACAATTATCTGCCTCTTTATGCCGGCGGCTTGGATTCATTGGTTTACGTAAACATCTATGATATGGATACCTTCATGCTAGTGAAAGTGCTTGTTCTTGTGACACTTGCTTTCAGGACAACAGACGTTGGATGGAAACTTCCCTTGGCTCTTCTAATGCGTTCCATTTAGCACATACCTCCAAACCCGCAGACCAAATCTCGTTATTTTCTTCACCGTCTATCCAGTCATCAATGAACCTCACATACTCTATCTTGATCCATTACTATCTGAACCAGATTCCCATATTCATAAGATCGTACAATATTGTCAAAGAAGAGAGCAATAACATCTCGTTAGCCCAGATGCTTGACTGGGTATATCGCCAGACCACCTTCCCTTCTTCAGCATTCCCCCTTCTTCTTGGAAATGGCCCAAGCCAGCCGAGTCCAGTTCAACGTCAACTGAAGAGACCAGAAAGCCACCCAGTAAGATCCAGCAAACCCGCTCGCTCTGTATCGCATCGCATCGCTTGCTCTATGCAGGAGCATTAGCGAAAAAAAAAATGAAAGAGCCAAAAAAAAAATGATGAGACGCCGCTCATGATGCATCAAAATGGAAAAAGTCCCACACGTCTAAAATGGAGAACCTTTTCCCAACAGCCATCTAATCCGCACCAGCAACGAAAGTGCATATTTTACGTATCTCTCATTCCATTTCCTCTCGGTCTCCGGAAGAAATCATAACTCGTCTGCTCTTCCTGCAAAATCTCGGGCGCAGTCCCGCCATCGAGGCGGCTGTATCCACCCGCGCGCCCCATCGGCGCGGCGCCGCCCACAAGGTTCACGTCCGAGAAATCCCGGTTGTACATCATGTTCGTGTTGTTCACCTGTGCTGGTCCGGCCAGATCTTCGGACGACATGCGGCGGAGCGGGCTGTATGAGCGAGGCTGGTTGGCCAAGACGGACGAAACTCCCAGCACGGGCGGCTGGTGGTAACCGGCCGGGTAGGTAGCGCCTCCACTAGCGGAACTGCCGGCATGCAGGTCGCCCTCGGTGAAGGTGCGGTCGCTGTCCTGAGAGCCGCGGTAAGGAGAGTTGAAGGCGGGTGAGCCAGAGCGGGAGCCGTTGTCGCTACCATAACCGGTGGTGAAGGTGCCGGGCGTGCCAGGCCGGGACATATCTGATGGACGACCATATAGCTCACCATCGCCGCCGAACTCTTCGCGGAACTCAGGCCGATTGCGGTAGTTTTCGAAGTCGAGTTGCGAGTCGTTGACGAGCTCGAATGGCGCATTGGGACCGGCAGATTTGCCAGGGCGCGTCTTGGACATGTCATCCATATTGAAGGTGTCACCGTAGCCGGTATTGGCTCCGTCTGTGTCGGCTTCCAGGCGGCCGCGGTACACCTGGGCGAGAAGATGTTGAGACTTAGAGTGGACCATGGGCGTCATCAATGGCTTATAAAGCGCCGGATGTCCGAAGCGAACACCGACACGATCGCGACGCTTCTTCCTCTCTGGAAGACCTTCCTCCTGGTCCTTCTTGACTCCCTTGCTGTAATAGTGCATGCCATCATCGAAGGTGCGCATGAAGTACCACTTTGTCCCCCCAAGTAGGAGGAGAAGGGGAATCATGCACATCAGCTGATTGTAGGATTCCTTCCTGGCAATAAGGAAGAGAAGCACAACGAGATTGGCAAAGAATGTAGCAAACAGCACTCTGTTGACGAGCACACGCCAGAAAGAGCCACCTGACTCATGCTTCGTGATGAAGACGTACCTGCGATACCGTTAGTATTAGAGCAAATGAAAATGCTCCCATAGTCAAGACTTACAGCAAGAGGTACTTCTTCAAATAGCTGTCCATGGAGAAGTAAAAGGCAGCTACAGGCAGGACAAGAGGCTGGAATGGTGCAAAAACGAGGGCGATGGTGGTATAGAAGAGGAAATAGTTGTAGTATGCGGCGTAGTCGAAGGGCGGGGGCGCGGTAAGTTCGATCAGCCGGCGAGGAGTCGGGCTGGTGAATGTGCGGACAGCCCAACCCCAAGCCATGTTACCCAGCTGTGACAGATCCCATGCGGCACCGAAATTGCGCTGCAAGAGGTAGTTGAGCCAGAATGGAGAAACGTCGCAGAAAGCCGTCATAAGGTTGGCCCAAGGGTCTGCAGCCTTCAGTGCCTCCCACACGCTGATCTCCTTCTCTGCTTCAATGACTGCGGCGGCATACTTCCAAGCTGTAGAGAACAGCGAGAAGACGAGCAGGTTGTTGAAGACGAAGAAGGAGTAGAGCTTGTGAGTGACATGGCGCTCGCGGGAGGTTTTCGAGTAATCTCCGGCGTTCATTGAGAGACGTCTGAAAATGGAGGGTAGGAAGAAGTAGAAAAGAGTGGTAATCAAAGGAGCAGCAATACCCTGAACGGCAGCCCACGTCTTCGGATTCGCCGAGAGCTCTACTTGGAAATCTTTCCAAACAAGCCCAAGATTGCTCAAGTTTGCCAGGAAAACAGCAATAAGACCGTTAGGAATGCACCAAACAACAGTGAGCAGAGCAACCCAGATGTTGTTGAGGATTGCTCTCCCATGGCGTTGAGCAGGTGTCAGTGGAAGATTGGCCCAAATGAGATCACTGGGCTTCGGGGAAAGCCTGACCGAGGCTTTATGAGGATGCTTATTCCTGCCAGCATACGCCACCTGGTGCGCCTCATCGATGCCTTCATAGCTGGCGAATCCGTACGAAAGAGCGTTTCGGTTGTCAACGGTGAGTCTAACCTCCTTGATCTCGATTTCCAAGCTCTTAATTCTGGATGTCAGGTAATCGATGGCGTCTACTTTTGTCCCAGGTGTGTAAGCACGGTCTTGCTTCTGCGTCTTACAGGTTGGTCGCTTCGATGGTAAATAGTTCGGATTCTTCAGATATTTTGCCAAAATCTCCTCCAATTCACGGACGGCGTTCTCGTGTTGGTCGATGAGTTGCGGAAGATCCTTCACGTTGCGGGCGATGACTCCTCGGGGGTGGCCGTCCGTCACTTTCACTTCATCCAGGATTCTGCATACACCCTCGTCGGTTCGGTAGGACTTAGAAATATCGGTGACCTGGTTTGATGTTAGCACTACGCCCAGGGGCTGGACAAGCATTAGGTAATACCATCAACGTCCGAGCATGCAGACTACGCTGATACTCGGGACTGTCGAAATAATCTCTCCGCATTTTATAAACGGCCTTGTAGTTGGTCCACAGGAAATAGCAGACTACGCCGTCGAATATGTACGACAACAGTACATGCGCCCAACACGCTTTCCCCCACACACCAAGCGGGGTAAACTTCATGAACGTCGGCACGTTCCCCAAAACGTTGTTCTTGGCATTCTCGACCAAGTTGAGTGGAATGTAGACGCCGCAGCCAACCACGGACAGAATGAGGAGGATGTTTCGGCACATCTTGGTGAAGCGCAGGAAAACGGTAGCGTCAATGCCGACCTTCTCGATAAGCAGCTGCTCGCGAGTCTTGACGACGGGGCCAACCCAGGCGAAGACGCCTTTGGTGACAGCGGGTGGGGCGTGCTTCTCGTCGGCATGCTTTAGGCGTGGGGCATATACGGTGCTGTTGTAAGGGCGGAGGAGGCAGAAGAGGAGGGCGAAGAGGAGAGCGGCGCCGACGGAGTATCCAAGAGACGACCAGAAGGCGCTCTCGTTGACCTTTTTGATTAAAGGTCGGGTTAGAAATTTGGGGATCATGAGAGGAGAGGGCGAGGAGCCTGAGAACAAGCCATACCTCAGTATTGAATGGATTCGAGATCAGGCGGAGGAAGGTGTCGGTGGAGCTCTCCGCGCCGTCCCGGGGTAGTAGCGACCCGGTTGATGCGCGCGTCCACGACATGGGCGCGACGAAGTAGTGCAAAAACGAAAGGTGCGAATAGCGAGCGAGGGGCGCGGGGGCGCGAGATGCTGGAAAGCGCAGGCGTAACGAGTGGCGAGGACGGGGTGGCGCCTGGCAGTATCTAGGCCATTGACATGTGCAGCACTTGCTGCCCCTGATCCCGTGGTGGGTGGTCGCGTGGTGGATATGTACAGTGTTGGGGGCCCTGCGGTTGCTGGAAGAGGGCGAGGGTGCGTGGAAGGCCTGGAGAAGAGCTGGAGCAGCTGCAAGGGCGGGCGACAATCGGGGCCTTAAGGTTACGTAGGCGAGCGAGCGCCTTCTTTCTCCCGCAATACGATGGCGGGAGTCGCGCCGTGCGTCAACAGAAGACCCTAGCGCCCGATTTCTGCGAATGCTGTCATCCGCTCTGGACCACAGGCCAGAAAAAACCCATCCTGGTCCACGCCAAATTTAGCCCACGCGCCGCCCGCCGTTGGCCAAGCGCCCAACAGAACACGGCGCATGCGCGTGTCGCAGAGCGCCAGGTACACGGCAGTCGAGCTCACAAATGAGAGGACATAGCATCCAGTACCGCAGCCCCCGTTCCCACGATCCGGCGCAGTGATCCTCCCCGGGCGATCACGTCGGCCAAGCACACAGCCCGACAAGTTCTCCACACCGAACGCGCACTAACCTGGCGCAACCCGTATCCGCTTTTTTTGCGACGTGGAGGACCAGGCCCCCGCGCCGCTTTGTTATCGGCAGGCGCAATCAGGCGCTACCGTCAGCGCAGTTCTGGACTGCCAGATGACGGAGGTCTGGAGTCGTGCGCACGTCACCCGCTCGCCGCCCGAGCTCCCTTCGTCGCCTGAAATTTGCCCCCCGTCGTTGGCCCCCGTCATGATGATCGCCCCGCTGCGTCGTATCCGTGCCAGAAATGCAGGCGGCTTTCAGGAGAAACAAAGCCCGGCGCGCCGGAATGCAGGAACACGCAAGTTGGCCGGCACTCGCGAGGAAGGGCCCGGTAAGTTGGTCAGGGATATGTCGACAACAGTTCATGCGGCCGCTGATTGGCTGTGACCCGGCTATAGAGTAGTACACCCTCCCGCCTACCAGAATTCCTCCATCCGCTCGCACCCTGAGCCTTGGCGCCCGACCCTTATTCTCACCTCCAAGGAATGCTCATCTGACCTGAAATTCGACGGCACTCCACCTGTCCTAAACTGCTGCTGCGCCGCGCAACCCTCTCATCCTGCAGCGCGCAGTTTGTGGCTCCCGCACGCCACTTTACGTCGATCCCGCACTCGCACCCGCCTCCTTCTTCCACGCCCAGTCGGCATCTGCCATCAGCATCCGTTAGTGTCCGCCTCATTGGCCAATTCGGACAGCACCTACCTGGATGCAGCTCGGGCTCTTTAATGTAGCTCCTAGCCTCCTGCTTCTTCTTGTAGTCGCTGCCAAACCTCCTGTCGCGATCGCCCACATTCTTTGCAAAGTCGAACTGGCCCTCCGCCGTGAAGCTGGTCATCAGCTGCGGCTCGCCCAGCGGGATCTTGTCGCCGCGGTCCGTCTGCCACAGGTGGAACACTTTGCCGTACAGCTCGACCACGTCTTCCATCTCCTTGCTCTCGGCCTTCTCCCACGCCGCCTCTGGCACCACGACTGACGGCTGCGGCATGATCAACATCCCAGACTTGACCTCGAAGACGTGCGAGTGCCAGTAGCGGCGCTCCTCGGGCGGAAGCGTCCCGTAGAGCTTCGGCGTGATCATGTACTCGATGCCGATGAGACGCGCGTTCGGTTCGGGGCTGTCGTATAGGATGCACTGTCGGACATCTGTTTGCGCACTAGCATCAGAACCCGCGCGTTTTTCTTCGCTAGAAAAGGCCAAGAGTGGAGTCGAAACGCTGCCTTACCCACCTTCGTTCAGGTGACTACAGTAGTGGTTCGCCTCGACGAACCGGCTCGTATCGTTCGCGTAGACGTGGAACGCGTTCAAATGCGCGCAGATGTTCTTGACTGGCCGGAAGTCCTGCAACCAGACGCATCAGCCTTCACCTGGTCTCTCCTATGCTCTTACTATGTTCGAAGTGAGTCAGGGAGCTGACTGACCTGCGTCAACGTAGCGCCAGTCTCAAGCACATGGCTCTTCATCGTGAGCGGCTCTCCAGCCGCTTTGTTCGTTACTGGTAGGTGCTCCATGCTGATCACTCTTATCCTCGGTAGAGTTCAGCTGTCGATTTTGGCACTACGTGTTGCTATTCGATTTTGCTTCTCTCTTGGGCTGTGTAATGTCGCTCCGCGATTTGTGAGTCAGTTTGGACATGGGTACGATGGTTGATGGTTTTCAAAGCCCTCACCACCGTATATGTGAGTGCACTCTGACGTCATTCACAACATGTCGTCAGCCCCCGCAAAGGAGGGGGCATTCTCATGCGTCTCGCAAAATCAGGCTATAGACGGGTATTGCAGCCGAAAACTAGTGCAAAGAATGGCAAGGGCAACCTCTTTAGCAAATTTCTTTACGAGCAGCAGCCTATGTGGGCAGTAGAATATATTGGCTGGACGTAAATATATAATTGTTAATTTTACATTCGTCTAGACATTTGCTTCAGCACCCATGGCACGAGCGAAAAACAAAGTCACGCTAGCCTTTGTCTATAATACCTATCCGTGTGGGCAGGCATTTAGTTGCTTTCAGTCACATGCGACGGAGGTTCATTGGATATCGTAGCATTCCGGCAGCTCGGGGCACTTAATGCTGTGTTGCAGTGAACAGCCCAGTAAAAGCTTGTTGCGTTGTTATCGATAAGCAGAGCCGAAGTACGAGGAGTGCATGACCAGCCTGTAGTCGATGCGTCGCTGCTATGAAGATCAGGACTCAGTTAAGCCTTATGGTTTCACAAATTTAGGGCGACTAGTATCCACGCAACTGCCGGAATCCCCACTGCAATCTGCCCCTGATAAGCTCCGTAAGGGGTGGTTGAATTTTGGCTCGATTGGGTGATTACAAGAATACTGTGTACTGTGTCTTCCCGCTTGTGCGACACCAGGCTACGTTCCTTGTGATGATATCTAATAGTGTGAAATGGAAAGGCCACGGAGGCCAGTCCATGTGCCTCGTTTGATACTCTCTCCATCACATTGTTGGTTCTCTCCACACAGTCTCCTGCCGTCTCAGCTTCGACATCCCGCCTTTCCACGTAACTGGCTGAGGCTTCTTGAGATTGCGCTTCTTGCGAGATCGAGCAATTTGTCGCCTCTGGAATTTCTTCTGAAACCAACGAATAATCATCTCTCGCATCATGCCGATTGAGGTGATGACCATGACTGGGACGGCAATGTACCAGAAAAACCTGTCGCTATGCTGGATAGCCCAGAAGTTCTCGAAATTCTGACCAAAATATCCGGTCAAAAAGGTCAGAGGCAGGAAGAAAATGGTCACAGCCGTCAGCTGGCGCATGCTTTCGTTTTGATAAGTGCTCATGATGTTGAAGATGAGGTCGATCATGTCGTCTGCAAGATGTTAGTCGGCGGCCACCGTCTCTCGGTTGAAAATACTGACCTGCGGATTTGCGCATTTCGTCGATTGCTTGGCATATCATGATACAGTGATCCTCAGCGTCACCCAAGTACGTGTGTGCAAGAGCGCTGATGGTGACACTGGAGGCGGTGCTGCGGGCGGGCTTTCCGACATGATATGTTGCTGCGGCTGTCAGTCTGTTGCTCTCAAAAGCCTGTTGGGCTGAGAAACTTACTAATCGACTCCTTCTTATGGTCACGTAGAGCATTGATCAAACCCATGATGGGTTGGATTCTGTTCCGCAGCACAGAGAGCTCTGTTGTCATAATGTCTGCAGTTATGATCAGCATAAATGGACTTGACTCAAAGGTGATCAACTTACACAATGCCTTGGAGTGGCCAATGCTCGGCTCTGTAAGAACGTCAAGCTCCAAATCACTAATCGTGTCCTCATACGCAGACGTCACTGGGATAGCCAGATCGATGATGGTGTCAATCAAGGCCTGTATCATCATACTGGCATCGGCGCTGCGTCTCAAAATGGTGTCTGGGGCCTCCAAGCGACGGAGGATTGGTTTCTCTACATCCTCGGCCGAATGTTCAAAGAAACATATGCAAGTGTTGTCGCTAGTGAGGAACATTGAGACCTGTTCGACGCTAACGGCGAGATGCTTGTCCGAGAGCGCCGAGTGCCGCTCCATGTACTCGGTCCTCTCGATGTTGGGACCACCACGGTAGCGCTGAAGGGTCCGGAATTTATGCTTGGGCTTTGCTTTCGCCATGGCGCTCGGAGGGAGGTACGAGTCCTTTCGCTCCAGCTTGTACCCTCCATCCGGATTGATGGGTTCTAGGGAGTGTCCCCCATCGGACGCTCGTCGACGCTTCTTTAGGCGCTTGAACCATTTTCGATTTTCCTTCTCTTGGCGCACTACGTGCTCACTCTCGGACTCGCTATCGGAAGAGCTATCCGACGAGCTTCCTGTTTGAACAAGCTTTTGCAGGGTCAAGAGGACTACAAAGAGAAGTCAGTCTCTACTAACCTAGACTAGGCACAGGCAACGGTGTCCAGGGTCCAAATAAGACAATGTTTGAGCCGTCTCACATGCAACTATCGGAACGCCTGGCATGCCCAGCAAATATGAAGAATGCAGTTGGGAGTCAGCACTTACAGAAAGCATGGTCAGAGTACCAGTCGGCCTTGGTCCTGCCCCTCGTGTTCATCAGATCCTCAATGGCAAGCCGATGGAGGTTCTTTTCATTGCCCAGCAATTTGATCACGTCCCAGCTGAGACCGTTGACACTAATCCAGCGGCAGGTGGCCCATTCTTCGCGCGGGCGTTCCAGAAACTCTTCCAGGGATTCGTTGTTGAGGGCGTACTGCTTCATGAAATCGTCGGAGAAATCGACCACGGTAATAGTGCAGTCTTCTCTCACTTCTCTCAGATGGGCATGGCGGTGGTCGGCTTCGGTCTTGGCTGTGTCGATGCCGGGTTCGGCACCGGGCTCGGCCTCCCAGGCGGGCCGCGTGGGGGAGGAGTTGCGGTAGTGCTTTACGGTGTTGGAACGGATCGGGCGGCGCTGGGCAGCCGTCGAGCTGTCGACCGAGTACCGGGCACTGGCATCCGCATCCGTGCCTGTGGCCGAGACCGCGCTCTCGCGACGGCCGCGACTGGTGCGAGGAGAATGCGGCGACCTCTGGGCCTCGACATCATAGGGGTTGCTGGTGTTCAGGGAGTGCAGGGTGTTCGAGGCCCCGCCGCCAGCAGGCGGGGTGTCGAAGTGCACTGTGGGCTCAGTCATGCTGTGCGCTGCGAAGATCAAAGTCGAAAACCACGCTGCTGGGGAGTGCTAGCCAAGCGCAACAACAGCAGCAATCATGGCGTCATGTGCGGCTGGGCAGAAGGGGTCGACCCTGAGGCCAGCTGAAGAAGGCTGCCAGCTTTAGATTGAGCGCCCGTATTATTCCTCCAAGGGGGTGCTAGCCGAGGCGCTGGCCGAGCATCAGAGTGTCTGAGGCTGGCGCGCAGTGGAGCTCGCAGGCGACGGTGGCCGGGGCATGGCGCGCGGGCGAAAGAGAGGCTCGTCTACTGCGACGGCAGCGTGCGCTGGCGGTGTGGAGGTCATCTGCAGAGCTTAGCATGCAGCGCTTGTTCGGCGAGCGCGCGCGCGCGGGCGGTGGGTGGCCGATAGCGACGGCGTCCCTTCGCCATTGCGCGGGTAGCGAGGCCGGGCAACACCCTTTCGGCGAAGAATACGCCTGGATCGGAAATTGTGATTGGCCCCGGCCGGCTTTTTCGCTCTGAGACACGCAGTAATTCGCGTGCTCCCGGGGCCCGTAAGCTATTAATCATCGGCAAGCCAAGCCACGGGCGAGAGCATGAAGGCCAAGCGGTAATCTCGAGTCGGGCGCCAAGGCGCAGCCTCTCTCCTCACTTACAGCGCAGCACACCCAGTCTGCCCACGCCAAACTCCTCACCTCGCCCACACCCGCCCATCCTCCGCACACGCGCCGCTGCATCTGCTACTCCCTCCTGCCGTACCGACGCCCCTCTCAGCCGCGTTTGACGCCGCGCACGACACCTCGCCCGCTCGAGGTCCAAGGCAGCGCGCCATCGCCACGGCTCGTGCGCCTTCCCGACGTGGCCCCCTCAGGAGAGCAAACATCATCAAGCGCTGCCCTAGGCTATCGACGCTGTCGTGCGGCCTTGCTTACGTGCCCGGAGTGACCTTGCCCGCCGCCCGACCGCTCCGGATGTCGTTCTGTCATCCTCTGCTCTGATCGCACGCTCCACCTCAGCCCCATCTCAGTGGCGCCTTTGACTCGACGCATACCCTCTGCCGATTGGCGCACGCCCGACACCGTGTTTGATTTCAGGAACCGGCGTTTGTTCACTTGCATTGCTGGCGTTACTGGGTGCGTCTTCCCCCTTCGGTCAAGCGACCGACGACCCTCTGCTAATCCGATGCGCCCTGCAGCTCTTTCTTCATTTCGAACGCTTCTCGGCACCCCGTCATCTAGCCCATACCGCAGCAGCATCTACTCGAAGCCGCAAACATGCGCGAGGTCAACTTCAGCATCCCGAATTCGAACAAGGCCTCTGTCGGCATCACCACTGCCCTCTATGACCGCCGGGCGCTCGACTGCACTTCCACCCTTCCTCTGATCAACTCGCTCAACCACCTCGCCTACCTTACTACCTCCTCGGCCCGCATCCGTGACATTCTCACCGTCGATGGAGGTGTCGAGCGCTTGGTTTGCATCCTGAAAGAGGGGAGGAGCAAGGACATGATGGACATCTGGAAGTGGAACCTCGCTTTCCAGTGCGTCGTCAACATTGGTGTCCGAGGCTCTGAGGCCGTGAGGACGAGGGTGGTGGAGGCCGACATGGTCCCCGTAATTGCTACCGTTCTGGACAATTACATCCGTGTCATCGACAAGTGTCGGGAGAAGGCCGAAGCCGAGTACAAACGCAGCAATCCCCGCTTTGGTATGTCAGGGAGGCACTACAGCAGGGCCGGAGACCCTCTGAATCCTGGTCTCGGCCACCGCTCGGAGCGCGCGCGTCGTCATGCTCCTCCCCCGATCGAAATCCCGCAGCCTGTACCCTTTCCCCAGCAGATGGAGGCACAGGCTGCGGATGCGGCCCCGCAGCAGCCCTTCGCCATAAGCTCTCCCCCGGAGCGCACCACCTTCTCGCGGTCACACCACCATCACCACCACCATCGCAACGAGAACCGGACCCACAACCTCGCACCTAGGAGCGGCTCGAGCCGCCAGCACGCTACTCAAACGCTCCACACTGGTGTCTCTAACTTAGATACCCAGGAATCCTTTGGTCTCCGCCCTGTTAGAGATGCTGATCGCCTTCCTTCAATGCTTCCTTCATTGCAGCGTGAAATGACTTCACAGCCCGAATCGCCCACTACACCCAACGCCGTTGCCCAGCCGGGGTCATCTAGGTCCGAGATTGCCGCCGCGAGAAACCGTAGGAGACCCTCGATTCGCCATCAAGTGTCGACCTCGGGCGACTCGGACAACGATGGCCAGGTCGAGGAGATTGTTGCTGAGGACTCTGCAGCAGCAGGATCCGCTGGCGAGCCCATCGTCGGCATCCAGAACGAAATAAACATGCAGGATATTGTTGATAACGAGGAGATGCTCGACGCGGGTGCGACGCCCGTTGGCCTCACGGCACAGGCTTCTGAAGCCACTGATGCCGAGACGTTTAATATTACTCATCGATCAGCCATCGATGGCAGTATTCTCAACCCGGCAGCAACTCAAGCGGCAGGTCCGTTGGGTTTCTCGCCTGTACAGCCTGCCATCACTGTAGCAAACGCAACCCCTCCCACAGGCATGCAGGCCAACTGGTATCCGCGCTCGGTTCAGGACCGCAATGCGACTGCTGGTGTGCTTGCTGCCATGCCCAGGGACGAGGACGTGCTCATGTCCCTTCAGCTTCTAGCATACGTTTCCAAGTACTGCAACCTCCGCTCGTACTTCCAGAAGTCGCACCTGGTGCCCAAGCTCCGGATCGGCAAGGAGCTAAACCTCCTCGATGGCGATGGCTCGGTGCCGATGGCGGAGGAGGAGGAAGAATGCGAAGAGGAGTATTTGCTACCCGACGATTTTAACATCTTCCCCCTGGTGGAGAAGTTCACCGTCCGTCATCATTCCCAGGATATGCAATACTGGGCGGGCGTGGTAATGCGCAACCTTTGCCGCAAGGACGATTCCCGCGGTGGCATCCGGCAATGCGCTTACTACCAGTGCGGCAAGTGGGAGGAGTACACGCGCCAGTTTGCCAAGTGCCGCCGCTGCCGTCGCACCAAGTACTGCAGCAAGGAGTGCCAGAAGAGCGCGTGGGTTTATCACCGGCATTGGTGCGTCGCCGCGCAGCAATAAGCGTGCGGCGGCCTCGTCCAGGCTCAACCTTTTCTTTACAGTCACAGTCATCATACCCATTTATTCAGCATTTGGCACGGCGCAGGGACAGAGATTCAGTTTGTGTGCATCAAAGAACTAATGACATGGGACGACTCATCCGTTTTTGAAACTCTTTGGCGGAATTTTACAGCTAGTGGGAGTTCTTGGGGGGTCTTTTTCTATATCGGGTTGCTCGGTGGACGGACAAAAATTGATTCGTCTTCGTCAGTCACGGATCGGTTTATATTCTTTTTGCTCTCATCAAAGTGTTGGGTGCGCGGAACCAGTTCTTGGCTCTCCTTTGTGTAGTCAGTGGCAGGCAGGTGTGTAGTTGATTCGCTCCTTACTGGAGATAATTGCCTTTTGTCGTTCAGAGTGCGCGCTCCTGTTTGCCGTGATGTCGTTAGAATGATCGCCAAGGAGGCTCCTTCTCCACAGCACGCACATTGCAGGCTGCCGCTCTCCGCCAACGAGGTCCGCGATGCGCACAGTGCCAGGCGCGTGGACGCTCGGCCCACGGCAGCTAAGCTTTCCATGACTTGCGCATTGGAGATGAAGGTGCAGCCTTGAAACAGCTACGCGGCCGCCATCAATAGGTTTATCGGCGGTGAATGCTGAATGCTAACAAAGAACCGTTCCTGCAGAAGGGGGAGCCAGTGAGGAGCATTATCGAGATTACGTCAGGCGGCTAAAATTAGTTGATGGCAGGCCGGCCGGCCCAACGTTGAACAGGCGGAGCACAGGGCGGGGCCAGCCAGTGGCAAGGGTGGTGGCGCCGCGCCCCCCCAAGGCCAGCAGTTTGCTCAGCTGCAGGTTGACGAAGCCTTCCAGAAGCAGCAAACTTGCTGCGCCCCAGACTACCTCGTACCCGATCGAGCCTCTCGAAAACCCCTCATGTAGCCTTGCATGTTCTCACCACCTGTCCCGATTGCCCTTCCGCTGTCCTTCCGCTCGCTCTGCGATTCTTCAACCCACGGACCCCGGCCCACGACGTCATTCGCTGCACACGCCGGCGCACACCGACTGCGACTGAGCCAAGCCTGCATTCCCTGATGAGCCGCATCCGTAAACACCGCACCAGAGCATGACCGACGCCGACGACGATCCATCCAGTCCCAGGCTGCCCGACATGCGTCGCAGACACTCGACGCACACTGTCGACGAGAACCCAACTGCCGAAGACGCGTCGTCCGCCAGCAGTAATGCCGCTGGCACCGGCATGCACAACCTCGACAGAGCTGGACGCAGAGTCTTCACGGATCCCGTTGTTGCGCACCACCATCAGCCTGCTTCTACCTCCTCTGCCGTTGACAGCGCCGACCTGCCGACCTCACCGACGAATGCTCCAGCCGAGCGCGCACCGAGAGTCCGCTTCTCGACCGACCTCGAGCGCACCGCGATTCCTGGTGACATAGGCTCCGCTAGCAATGGCAATGGCAGACTTCCGCCCGCAGCGCTGCCGGGCAGAGCGATGGGGCAGCTGGAGAGACCGGGCACACCCAATCTTTCAGTGAACACTGCGTCCGCGAATGCGGACCCCAGCGAGGAAGCTCCGGTTTCCAGCTCTTCCACAAGCCCGCAAACTGCTCGTTCGAGGGCATCGCCGCTTTCACCGGCCGGACGCAACCGAGGATACTCTCTTCGAAGCTCGCTGTTTCGCCGCAATGTGGAGAATCCGACTGCGTCGCCGGGGAGTATCATAGAGTTGCAGGATGCGGGGGCTTCGTCCAGTCAGGTGCCGCCAACGCCGGCCGCATCCGGTCAGCCGAAGAAAACGTCCGTCGATGGCCCTAGTGTCAGTGTCGAACAATCCGAAGTGTCGCCTCCTCGTGACCCTGCTGAGCCGCAGAAGAGACCAGACGAGAAGACGGCGCTGAGAGGCATTTCCGCGCTGCCGAACTACCAGTCTTGGATCAACGAGAAAGATAGTCGGAAGAGCGTCGTGAAGACAGTCAAGGAAAATGCCGAAAAGTTACGGAAATTCGTCCTGCGCATTCAAGAGATCCCCCCTAGCAAAGACGGCAGGCATATCGACCTGGATGCATCGCGGAAAAATACGTTGATTGACGAAAGGACCGGGAAGCCTTACGTTCCCAACACCATTCGCTCGAGTCGTTACAACGTCTGGAACTTTCTCCCTCGCCAACTCATCGCGCAGTTTTCAAAGCTAGCAAACTTCTACTTTTTGTGCGTTTCCATTTTACAGATGATACCCGGCCTCAGTACCACCGGCCAGTTCACGACCATCGTCCCTCTACTTTTCTTTGTTTCGCTTTCGATTGGAAAAGAAGGCTATGATGATCTCCGAAGATACCGCCTTGATAAAGCCGAGAACAATCGAGAATGCAAAGTACTACACGCGTATAGACCTGTCGATAAAGAAGCATCGGGGACTGATCCTGAGAACGATCCGAAAACACCATCTCTTGGGCCAACCCATTGGGCAACGACAAAATGGAAAGACCTCAAGGTTGGCGATGTTGTCAAGCTTGAACGCGATGACGCTGCTCCTGCGGATCTGGTCCTTCTCCATTCAACAGGCGCTAATGGCATTGCCTATGTTGAAACCATGGCGCTGGACGGCGAGACAAATCTGAAGAGCAAGCAGACAGCAACTTTGCTTGCAAAGACGTGTGACACAGATGACAAAGTTGCCTCGTGCCGGGCACATTTTGTTGTAGAGGACCCCAACATCGATTTGTACAACTTCGAGGGTCGAGTTACGTACAACGGCGAGACAGCGCCTTTGACTAATGCTGAGATCATGTACCGTGGCAGTATCCTGAGGAACACTCCTGAAGCTGTCGGCATGGTCATCTACTCTGGCGAAGACTGCAAGATCCGCATGAACGCTAACAAGAATCCGAGAATCAAGGCCCCGGCTCTACAGACTCTGGTCAACAGGATCGTAATCATCATCGTCATCTTTGTTATCCTCTTGGCCATCTTCAATACCGTTGCTTATCAAATCTGGTCAGCCAACAAGGAAGGTGACGCATGGTATCTGACAGATGCAAGTGTTGCCTTTTTCCCGATTTTGGCCTCCTACATCATCATGTTCAACACCATGATCCCCCTCTCCCTCTACGTCAGTTTGGAAATCGTCAAGGTCTGGCAGATGTGGATGTTGAACGACATCGATATGTACCACAAGGAAAGCAACACGCCTTTCGAACCTCGCACATCCACGATTAATGAGGAACTGGGTCAAGTGAGCTATATTTTCTCGGATAAAACGGGCACGCTTACGGATAACTTGATGAAATTCCGTAAGATGTCGGTTGCCGGAACTGCATGGCTACACAATTACGATCTGGAACCGACTGAGAGCACACTTGTCAGGCGCCCAACGCATAAGAAAAAGAACAAAGGCAAGAAGCCGTTGAGAAAGAGCCTGGCGTCTGTTAAGCACGCCATGAAGCCTGATCACCAGGATGGTTTCGAAAACCTTGGAAGCGAGGAGGGTGCCGCAGCGACCGCTGAGGCTCAGGAGGAGAGTCAATGGACTTCTTCCGCTCGTCCTTCCAAGCCCCAATCGGAACTGTCGACATCGGATATGATCAAGTATATTCAGCGCAGGCCGTACACCGTATTTGCGAAGAAGGCCCGGATGTTCTTGCTCTCGATCGCTTTGTGCCATACTTGTCTTCCGGAAAAGCGTAAAGATGGGTCTATTGATTTCCAGGCTTCTTCCCCAGATGAATTAGCCCTTGTCAAAGCTGCCCATGAGCTTGGTTTCATGCTCATCGATCGCGACGTGGGGACCATTACGTTGAAGAGCTTCCCTTCTGCTGACGGTGAACCTGTGGTTGAAGTCTTTGAAGTCCTCGATGTTATCGAGTTTTCCAGCAAGCGCAAGAGGATGTCCGCGATTGTACGCTTCCCTGACAATCGCATCTGCCTATTGTGCAAGGGTGCCGACTCGATCATCATGCAACGCCTCAAGAATGCTGCACTTGCTCATCAAAAGGTGGTCGAGATCGAACGGAGGGCGAACAAACGTAAGAGTATGGAGGCCCAGGTTGCGATCGCCCGAAGGAGCGAGCAGATTGAGCGCAGGAGCATGAGCCGCCCAAGTATGAGTCGCCCAAGCATGAGCCGTCCAAGCATGAGCCGCCCCAGCTTCAGCATGGGCCGCAAGAGTATCGGAGGGATGAGCCGTCACAGCATGGGAAGTAACAAGATGCAGCCCATCAGGGACGAACTAGACCAATGGCTTACCGAGAGAGAAAGAGAGATTGACGTGTCTTCCATGGAAGAGCAAACCATGTACTATTCTCCTCGCCCGTCTGCGCAGTTCAATGGACGCCAATCGATGGCTGCATCCGAAGCGCGCAGTTCGATGCAACTCGACGATGAGGAGGAGCTTGTTGAAGAGGCTCTTGTTGTGGATGAGCCAACGGTCTTCGAACGGTGCTTCCAACATATAAATGACTTCTCAACGGAAGGTCTCCGCACACTTCTGTACGGCTTCCGCTTCCTTGACGAGCAGGAGTACCAGGCCTGGAAGAAGGTTTACCTTGACGCTACTACCAGCCTCGTTGACCGCCAGAACATGATTGAGCGGGCCGGTGAAATGATTGAACAGGACCTCGATCTCGCAGGCGCAACTGCTATCGAGGACAAGCTTCAGAATGGCGTTCCCCAAACCATCGACAAGCTCCGCCGGGCAAACATCAAGATGTGGATGCTTACGGGTGACAAGCGCGAGACTGCCATCAACATCGGCCACTCTTGTCGCCTGATCAAGGATTACTCTACACTCACCATTCTGGATCATGAAGACGGCACAGTCGAGCAGAGCATCGCCACCGCGATCGTGGATATCAGCGAAAACAAAGTTGCCCACTCGGTTGTTGTGGTTGATGGCCAGACTCTTGCCATGATCGAAAACGATCGCTCGGTGTATTCGTTGTTTTTCGACCTCGCCGTGCTTGCGGACTCGGTTATTTGCTGCCGTGCTAGTCCTAGCCAGAAAGCCGGCCTCGTCAACATGGTGAGGAAGAAGGTCAAGAAGTCGATCACTCTGGCTATTGGCGATGGTGCAAACGACATCGCTATGATCCAAGAGGCGCACGTTGGTATCGGTATCACGGGTAAAGAAGGTCTGCAGGCTGCAAGAGTGTCGGACTACTCAATGGCCCAGTTCAGATTCCTGACCAAGCTGCTGCTCGTACACGGACGGTGGAACTATATCCGCACCTGTAAATATACCGTCGCGACGTTCTGGAAAGAGTTTCTGTTCTACCTCACCCAGGCGTTGTATCAGAGGTGGGTTGGATACACCGGTACCAGTTTGTACGAGTCGTGGAGCTTGAGTATGTTCAACACGGTAAGCTAACACCTGTTAATCGCGCTTAACAGAATGCCGCTAATTCTACCATCCAGCTTTTCACTTCTCTCCCGGTCATCATCCTCGGCATCTTCGACAAAGATCTCTCCGCCGCCACGCTCATCGCCGTGCCCGAACTCTACACCAAGGGCCAGCGCAACGGCGGCTTCAACTTCAAGATCTACCTCGGGTGGATGTTCATGGCGTCGTGCGAGATGGTCATCATCTTCTTCTGCATGTTGGGCCTGTACGCGCAAGCCATCTTCACCAACGACCAGAGCATCTACGCGCTCGGCACGCTGACCTACACCTCGGTCGTCATCCTGATCTCGTTCAAGCTGCAAGGGCTGGAGATGCACTCCAAGACGGCGACGGCGGCCTTTTCGTTCATCTGCTCGGTCGGCGGCTGGTTCCTGTGGTGCATCATCCTCGCGTCGACGTACAAGAACACCAGCATCTACTACGTCAAGGACGGACTTTGGGACTCCAAGCGCTTCGGCAGGAACGCCCTCTGGTGGCTCACGCTCATCATGATCCTGGCGTGCGTCGTGATCTTCGAGATCGGCGTCAAGACGGCCAGAGCGGCCTTTTGGACCACGGATGTGGACCGCTTCCAGGAGCTCGAGAAGGATCCGGCCATCAAGACGCGCTTCGAAGACGCGGCGACGCTGGAGCTGGCGCAGGGGTGGGAGAGGTTCGGCAAGGAAGGTGAGGCGGTGCCTGAGCGGAAGAGGAAGAAGAAGAGGTTTTCGTCGTCGAAGAAGGGGAGGAAGTGGGATTGGTTCGGGTTGGTGGAGAGGGATGATGATGAGAGTGATGTGGAAGAGGCGGAGTTGGAGGTCGTGTCGTCACTGACGGCACAGGAGGCGAATAGGATCAGGAAGATGCGAACGGTGGAGGAAGAAGAGAGAAGGGAGGGCGAGGTGAGAGATTTGTTGCGGAATCGCCCGGATGAGTTGGAGGGGCAGGAGGGGAGTGAGAGGGAACAGGTGGATCTGGAGCAGGGAAGGAAGAAGCCGAGGGCTAGCTTGGAGATTCATGAGATGCTTGCGAGAGGATTCGGAGGTGTGAAGAGGAGTGAGACGTTGAAGTAAAAGAGGGGGCTGTGTTTGTTTTCGCAGGGTCTTGGTTTGTCTTGTTTGGATGCTGCTTTTGCTTTTCCTTGCTGTTGCGCACATGATACCGAACCGAGTGAGGTTTCTCTCCTTTTGACGAAAATGAGATGGTGGGCGGGGGATATCCTTGGGTGGCGTTTGCTTTTGATTTGCTGGGTGGATGTCTGTATATGTATGGGCATCATTTGAGGCTGTGAACAGATGGGAGGATACTCCCCCTTTATGGATATTACATCTAACAGAGGATGGATAGAAGATATATTGCACAGGATCAAATTCGCTCATACAAAACGATCGTGACAGTCCAGGTTTCACAGCGCTCAAACAGTTCGATACCTCCACCCTTTGATGGATGTGATTCGAATATTCCAACACGACAGTATTCTCCATCACGTCGTCCACTTGGAATAAGTATTAGACCTGAGACTGCTGGCTGTTTAGATGGTATATTCAGACATTGGTCGACTCGTGCAGCCAGTAAGAGGACTTTCTTGACTTTGCACTCCCGTTCTAAGAGCAATCGAGACTGGTCCTCGACGTCAAAACTGCAATAGGCCATAAGCGAGCCGTCCGATACCGTCTCCCAGGTACCTCCTCTAGATCGACCGTGGAAGTGCAAAACTTCCGCGGCCAGGCAGTACACCTTACTCCGGAGTGTTAAGTACCCATCGCGAATTCTGCCGAAGGGATTGATGCCATCCAGAACGGTATGAGCCGCTAGCACCTCTGTGAAGGAACGCATTTTAATAACGGATGGGAACCAGTCAGAGCTTCTCATACTTGCGCGTCGGGCTTGAGCAAGCCAGCTCCACGATAGAGCTATGTATGCCTCAGCACCGGGGAGGACAGGCGGATCACGGTGCTCGTTGCTTTGCTAGAGAAACCCGAACGAGAGATCTGTCTGCCAAAGACCCGCAAGATAGCGGTCTCCTGAGATATCTGCGATCCTCTTCGCAAAGGCCGATATTGCGGGCAGTCGATCGCGCGGTTCTGTGAAGCTGCGGGATGAGTAGTCCAAGATTCCCCGGTACCACAACGAGAGGTAGTTTCCCAAGCGTTCAATTGCTTTAGCGCTACTCCTCACCGAGTATTCGCAGGCGAGGTGACTACCATGCGGTAGCTCACTGCAGTATGCGTTGTCGCAGCTCCAGTGCATCCCATTAGCACCGAAGTATAGTCTTCGGGTGGAAAACAGCTGTTCGGTAAATGTCCAGCCGCGGCTACCCCACTTCGTTTGAGTAGTATCAAGGGTGAAATAGTTCATGTCCCAGCAATGCTCCTCAATCAAGTAGAACCCTTGGCAATTGGATTTTAGCCTCGTTCGATATGGAATGATGGCAGCAGCTCTTTGGAAGAGGTGAGCGGCTCAAGAACCCATCGTGACAGGAGTTTGCCACTGTTGGAATAAGTGTGACGTAAGCCTGCTCATATATTCCTGCCAAATTCGGTGATTCAAGCTCCCAGTCTTGCTTGTCATTTTGGATTATGCAAAGCGACTCTACCCAGATATATGGTATGTCAAGGCTTCGACAGACTGTGACCGCGCGGGCTGAGCACGTGGTTGGGTGAGGATGGGGTTCTTTCCTTTGTCTTTGCATATATATATTCACAGCATTGCCTTCTGGTGCAAAATATAATTCGCAGTCAATCTCCTTTATATCTGATTGGAATCATGGAGGTCTTGATCGAACGGACTGGGGGAGAAAAAAAGAGAATGACCGTCGACAAAAATGGCAAAACTGAACCCCGCTACATGCGGGTTAAGCTCAGAAAGACTCCTTG